>NW_006399759.1:8222660-8258529 GCF_000299155.1 Elephantulus edwardii
CGCCCTCGCGCTGCGTCGCCCTCGCGCTGCGTCGCCCTCGCGCTGCGTCGCCCTCGCGCTGCGTCGCCCTCGCGCTCTAAAGGAGGATATTTTTAACTGAGCATTTGACCAGTAGCGGAGGCTTAGGTATTTTGAAACAGTAGAATTGGGTTAATTTAATGCAGTGAAGGTGGTATGTTGAGGAGAACCGGTTACTATAGAGTCTTTTCTACTTTGTGGTGACTTTGGTGGCTGATTTTTCAGAAGTTGATCACCAGGTCTTCTGAGGTGTATTAAAGCCATCAGCCATATTTGCTTAGTTGCCTAATATAGAATCATTTGCACTTTCCTGAGGATAATCCACTGCTGCTAAATTGTATTCTGATCCACCACAATCTTGCAGGACAGAGTAGAACTGCCCTTCAGGGTTCCCAGCTCTTTAAATGTTCAAAGTAACAGACCTCAACATCCTTTTCCTATGGAGCGGCTGGTGTATTTGAGCTGCTTATCTTTTGGTTACTGCCAAGCGTTTAACCATTGTACCACCAGGGCTCCATGTTGAGGATAAACTCACTACTGAGGCATTGAGTCCAGCTTATAGTGAACCCTCCATTAGGTTTCTCGGGCTATAAATCTTTATGGGAGGAGACTTCTCATTGATCTTGCCAGGAACATCTGATGGTTTCACTCTACCAACCTTTTGGTTCTTGACCATGTTCACTACACACTGGAGCTTCTCTGTTGAGGATGATGTCAGTAAGTGCTCAGTCAACACCAGTTCATAGTGAATTTATCACAGTGAAGCCCTGCCTGATCCTGTGCCATCCTTAGATTCTCTGTTGCGTTTATGCCCATTGTTTCAGTGACTCTGTCAGTAAATTTTATTAAGGGTCTACCTTTCTTATGCTGACCCTCTACTTTTTCAGGCATGTTTTTCTACAGGGACTGGCCTCTCCTGAAAGATGCTCAAAGCATGTGAGAGGAAGTTAACTTGTTAAAATCTATTGGTGGTGGTTTTTAGGAGCCATCAAATAGACCACAATTCAGCAGCTCTCATCAGAACCTTGTACCAAGGTCATTATCTTTACTATGCCCAAACAAATTGTTGTAGTCACTGTGTCAGTTCGTTTTATTGATGGTATTCCTCTAAGCGTGCTGTCTTTTTCTAAGGACCAGTCTCTCCTGACAAAATGCACAAAGTTTGTGAGATGAGGTTTCATCATTCTAGTCTATGAGGAATGGCCTGGTGTTAAACCATGGGATAGTCAGTGCTATTCCTCAGCCCCACGATTCAAAGTCACGATTCTTCTTTGATCATTTGTATTCATTGCACAATTTCAGATGTAAGTAAGCAATTGAAAATACCATGGCTTGGTTTAGAAACACTTTAGTCTTTAAACTGATATCATTACTCTTTTTATAATTTTAAAGAGATCCTTGACAGCAGATTTTTCCCAGTCCAAGACTTTTTTTTAAAAAAATTTTTTGACTACTGCTACCAAGGATTTTGATTATAGCTCTACCTAAGATGGAATTGTTGACAACTTTAATCATTTCCTTTATTGTTATATTGCCTATTTGTCCAGTGGTGTGGATTTTTGTTTTCTTGATGTTGCGATGTAATCCATATTGAAGGCTGTAGTCTTTGCTTTGTTTAGTTTTTTTTTGTTATTATTTTTTATTATTATTTGTGTGTGTGTGTACTGTCGAATCAGATCCGACAGGTGCAGGAGGAGATTGCCCCTCCTTTTCCTGCGGAGCACCTGGTGGATTTGAACCCCATGCCTTTGGGATTGCAGTGTAGCTCTTGCCACAAGGCCACCAGAGCTCCCAAAGACTGTAGTCTTTGATCTTTTACAGTGAGTGCTTCAAGTCTTTGTCACTTTCTGCAAGCAAAATTGTGTCATTTTCATAATGCAGGTTGTTGATGAGTCTTGTTGTTATGTACTGTCGAGTCGCTTGAGACTTACAGCAACCCTGTGTACAACAGCCCTAAACCCTGCTCTGTCCTGTGCCAGTTGCACTGTGTCTGATACACCCATCCCGATTACCCCAGTCACTGAATCAATCCACCTCATAGGGGGTCTTCCTCTCCTGCACCGTCCCTCCACCTTCCCGCGCATGAAGTCCCTCTCCAAGGACCGTTCTCTCCTTACAACGTAATGTCCAAAGGATGTCAGACGAAGCCCCAGAATCCTTGCCTCCAAGGAGCAGCCTGGTTTAACCCTCTCCGGGATGAATCTGTTTGTCTTCTTAGCAGTCCATGGTATATTCAGTACTCTTCTCCAGCACCACAGCTCAAAGGCATCAATTCTCCTAACCTCCTTAGTCCAACTCTCTGATGCATAACAAATGATTGCAAAGACCATGGCCTGTACCAGACGCACCTTAGTTTCCAGAGTGACACCATTATTCTTCAGTACTCTGGAGAGATCCCTAACAGCAGACTTTCCCAGTGCAATTTGTCTTTTAATTTCCTGGCTGCTGTTGCCAAGAGTGTTGACTGTGGAGCCAAGCAGACTAAAGTTGTTAGGAGACTAAAATCAAGATATCCACAAATAATAAATTCCTTTTTTTTTCCTAGTTATGTTGTGATACGCCATCAAGTCACCTGTGACTCATAGGGACCCTGTGCACAGTAACTCTGAACCCTGTCCTATCCTGAGCCTGTCTCACTGTCTCTGATACACCTACCTCGTTACCCCAGCTACTAGGGCAGTCCATTTCATCTGGCGTCTTCCCTCTTCTGCTCTGTCCCTCCATTTTTCCAAGCATGATGTCCTTCTCTTAGGACTGGTCCCTCTTGGCAGCATGCCCAATGTATATGAGATGCTTCAGAAACCTTGCCTCCGGGGAGCAACTTGGTTTTCACTCTTTCTAGGACAGACTTATTTGTTCTTTTGGAAGTCCATGGTATGTTCAGTACTCTTCTCCAGCACCACAACTCAAAGGCATCGATCCTTCTTCTATCATCCTTAATCATTATCTAGCTCTCCGATGCATAGCAAGTAATTGTGAACACCGTGGCCTGATGAGGTGCACCTTAGTCTCTAAACTGCCATTGTTGCTCATTATGGCTCTAGAGATGCCCCTGACAGCATATTTTCCCAGTGCAGTTCATCTTTTGATTTC
This sequence comes from Elephantulus edwardii, assembly GCF_000299155.1. Taxonomy (NCBI): domain Eukaryota; kingdom Metazoa; phylum Chordata; class Mammalia; order Macroscelidea; family Macroscelididae; genus Elephantulus; species Elephantulus edwardii. The sequence continues at coordinate 8,225,772 of NW_006399759.1, forward strand.
CTGCCACAAGTGTTGATTGTGGAACCAAGTAACCTGAAATTATTAATTGTCTCAGTCTCTTCTCCATCTGTCATGAAGCTGCCAATTGGCCCAGTGGTGAGAATCTGTTTTCTTGATGTTGAGTTTGAATCCATATTTCAGACTGCAGCCCTTGACCTTCTGCAGCAAAAGCCTCCAGTCTTATTTGTGTCATCTGTATAACCAAGATTATTGATGAGTTTTCCTCCAGTCCTCATGCCACATTCCTCCTCATAAAGTCCATTCTACTGAATTATCTGTTCCACATATATATATTGGAAAAACTATGGAGAAAGATAGATGCATTCCTAACTTCTTTTTCTGATTTGAACCATGTGGTGTTTCCTTGCTCTGTTCTAGTTATATCTTTAATTTTCTTATCTAAGATAAATTTTTTATCTAAGCTACTCCTTGAAGACAGGGATTTTGAAGCTCCATCTCACACTTAGGGCATGTTTGCCAGGAGAAGCCAGTCTTTGGAGCAAGACATCATGCTTGGAAGCGTGAGGGATAGCACAAGAGAGGAAGACCCCATAAGATGGGTTGACACAGTAACTGGGGTAATGGGAGTAGGTGTATGGGAGACAAAGAGATTGCTTCAGGATAGGGCAGGATTTTGAGCTGTTGTACATAGCGTCCCTATGAGTCCCAGGTGATTGGATGGCACATAACAAATGTCTTATCTGGAGCTCTGATGTCTTACTGTTAAGAAGCTACTCACCCTTCTCCCACTGAACAGCTGGTAGATTTGAACTGCATGCCTTTGCAATTGGAGTGCAGTTTACTACCACTGGGCCACCAGAGTTCTTAAACAGATTATTTCTGAAGAGTTTAAAGTTTGGTAAATCTTTGAAATCCATGTCACTGGTTTTCATACATTCTTGTTTCTGTCTTGTAATTATGGAAGAGAATTGTTAGTACAGAGAAGGTTGGCATGATAAATGCACTGGGAAAATATGTCAGGGACCTGTCCAGAGGACTGATGAGCAGTGATGTCAGTCTAAGGTGTGCTTGATCCAGGCCATGGTCTTTGTAGTTACTTGCTATGCATTGGAAAGCTGGACAATGACTAAGGATGCTAGAAGAATGCCTTGGAGTTGTGGTGCTGGAGAAGAGTATTGACTATACCATGGACTGCTAGAACAGACAGGTTCATCTTGGAGAGGGTAAAACCAGACTGCTCCTTGGAGGCAGGAATTTTGAAGCTTCATCTGACATACTTTGAGAAGGTTGCAAGGAGGGACCAGTCGTTGGAGAGGGACATCATGCTTGGAAGGGTGGAGGGACAGTGTAAGAGAGGAAGACTCTAGATGAGATAGATTGGTTCAGTGAACAGTGCAAGAGAGGAAGACCCTGGATGAGATAGATTGGTTCGGTGATGGGGGTACATGTGTCAGAGACAATAAGGTTGGCTCAGGATAGGATGAGGTTCAGAGCTATGGTACATAAGGTCACTATGAGTCTCAAATGACTTGACGGCCCATAACAACAAAAACCATTTAATTAGGACCCATAATATTTATGCCAACTCCTTTGTGTTATTGGAAATTGTATCAGACTGCCTCATAGCTGTAGAACCCATTTTGTAGATTATGTATCTTTTTTTTTAACTGAAATTACCATGTAATTATTGTTATTTTTATGCACTATTGAATTAGAAGCAACTCAAGCTGACACTCTGTTGGGGTTTTTGAAGCAGTAAATTGCACAAGAGGAGATTGTCCATCTTCCTACAGAGCGCTGGTAGATTCGATCTCTTGTTTCTTTGGTTTGGCAGCACAGCTCCTTACCACTAAAGCCACCAGAGGTCTCTAATTGGAGAGTGTACTACAAACATTGTTTTCTTTTCCCATTTACTGTACTCTATTTTTGCTAAACTCTTACCTGGAGTACACTAAGAATATAAAAATTTTGGCCCTTTAACATGGACAAGAGTTGGGAAAAATGGAGATGTTATTTAAGGCAAACTATAGTGATGTCTTTTGAGATTATAGACACTTTAAGGAAGTGTCCAAATATGTAGATCCATTAACTTTTCTGTTAGGGATTAATCACTTACTTCTATGAACTTTGGACGTTTTCACTCAATTTAGCCCCCGATTACCTGACTAATAACAAATGTGGGTGAAAACTTAAGAACAGAAGAGCGTGTAGAAAGAAGGAAAAAAGTAATTGCATTCTTCCAAATAAATGCTTCTAATAATTTTGGGGTCCAGTGTCTCTTTTGGAATTTGATGAAAACTCTGGACCTTCTACCCAGAAGAAGAGAATGATGCCAAATGCTATCCCTACATCCAAGGAGGTTCCCGGAATCCTGAAGTCTTACTTGTATATCCTTGGGCCTAGACAGTAAGTTAATAACAGTGACCTAACATAATTGTAGTAGGAGTTTGTAATTTATGATTCTTTTGTGTGTTTTTCTTAACTGAAACCTTACTATATATTCGGCCTTGTGTCTTTTTCTGTTTAAAAGTGCGTATCACAAGTATTTCCTCTACATTGAAACCAGCTTAGCATAATTTTGAATGACAGCATAATACCCCTTGTTTTCTGTTTAGAAATTATTTATTGGTTGCTCTTATTCCGGGTATTGTGCTAATGTGGGGATGCACAGAGAAAGATTCTAATGGTCTGCTCTGTTCTTGAATGAAGGATTTCTTCGGGAGGAGATTACAGTTGATAACCATTATTACCTTAATATTGACTATTTAGATTGTTTATATTTGTACTGTTACAAATAATACTTTATAGAACATCTTTGTGCCTAGATCTCATAATTTTTCTTTCTGTTTTGCTTTTAAGGGTAGCTAGAAGAAAAGTTAATGGGTAAGAGTATGTCAACCTTTGAAAGACTTTAAGTTACATATTACCAAATGGTTTTCTAAAAGGTGTGCCTTCCTATTTGTGTAATGTGTAATTGTCTTTTTTTAAATTATTTTTCAGCCACTGACTAGTTAAATATTACCATTTTAAGCAAATATATATTATTTTATGATAGTAGATATTGAATAGGGTGGAGAAGGAATGTCACATACAGAGAGCTGCATGAGCAAAGATGAGATATTGACAGTGGGAGAAAAACTCTACCACAGCACCAAGTGGAAATCAGAGGGGGAGGAAGCACAAGGAATGTATAACAGCCATGGGAAGTATCTGTCACGGTCTGCTGCATATTCAGCTTGTGCTCCTCTAACACGCTCCAGCTTTTTAAAGTGAAGGTTTACAGTTGTTTCTTAAAGTGACTTAATGGAATGTGTTGAAGCAGGTTTGAAGCCTGCAGTTTTGATATTCTTGATTTCTCTCACCTTTTCCCAGCTGTCATCTAGTGTAGACTGCTTACCTGTTAGAGTGACTATGACTCCTGCAGTTAGCTATAGCTGGGGAATCTTTCTAAATAGCTTCAGATTTCCTCTTTCTACTTTCACATGTGGTGAAAGTAACCACTAAGGAGCATAATGTTGTTGTTGTTGTTTTTGTTGTTCTGTGCCGTCGAGTTGCTTGCTATACTCATAGCGACCCTATGTACAACAGAAAGTCTGCTGTTAGGGACCTCTCCAAAGTACTGAAGAGCAATGGTGTCTCTCTGGAGACTAAGGTGCGTCTGATACAGGCCATGGTCTTTACAATCACTAGTTATGCATCAGAGAGTTGGACAATGACCAAGGAGGATAGAAGGAGAATTGATGCCTTTGAGCTGTGGTGCTGGAGAAGAGTATTGAGAATACCATGGACTGCTAGGAAAACAAACAGATTTGTCCTGGAAAGGGTTAAACCAGGTGGCTCCTTGGAGGCAAGGATTCTGAGGCTCCATCTAACATACTTTGGACATGTTGTGAGGAGAGACCGATCCTTGGAGAAGGACATCATGCTTGGGAGGGTGGAGGGACAGCGCAGGAAGGGAAGGCCCTCTATGAGGTGGATTGATTCAGTGACTGGAATAATCAGGATGGGAGTGTCAGAGACAGTGCGATTGGCACAGGACAGAGCAGAGTTTTAGGGCTGTTGTACATAGGGTCGCTATGAGTCGCAAGCGACTCGATGGCACATAACAACAACAACTGCCTGTGCCAATCGCACTGTCTCTGATACACCCACCCTGATTACCCCAGTCACTGAATCAGTCCACCTCATAGAGGGCCTTCCCCTCCTGCGCTGTCCCTCCACCCTTCTAAGCATGATGTCCCACTCCTCCAAGGACTGGTCCCACCAAGGAGCTGCCCAGTTTAACCCTCTCCAGGATGAATCTGTTTGTCTTATTAGCGGTCCATGGTACATTCAATACTATTCTCACAGCTCAAAGGCATCAATTCTCCTTCTATCCTCCCTAGTCATTGTCCAACTCTGATGCATAACAAGTGATTGCAAAGACCATGGCCCGTATCGCACGCACCTTAGTCTCCAGAGAGACACCATTGCTCTTCAGTACTTTGGAGAGGTCCCTAACAGCAGACTTTCCCAATGCAATTTGTCTTTTAATTTCCTGGCTGCTGTTGCCAAGAGTGTTGACTGTGGAGCCAAGCAAACTAAAGCTGTGTACAATCTCAATCTCCTCACCATCCATCTTGATGCTGCCAATTGGTCCACTGGTGAGAATCTTTGTCTTCTTGACATTGAACCTCAATCCATATTAAAGACTGCAGTCCTTGACCCTCTTCAGCAAGCACTTCAAGTTCTCCTCCGTTTCAGCAGGCAGGGTTGAGTCATCTGCATAACACAGATTGTTAATAGATCTTCCATCAATCCTGACCTCACATTTTTCCTTATATAACCCAGCCTCCCAGCTAATCCGTTGTGCATACAGGTTGAAAAGGTATGGAGACAGGACACATCCCTGGCATACGCCCTTCCCAATTTTGAACCATGAAGTGTTTCTTTGCTCTGTTCTAATGACTGCCTTTTGGTCCAACTTTTTTTTTTTCTTTTAACTGATCCACCAGTTCTCACTTGAAATTTAGAATGATTATGCCCTGATAAAAATGTTCACTTTGGGAGAAAGGATCTCTAATCCTAGCAGACCCTTCCACTTCTCTCTCTCTGTTTTAAGTGTTTCCATCAGTGTATTTCCAGCATCTGAGAATCCATTGCAGATCTCTAAAAGGCTTACTACTTCTTGGTGATAGTTTATGCTGTGGTCATTGGCCTTCTCCACTAAAAAAAAAAAAAAAGATTGTGTTGTTCTCAGTGGATATTTTGGTAAATCACATGGTGCTAGATAGTGCTTGTGGCTGAATACTGAAGGCTAGAAACTCAATTGGAATAGTTGTCAGTACCAGTAGGGACAAATTGCTGCCCTTTCAAATGGAAGAGATCCAGTGTAGTCAACTTAACTTGGCTGATGTGTCCCTCTACTTAATGAATGGTAACATGTCAGGGGCTCAGAGTTGCTTTTTCCTGGTGAGACATTGGGCAGTCAACAGCAATGGCAGCTAAGCTATATCAGTTTTCATTAGAGGAAAGCCAGGCTCTTGGGCCTCTCCATTGCTTTGTCTGTGTCACCACTGTTGCTTTGTTAGTGGGGTTGTTGTATGACTTTGACCTTATCTGGGGCACTTACACCAGTTTCTGCCCTCACATTGGTTTAGGATCAGCCCTATGGGTGCTAATTTCCCTTTTCTTCTGGGTTGCCTTTTGTGTGTTTGTGTTAGTTCCTTTGACTTAAGTTATTTTTGTTATGTACCCTCGAGTTGCTTGCTATTCATAGTGACCCTATGTACAACAGCTCTAAACTCTGCTCTATCCTGTGCCAGCCTTATTGTCTCTGACACACCTACCATCTTGACCCAGTCACTGGATCAACCCATCTCGTCCAGGGTCTTCCTCTCCTTCGCTGTCCCTTCACCTTTTCAAGCATGATGTCCCTCTCCAAGGACTGGTCCCTCCTTGCAACATGCCCAAAGTATGTCAGAAGTCTCAGACTCCTTACATACAAGGAGCAGCCAGCCTGGTTTCACCCTGTCTAGGATGAACCTGTTTGTTCTTCTGGCAGTCCATGGTGTAGTCAGTACTGTTCTCCAGCATCACAGCTCGAACGCTTCAATTCTCTTTCTGTCATCCCTAGTCATTGTACAGATTTCTGATGCATAGCACCTAATTGCAAAGATCATGCCCTGCATCAGGTATACCTTAGTTTCCAGACTGACATCATTGCTCTTCAGTATTCTGGAGGGTTCCTGACAGCAGACTTTCCCAATTCAATTCATATTTTGATTTCCTGGCTGCTGGTACCAAGAGTGTTGATCTTGGAGCCAAGCAAACTAAAGTTGTTAATAGTCTCAGTCTCTTTGCTATCTGTTATGGGCTGCCAATCAGCCCAGTGGTGAGAATCTTTGTTTTCTTGATGTTGACCTTCAATCCATAGTGAAGGCTGCAGTTCTTGACTTTCTGCAGGAAGCATTTCAGGTCCTCCTCAGTTTCAGGAAGCAGCATTGTGTCATTTGCATAATGCATATTATTGATGAATCTTCCTCCAATCCCGCCTCTTGGATAATCTGTTCTGCATATAGATTGAAAAGTTAAGGAGATAGGACACATCCCTGGCATACACCCTTCCTGATTTTGACCATGCAGTGTTTGCCTTCTCTATTCTGATGACTGCCCCCCTGGTTCAAGAATAGGTTTCACATAAGTATAAAATGTTTTGGGATTTTCACTCTTCTCAAAGTTAGCCATAGTTTGTATGTATTGTTTACTGTATTATAAATATCACAAATTTCCTTCCCCCCCCAAAATGTTGTAAAACATACTTTGAGTGAAAGATTACACAGTAAATTAGTTTTCTATTTAAATATCTTTATTGCTGATGATGTTGCTGTTCTTTCAAGTCGAATATGACTCATAGCAACCCTGTGAACAACAGACCTGAATCCTGTCCTGTCCTATCCTGTGCCATCCTCATCATCTCTGACACACTTGAATCTATTGCAGTCACTGTGTCAGCCCATCTCACTGAGAGTCTTCCACTCTTTTGCTGACCTTCCAACTGTTTAAGTATGATACACTTTCCAAGGAATAGCCACTCCTAGCCACATGTATAAAGTAGATGAAGCTTTATCAACTTTGCTTCCAAGAAACACTCTGGTTTCACTTTTAAGACCTGTCTGGTTTTTTAGCAGTCCATGGGATATTCAGCACTCTTCACCAACACCATAACTCTGAGGCACTAATTCATCTTCTCTCCTTATTCATTGTCCAGGTCTCAGCTGCATAACAGGTGATTGAATCTAGTGGACCTTAGTCTTTTTTTTTTTTAAATTTAGATTGTAAAAAGACTTCATTTAGAAACAATTAATTACATGCCAATCCCAACATTCTTTTATGCTGTTATGTTGGGCTTTTAGTTCCTCTTCAAACCAGAAGGTAGGCTCAGCAAAACACCTTCTAGTTTCCCTCAAACAACTGTCACAGCACTGAATATCCCATTGTACTTGAGACCTTTGTGCTGTGGGTCAGCTTACGGGCAGCAGTACCTCAGAAAGTTTTTATATCCAGGCATGAAGTCCTTCCGTTGGGGTAGAGCAACATCACAAAATCTGCATTCACTCTGGGAGACACTTTTTTGTCCATAATGGTGAACATGGAGAGGCTTCAGAATCTCTGTATCACTCAGCTTGCAGAACAGCTTCAAAGAACCTTTGTAGGTGAGTGACCATGTGCTCTTCAGTACCTGCCATTTCATTGCTGCTCTTCTGATCAGGAAGTTCTTCTGTTGGGTTCAACCACATCTGGTAGGAAACTCTCCATACCCCCCCAAAAACAACATAATTCACATTGTTAACTGAATTGCAGTGATGACAGCTGCCTTAAAATGGCAAAGTAAAACTTTAAAAAACAAACCAAAACCCAGGCACGTTTGCCCCTGTTGGTACTTTAGACTGACATTCTTCCCCTTTAGAACTTTGGAGAGGTCCCTAACAGCAGGCTTTGCCAATGATACACGTCTATATCTCTTGAATGCTTGTACCACGTGTATTGATTGTGAATCCAAGCATGATGAAATGGTTGGCAATTTTAGTCTCTTCATTTCTTATGATGGTGCCCATTGGCTGAGTGGGGAGGATTTTTGTTTTCTTGTTATTGAGGTGTAATCCATTTTGAAGGTTTCTCAAGTTCTTCATGCTTTCAGCAAGCAAGGTCATGTCATCTGCATAATGTAGATTGTTGATGATTCTTCTTTGGCCAAGCCTGATGCCACACTCTTTCTTCAACGTTTAGCTTCTCAAAGGATTTGTCCAACATACAGATTGAATAGTTGTGGTGAAGAAAGGATACAGCCCTGAGACACACCTTTCCCAGTTACTAACCATTCATTGTAACCTTACTCTGTGCAGATAGTAGCTTCTTGGTCTCCCACAAGCATAGTAAGGTGTTCTGGAACTACCATTTAGATACATTTTTATTTTATAACATCCATTGCAGTACCCACAATGGGATCGCATTTTGCCTACTTCCTGCAGTAATTCCCGTTTCTGTTAATCCTTTCTGTCCTCTCTCTCCCTACTTTCAAAGCTTTTATTCCTGAGCAAATGCTGTTATTTTGACTATTTGGCTAGTCTAAGGAGTCAAATACTTACTTCCCCTGCATCATTGTTTATTGTATAGGCCTGCCATTGTTTGGCTTAAAGTTGATCCCTTGGGGGTGAGTTTTGTTTTATGTTTGAAGTGTGACTAGAGACAATTTTAGGAGTGTTGCCAGTCACTGTCAGTCCAATAAGCCTGGCTTTTTTATTGTTTGTGACTTGTCTCACGCTTCCTGTAGTGATCCCTTGTAGAGTAGTCAAAAGTTGTAGCAAGCCACCATCTCATTTTCTTGCACATAAATTTCATAGGAAGAATCGAAAAATCTTTCCTATTTTTCTTTTGTTTCTGTATATTTCCTCTGACCACTACTTAGTTTATATGCTAAGGGCTTTTGTTTGTTAAAATATTGAACTGTGTATTCTCTAGTGACCTCATTCACTTCGGTGGCATTAGTGACTCTATGAATGCTTTTGGAAAATTAATAAACCAGTAATTAATGATATGAAACTATATTGTCATGATATTAAAGTGGAAGTTTTAAAGGGAAAATTACGGTACAAAAAAATCAAACTATAGATATCTCTATGTAAAATTAACTCATGTATCTCTAGCAGTAGTTGAAATAGTACTATTATTTAGGCTACCCTCAATCTAGAGACTTAAAAGAGCCACCTAGATGATTCCTAAGTCCTCAGAAAATAGTTTTAAAAGTCTTTTATTATTAGAATTGGCAGTCCAGAAGTTAAAGAGCAGATATGGTAAGCACACGTTAAAAAAGAATGTATTTTCTTGACCTTTAAATTCTGTATCCTGTTGGTTTTAATTCTTCTTAACAGTTTTTTTATGCTCTCAAAAACAGTTATAAAAATTTATTTTTCAGTTCCCTTCATAATTTCAGAAGAATGAGGTTGTTTGATAAAACACTGCCCTCGTGTGGTTATAGTAAGCTAAATATTTTACAAAACTATTACAGTCTTTCTGTAATGGAAAAAGTAAAACAAGGGTGATCCTTGGAGCTTTGGGGTTCTTGTTGAAACTCTGTCTCACATACTTTGGGAAAGGAACATCATGCTTGGAAAGATGGAGGGTCAGTGTAAAATGAAAAAAGGCCCTCAACCAAGTGGATTAATGCAGTGACTAACAGTGGCCTCAAGTGTGTTGAAGATGGTGAGGATGGCACAGGATAGGGCAGGGTTTAGATCCCTTTTTCATAGAATCACTGAGTCGTACTCAACACAAAGGGGGTAATAGAAAAGATTCAATGATTTAATATGGAATTTTTACTCGGAAATAAATGGGAACCTTTTTTTTTCCTCTCTCCTCACCATCCTGTTTTTCTAGTGTATCTTTGCATATTGTTGTCATTTCACTGTACACCAAAGGATGTAGATGAGGAGATGGAAATTTTTTATCAAACTATAAAAGGTCAGAAATCTACATAGTAGAAGTCCTAAAAGAAAAAGAAATGACTGATCAGTTGTATAAGATTATAAGAAAATTTCCAAGAAAGAGCATAGTAATGAAAACATATAAACTAGAAAGAATATTTGCAGTAAAATTATTTAATATGTTTCCTATAAAAAAATAGAGCCCACAAATAATATGTAAAGGTGGATAATGTTGTTTGTTAGGTGCTGTCAAGTTGAATATGAGTTATTTATAGTGACCCTATGAATAACAGACCTGAATCCTGCCCGTTCCTGAGCCATCCTCATAATCTCTGGCATTCTTGAGCTCATTTCTGCAGTCTCCATGTCCTTCTATCTCGTTAGGAGTCTTCTTTTGTTTTGCCTGTACAAGCATGATATTTCTTTCCAAAAAATAGCCTCTTCTAGCAACACAGCTTAAGTATAAGAGGTGAAGCTTTGCTATCCTTGCTTCCTCAGAGTACTTTGGCTGTACTTTTTCCAAGACAAATCTTTTCATTCTTTTGGAAATTTATGGAATAATCAGTGCTCTTCTTCAGAACCACAACTCATGGGTGTTAATTCTTCTTCTGTAATCCTTATTCATTATCTAGTTCTCAGATGCATAGCAGGTGATTGAAAATATCATTGCTCTTTTGTATTTTGGCAAGGTCCCTGACAGCCGACTTGCCCAAAGCATTATGTCTCCTGAAACCCTGCCTGCCAAGGTACCAGGGGTGTTGAATGTGGATCCAAGCAAGACAACATCATTCACAGTTTCAGTCTTTTTTCCATCTATCCTGTTGGCACAATGATGAGGACCTTTGTTTTCTTGATGTTGAGATGCAATCCATATTGAAGGCTGTAGTCCTTGATCTTTTGCAGCAAGCATTTCAAGCCCTCCTCACTTTCAGCATGCAGGAATGTGTCATCTGCCTGTAGGTTTTGGTAAATGTTTCTGATCTTGGTACTTCATTCCTCTTCATTGAGCCCAGCTTCATGAATTATTTGTTCAGTGTGGTGTTAACCTAAAAGTTGGCTTTTTTTAAGCCATTACAGTTAACCTCCTCTGGTCACCAGCTATCTTAACTGCAGACATGTGGTCTTGCAAATCAGCACTGGCTTGTAAATCATCCACAGCTGTGGGACTAGGGCAGGTGAAAGAGTGCTTCCCACACTGGACAGCAAGACTTGAGGTGAGAAAGAATTGTGGTGGCAATACCTAAGGGAAACTGGTACAAAATCCTGATGATGGTGGCAGAGAGACTGTGACATTGCTGTGGAGAAACTGCGACAACGTGTGACCTGAGGCTGCTTGCATTTGGGCTGGCCCCAGTTAAAGGTTTTTGCTGTTCTTGCCAGATGCTTGAAGGAGGAGCTGACTAGTAACTGCTCTGAGGCAAAACTTGCCTTTGATGATGGGAGGAAAAGCTGCTTGCTGAACTGAAAGTGGAGTTTGAACTAGTTGAGGAATTGTTCCTTGGCACTGCTTGGCTAAAACTTGGATTTTCATTGGATGATACTCTTTGCTTCCCCCACCCTCCCAACTTATGTCTTGAATAAACCCATTCTCAGTATCACAACTGTGAGTCAACAACAAATAAACCTCTTGCTGTATATGTGATTCTAGAGGCACCATGGGGCTGGGCTGCTTTTATCTGCTTTTTGCTCTGGGGCAGTGAGGGGCTATGCTACTTTTACTCCCTCTGGCCCTTTGAGAGAGACAGAGACATTTAGGGCCCTTTGCCCTCATGTGCCATATTCAGCTCTTTATACACTCAGCATACAGATTTAATAGGTATGGAGAAAGGATATACCCTTCCTGATTTTAAACTATACAGTATTCCCTTGTTTTTTTTCAGACAGCAGTTTCTTAATCCAGGTATAGATTTGATATCAGCACAATTAAGTGTTCTGGGATTCCCATTCTTCTCAATGTTAGTCATAGTTTATTGTGATCCATGCAGTCACATGCTTTTGTATTGTGAATAAAATACCAGTAGACATTCTTCTGGTGTGGATAATAGTCATGATTAACCAGTTTATAAATGAGAAAATATAATAAAGCACAAAAATACATTAAAATCTGTGATGGTGCTCTAGAAAGTGGTATAATTCTACTTCAAACAAACAACAAATCTTATTGGTAATTTTTTGAATATGTTAGAAATTTAGTACATATGAAGCATAGAATCAAGATCTTTTCTCTTTCCTCTGTGGTACCCTGTGGTAACTAAATAGTTGATGAAAGAAAATGTTTCTATTTAGAAGAATTTTAAAGTATACAAAACAAGGGATTATTGACCATCAGCACTTTTCAACCTCCAAATAAAATAATAACAGAGAACTCTGTTGGCCTAGTGGTAAGGAGTTACACGGCCAACCCAGAGGCATGCAGTTTGAATTCTTGAGCCGTTCTGTGGGAGAAAGATGAACAGTCTCCTTCTGTGCAACATAGAGCCTCTGAAAACCTGCTGGAATGTCAGCTGATAGTCAGTACTAACTTGAGAGTAGTGAGAGAAGTAAAAATAATAGGGCAGAGTCTGTTGGTGAGATCTGTAGCTAGTTACACAGAAACCTATAGGCCAGATATGCCTGGCTGAGGGAATCCCCCAGGGGCTCTGCAGGAGAATGATGGACAGTCTCCTCTCATTAAAATTTTCGAAAGTAGATTTTGAAGCTTTTCTTCTATGCTGTTTTAATTTAGAAGCCCTTTTTGACCCTGTTGAGTGTCATAGCAGCATGTAAGCTTCCACTAACAAGGTATTTTTGGCTGTACTTGAGGGACATTGGCGTGGAATCCAGGCTGGGTCTTCTGTTTATGTCCCACATCGTTCTTAAGGCTTTCTTAGTTTTCCTTCTTTTTTTCTGATTGTTCTTCTGACAGATTAATATTGCAAGATTTATTTTTCCTTCTTATTAATTGTACCTTCCATTGGTTCAATTAGAAGGACAAAACATCTGATGTGGTGTTTAGTTTTAATATTCTGAATTTCAATTTATTTTTGTACGCTTCTCATTTTCCATTTCTTTTGTCTACTTGGTCTTTTGGTGTTGTTCATTGTGTTCAAACTGGTAACTCTTTGTTAGTATTTGTTGCCCCATACAATAAAGATGGCAGTTTCCTCCCATGTGATTTACAGCTCTGAAAACCCACCGGAGGGCCAGCTGTATATCGGTTCTGACTCGATAGTAATGAATGGGTGGATGATTTGACGTAGTTTGTTTTATTTGTTTTGGAGCTCTGGTGGCATGTCTGTAGTGAGCTGCAGTGCTAACTGAATGGCCTTATGTCTCCGGCAGTTCTAATCTACCAGTGGCTCTGAGAAAGAAAGATGGGCAGTCTCCTCCCATTGTGATTGATAGCCTTGAAAACTGATGAGAAAGTTGCTGTTAATTGGAACTGAAGGAAGTGAGTTGGTTGTGGTTGTTGCATACCATCGAGTCGATTACGACTCATAGCAACCCAATGAACAGTGTCCTATCTTGAGCCAACCTCACCATTTCTTGACATACTTGACCCCATTGCTACAGTCGTTGTGTCAGTGTTTCTCATACAAGGTCTTCCTCTTCTGCAGTGACCCTCTACCCTTCCAAGCATGATATCTTTCTCCAAGTACTGGTCCCTCCTGACAACATTCCCAATGTATGTGAGACTGAGCTTCAGAATCCTTGCCTAAAAGGAGTAACTTGATTTCACTCTCTCCAGGACAGATCTGTTTGTTCTTTTGGCATCCCATGGTGTATTCAGTTCTGTTCTCCAACACCACAACTTAAAGGCATCAATTCTTTTGTAGTCCTATAGCCACTATTTAGCCCCCTCATTCTTCAGCTACCTTAACTGCAGACACATGGTCTCGCAAATCAGCATCAGCTGTGGGACTAGGAAAAGAGGAAAAAAATGTGTCCCATACTGGGCAGCAAGGCTTGTGGTGGCAAGACCCTGGTGATGGAGAAACTGTGGCATTGCTGTGGTCATATGGTGGCATGGTGTGAAATGTGGCTTCTTTCATTTGTGCTGGGCACAGTTAAAGATTTGCTGTTCTTGCCAGATGCTTAAAGGAGAATCTATCTTATGTAAATACTCTGAGGCAGACCTTGCTGGATGATTTTCATTTGATTGCTGAACTGAAACAAGCCTGGACTGTTTCAGGAATTGTGCCTTGGAATTTGGGCTAAAACCTGTACTCGTATTGGATGATAGTCTTTGCCTTCGCAATTATCCAACTTACTTTAAATAAACCCCATTCTTAGTACCTCAACTGGGAGTCAGCAATGAGTAAATGAATCTCTTACAGTGGGTGTGGCTCTAGACTCACCATGAAGTTGGGCTGTGGGCTCTTTATTTGCTTTAGAGCATTGAGGAACAGTGTTATTCCTTCTGGCCTCTTCAGAGAGATGCTCATGGTCTTGTGTCTCCATGCCCTATTTTCTCCTCTTTAGACACTGAGGAGGCCTGGATCAGGTGCACCGTAGTCTAGACTGACATCATTGCTCTTTAATATTCTGGAGAGGTCCTTGACAGCAGACTTACCTAAAGCAATTAATCCTTTGACTTCCTGACTGCTGATACTAATAGTGCTGATTATGGATCCAAGCAAGATGAGATTATTGACAACCTGAATCTTTTCTTCATTTATCATGATGCTGCCAATAGGCCCAGTAGTGAGAATCTTTGTTTTTTTTATGTTGAGATGCAGTCTATATTGAAGACTGAGAATATTTGTTTTATGTTAAGATGCAATCCATATTGAAGACTGCAGTGCTTGGCCTTCTGCAGCAAACACTTCAGGTCCTTTTTTGTTTTGGTGAGCAATGCTATATTCTTCTTTATAAAGACCAGCCTCCCAAATGATCTGTTCCACACACAGATTGAAAAGTCATGGAGAAAAAGGACACACTGCTTTCTTGATTTTGAACCCTACCTGTTCCCTTGCTCTGTTTGTACAGCCTCCTGGTTTAGGTATAGGTTTTGCATGAGTACAGTCAAATGCTTGTGAGAATTTTGTCTGTTTTTCTTGATTTTGTCTGTGGTTTCCTCGAGCTTTTTCGCAGTACTATGAAAGCACTTAACTATCATTCTTTTTAATTTCTTATCAGAAATTCAAAGAACATTACTTTCTCATATTTTCTGATTCTGTATTTTAGTCACTTGTTTGTACCATCTCTGTGTGTGTGTGTGTGTGTGTGTGTGTGTATGCGCACGCGTGTGCCTCTGAGACATGGTGGTGTTGGTTTTTGTTGTTTTTGATGAGATATATCTGGTTGAAGCTAGGCAAGTGCTATGCAGCTTACTAGTTTGCCAATTCTTAGTTTTCATCACCTTCTGGTGAGTGTGATAAGAGGATGGCGGTGAGTATGTGCTTGTGTGAAGCAGTTGAGGGCAGATTGGCTGGTGTTGATTGTAGTTTGTTGATCAGTAGCCAGTCCCCAGTGAGTGGGACTGCAGACAGCGGAGGATGGGGAATAGAGGGGTTCCTTGGCTGCGAGGTTACAGATCCTGCCTTTCTTAGCATCACTCAGCCCTTGTTGTTGGTATTATTCCAGTCCTGGGTTCTTGCATTGATCAGAACACTGCTTGTAAAAGTTTAAAATGGCTGCACTGAGTCAGATCTGTTCACAATTCAGCACATCGTTTGTCTTATTATTCAGTGTTTTCAGTGAGTTTTCCTTCAGTCTGTGTGTGAACAACTGCTTTATTACTTCCTTTGAAAGTCAGGGTTCCAAGATTATCATTCATATCTGTTAATTTTGTTTTCTGATGTCTTAGTTGTAAGGGACTTGGCTTCCATCTGTCTTCTTGTTGGAAGTCCCAGCTTTCTATTTGGCAGAACTATGATATTGGTTCATGAAATCTTTTCTGAAATTAAATTTTAAATACTACTTTGCCAGAATTTTCTTTCTTTCTTGAAGAATCGTTATCCTTTTTTTTTTTACATATGTAAAAACCTCATATCTTTTTAGAGATAACATACTAAATTATTTGTGGATGAAATACAATCTGAGTGTAAAAAAACAGTCACCACGTGAGGATGGCCATTTCCAACCTTTACCAACTTCACAAAGGGGAACTGTCTCCGTCAATACCACCACCACCACAACACCAATTCACTCGAGGTCAGACATATTCCCCCATGCTCCCACACCTTTTTCTACTCATGCCAACACCAGTCTTACTGCTTTACTAGATCCAGAATGCAATGTGATAGCTCACAAACCATACAGAACTATATTGGGGAAACCAAAGGCTATATAATTTAGGTTGGCAACAGAGTACAGTTAGGACAGCTTCTGAAATGTCCTCACAGGTGCCTCAGCCTTGATCCTTGTGGCTTTAGGCCAGAGTTACAAAGCTCTCAGTCCCTGCCAGTTACGGCTCCCCGCATCCTCCAAGTCCTTAAGCACATGTGAACCAAAGATTCTTTGCTCCAGTTCCATGCCATCACAGTTCCATGGTTCACTCCATTATGGCAGGGATCTGGTTCTCAGCTGTGGCTGCTATGGCTCATTTCCCCTAGTCTGACTTTTGCAAGAATCCGGCCTCTAAGGACATGCTGCATTCTCTTCTTTACTGACAGGGAAGATCTTCTAATTCTACCACTGTATCCGCTCATTTAAAGGCAAGACTAGCCAGTCCCCTTGTGGATAGGCTAACAGGCCCTGTCCACATGACAGAGTCAGGCAATGGCTAGGAAAGCCATTTTGAACAATGAAACCTTAATACCACACTGACTTTTGCTCCAGATTAGCCCAGTTTATGGAAGGGGAGTTGGTGTGGATGTAGATTGAACGAGATAGGAATAGATCATCAGCTAACGGTGAGCAAATTTAAGTTGAAACTAGAGAAAATCCATAAGAACCAAAATATTCTAAATAGCAATTTATAATATTTTTATCCTTAGAGTTTTTAGGTGCCCTCAAGTTTAACTGTTAGTGATCTCACATGATGTAATAGAATTGCCTCCACTCCAGGTGATTTACTAGACTGCAGTCTTTACGAAACAAATGACTAGACCTTTCTCTTGTGAATCCACAGATGGGATTGAGCGTTTAAGTTAGCAGCTGAGCGTAGAATCATTTTGTCACCAACAACTCCTCATCATTATCATCAGAAGTGTAAATGGTTTAAATTTTGAAAATGACTTATTTTAACAGTAATTTTTTAGTTCAATTTCATATGCCAGAGAATTGCTAACCTAGAAAATTTTTGCACATTTTCTAATTCCTTTGATAACGTTCTGGGCAAACCACTCCCCAGATTTACTCATAGTCAAGTTTCTTGAAGATCTGGGATTTGAACTCAGTTAATCTCCTATATTCATTATGACTAACAGAGTGGTTGTTTGTTTCTGCTTTTATGTAAATGCAAATATTTTATTATGTAATATCTTAACATTCCCCTCCCCTGGTATATCTTAATATCTGGCCTTTATATTTATATTTGCAATTTAAGTGGGTTTAAAATAGGAAGATTATGAGGTGGCATTACTAAAGTTCCAGGTATTTAATTTGAAATTACATTTCTCTAAATTTAATCAGTCAAAATGGAATTTTATTTTTCAACAATTTTTTTTTTTTTTTTTTTTTTTTTTTACGGAAAGAGAGCCATATCTGTATCGATGTTTTTGTTTTTCAGGGTTTGGGGCTCTTTTGTTTATTTATTATTAATTTCAATGAAAATTTACAGAGACTTTGGATTTCCATTCATTTATTATTGCACTTGTCTCCCCTCCCAACCATCCCCCCTAGTACACTACCCTCTTGGAAAAGTAAAAGGAAAATTCTTTCATTGTTTTCCAAACCCTCCCCCAGGTCCAATCCGCTGTGCAGCCAGCCTTCGCTCTAGACTCCTATCATGACAAAAATACCTAATCACATATCCCTTTTAAACAGTTTTCTCCCTCATCTGTTTCAATGCAGTATACATTATTGAACCCATCTTTCTCAGTCTCCCCCCAACCCCAGTGTCAGTCCTGTTTTACAACAGTGGCACCATGCAGTATTTGTCCTTTTGTGACTGAGATACTTCACTCAGCATAATGTCCTCCAGGGTCACCCATTTTGAATAATATTTCATGAGTTCTTTGTTTTTCAATGCAGCATAGTATTTCATTGTGTAAATATACCACAGCTTCTGTATTCATTTGTTGATGTTTGTTGATGGGCAGTTAGGTTGTTTCCAACTCCTTGCTATTGTGAATAAAGCCATGATAAACATGGGTGTGTCTACAAATGTTTTAATGGTATTGATAGGATTTAGTGTAAGGCCTTGTAATTATTTTTTTATGGAAATGGTGGGAAAAGGAAAGGACAGCTAGCCTGAAGAAAGATGTGTGTCATCTTTCCCTGTCACCCCCAAAGTCTCAATTAGAGACACAGTGGCGTTTTAGATTACAATGAAACTTGCAATGTGAGCTGGCAAAGATAATGGGTTAATACTAATGTTAACCAATCCCAGTAAGTCAAGGACGTTGCAGAATGTTTTGTTTGTCTTCTTACCTCAAAGTCTCACACTTTACATGTGAGGGATTGAGCTTTAGAGCTTTGGTTCACTACCATATGTGTCTCAGGGAGCTCGGGCCAGGTAGTCTTCAGAGAATTGTGCTGCTGTCGGGCAGTTCAGATTCTCCAGTGGCTCTGAAAAAGAATGTCAGTCTCCTCTTGTGCAGTTTATCATGGCGGAAAACCCTGGAGGGTCACCTGTGCATCAGTGCCAACTCAATGGCAATGACTTTGACTTTTGAGGAAATCCTAAGGGGGGCCAAATCTGCACTGTCATGCTGGGTGACTGTGAGTCTGAATTGACTCTGAGCAATACCGCTAACATGTGTCACATCTATACGATGGGGCTGTTTGACCTTCATGCCTAGACTTTGAAGCACTTTCATATTCTGCCTCAATTACAAATGTTTTTTCTAACCCCCTAATTATATTAATAACCTTCCAAATAAGCAATTTATTATAAAAGTACATAGTACTGCTTAACAAAGTCAATCTTGAAACAAATTCCTCATTTGCAATGCCATTTAAATTCCTCTTACACATTTTAGTGCTCAGGATTTCCTAATTAATGATGGTGCTCAACCACCATTGAATCAATTCTGACTCATATTGATACCCCTGCCCCCATTGGTTGTCT
This sequence comes from Elephantulus edwardii, assembly GCF_000299155.1. Classification (NCBI taxonomy): domain Eukaryota; kingdom Metazoa; phylum Chordata; class Mammalia; order Macroscelidea; family Macroscelididae; genus Elephantulus; species Elephantulus edwardii. The sequence continues at coordinate 8,244,852 of NW_006399759.1, forward strand.
GAGACTATAAATCTTAAGAGAGGAAACTGCCCATCATTTCTGTGTGTTAAGATGCAGCTGGTAGATGTAAACAGATGCCGTCTTAGGTAGCAGTCATATCCCGACTCACTAGCCCACCAGACCACTTAATAATATTAAAGTATGATTTAATTGCCAAGTGGGTCATTCTGTCAGCTGGTTTCCCAGCAAGCGTTTTCATAAAATGGTTTTCCTTATGTCAACTCCAGTGGTTGTGTTTGGTGGTTTTTTTTGGTTGTTTTTTTTTTTTAAGTGAGATCTCACTGACCCAGAAAGAAATTGTAGGCAACAGAGGTCTGCTCACATTTCACTGGCAACATGCAGCTTTCCAACAATCAAGTCAAATAGGAATATTTGAGGGGAAGTTTTCTGCTGAATGTTTTTGTGATGGTTTTCCCTAATTGCTGGCAGTTGAAGAGCCTGCTGTTTCTGCCTGCAGCAGCAACCAAGCAGAACATCTTTTATTCCCATGCCAAGCCCCACAGTGCTTTTCACGAAGCTAGCTGCTTTTGGCTAGCAGTTGTACATTTTTGCTCTTTTTAACAAGGGAGAAAAAAGCATTTGTTTTTGATGCTGTTGCTGGTTGACATCCAGTCGGTCCTGACTGGTGGCAGCCACATGGGTGCAGAACAGAACTGGCCCATGGGGCTTTCAAGGCCATGTGACCTTCCAGGTGCAGATCCCCAGACCTGTCTTCCCTAGTGCCTCTGGGAGGGCTTTCCTGCCAGCTTTTACTGGCTAGTAGTCAAGTGCTTGACAGTTGGCACCCCCAGGTACTCCCTCTTTTGGTGGTTGTGATTGGTTACTGTTGAGGAGGCTCTGACTAAAATCAACAGAGTACTGCAGAAAAAACACTGCTCAATCCAGTGCCCTCCACACTGTTGTTGCTACAGCAAATCTATGATTGCAGACACTGTATTGAGCCCATTATTGAAGCCATCTTATGGAATAATGATGGCTTCTTTTATTTTGTTTTTCTTTCCTACTGGCTTCTGATTTGTGTTCTCCACCTGTTGACTCTTCTTCACCAAAACCATAAATGCATCAGTTCTTTAGTCTTCCTTATTCGGTATCCAAACTTGGTGTGCATACAAGGCCATTGAAAAGACACTGACTTGGATGAGGCTCCCTTCTCAAAGTGACATCTTGTTTATGATGGTAGGGTGTGATTTTATTTGGCAAGGCATTGAGTGCACTACTTTCTGAAATGGAATAAAAAGTGTATTTCAAATATTAAGACAGCTTTCTGATTTTTGTATGATGATCTGACTTTTACACTATTATCTGTCCTGCCTCATCTCATTTGAAACAGACAAGTTGTAATTCTTCAGTCATGATAGCTTTTCTGTCCTAGTGAGAAAAAAACTCATTGTTGACCAGAAACAAGTTCTTTATCATTTTGATGTAATTTTAATAGCAAACAAACAAACTTCCCCCCTCATTGGGCTCATTTTATACAAAGATTCATTACTTTCTTCTTTAACTGTGGTAATTCAGAGTTCTGTTAAGCTTAGATGATACTACCACATACCTTAACCAGGTTTTGTTTTCTTACTAAAACAGATAGGATTAAACCCACTCATCTTTCCTTTGTTGTGAGGAACAAATGAAAGAGGATGGCTTATTTATTTGTAAAAATAAATAAGTAAAACAAATATTAACAGCAGAAAAAAACCCAGACTCCCTGCCTTCTAGTCACTTCTGATGCTTATTGACCTTCCACTGGATTTTCATGGCTGTAAATATTTATAGGAAAGTGCCCATCTTTCTCTTGTCTAGTGACTGGCTCATGGATTTGGGCGGCTAACATTTTTGGTTAGCAGCCTGATAGCATTATGCACTGTGCCATGAAGGTAAACTCTAAGACAATGTAAACTCTAAGACAATAACAAATGCAGAGTGAAAAATGGAAAAAAGTATGTATCTTTTGGGCTGCTAGTGAAAAGGTTTGACTCCAGCAGCTGCTCTGAATGAGAAAGATGTGTCTAGTGTGTAAGTGTGAATATATATCAGAAGTCAGTGGTTTGAATTTATCAGTGGCGCTTCAGGAGGAAGATGAGGTAGTCTTCTACTAAGATTTACAGTGTTGGAAACCCATTGTGGAACTTTATAACCACATTGTTCATATGTTTCGGTTAATAATTTGTTGAGTATCTGTTATGTACTAGACTCTGCAGAAAAGATGGGCTGTTTTTATAGTGCTTATAGTAGTAGGTTAAGGAAGTTCCAGTGCGTAAGAACTTGGCTACTTGTCAGCAGGTCACTTCTTAAATCTACCAGCCACTCTTTGGAAGAAATAAAGTGGTGTTCTTCTGTAAAGATTGTTATTATTATTATTATGTGTTGTCAAGTCACCTTGCAACTCATAGTGACCCTATGTACAACAGCTGTGAAGCCTGCTCTGTCCTGAGCCAGTCTCACAGACTCACTTACTCCATTGCTCCAGTTACTGTATTAATCCTTCTCATCCAGGATCTTCCTCTCCTGCGCTGTCCCTTCCCCCTTCCGAGTATGATGTCCCTCTCCCAGGACTCGTCCCTCTTTGCAGTATACCCAAAGTATATCAGACGAAGTATATCAGAATCCTTACCTCCAAAGAGAAACTTGGTTTCACCCCTAACTGGGAAGTTCTCTATCCTGTAGGATCCGTTGCTAGAAGTTGAAGTCAGCTTGATAGCAACTGCTATGGTTATTGTTCTTAATTGCTGTAGAGTTGAATACAATTGGTAGTGTTCCTATGAACAACAGAGCTGAACCCTGTTCTATCTTAAGTGGTAGAGTTGTTCTTGAGTACTGTTGAGTTGGAACTTACCCATATCTGACCGACCCTCTAATGGGTTTTCAAGTAAACAAGGATTCTCACCACTGGCCCAATTGGCAGCACCATTATAGATGGAAAGGAGATTGAGATTGTTAACAATTTCAACTTGCTCAGGTCCACTATTAATACTCTTGGAACCAACAGCCAGGAAATCAAAAGATGAATTAGATTAGGAAAGTCTGCTGTCAGGGATCTCTCCAGAGTACTGAAGAGCAAAGATGTCAGTCTAGATACTAAGGTGCGTCTAATACAGGCCATGGGGCCTCCCAGTTACTTGGTGTGCATCAGAGAGCTGGACAATGACTAAGGATGAGAGAAGAAGAATCAGTGCCTTCAAATTGTGGTGCTAGAGAAGAGTCTTGAACACCATGGGCCCCCCCAAGGAAACAAGTAAGTTTCTCTTGTAGAGAGTGAAACAAAGTTTGACCTTAGAGGCTAGGATTTTGAAGCTCCATCTCATATACTTTGGGCACGTGACGAGGAGAGAGTGGTCCTTGGAGAGGGACGTCATGCTTGGAAGGGTAGAGGGACAAGTGCAGGAGAGGAAGATCCTGGATGAAATGGCTTGACACAGAGACTAGGATAATAGGGGCAAGTGTGTTAGAGGCAGTGAGATTGGCTCAGGGTAAAACAAGGGCATAGCACATAACAACAACAAATTACGTGGGAGGAGGTTGCCCATCTTTCTCCCATGGAGTAGCAGATAGATTCAAACTGTGTATCTTTAGATTGGTATCTTTGGAGTTGGCAGCACCACTCTGCCACCAGAGCTCCCTAACTAGTGTAGTAGATAGAATGAAATGTGAGGATGAGAACAGAAAGTAAAATAAATTAACATTATGCATTAACAATAAAAAGTCCATTATTAATCTCACTCCTTTTAGATCAATTTCTGTTTTAGGATTTGACTTGTTTCTTAGTGAAAGAAGAACCTATTTACATTGTTAGGTTTCTTTTATCTTAAAATCTAGGGGATTAAAAAAATATTTTTTAATGTGTTTGTGGTGTGGATATAATTGTTGTTATGTACCGCCGACTCGCCTGCGACTCATAATGACCCTATGTACAGCAGCCCTAAACCTTGCTCTGTCCTGTGCCAGTCTCACCGGTCTCCGACACACCCACCTCAATTACCCCAATCCCTGAATCATTCCACCTCATAGAGGGGCTTCCCCTCCTGAGCTGTCCCTCCACTCTTCCAAGCATGACGACCTTGTCCAAAGTATGTCACATGAAGCCTCAGAATCCTTGTCTCCAAGGAGCAGCGTGGTTTAACCCTCCCTAGGATGAACCTCTTTGTTTTCTTAGCAGTCCATGGTCCAATACTTTTCTCCATCACCACAGCTCAAAGGCATCAATTCTCCTTCTGTCCTCCCTAGTCATTGTCCAGCTCTCTGATATAATTATTGAAACATAATTATGACAGACTAAGAAGTATGTAACTATAATATGAACTTATAATAAGAGATAATTTATTATTACATACTTATTTTTCAGGTCTTAGAAAAATACCCTAATACACCCATGAGTCATAAAGAAATTCTTCAAGTTATCCAGAGAGAAGGACTAAAAGAAATCAGGTGAGTTATTAAAATATTGTCAGTAACAACTATGCTTGGTTAGCATATCTGATAAGGAGTTATGGTAGTAAAATGGTTAAATACTTGGCTGCTGGCCAGAAGGTCATCATTTTTATCTCATCATCCACTCTTGGGGAGAAAGATGTATAACCAATCCAGCTCTGGACAGTTCTGTGGTGGACAGTTCTACCCTGCCCTGGAGGAAAGCTCTGAGTCAGCGTTGACTCAATGACAGCAGGTTAGAGTGTTTGGCTAGTAAGCAGCAACGTACTGTAGTGCTCAAAATTGATTGTTTAGTAAGCTGTCAGATCTTTGAAATTCTCAAAAGTTTAAAAACAAAAAGTTGTAATAAAAAATTTAGTGGTTAAGTTTTAGTTGGGGATCTCTAAGCCTCTGTACTTTAATTCTTAAGAAGGCCTCAAGTTACCATCACTCCTTCATCTGTCACTTCAGCCTTTTAATTTGATAAGCATGGCTATTAGCAGATAAAAGTTCTCTAATGCAGGGAGGTAGTTAAAATAGACAATCTGCAGAGGAGGAATAACCTTGGGCAAAAATGATAAACCATAAAAGAGCTATGTCCCAGGATCAATTGGTATACCTCAAGATACCATATACTTTAGTTTCTATTTACATTACATATGTTACGATATAGCATAGTAGTCACTATTCATAATGATAATTTTAAAAAATGGCAGAATTGTCTTAAGTAGATTTCATTTATTAAGACAAAAATATGAAAGTGTACTTTAGAGAGATTTTAATTACGATAGAAGAAGGTTGCGGTACTTTAAAACTAGCCCTCATGGTTCTTGGCTGAGGATGGTACTGTGTGACACCCCTGGGGGAGAGTTCAGAATCTTGGGGAAGGTTTTTTATTAAAATTTTTATTTTAAACTGATTTACTTACAAAGTTTGTAGAGGAGGTATTTTTTATTGTCACAGTGATTCAGGATTAGGAGGCCCTGTGCTATTTAACAGACAGGTAGCAGGAACGTGATAAATGTCTTTTAGACAACCTTCAGATTGACCAATTGTTTAGCTTAGATAAATAAAACCAATAGTGTGTCTATTGTAATGCAAGAGCATTACATGAAAATATTTATAAATGTTCTATAAGGTACTTCTTGATAAATAACTTTTGCATATTCTAGATTTATATTCTCATTCTCATTCTCTTTTCTTAACATGAAATCCAATTTGAGTTTTTTTTTCTTTCTTGACCATTCTTTTTTAGAAAATAGCTTTTTTAAAAAATTAAAACTTGTGGTCAGCATCAGTAGGCTGTGATGAAATGACTTGTAGTTTATTACTACAAAATATTGAAAACTATTATGCCTGAATTAGCTTGTGCCCCTGAAAAATTATATATAAATATTTGTAAACTAGAACATCAAAATGCATTTAAAGAATTTGCTGTAAATAGCATCTTTGGTAAATTAGTTCTTAAATTACCTATTTCTGAATATTTACTTGAATTAGAATACATTTCATTTAATTATGGGTCAAAACACAATACCTACTGAATCGGGAAACTCTAGTGGCCTAATTCATAAGGAATTTAACTGCCAATCCAAAAACAAGCAGTTCAAATCCACTACTGGCTCCACAAGAGATGGGCAAAATCTCCTCTTGTGCTATTACAGCCTCTGGAAACCACAAGAAGGTCAGCTATGAGTTGATTCCAACTCAGTGGCAGTGAACAACAAATGAATGACAACCAACTGAATTAAAAAATCTATTTGTATTTGTATAAAGGCTACAAGAGAAAAGTCATCCTGTGATGACTGGGACGTGTGAGAAACAAGTTCTGCTAAGGTATTCTAATATTCTCTCATAACACTAAGAGATTTTTTTTGTTATTTGAACTTTTACATATTTGATATAAATAGACTGGAAAATCTTGTGTCTAGAAAACAGACTACTTAGATCTAAATGCCATTTGCAGTGTCATTTTGCTCTAACATAATAAGGCTCAGTGACTTTAAACTTTTCATTATCACTTCCAGGGACATGCAAAAAGAATGAATGGAAACCCAAAATCTCTGTAAATGTTTATTAAAATTAATAAATTTTTTTAAAAAAAGAATAGTAAAGAAATAGTGAAGAAACAGAAGGAAAAGGGATTTTTTTGAAAAAGTGGCAAGGGTGTAGAGTTGCTAGAAATAACTTTTGATTTGACTTAGTGACAATCTTCAAGCTTCTATTATTGGCTTAAGAATAATTGATGTCTTTGAGTTGTGGTGTTGGAGAAAAGTACTGACTGTCCTGTTGACTGCCAAGAGAAAAAAACTGTTCTGTCTTCAGGAAGTAAGACTAGGGTAGGGTGCTCCTTAGAGGCAAGGGTGGTGACACTCCATCTCCCATAGTTTGGGCTGGTTGTTAAGAGGGTCCAGTCCTTGGAGGATGATTGTGTGTGGAAAGGAGGAGGATCAGCATAAGAGGGGAAGGCCTGCAACAAGCTGGATTGACACAGTGACTGTGACAGTGGGCACAAGTGTGTCGGAGATGGAACAGGAGAGGACACAGTTAGGATGTGCTGTGCATAGGGTCACTATGAGCCATAGTTGACTCCACGGCCCATAACAGCAGCATTCATGGTTTAAACTATGTTGTGACTGTGCAGTTATATGGCTACAGAACTACTCTTTCCACGTCAACACTGGTTTCCATTTTGCCAAATAATAGAATTTTTATTTATGCTTTGCTTGTTCTAAACCTCTCTGCTTTCTCTGACAAAGCTAACTACTACTTTTTCTTTAAACACTTTAAAAAAAATCTCTAATTACATAAACACTCCATCTTTCTTTCTACCTCTCAAAATTATTTTCAGGGTTGTTGTGAGGTTTTTTTTTGGGTGTTTCTTTTGGGGGGAATTGTGGAAGGGAGAAGGGGCCAGGAGAGCCTGATTGCCTTCACTCTAATTAAGTGCTTTAAATACCACTTATGTCTGTTTCCAAATCTATATGAAAGATACTTTCCACACTTCATCCTTGGCACACATTGAGACCTTAGCAAAGAATGTGCTTTCCTTCAATTTTCTGAGCCCATTCAATGAGAATTTTATTGAATCATTTATGATGATGTGGAGTCATTTAATTGTGAAATTTCCATTTGGTTCTTTTGCAATTTCTTTTTCTCTGCTTAAGGTCTCTATTTCTGTTGGTTACATGTGTGTTTATTTTGTAGCTATATCTATAATTAATGGGCACTTCAAAGTTTTTATCTCAGTTAATCTCAGGATTAACATCAATTGATTTTCTTTTTCCCTAAGAATTTGTTAAATTTTCCTATAACTTTGTATACTTAAGATAATTTTGGACTCTTTGAATATTGCATTTCTTCTCAAGTAGGCAAACTACTCAGACTACTTTAGGTCAGACAGAGTATGTGTTCTCTTTCACTTTCCGGGGTTGTTGGTTCAGGCATCGATTGTCAGAACATTTGGTGTTTTGGCTTCATGCCGTGTTCATACTTCTGAGTTTGTCTAAGCCTTGAGTGGTGTTTCAGATCTCAGTACCTTTACTATGATGGTTGGGAGTGTCCCAAGCCTATATAGCTCAGGGATAAGACAAAGTTTGAAGAATTATGTTATTACAGAGTTTCTTCAGTTCTTACCTTTCTGAGATTCCTCCCAAACTCTGTACCTTTCAGGACCCTAGTTTCCTGGTTCTAGGCTGCTCTTCTGCTAGAGTTCACTTTTCCCTTGCACAGGCTATCAGCTGCTAGGGCTGCCATTCATCAGTGTAGCCAATAAGAAAGTCAGATTTATGTGAAAGTTAAGTCAGCTGAGCAGTCCATTCATCTGCCCTCCCTCTTGACGCAAACAGCATTGTTTGGGGGTCTCTAAGATAACTCTCTAGTGGTAAGGAATTGAGTTGTCAGCAGTACAGTTTGACTTGGCTGGTTGCTCAGGGAGGGGAAGAATGGGCAGTCACCTCCCTTGGGATTTACTGCCTCTGAGTCAACCCCAACTCAGTGGTACACACAAGAGCTCTGGTGACCTAATGGTAAGAAGCTGCACTGCCAACCCAAAGCACATGGTTTGAATCCACCAGCTCCCTGTGGGAGAAAGATGGGCAGTCTCCTCTCTGTGACTTAATGCCTCTGAAAAGTGTTGGAGTGACCACAGTGTATTACACAAAAGAATACGGATTAAAATTAGTCAAGCAAAGAGATACTCTTTTTACTACTCAAGTAAAGAGAATCCAATAAAAGACCAAAATTCAGAGGTTCCTGAGAAGTCAGCACAGTGTTTTCCAGAATTAGTGTGTGACAGTTGTTTTAGTTGTTATCTGCTGTTGAATTGACTACAAGTAAACAGCTGTTCTGAGCCTTGCCCTATGCTGAGCATATTCTGTCCTGGTTTACTGTCACCATAAGTCTCAGTTGATTTGATGACATGAGTTTTGACTTTTTGATAGTAAATGGCTTTCTGGAAAATGCTGGAATGAAGGCATTATATTAATAACTTTAAAGTTACTCAGCTTACTGCTGTTGAGTCAATTTTGAGTTATGGGGACCCTCCATCGGGTTTCAGAAACTGTAATTGTTAACGGGAAGAGACCAGTCATCTTTCTTTGTCAGAACCACTGCTGTTGGAGATGCCGCACATCACCACATAGACTGCACAACTAGAGCTCCTTTATGTATTTTGCAGAGGTCCAGATTAGTATCCAGCAAGTAGTTTTTCTTAAATGCCACCATGCCAGGCTTGTATCCTAAGCAGGTGTCAAGCTCTTTGGAGTGGGAATTTAAAGATACTGGAAGCCATCTAGCAAAGATTGTGCCCAATAAACATTGATATTTTACTTCTGTAATTCCCACTCATATCTGATTAGTATTGGTGCTAATTGATAAAGTAATCTCTTTCACATGACATTTATGGTTATAATGCTTTATTTCCTCTCATACCAAAACTAATCAGAGCATATCATATCTTCTCACTTGTCCTCATTTAGATGTCTGTAGCATAGTAGTAAAGTCAACATTTTGTTCTGCTTCTCAGCCAAAGTAGTCATCCCTGCAGGGTCTATCATTTAGCTGTTTGTCAAATGAGATTTCCTTGAGTTTATTTCATTACAATTTAAAATGAATATTAGCAGTAATTAATGTATAGAAAGGCTGATAACTTGGTGGTTAAGCTTGTATCATCTTTATCTACTAGTTGTAGTATATGTTTAGCCAGTAAACCAGATAAGGAGATTAAAAAAAGGATTACTAATGAAAGCCAAAGGAACAAGCATGTTTAGGTGTTTATGTTATAGATCATACTCAAGCATTGTTAATTTAGATTCACAGTGAGTTTCATTATTGACTAGTGAGTAGCTAATGAAATCTTTAGGTCCATAGCTGATGGCTTTATGATTGTTCTGTGAAATTGAAATGCATGGGATTATACCACAATTAACTATAAATTGCTCAAAATGGTTTCACTCTGCCACATGTTAAGGTACTACAAATGTTTTCTGAAGTAATTTAGATCGTTTAACAGAATGTAATTGTGTGGTTTTAGCTGCAGTTGTAGTTTGAACAAACCTGCAAATATTAAAGAAGCAATTAGTGTTTTATGAAAACAGAAATTGATGGGGTGCAGATTTGAGGACTAGTGGATATTGCTGGGTGGGAAAGGGAAAGTTTATTTTATGGCTTTATTGTTGCTTTGCAAAGAAAAATTAAAAAGCTTTTTTTTCTTCTTCTTCTTTCATTTTCTTGGGTTGCATTCCAACTCCAGAAGGTAAGAAGTATTCCTTTATTCTAAAACAATATTATACAAATATAAAGCAATTTTACAAGCTTAAATGAACTTAACCTTTACCAGTATAATATTTTACTTTATAAAAATAACTAGCCTGGAAAATAAATAAGTGATATTAGAATGTAAAACTTATTAAATTTGCTTTATTTATTCTTGCCATTTGTAATAATCATTTAATTATACTTGTATAAACCAATTTACAATAAGGCTTATAAATCACTATTTGATTTACTAGCATTGGAATACCTAGTATTCTGTAGATCAATAATGAAAATATTTTAGAGATGAGAATTTTTTTATGTAAGTTTGCAGGAAATGCTTTATGACTATAAGATTGAAAATGCAATTTTATATTCCAACTCATTGAAAGAGAATACTGATAGATCCTCTTTGAATAATACTTTTTAAAAAAGTAGGTGAGAACAGGTGAAAAATTCAGTTTATTTTTTTTTAACTAGGCTTTTCATCTTTGTTGACATAAGCATTTTAAATGTATCTCTTTTTATAGCAGTTTATGTTATGAAATAGTTATTTATGATGATATCTGACTTGCCTAGCAGAATTCAGAGCAAAAACCATATACATTTATTTAAATTGGTTTGCCTCCAAACTTTATATACATTGTGTTTTACACTATTTTATATTCACATTGTGTTTCATACAGTCATTCTCATGCATTATGTTTTATAAAATCAATTCTCATTGGACCTTGCCCATCATTACCCTCTTTTCGTCCAAATCCTTCCTATTTGCTTCCCCCAACTTCCACCTGCCAAACTGTGCAGCCCTATGGATTCACCCCTATTTGTCATCACCCTTTCATGCCCCCTTTCTCCCCCTTGATTTCGTGAACATGTTTTACTAGTTATCCTTCTATTTTTACAATAATGGTATTAGGAAATATTTGTTCTTAGGAGACTGTATTAGTTCACTCAGCCTAATGCTCTCCAGCTTCTCCCAGGTTACGTAGTTAAGGTTTTTCTAAATCGTTGCTCCTGACTGCTGCATAGTATTCCATTGTGTGAATGTACCACAATTTCTCAATCTGTTTGGTTGTGATTGGACATTTGAACTGTTTCCATGTTCTTGCAATAGTGAATAATATTTGTACCTGCTGTTCTTTTTTTTTTAATGTGTGTACCGTCAAATCAGATCTGACTGGTACAGGAGGAGATTGTCCCTCCTTCTTCAGCAGAGCATCTGGTGGATTTGAACCTCACATCTCTGGGATTGCAGTGCAGCTTCTTGCCACTAGGCCACCGTACCTGCTGTTCTTGATGTACAGTTAGAATTTAATACATCTCTTTATAGTTAGATTTATGTGCCATTAAATGAATTTACCGAGTCTCATTCTTTCATTTTTGCTTAGTTTTTAAAATTGTCTTACTTAATATTTTGATCAGTGTTTTGTAATTTTGGTTGTAGTCTTCTCTTCCTTGGTTAATTTATTGTTACATGTTTTATTATTTTGCGTGTTAACTGTATTCATTCAATTTTAAGAAAGTTATGAGTAAAAGATCGATTCAGACCTCATAAATAGTAAATATTAAAAATGAAAAATTAGCTATTTGATTAATAGTTTTATATGGGGAGTCCATATATGTGAGCATTTTAGGTGCAAGTAATATTGGAACAAAAGAGTCTTGAAGGTATGATGGTATGTTGGATAAACGTTAAGCTGCTAACCAAGGAGTAGTCTTGACTGTTCAGACCCGGTGGTAGCTCCTCAAGGTGAAAGACTTGGTGATTGACTTTTAGAAAAATTATAGCCTAGAAAATACTATGAGGTGGTTCTGTGGTGTATTATAGGAAAATTAACAGCTGTCCACCATCATTCGTCATCATAGAAAATTGAAATAGTAAAGAAAATCATGAAAGAGATAGTGTTGGTTTTTATGATAATGCTCTGTCAAGTGTGGAGTTCTTTTATTTGTACAATTTTTTTGTCATTTCATTTTTTAATACAAAAAGAAAAATCTGTTTTGCAATATATTTGAAGTAAAAAACAGTTGAAAGAAAGAGCCTTTTACACAGATATTTCTAGTGGTAATTTTTACACAGAGTTTTTATTTCAACCCAGTTCATTCAGCTTTGTTTTTGCTAATTCATGTTATATTTAGTTCTGTGTCATTCTGTCTGTCTTATTTAGGATATAGAATCATTTTATATGCACAAAATGCCTTATATTTCCATCTTACAGCTATAATCGTCAACTTAACCTTGCCTTCTTGTCCCTGAACCTGTTACCCACCAATCTGTTTTACATGTGTCTAATCTTATGATTTCAAGGACATAGTAATTAAATTTTTTATACTGGCCCTTTTCTTTATACATAATTCCCAGAGATTCTTTTAAGTTCTTTTGTGTAACTTGTTCCTTCTTATTGCTGAGTAGTATTTCATGACATGAATATATCACTCTTTGTATAACCATTTACTTATAGGACTTTTAAATTATTTGCAATTTTCATCTGTATGGAAAAGCTATGGATATTTGTGGCGTGATTACATTCACCCTGTGGCCCCAGTTTAAACATTTAAACTTCTTTCTTTGAGATATATTCTGTTTATGTAATGTGCAGCTGACTGCTACCAGGATCTTACATTTGGGGAAGAAACAGTGCAATTGAAGAAGAGCAGAAGGTAGTACAAAGAGAAAAGTTGAGATGGGGTATTGTGGGTTGTCGGGGAATGAGAACAAACAGAGGGACTAAAAAAAAAAAAAGAAAGTGAGGGAATAAATGAATGGGGAAAGAATAGAAGCGAGAATTCATTCCTTAAATTCTAGTATTACAGGGGTCAGTGACATACGATTCTTTCCAGGTATATGAACCCGTTTATGGACTTAGGTTAGTTTAAATAGGATTTCTGTGGTTTGTCTCTGTAAAAAGTATACATAGCAAATCAGGTTCCTGGCTAACAGTATTTGTTCAAATTGTTCCATATAATTTTTTAAATTTTTACATTGCATCAAGCATTTTCATTATTTCCATTCTGTTATAATCTGATAAATGTTCCATACTTCTTTTTTGAAAAAGAATTCTGTGTTTTAAAAGTCTTCTCATATACAGCTTGTTTGTAACTTTTTATTTTGAAATAATACTTTTAACTTTGAGAAAAGTTGTAAAAACAAAATCTTAAATTTCTAAATGTCAACATTTACCTTACTTGCTTTGTCTTTTAGTCATCTGTCCATCTATCTGCATGGTTTATGTTTCTGAAATACATCAATATATTATTTTTAAGTAATTCAGAATGTATTTTCTAAAAAGATAAGTACATTTTCTTATTTAGCCCCACTATACTATCAGTCTGAGAAGCTATCTGAGAAGAAAGGGAATCCCAGAACACTTGGTTGTGTGCTAATGCAAAACCTATACCTGGACCAAGAGGCAGTCATCAGACCAGAGCAAGGAAACACTGCATGGTTCAAAATTGGGAAGGGTGTACGCCAGGGATGTGTCTTGTCTCCATACCTTTTCAACCTGTATGCAGAACAGAT
>NW_006399759.1:8265263-8271411 GCF_000299155.1 Elephantulus edwardii
ATTTGGTTTAATTTTCCTCAGCTTCAGCTTGAATTTGCATATGGGTAGTTCGTGGTCTGTTCCACAATCAGCTCCTGGCCTAGTTTTCACAGCTGATATTGAGGTTCTCCAGCGGTTCTTTCCATATGCAGCTTTAGAATATGAAAAACATTTTGAGATACAGTCTGTTGCTTCAGTTCAGTGCTCTGAACATCCCACGAACAGTCAAAAGCACAACAGATATGTCTTAGAGAGGGTGCAGCTGCAGTGCCCTTTGGAGGCAAGAATCATGAGGCTTCACCTCACATACTTTGGGCATGTTGCTAGGAGGGTCTGTTCTTTGGAGAGGGACATGATGCTGGGAAAGGTGGAGAGTGAGCGAAGGAGAGGAAGAATCTCAACTAGGTAGACTGATAACGGTGACTCCTCCAATAGGCTCTTGTGTGTCAGGAAGTGTGAGAATGGCTCAGGATAGAACAGGTTTCAGGTCTTTTGTTCATAGTGTTGAGTTGTACTTAACAGCATCTAACAACAACATGCCAAGAGCAAGCTGTTTTCATTACTGTAGCTGTAAAGTAGATTTGGAAGTTGTGACATATAAGGCACTACCTTGTTTCTTTACTTTTAAACTTCAGTTTGCTTATTATCTAGGGTCTTTTTTTCATTTCTGTATGAAATTAGTGATTATATTTTCCATGTCTTTGAAAAATAATGACAGGATCTGAATTGGGATATCACAAGTGATCTTAAAGCCATTCTTCAGCTTAGAGGATTGATAGGGTTAAAGGTGAAATTCGATTGAAATCTTAGAATGTCACCAGACTAGGGTAGAAATCATGGTATTTTAAGTAGTTACTACATTTACTGAATCATTTGAAAAAGAAGTATTTTGAAGTTCTGTCTCCCATACTTTTGTCATGTTGCCAGGAAGGACTGGTCTTTGGAAGAGGACAGCATACTTGGAAAGGTAGAGAGTCAGTGCAGAAGAGGAAGACCCTGCATGAGGTAGATTGACACAGCATCTGTGGCAATGGGGTCAGGTTGGCTGCAGATAGCACAAGTTTCAGAGCCATTGTTCATAGGGTCACTGTGAGTCATAGTTGACTTGAAGGCACATAACACCACCATGATGATGATACTGGTATTTGAAAAACTGATGACTTAACTAACTTCTGAGTTTATAGTCACATGCAGACCTCTACAGTGTGACAAACATGGTGAAAAAAGGGAATTCTAGAACATTTAATATTGCAGAATGTGTACCTGTGTACATCAACAATGCTCAAACAGAACAGGGCTTATAATGGGCCACGATTATAGTCATTCACCATTCTTTCTATTCAACCTATGTGCTAAACAAATAATCACAGAGACTGGACTTATATGAAAATGAGCATGGCATCAGAATTTGAGGAAGACTTATTAAAAACCTGTGGTATACAGGTGACTCTGCTGAAAATGAACGCTTGAAGCACTCACTGATAATATAGAAAGATTATATACCCTTCAATATGGATTATAACTCAGTATAAAGAAGCAAAATTTCTCAGAGATAGGTCAATTAGCGACATCTTGTTAAACAGAGAAAAGACTGAAGTTAGCAAGCATTTCCTTTTACTTGGATTCCTGCTGGTAGGAGCAACCATCAAGAAATCAAGTAATGTATTGTGAAAGACAAGGATGCTGCTGAGAACTAAGGTGTGCCTGACCCATGTCATGGTATTATCAGTGATCTCATCTACTTGGGAAAATCAAACCGTGAATAAGGAAGATTGAAGAATTGATGCCTTTGAATTGTGATGTTGGTGAAGAATATTGAATATACTATTGACTGCCAAGAATAATACAGTAGAAATGCCAGTTAAAGGCGAGTATAGTGAGATTTTGTCTGTTTTCAAGAGGGTCCAGTCCATGGAAGGTTAGAGGAAGATTCATCCACATCATTGCTTACAAAAATATGAAGAAGACTCAAACACTAACTGATGAAGTTAAACTGTAACTCAGCATAGATTATAACAGTATGGTAATTGACAGGCTGGAACAAGAGATGCAATGAATATGTAGTGAATTGAGGGAAGGGATAAGAGAGTAAAAGGTCTATCAGTGAATGATTGAAAAGCCATCCTTTCTGTAAACTTTAACTAAAATTAATGTTTTTAAATTTAATTAACTTTTTCATTTAATTTTTTTTTTTAAATACACCAAACCCAAACCAAAATCCTCACAATTGGGCCAGAAAGCAACATCATATTAAATGGAGAAAGGGTAGATAGAGTTGTCAAGAATATCATTTTACTGCATCCACCATCAATACCTGTGGAAGCAGTAGTCAAAAAATGAAACAAGGAGAAATTCTAGAAGAGCCTCTTCAAATTGCTAATGATCAAGAATGTCGCTGGAGAAATCAGATGAACCTGACTCAAGACTTAGTATTTTCGGTGGCATTATATGCATATTAAGGGATGACATCAAGGGTATCATCCATGAGGAGAGCAGAAGGTCACTACAGAGGAGAGAAGAAAAACCCAAATGGATGTCAGAAGAGACCCTGAAAATTGCACTGGAGCCAAAACAAAGTGAAGAGATGTTGAAGTGAAAGAGCTAAAGAGAACATTTCAAAGAGCATCTTGAGAGGACATAGCAAACTATTATAACAAAACCTGTAAATTCGTATAATAAAAAGGGAAGAATTTACTTGGCATTTCTCAAACTGAAGAACTTTAAAACAGATTCAAGCCTTGATTTGCAATACTTAGAGATGCCATGGGCAAATTCTTGAATGATCCAGGAAACATCAAGATAAGATGAAGGGAAGACCAGAATCATTGTACCAAAAAGAACTGACCAACGGATATATTTCAGGAAGTACCATATGAAGAAGAGCTAATGGTAATGAAGAAAGACATTTAAGCCACAACTGAAGGCATTGGCAAAAAATCAGGCCCCAGGAAGCAGTGGGATACCAGTTGACATGTTTCAAATGGCAGATGCAGTCCTGGATGTGCTTACCTGTGTATGACAGGAAATTTAGATGACAGCTTCCTATTAACAGGAAGAGATCCATATTTGTTTTCATTCCCAAGAAAGGTGATGCAACAATGTGGAAATTATCGAACAATATTGTTAATATCATAAGCAAATACTGCTAAAAATCATTCAGAAACAATACATAGAGAACTCCAAGTTCAAATTGGATTTAGAAGAGGACTTGGCACCATTGCTGATGCCAGATAAGTCCTGGCAGAAAGCAAACAATACTAGAAAAATGTCTATTTGTGCTTCATTGACTGTAGAAAGGCGTTTGACTGTGGATCATAACAAATTATTACTAACTTTGAGAAGAATGGAAATCCCATAATACTTAATTATGCCCATGTGCTGTGTGAACAGAGCAAGGGAACTCTACGTGGTTAAAATGAAGAAATGTATACGTGAAAGTTGTATCCTTTCTCATATCTATTCAATCTGTATGCTGAGCAAATTATTCAAGAAGTTGGACTCTGAAGAAAAAATAATACCATCAGGATTGGAGGAAGACTCATCATTAATCTTTTGTTAAGTAGTTGACACAATCTTGCTTGCTAAAATGAGGAGGAATTGAAGCACTTGCTGCAAAAAGGTACACACTGCAGCCTGCAATATGAATTGCATCTCAGCATCAAGAAAACAAAAATTCTTGCCACTAGACCAGTCGGCAACATCATGATAGATGGAGAAAAGAGGGAAACTGTCAACAGCTGTGTATTACTTGACTCCACAATCAATACAGTTGCTACCAGCAATTAGGAAATCAGAGGAGACATCATTTCACTCAAATTCTGCACTCAAGGACCTCTCCAGATTATTGAGGAGCAATGATATTATTTTGAGGACTAATGAACGCCTTATTCTGGCCACGATCTTTTCATTTACTTGCTAGGCTGCTCAGAACTGGAGAGAAAATAAGGATGACAGAAGAAAAAGTGATGCCTTTGAACTGTGATATTAGAGAAGAGGGCTTAATATCCTGTGGACTGCCCAAAGAACAAACAGCTGTCTTGGAGAAAGTGCAGCCAGTATGCTTCATGGGGGCAAGGATTCTGAAACTTCATCTGGTTGCTAGAAGAAGCTATCGAGGGACATCATGCTCAGAAAGGCGGATGGATGGTGAAAGAGAGGAAGTCTCTCATCTAGGTTGATTGACACAGTGACTGTAGAAGTGGGCTCAAGTGTTAGACAGTGTGAAGATGGCACAGGATAGGACAGGGCTCAGACTGGTTGTTTATAAGGTCTCTCTGTGTCATACTTGACTGGACAGCATCTAACAACATATGCATGTGAGAGAGATCTGGTCACCTACTGTGTAGGGAGGTATGTAGCTTACTCAAAGCTTGGATCTATCTACCAGCTGCTCTGCAGAAGGAAGATAGGCCGTCTCCATCTCTTTGTGACTTTGAAATACCTGTTGGAGGGTCGGCTATGAACTGAGTTTGCCTCATAGCAGTACGTTATTTTTTTCATTAGATATGCATGTGAAAGTTGAATAAGGAAGATTAAAGAATTACTAACATACTATGACAAGTTTGGAAGCAGGAGTGCCTCCGGAAACTCAATGAACTTTGATAAATGTTGATCGTTATAGAGGGGCTTCAAGCCTTTCTTCATAGGGTTGCAAGGAGTTGTGCTTGACCCAAAGGCAATCAACAACAAAGAATTATTGATGGCTTTGGTTATGGTGTTGAGGAATATTGAATACACCATAAACTGCCAAAAGAGCAAATGAATTTATCTTGACAGAATGCGTCCAGAATTCTCCTAAGGCTTCATCTTGTGACTTAGTATGAGTAGAGACCACTTCTGGGAGAAGGACGTCATGCTTTGTAAAGGAGAGGGTCAGAGAAAATGAAGAAGACCCAACACGAGATGAGTTGACATGGTGACTATAAACACAAATTAGTTATGCACAGCAGAGATTTTGAGGATGGTACAGGACTGGGCAGTGTTTCATTCTGATCTACAGAGGGTCTTTGTGAATCAGAGCCAACTCATTGGCATTAACAAGAAGGCACAATTGTGGAATGGGGGGAAAGATAGTTTTCAGTCTTACCAGTAGTCCATAATCATACTCATTTGAAGAATTCTTGATGCCTCTGAGTTGTGTTGGAGAAGAATACTGACTATCCCATGGACAACCAAAAGAACAAACAAGTCCTTTTGGAGGAAATACAACAAAGTTGCACCTTGGGATGAAGTTTCATCTCTCATACTTGGGGCATGTTGCTAGGCAGGACTCTTCCTTGCAAAGGGACACGATGCTTTGAAAGATGGAGCATCAGTAAAAGAGGAAGACACTTAATGAGGAGGATTGACACAGTGACTGCAGCAGTGGGCTCAAGTGTGTCAAAGATGATGAGGATGACACAGGATAGGATAGAATTTAGGTCATTTATTCATAAGGGTTGCTGTGAGTCATACTCAAATCATGGTACCTAACAGTAACATTCTCCAGAAGAAAATTTTGACAAATACTTTGTAACTTGGGAGAGACTGGAGAGCATTATGCTGAGTAAACGAACTCAGTTTTATAATACTTCATGTGTCATTTTGTATTTTTGTATTATTGTAAAAATAGAAGGATAACTAGTAAAACACGTATGGAAATCCAAGGGGGAAAGGGACAGGAGCAGAGAGGTGATGATGGGTAGGGGTGAAATCATAGAGTTGCATAGTTTGCGGGTGGAAGGAGGGTGTAAAGGAAATGGGAAAGATACAGTGAGGTCCTAAAAAGACAGGGTAATAGTGGGCATATCCAATGGAGATAATACTATAAAACATAATGAAAGGGAATGATTGTATGATACGCAGTGTGAATGAAGGATAATGTGAAACACAATGTATATGAACTTTGTAAGCAAACCACTGTAAAAATAAAAGATTTATAGCCTCAGAACCCCAAAAGAGAGTCACTGTGAGCTGGAAGGCAGTGAGTGAGAGTGGGATTTGTTTTGGGTTTTAGCATAGAACTGAAAGGGGAGAGAGTGGATAATGTTCAGTTAATCTGCCTTTAGTAAGAGTCCATGTCTTACCCCCCCACCCCCTACCCCAGTGCCAGCCTCATTCTACAACAGTGGCACCATATAGCATTTGTCCCTTTGTGACTGAGATACCTCACTCAGCATAATGTCCTCCA
>NW_006399759.1:8271511-8275952 GCF_000299155.1 Elephantulus edwardii
TGTTAGAGATAGTGTGATTGGCACAGGACAGAGCAGAGTTTAGGGCTGTTGTACATAGGGTCGCTATGAGTTGCAAGCGACTCGACGGCACTTAACAGCAACAATACTATCAATGAACTTTATACAAATTTGGTAGTTATAACTTGTAATCCTAAAGACCTTTATAAACCGTTTGGTTTTCATGTATTTCCAGTCTCCAGATACATCTTAACTGAGTATTAGATGTTTATACCTCTTTTATTGAATCTATGATGGGATGGCATTTGTGTACTGCATAACAAATTATGGATGAGGGGTGAATACGAATTCTAGAACATCTAATTGTGCTTGCTGAGTGAAAAACCAAGTCAGCTTCTTTTTCACAGTTTTTTTTTTCAACTAGCAGTTTGACTTAGGTAAAATTGACACAGTATGAACTTAACCAATATAAGAATCAAGACACTATCATCTGATCAAGATGACAGTGCATGTCTCACAATTAGAAAAGTTTAGATCCTTTTTCCTTTCTTAGTATGTTCGCTGAACAAGTAATCTGAAGAACTGGATTATCTGAAGACGAGCATAGTATTGGAATTAGAGGAGGACTCAGGTTGGGGTTTGCCGGTGGCACAAACTGATTTACACTTACTAGGAGTCAAAATGATTTGAAACACTTCCTGTTGAAAGTCAGAGACTAATCTTTAATATAAAATTACTCTTGAACTTGAAGAAAATTAAAATCTCCGTAGCAGGACTTATAAACGAAATTATAAATATGGACATTGTGTACCTTCGAATTGGAACCAATGCATAGCAGACCCTCCAGCAGGTTTTCAGAGGCACTTCAATTGCATGGGTAGAGATTGTCCATCCTTCTTCCATAGAGCAGCTGGTGGATTGGAACTGTGTGCCTTTGGGATCGCATCTCAACTTCTTACTATTAGGCTGCTAAAGCGATTTTTATTAGATATAAAAGATAAATTTTAATATATTCTCCCACAAACTTCAGAAGGCTTTATAAGTTTATTTGAAAAAATAATGCACTTTGATGCCAAAATTAGCTTTAGGTTCATATTTTTTGGGAGGGAGAAAAGCTATTTTTCATCTCTGGTTGCCTAGTGTGGGTAAGGAGTTGTGCCACCACTGCGGAGGCAGGTGGTTCAAATCCACCAGAAAGATGGGAAATCTCCCCTCTATTTTACAGCCTCTGGACACCCTCTGGAGCGTCAGAGATGAGGTGGTTCCAGCTAGACGGCAATCAGAAAGAACAACATTACAATGTAAATCTGAGTAGTAAGACCTCAACATTAAACACCTCTACACAGAGCAACAATGTCAGACTAGAGACTAAGGTGTGCCTGATCTGGGCTATGGTCTTCACAATTACAAGCTATGCATCAGAGAGTTGGGCAGTGAATAGGGTTGACAGAAAGAGAATTGATGCCTTTGAGCTGTGGTGCTGGAGAAGAGTGTTGAATATACCATGGACTGCTAGGAGAACAAACGGTTTTGTCCTGGAGAGGGTGAAGCCAGAATGTTCCCTGGAGCCAAGAATTCTGAAGCTTCATCTGACATATTTTGGGCATGTTGCAAGGAGGGACTGGACATCATGTTTGGCAGAGTGGAGGGGCGGCGAAGGAAAGGAAAACCTTTGATGAGATGGATCGATTCTGTGACTGGAGCGGTGGGAATAAGTGTGTTTGAGATGGCTAGGTTGGCACAGGATAGAAGAACATATAGAGCTCTTGTACATAGGGTCACTGTGATTCGCAAGCGACTCTTTGACACATAACAACAGAAGCATTAGATCTTGCCAACCTCTTTGATCTTTGAATATTTGTGTGTTTATAGAGATTGATGTCTCAGTCACTTTTTGAGTACAGAAAGGTATTGGTTAGGATTTATGATACATTCTGTGAAATAGGGTATTACGTGATTTTGACATTGTGTATGAGTACACAGTATTCTATGCCATATGAATGTTTGCGTGTGGTGCAGAATCTGCCTTTTGTGCGCAGTCACTACGAGGACAACAGCATGCTTGTATATATTTGACACACACATACATACACAAAAACCTCTGGAACCTCAAGTTTGCCATCTTGTACTTGAATTGGATATCTTGTTATCAGAATTGTGTATGTTTGGGTCATTCCTCCCCCGGCCCCCGGAGAGAAACTCCTCAACTTTGATGTATGTGTAGTTTTCCCTCATACCTCCTGTTTTGTGTTTAATAGCAGGTCTTTTTTAAAAAGATGGAGGAGAAAAGCACCTTATTTTGTTTAAGAAGATCATTACCTTAATAATCAATGTATATATTTTTTTAAAAAGGATACCTCATAACCACAGAAAAACAAATCAGCTGATAATGAAAACACGTATATGGGGGAAAATCTTGAAGCTCACTAACCAGGAATTACTGTCATCACTGTCCATCGAATGTTATTCAAGACATTTCTGTACAGTGGCTTATAACAGGAAATACTTTGTCTTTCTCATGTCTTAATTTGTTCAAATGTCAAGGAATCAGAAGAATGTTAACTAAGAAAATAGAACAAACATTGGAGTAGGCAGGAGTAGAGAAGTTGAAGGAGAATGGTCAAGATCAAATCATGTAAGGGAAAACCTTTGTTGAAAATTTTGGACTTTATCCTAAGTGCATGGTAGTACCATAAGTGAATGCTTAGTATAATCACATTACTATTATTTTCTCTATATGAGTGAGTTTTTAAAAAAAGAACTGATTTTTCATAAACATTTTATGTAATAACAATAATTGTTAATTGATTCAAGTAATTAATGCATGTCTAATCACCCCCCCCCCCCAATAGGGCACTCTGGTAGCCTAGTGGTTAAGGAGTAAGGAGTTAAACTGCCAATCCAAAGGCGAGTCGTTTGAATCCACCAGCTGCTCTACAGGAGAAACATGAACAATCTCCTCCTGTGCAATTTAAAGCCTCAGAAAAACTCTCTGGAGGGTCAGCCTTGAGTTGGTTCTCACTCAGCAACAATGAGTTGAGTTTGAATCAGCCTCTTACTGTGTATTGCCTGTCCCTTCATTCACCCTATCTAATTATTCCTTTTTACTCCCCTCTCCTTCCCTTCCCTGTTCATTCCTCCAAAATTTATTCTATCTCTGCAAAAACCTTTCCTTCACTTTTATTAGAGTAGTCTTATACTATTCTCTTTTTGTGACTTATTTAAGCCACTCAGCATAATTTGTTGTAGGTTCATCTGTGTTTTGCAGTGTTTGATGACTTATCTGATTGTTTTTCAGTGATGGATAGATAATACTCTATTGAGTGAGTGTATTATAGCCTATTAAGCTATTCATCCACTGATGAATACTTGAGGTAGTGTCCAACTCTTTGCTGTTGTAAATAATACTCCAGTAAATATGGGGACGAGGGGAGTGTGTGATAGTTTGTGTCACCGCACTTATTTCTTTGGGATATACGCCTTTGAGTGGGATTGCAGAAGAAAAGATACTTCTTTTCTCATCTTTCTAAGGAAGCACCAAATTACTTTGTATAGTGTTTGCACCACTTTATCTTCCCCCCTACAGTATATGAGAGTCCAGTTTTTTTGTCCATACTCACCAAATATTTTTTTTTTAAAAATCCTTTTTTTTTTTTTGGTTTGCTATTTTACTGAACTTTGCTGTTAATGGGGTGGGTGATACATTACTGTTATGTTGATTTGCATCTCTGTCTGTGATAGGTAATCTTCAATATTCATATTCTTGTTAGCCATCTGAATGTCTTTGGTGAAGTGTGTATTTATGTCATTGGCTCACTTTGTCATTGGCTTGGTTTCGTCTGTTTTTTTTGTATTTCCTTTTGAGGTATAGGGATTCTCTATAAATTTTAGATATGACTATCTTGTCAGATGTGTCATTGCCAAATATTTTTCCCAGTCTGTAGGTTTTCTTTTTACTTGTCTGGGGAAGTCTTTTGATGCTCATAAGGATTTTCTTTTTAAGAGGTTCCAATCATCTATTTTTACTTTTCTCTGGTTCATTTTCTTTTATATTTGATAGTCTAATTTTTATGATATTGATGGAACTCCTGAATTGGCACCATTTTTTTGTTTTTGTTTTTGGATGATCTTTATAGTTTCAGGTTTTACCCCTAGGTCTTTGATTCATCTTGAGTTGGTTTTTATGACATGCAGTTTGAATCTTGTTTCTGTTTTCTGCAGTTTGGCCAGCATCATTTCTTATAGAAACTCTCTATGGTCTGCTTAATAGATTTCATAGTTTTCCAAAGATAGTTGTCCATAAGTAAGGCCTTACCTGGGTTCTCTGTTCTAGTGCATTGGTCTTTTTACCTGTTGGTATGTTGTTGTTGTTGTTGTTATGTGCCGTCAAGTCGCTTGTGACTCACAGCGACCCTATGTACAACAGCCCTAAACTCTGCTCTGTCCTGTGCCAATCACACTGTCTCTGACACTCCCATCCGAT
>NW_006399759.1:8285252-8299588 GCF_000299155.1 Elephantulus edwardii
TTAAAAAAAAAAAAGAAAAAAGAATTCAACAACAACAGAAAAAAAAGAGTCCATGTATAAGAGTGCAAACTACCAGCCAAAAGGATAATGATGCAGACATCTACAGAGGCACTTTGGAAAACAGGCCTGGTGATCTACTTTCAGAAGGTCATGGCCCTGAAATCCCTATGAAGAAACTATTCTACCATGCCCTCTGGAGAGTGCCCTGTGTCAGAATCAGTGTGACAGCACCAACAATTGGTTATTAGGAGGATGCTTCTAGAACAAGCTTAAATGTTCTATGCATCTCCAGTTAGAGACTGACTGTCGCTCACTAAGGCTCTTTCTAGGTGGTTACTACCATAAAGACCTTCCACTAGTTTGCTACGCGTATTTTAATGTTTTAGTATGAAAAAATTAAGCATTTTAATATTTCACGTCTTGGGGATTTTCCTTTGAAAAGTGAACATTTCTTTAAGTACTCCAGTATTATCTTGAAATAAAACAACTCAAAATCCAAGTTTTCTGTAAACTTTTCATTAAAATGACAAAAAAATCTATTTTCTTTTTTTAAAAAAAGGAAATATAACAACTCTTGACTTCCCTCTAACCTTTTAGTGTGTATTAGGTTTTTACAGAGCTGATGAGTTTTCCATTCAGTAATGGGCACACACTTTGTTTCTTATCATTGACTGCAGTCCAAGTGCAGCATAACTCCTCTCACTCCTCCCTGCATTTTATTTCCAGTCTTTCTCCTTTCTTGCCTTTAAAAATTGTCCCTGGACAAAGGATGCCCTTTT
The DNA here is from genome assembly GCF_000299155.1 of Elephantulus edwardii. Lineage (NCBI taxonomy): Eukaryota > Metazoa > Chordata > Mammalia > Macroscelidea > Macroscelididae > Elephantulus > Elephantulus edwardii. The sequence continues at coordinate 8,286,032 of NW_006399759.1, forward strand.
GATCTGCTGCTGCTGTTAATGCTGTTGACGTCACCTGCAACTATATACAATAGCCCTAAACCCTACTCTATCCTGTGCCAATCTTACTGTCTCTGACACACCTATCCCCATTACCCCAGTCACTGAATCAGTCTATCTCATCGAGGGTCTTCCTCTCCTACGCTGTCCCTTCACCCTCCCAAGCATGACATCCGGCTCCAAGAACTGGTCCCTCCTTGCAACATGTCTAAAGTATGTCAAATGAAGCTTCAGAATCCTTGCATCCAAGGAGCAGCCTGATTTAACCTTCTCCAGGATAAACCTGTCCTTCTTTTAGCAGTCCATCATGGTATATTCAGTACTCTTCTCTAGCACCACAGCTCAAAAGCATCAATTCTCCTTCTGTCATCCCTAGTCATTGTCCAGCTCTCTGATGCATAGCAAGTGATTACAAAGACCATGGCCTGTAACAAGTGCACCTTAGTCTCCAGACTGACGACATTGCTCTTCAGTACTTTGGAGAGGTATCTGACAGCAGACTTTTCCAACACAATATGTCTTTTAATTTCCTGTTGCTGATATCAACAGTGTTGGTTGTGGAGCCAAGCAAACTAAAGCTGTTTACAATCTCAATCTCTTCACCATCGCGATCTAGAGTGGACTTTTATTGGACTTACATTATATTCCTAGTGTTGTTCATAGAGATCTAATGTTTGGGCAGAAAATTGAGCTTCAGATCTATGCCTTCTGGACAACTAAAAGTAGCTCATTACATGTGAGAGTGCCTGCTGTTTAGCAATATATGTCTGATTTTGTTTTCTAGATTTAAGTACTGTTGTTCTCATCTAGAAGTTTTATTTGTTTTTTGGTATTTTTAAAATTCCTTTATGTATAAGCTGAAGATTAGTGATGCACTTGCAGAAAAGCTATTATTTTTTTAATATTATGGTCGTTTTTAATATTATAGTTAATCTACCATTTTATACTTTACACTACACTCCTTAGTGTATGCTCCTTTTATTTGGTGCATGTTAAAACGTGTGTCAGACTCACAATAAACTACCTTTAAGACAGTTCTATCTTATACCAACTCTTCATCAGTTTTCCGAATCTATAAATCGTGAGCACTTGAGACCATCTTTCTCCCTCTAGCCATTGGTGAACTTGAATGGCCTCTGATCTTATTTTAAAAAAACAAACAAACCCAAGCAACCTTAATAGATAATAAAAATGAAAAAGAATATATACCTCTAACATAAAAACTTTAAATGTATATTTTTCCCATTAACTTAGCCAAGTTACTGCTTATAAATATTCAGAAGCCTTTCTTTTAAACTAATCTCACCATAGTCTTAAATTCAAGAGACTTGAAGTATATTTGTTTCACAGCTTAGAGTTCTTGTGGAATGTTAGGCAAAGGATTGATGTTGCACTATCTATGTGTGTGCGATTTCTCCTATAAGTATTCTAGATATTTAAAAGTTGCTCAGTGAAATAGACTGGTTATAAAATATAATTGTGATTCTTTTAGGCATTAAATTTTCTTTAATCACTTAAAGTTAAATAAGAAAATGAAGGTTTTATTCTTTGTTTAGATATGTATTATTTTCCATGCAACTTCTCTCTAGATTCACACTTTGTATAGTTTTTTAAAATATTAAGTTGAATGAATACTATTTTATTAATTTTTATTCATTATTACTTATGATGTTCTGAAATAGAACTAATCTTGTTGGGGGTGGTGTGTGTTTCTCTTGCAGTGGGACTTCCCCTCTTGCATGCCTGAATGCCATGCTGCATACAAACTCCCGAGGTGAAGAGGGAATCTTCTATAAGGTTCCAGGTAGAATGGGAGTATATACACTGAAGGTAAGTACTTTTGTTTGAGAGATCATTTAAAAAGAAAAGACATTTTTTTAAAAAAAGTTATGATTATATGTAACTTAAGAATTAAATCGTTGAGACAGAATCCTTTTGTTCCTGAACTGTTTTGTTTTGTTTCCAAAATGAAATAATACAATAAAACCTAGGAAAGCTGAAACCTGTTAGAGAAGGATTTTCCACTAAACCGAGCACTAGAAATGTAGTTAAGACTTCACCCTGTTAGAAGCAGATAACTTGTAAGATCTAGCTATCTCATTGAGTTCTGGCTTACATGTTTCACTGTATTTTCGACCATATATCCATATATTTCCTGCCTTTTACTATCTATAGGAAGATTAGGGGAAAATGGTTTTTATAATCTTAAAAGGATTTAATAAAAATAACTCTCCTTTGACTTTTCAAAGAGCCTTATTACCACATTTGGATGATAAGTTCTCACTTACTTTTTCACTACATTCAGAGTTATGATTATTATTCATTCCTAAGAGGTAAAGAAAACTAAAGTTCAGAAATGTAGATAGTTTTGTGGTTTGTACTTTTCTTGGATATTTTTCCTCCCTCTTTGTTTTGGTCCTCCTTCCATTTCCCACATAGCATGAGAGCCAGAATATTTTGGCCAGAATATTGTGGGCCACATAATATGAGAGCCTGAATATTTCCCCAGATCAGAATGAACTCCAAACCCATTCCACCAGAACAAGCTTGCTAGTTTATAATTCTTAGTCTGAGAATGACCTATACTTAGCAGATTTCTTAATTCAGATGAGTGTGAGTAAAACAGAATTTATTACCTCATATAACTGAAAAAATCTAGGGTCACTCAAGCAGGAGGCAGGGACTCAAATGATTTCCTGAGAGCTTTGCTTGTATGTCTTAGCCAGGCAGGCAGAGAGGCAGGCAGGCGTCTCATCACTTGTCTTCTCACCACTTCTCACCTGACTCCACTTTCAAGCCCTATTCAGCAGTTTCTAAGTCTAGAGCAAAGAGTCCCAGGAACTAAAGTGGGAAACCTTGAACTCTGTTGCTAAATGTATTGAATCTTGAAAAGGACCAGTCTTTGGTTCATTAACACCCTTTATGTGACATTGAGAATAAGCTGGCTTCAGCCAGGTCAACTGAGGAGAGGTGGTATATATACTCTGAGATTTTATCAACAGAAGAATGACAGCTTAGCAGACAGTATCTCTCTCTCTCTCTCTGTTTCTCACCTTTTAAGCTTTGAAATGTAGTTATCACAGTGCTTAATTCTTCTACCTGTATACCCACTGATATTAGAAAGATTTAACGTATTTATAATATTCTGCTTTTTATATGTTGTTGTTAAGTGCCGTCAAATCGAGCACGACCCATAGCAACCCTATGAACAAAAGATTTGAATGCTGTTCTGTAAATATTGTTGTTTCTCTGTCATAGAGTTTACAGTGGCATGTTGTTAAGGAAGTGGATGCCACTCCTGCTTCCAAGCCTGTCTCAGTCTGAGAGCTCCACCAAACACTGTCCATCATTGGCTAACTATTGTAGTATTTGACACACCAGTGGCACAGCATTCAGCATCACAGCAACTCCAAGTTATCACAGTACAACAAATTGACAGACCAGTGCTGTATCACTTACAAGAAAATATACTCAACTTTTAAGTACAGAGGCCCACCCACCAGGTTCTGGTTGACTTTAAGCAAGATGCTTCCAACCCACCACTCATTGTTAGCTAAAGCCAGCAAATCCAATCAGCTCACACATGATTGTGAACCAAAAAACAAACAAAAAAAACCAACCAACCAAAGAGTCCTCACCCAATTCTCAACGAAAACAAGAAAACCCACCTTCCAGAATCTAACCACATATAAGCCTTCAAACTAGAGACTTAGTGGGGGGTCCAGCCACCTTTTAAATACAAAGGCCTGACCACCAGGTCCAAACAAGAGGCTTCCAGCCCATGGCTCATTGTTATCTACATCCAGCAAATCCACTCAGCTCACATGTGATTGTGAACAGGGGGAAAAAAACAACCAAACAGTTCTACACCTGACCCTCTACCAGAACAAGAAAACCCACCTTCCAGAATACTTTGTTGAATTTACTGGAATTAAGGGCACTTTTTCTTCATGGGACTTGATGCATTACTTTTAGGTTTTAGTTACAGCCCTTTCAAAATGCTTGTTCTTTACTAGATAACCTGTAAGACTCTGAAGTGGGATTAACTGTGAATTCTGATCTCTTGGATCTCACATTACAGTTAATAAAGTAATTTTTGTTGTTCTTGTTACGTGCCATTGAGTGGCCTGCAACCCTATGTACAACAGCCCTAAACCCTGCTATATACTGTGCCAATTTCACTGTGACACACCTACCCCCATTACCCTAGTCACTGAATCAATCCACCTCATAGAGGATCTTCCTCTCTTATGCTGTCCCTTCACCCTCCCAAGCATGACGTCCCTCTCCAAGGATTGGTCCTTCCAATGTCAGATGAAGTTGCAGAATCTTTGCCTCCAAGGAGCAGCCTGGTTTAACCTTCTCTAGGATGAACCTGTTCATTTTCTTAGCAGTCTATGGTATAATCAATACTCTTCTCCAACACCATAGTTCAAAGGCAGTAATTCTTCTCTTATCATCCCTAGTCATTGTCCAGCTCTCTGATACACAGCAAGAGATTGCAAAGACAGTGTCCTGTATCAGGCATACCTTAGTCTCCAGAGTGACATCATCACTCTTAAGTACTTTGGAGAGGTCTCTAACACCAGACTTTCCCATCGTAATATGTCTTTTGATTTCCTGGATACTGGTGCCAAGAGTGTTCATTGTGGAGACAAGCAAACTAAAGCTGTTTTAACAGTCTCAGTCTCTTCACCATCTGTCATGCTGCCAGTTGACTCATTGGTAAGAATCTTTATTTTCTTAATCTTGAGACTCAATCCATATTGAAGGCTACAGTCCTTGACCTTCTACAGCAATAAAGTAATTGCATACTGGGGAAAAAAAACACCATATATAAAGTACTATATAATAAATAGGGAGCTCTGGTGATAAGGAGTTATGCCTCCAATCCAAAGGCAGGCACTTTGAATCTATGCACTGTTCCTCAGGGAAAAAGATAAGTGTCCTTTTTGAGTTACAGTCCCTGCAGACCTGCTGGAGGGTCAACTATAAGTCCAGTCTGACTTGCCAGCAGTGAGGTAGTAGTGGTGATACTACAAAGTATGTGAAGATACAGTGAAGTAAAGATTAATTTTAATTAGAATCTAACTAGTTTTTAACATTTTAACTAAAATGGGATTTGGTTTTGTTTTACATTTGTATCTTTATTATTCAAGAAAAAAGAAATTTTCTAAAAGTCAATGATTTTTTTTAAATACAGGTTTACAAAGTTCGTGTACATTGTTTTTTCACACCAGATCCATTTGCTTCACCCACCTCTCGCTCTACCCTTCACATTTTGCAACCGTACTAAACCACTCCATTCTCCGCCTCCCATCCATCTTCACCCCTCTGCTCCTATCCCTTTCACCCTCTTGGATCCTTATATTCATTCTACAATAATGGTGTTATACAATATTTGTCCTTAAGGGACTTGGTTAGTTCATTTAGCATAATGCTCTCCAGTCTCTCTTTTTTTTAGGTAATAATTTACAAAATCATACTCCTGTGTACTGTGTAGTATTTCATCGTGTGAATGTACCGTAATGTCTTAATCCATTTGATTGTGGTTGGACATTTGGGCTATTTTCATGTTCTTGAGATAGTGAATAACACTGCTTAAATCCCTGTGCGCATCAAAAACTTTTTCCTCCAGAGTGAAAAGAAAACCTACTGACTGGGAGGAAAAAAACCCATACATTAGGCAATACCATTTCAGACAAAGGTCTCATATCAAAAGTTTACAAAATTCTACAGGGCCTCCACTAGAAAAAGACTAAACACACAATTACAAAATGGGCAAAAGACATGGAAAGACTTTTTACAGAGGATGACTTTCAGATGGCCAGCAGACACATGAAGAAATGTTCAAAATCACTGGCAGTCAGAGAGATGCAAATCAAAACCATGATGAGATACCATCTCACTCCTGTAGCAGTGGCAAAGTTTAACAGGACAAGTAATTAATAATGTTGGAGAGGATGTAGTGACATAGGAACATATACATTGTTAGTAGAATTGTACTATGGTACAACCACTCTGGAAGGCAATTTGATATTTCCTCAAAAAGCTCAACATAGAAATTCCGTATGACTCAACTATTCCACTTCTTGGAATATATCCTGGGAAAAAAAAAGAAAACTGATGCACAAACAGAGACTTGTACACCAGTGTTTGTAGCAGCATTATTCACCATTGCAAGAACATGGAAAGTCAGTGATTTTGAAATCATTTGGTCTCCACACTTAACACTCTTCAGCCACAAAGTTTTTATACACTGTGTTTCACACTGTTTACTCATATTGTATTTCATACACTCATTCCCATGCATTATCTTTATAAAATCAATCACCATTGGACCTTATCATTACCATGTCTTTTCAGATACCCACTAGATCATTCCCATCACCTTCTCCCCACCAAACTAGTTTTTACTTTTTAATTTTTTACATTTTAACTAAAAAATGATTTAGGGAGTTCTGATGATTTAGTGCTAAGGACTCGCACTACCAAACTGCAGGCATGTGGTTCAAATTCACCAGCCCCTTCCCAGGAGAAAGAGGGACCATTTCCTCTCATGCAGTTTACTACCTTTGTAAACCCTCTGGAGGGTCAACTGTGAGTCACTTCTTTTTGTTTTTGCTTTTGTAAATTTTTATTGAAATTCATAATAAAGTTTAAAAAATTATAAAAAAATAATTTTTTTTATTGGGAAAAACATATTGGGGGTACAGGGAGGCAAGGGTTGGGGGCAGAAGGGTGAGGATGGGCAGAGATGCTGTTGCAGAGCTGCAGAAATTGGTGGGGGGGGAGCAGGTGAAGGAAATGAAAATGATCCAGTGGGGGCCAGATGCTACAGGAAAAGGACAAGCATTTTCCAATGGTAATTAAATCAACTGTCTTACTGATTTGGGAACTGGATGCCGACTCTCTGGCTTCTTCATGCTGAACAGGGGTGTTGATGTGAAGGGGGAAAGGGAGGACACTTTATCACCTTACTGGTGAACTTGGGTTAAGGCTGCCTGCCTTCTTGTTCTGTTAGAAGATATTTTCCTGTCATTTGCTCCCCTCTGGACTGCAAAGTGTTTTCCCAGGTGGGTCCAGTGGGGATGGCTGGTTGAACCCAGAGGCTCCATCCTCCTTTGCTTCTTTAGCTGGCAGTTGTATTTCCTTTTTGTCACTGGCACTGGGTTCGGGGTCAGGTCTGAAGTAAAACTCAGTGGTAAGGTTACCTATAGGAAAGGGAGCAAACCTAGAGAGAACAAACTTGTGAGTTACAAATAGAGGGGTTTTGGAGGTATTGCTTTCAGGTTTACTGGGGGAGAGGGTGGCAGAAAGTAGCTTAGATAAAATTCTCTGGATACCCAAGGCATTTTTTTTCCTACCAAGGGGACAGATGGCACAGTCTGGGGACTGAGGAGCTCACCCAGAGGGCCATGATGGCTCACCCTGAGCCGAGGGCCGAAGACAGCCCGTCCGAAGCAGGGCAACACTCCCCATGGGCTGGCTGGTACACTCCCCTCTAATTGCCCCCACCCCAATCTGGTCCCCTCACCTAACCGAGGACTGGTGGCCAGGGACAGTGTCTCCAATTCCAGCACCACCACTTTTACCCCCCCACACACCCCATAAGTGGTCATACTATAATTTGAAGTAGGTGTCACTGCCCTCCCCCTTTATAAATGGCAAAGAGAACCTGAAAATTGTGAACAGGCTCCCCCCAGGTCTAAACATCTTTTGGCAGAAGCATTCAACAGATCAAAATATGTGGTGCATTTAGGATGTCAGTCCTCTTGGACATGCTGCCACTGTTAAGTGTTATCAAGTAGACTACTCACAGTGACTTTCAACAATCCATTGTCTAGGTGATCATCTTTTCTGGTTTTCCAAGGAAACCCAAACCTGCAGGCGGCGGGGCGCACATCCCCCCCTTGGGTGGCGGGGCGCACGTCGTGTCGTATCTTCCGTGCGGGCGGCCGGCCGGTCAGCATGCACCATCCTCGAGCAGGGTGACTGGTGGTGCTTGCCATCTCCCGCATGTCATCTCCCATGCGGGCGGCCTGTGGGCGCCATCCCCCATTGCAGGCGGCCTGTGGGAGCGTGTCATCTCGTGCGCAGGCAGCCGGCAGGTGCACACCATCCCCCAGCACAGGCATCCAGTGGGCGTGCCATCTCCCACAAGGGCGACTGGTGGTCACGCGCCATCCCCCAGCGCGGGCAGCTGGCGGGCGCGCACCATCTCGCAAGTGTCATCTCCCACACAGGCGACTGGCAGTTGCACACCATCTCGCGCGCAGGTGGTCGGCGGGCGCGCGCCATCCACCCACGCGGGTGGCTGCCGGGCAAGTGCCATCTTCCATGTGGGTGGCCGGCGGGCGCAAGCCATCTCCCACGTGTCATCTCCCATACGGCCGGCTGGCGGTCGCGCTTCATCTCGCACGGGGGAGGCCAGTGGCCGCCCGCTTCCCCTGCCGCCACCATCTTGGCTCCAAGAATTCTCCCCAGAACAAGTCCACTTTGCTGCAGTGTGGCGGCTCTGCTGCACCAGTCCTGGGGAGGCCTGGTGCCCACTCTCCATCCTGGGCGAGGGATTCCTTAGGTTCGGCTGTGGGAGCTTCATGGAGCTGCGGCTGTGGTGAGGTGCAGTGTGGGCTCTGCGGGAGGGGGTTGGGAGCTGCAGGACTCACCCATTCTTCCTTGGGAATCCTTGAATTCCTGTTGTTGAGCCTCAATCCTCACTGAAGACCAGTCATCAGCTGTTTAACTGTTCAATTATCAATAAACAGAAGTCTGTAGAAGGCCATAGTGGCCCTGTTCCAAGTGGTCCGCTGCTCCCGCAGCTCACCACATTGTCTCTGTCTCCGCCGCCATCTTGGATCCTCCCGTGAGTCACTTCTGATTCAGCGATACCTAGCAATAAGAAAGAGAGTTTGGTTTTTAAGTATAAGGTTTAAAACAGTCTCTTGGTTAAAGAAAGAAAAAAAGACTATCTTGAATAGTGGTGTGTCACTCTGGGGACTAAGGTGCGCCTGATACAGTCTATCGTCTTTGCAGTCACTTGCTGTGCATCAGAGACCTGTACAATAAATAGGGATGATAGAAGGAGTATGATGCCTTTCAGCTATGGTGTTAGAGAAGAGTATTAATTATACCATGAACTGTTAAGAAAATGAACAGGTTTGTCATAGAGAGGGTGAATCCAGGCTGCTCCTTGGAGACAGGGATTCTGAAGCTTCGTCTGACATACTTTGGACATTTTGCAAGAAGGGTCCAGTCCTTGGAGAAGGACGCCATGCTTGGGAGGGTCAAGGGACAGTGCAGGAGAGGAAGACCCTTTATGAGATGGATTGGTTCAGTAACTGGGGTAATCGAGGTAGGTGTGTTGGAGACAGTGAGATTGGCACAGGATAGAGCAGGGTTTAGAGCTGTTGTACATAGGGTCATGATGAGTCGCAGGCAACTCGACGGCACATAACATCCTGAACAAAAGTATATGAAGACATCTTATGGAATTAAAAATAAACTGAAGTGTTACTTCACTTAGAAGGTAATCTCTGAGGTGAACACTGTGTAAAGATTAAGTTTGGCAGGCCTTGGAAAACTTGAGTGTTTGTGATGGACAGCATGATTAATACATGTTTAAGAAGATGATTTAAATAGATTCTATTTGTAAATTAAGAAACTCACAAAAAAGTTTCTTACGGTTTGGAAGAAAACAGTAAGCTAGGATTAAACTATGGAAGTGATACAAGAGAGGGATACATGGGACCTCCATTAAAGAAATAAAATACAAACCATTTAACTAAAAAAAAAACCACAAACCCACACACACAATCAAACTCCGTACCAACTCATGCCTGACCCTGGAGCAGGTTTCAGACAGAGGAGCTTGCCCAGTACAGCATTTAGAGGAGGGAAAGAAGATAAAATTATTTTAAAACTTGAAGCTCTTGGATCTTGGAGAGATAACAAGTTTAGGAAAAGAAGATAATTATATTTGTTTTAACAGACTTAGTTAAACCTAGAGGTCAGGATGTCTTGTGGGTAGTTAACTAACATAAGAAGCACTTGCCTACATACTCAATAAAGCAACAGAAAAACAGCAGATAGATATTTAAAGAACATGTTTGATATAAGAGATCACTTGAGAAAATTATAATAGGACGTACAGGTAAAATAAGTGTTATTGACAGAGCATAAGATTGATATGAGGTGCCAGTTGTAGGGTCACATTTTGTCTGTTAAAATTATTTTTTATCTGATGATAAGGTGTTCTGGGGGAAATAAAGTGTTGAAAAGAATCCTCTTTAATTTTATGATTTATAACAGTGGTTTATGTGTGTGGTGGTAGTGATGGTGGTGTGTACCATCAGGTTAGAACCAACCCATAACTGATCTTCCAGTGGATTTTCAGGAGTAATCACATAGGAGGAGGGTGCTCTTTCTTCTCCCAGGAGTAGCTGATGGATTCAAATCCATATATGTAGAAAGAAGAGAGATGTTTTGCTACATAAGTAACAATATTTATTTATGTATTGAGTCCTTGTTAGATACAGGAAGTATTTTAAGCATTTCACATTTAGTAACTCAATTTTAAAATGGTCTTTTGAGGTAGGTGTTACTGTTGTTGTAATGAACCATCAAGTCGGAACACTAACTCATAGTTTACCCTCCAGAGGGCTTTCAGCAGCAGTTTTTAAAATCACAGAAGAGATTGCCCCTCTTTATTCTGTGAAGCTCCCTAAGGTGGTATTAGCACCTCAATTTTTTTAGAAAGGGAAAATGAGCAGGAAAAGTTAACCTTTGTCTAAGGCTGCACAATTAGGTTGCCAGAATTCAAACCCAAGAAACCTTGATTTCCTAGTACTTGATCTTGTAACCACCCTGTTGTTTCCTTCATATACTGTGTTGAAGGAACTCTGGTGGCCCACTGGAAAGAATGAGTTGCACTGCCAATCCACGCCGACACAGTCCAAATCCTGCTCTGTAGGAGGACGATGGGCAACCTCCTGTGGGATTTACGGCCTCTAAAAACCTTTTGGAGGGTCAGCTGAGTTTGTTCCAACCCAATGGCAATGAGTTGAGTTTTTTATGTTGATAGAGTTTCCCTTCTGATTAGCATTTTCACAGTCCCAGTGCAAAAACCAAAGAATTTTTTGTTGTGTTTTTGTTGAGTCTTTTAAGTTATTCCCTGTTTCTCACTATCCAGACTCTATGAATTCATAATGTATAATGATAATTCTGTACATATAGAAGCTGGACTCTATGAAGGAAGAGTGTGGCATCAGTTTTGGAGGGCCTCATCAATAACCTATGTTAGCAAATGACACAACCTTACTTACTGAAAGTGAGGAAAACTTGAAGCACTTGTTGCAGAATTTCAAGGAATGCAGCCATTGGTATAGATAGCAGCATCTCAATGTCAAGAAAACAAAAATTCTTACCACTGGACCAATAGGAAACATCATGATGGATGGAGAGGAGATTGAAACTGTCAGCAAGTTCTTGCTTGGATCCACAATTAACCCCTTGGTACCAGCAGTCAGGAAATAGGAAGACACATTGCATTGGGAAAATCTGCAGTTATGGACCTCTCAGATTATTGAGTAGTAATGATGTCAGTTTGAGGACTATGGTGTGTATGATTCAGACAATAGTCTTTTTGATTACTTGTTATGCATCTGAGTACTAGACGGTGAATAGGATGACAGAAAAGTAATTGACACCTTCGAGCTATGGTGTTAGAGAAGAGCACTGAACGTCCCATGGACGGCCAAGAGAACAAACTGATATTATCTTGGAGAGGGGCAGCCGGAATGCTCTTTGGAGGCAAGAGTGATGAGGTTTCATCTCACATACTTTGGGCATATTACTAAGAGGTGCATTCCTTGGAGAAGGACATGACGCTAGGAAGGGTGAAGGGTCGGCAAAGGAGAGGAAGACTTTTAACCAGGTGGATTGTCACAGTGACTGCTGCAATGGTCTTGTGTGTCAGGAATTGTGAGGATGGCGCAGGATAAAACAAGGTTCAGATCTTTTGTTCATAAAGTCACTATGAGCCATACTCGACTTGATGGTGCCTAACAACAATACTACATGGTTAAATATGAATGTACATACATTTTGTAAAACTGTCATAGTAGTGGTCTTTAGAAAATTGTTAATTGTTATCAACATTTTATGATTTAGCTGGACTTTTAACATCTAGCTATCCAGTTTTTGTCTAATTAAAGCCAGTGCTTTTGTGCTTGCACATGAACATCTTCTGTTATTTTTATGTTTGAGTGTAAATGATTAGCTAATTTTACTTAAAGAAACCAAAATGACAGGATTTCAAAAGATCTTTTGGTTCTGAATTGAATAATGTGGTTGTTGTTGTTATGTGCCATCAAGTCACTTGTGACTCATAGTGACCCTATGTACAACAGCCCTAAACCCGGCTCTGTCCTGTGCCAATCACACTGACTCCAACACACCCAACCCGATTACCCCAGTCACTGAGTCAGTCCACCTCATAGAGGGCCTTCCCCTCCTGTGCTGTCCCTCCACCCTCCCAATACTAAAAAGTAATCAGCATATTTAGATTGCAACAATACATTTCAGAAATTGAATTCATGTTTGCTAAAATAGTAATGGCTAATTCTAATCAGATGCCTGCATTTTCAGAAAGATGTGCCGGATGGGGTGAAGGAGCTATCAGAAGGTTCCGAAGAGAGCAGCGATGGTCAGTCCGATTCCCAGAGCTCCGAGAACAGCAGCAGCAGCAGTGATGGTGGCAGCAACAAGGAGGGGAAAAAGAGCAGGTGGAAAAGAAAAGGTAAATCCATCTAATCCTTGGCTAAGTTACTCAGTGTTGTAGAGCAGATTCCCTTCGTAATAGTTCCTCTTTTCCCAGACTCCAGGCCAATTAATATCTCTTCTGTCCACCAGCATTTCTTGTAGTTGTGGAAGTGTTCTGTGTCTGTTCTGTCTAGCACATCAAGGTAGCACATGGATCCACCAAGCACTTGAAATAAAGCCAGTGTGACTGAGGAATTGAATGTTTAACTGAAATTCAAGTCGCCACTGTAACAAATAAAGACCACAGAAGGCAGCATGGCTGTGGAGGTTACTAGAGTATATTCTCAGCTCTCAGCTGTCCATACTCTGACCAGGAGGCTTTTATTTTATTTAACTTGCTAATCTTACCTTCTAATAGATCTGTTTCACATTCCACATTGATACAACTTTGCAGCATGTATTTCCCTCCCTTTTTTTTTCTTGAGAAGAGAATTATTTTTATTTAGGAAATTTAGTTTTCTGTCAATCTCCTTTTGGTGTTTGCTTATTTTTCTCGTGAAAAAAAAAACACATGCTAACAGTAGGAGTAAAGAGCTGAATAGAAGATTCCAAAAGGCAGCACGGAATGACAAAGCAAAATACTACAATGAAATGTGCGAGGAGCTAGAGTTGGAAAATCAAAAGGGCCGAACTCATTCATCATTTCTTAAGCTCAAGGAACTGAAGAGCAAATTCAAACCTCGAGTTGCTACAATCAAGGATGATTTAGGCAGAATG
>NW_006399759.1:8301103-8307711 GCF_000299155.1 Elephantulus edwardii
AGAGGCAATGAGATTGGCACAGGATAGAGCACGGTTTAGGGCTGTTGTACATAGGGTCGCTATGAGTCGCAAACAACTCAACGGCACATAACAACAACAACAACATTAGGAGGGAATGTCCTTGTTGCCACTTCCTCGTCTTCCTAGTTGTTGATATATCTTATTAACTACCTCTTTGAGTTTATTACTCTGTTTCTTCTTATAGTATTCTTCCAGAGGGCACATCTGTTTGTCTTAAAATTTGTAAATTTAGCCATACCTGTGAAGGCAGGTTTTAACTAACTCATGGTGGTTCCATAACAGGAACTCGAATAGTGGTAACACAGGGCACAGTAGACATCCAGGCTCTAGTTTGGGTATTGTCTTGCTTTGGAGTTCTAGGTACTCTTAACTGTTACTGCACCTAGGAGCTAGGATAATGTTTGCTGGAATCCTTACTCATTTAAGTGCCTTCAGAACTGTTAGTAAGCTTATATCAGAAAAATACTTCTGATCTATTAATATCCCTAGTTAAACATGTCTGCCACTCCTGGAGAGAATTTTCTTTAATCTTCCATGTTCTCTGGTTTAGTTAGTACACATGCAGTTTTGGGAAACTTTGTGATCAGAGAATTTTAGCTTTAAAATCACAAGTTAGTAATTTAGAGGTTAGGAACAAATGACAGGAAGGCAAGATAAAATTGATGCCTTTGACCAGTATTTTTTTTGCTCTCCATTTTATTTTTCTTTTATATTGGTTTGCATATAAAATTCATGTACATTGAGTATCATTCATGTACATTGCATTTCACACATTTCTACATTCACATTGTGCTTCAAATAATCACTCATGCACATTATGTTTACTAAAATTAATCACCATTGATCTAGGACTGCTGTTACCCCATCTTTTCAGATCCCTACTGGATCTTCCCTAATTCCTTCATGCCCCTCCCCAGCAAACTTTTGGCCAGTGTTCTTGTTTTTCCTCTATTTTTATTTTATATTGATATGCATATAGAATTTGTTTACATTATGTATCATTCATATACATTGCATTTGACATATTCTACATTCACATTGTGTTTCAGTCTTACGTACTCTTGTGTTTTGTGAGATTAATTACCATTGATGTATGTCTACTATTACTATTTTCAGATCCCCATTGGATCTTTCTTAATTTCTTCACCACCACCCCATCCTCCCACCCTACCTCCCAACCCCACTAACCAAACTCTATTATCCTAGTGATTTCCTTCCCTTTCCACCCTCTGCTCCCTGGCTTCTCTCCCCTTCTCCTTTTGGACTTTTTGGCTTCATCTTGCTAGTTATCCCTCTGTTTTGACTTTACCAGTATTCTAGATGTACATTCCAGAAGTAATGTATATCAGTAGTGGGAAGAGTGTTGACCCAGGATCTGGCATTCTTACAGCTTATTTTTATTTTTGATAGAGGAAGAGAAACTAGATCCATTGCTGGCAAGTCCATTTTAATTCATGATGTTCCCCCTGTGAGTTTCTTAGGCTGTACAGCTTTCTGATAGCAGACTGATCCTTCTCTCCTCTGCAGCAGCTGGTGGATTCAGCTTCTGAGTTTTCTCTTAACAACTCAGCACAGAACACACCAAGATGGAGTCAGAAATGAGAAGGGCTCTGTCCTTCCTGCTTTTCCTATTTTAACTTTTACATTTGCAAAGTGTTGATCAAAGATTGGGAATTAAGCCAAATCATCAGGCAAGGGAAACAATTTTTAAAAACCCACAAACCACATTCTGATTGGGAATGGAAATGGTGTACTCAGTGTTTAAAGGAAGTCAAGAAAGACTAGGGAGCTTTGCTGGCCTAGTATGTTTGGAGCTGCCCAAAGGTGGCACCTCTCTGGCAGATAAACCCGTAGCTCCAGGGCAGGACAGGCAGTGTGCTCCCGTGTGATTCTCAGCTTCTAAAAACTCACCAGAGAGTCAACTATAAGTTAGTTCTGCTTTACTGAAGTGAGAGGGGGTTTTGTGGGATTTTTTGGGTGTGTTTTTTCTTTGCGAGGTGTAGTAAATTGGGATTGTCATGGTCCTTACCTTTCAAGAGCTATCAAATGCTACAGAAGCCGTTTAGGGGAGTGATTGTTGTGTGTGTTTCTTCTGCTCATAAGTACCAATGGTTAATAGCTATTTTGATGACTTGGAAGATCTATTATGATACTAGAAGAACAAAGAAACCTCCATGGAACTTCATTCTCAATAGCTTAAAATATTCCAATTGCACTACCTTGTTCTACACTTGCAAAAGTAGAGAAATAAATAATTATTAAATTATTAATTTATAATAATAAAATTAATAGCAAAAGTAAGGGCAACTCAAAATTGTACTCCACATCAGTTATTTTAAACTGCCTTTTATTCATTTCTAGAAATTATCACAATATTGACTATTCCCTATTTACATTAAGAAGACATCTTCTATAAAGTTCTTCACCAATTGTACTGTGTAAGTGAGACAGCAGGTTGAAATGCATGATTACTTTAAACTAGAGCTAAACTCATTGGCCCTTGAGGTGCTTCTGATTTCACAGTGACCCTCTAGGCCACAGAGTTGAGTTTCCCCACAGGATTTCGAAAGCTGTCATTTTTACCGAAGCAGATTTCACATCTGTGTCCTGCAGAGGAGCTGGCAGGCTTGAACCACCAGGATTTTCACTGGCAGTTTAGCCCTACAGCGTTGTTCACCAGGGCTTTGTGGTTTATTTTAATAGTTAAAATAGCCTCAAGAAGGTTAGTCTTTTCATAGAATACATTTTATCATGTGTCATACATGTGGTAGGTCAGTGGAATTGATAACATTGAAACTTTTATGTATATACTATATGTTTATGATTTTTTTCTTTAAATATGTGAACTGCAGATGTATACTCAACATTGCTGGTAATATCATACATTGTTTGGGTTTTTTATAAATTTATAATTTTTTTTTATAAATCAGTTGTAATTATCAGTAAAAGGTAAAGCAAACCAGTTGTGCCTATTATTTTTTTTTATTTAGGTCTTCTTACTCTCATTCTGACATCACTTTATTTCAAATGCATTGTAAGACAGGAAGCACATTGAGATAGTATCAAAACCCACTTCCTTTTATGTACAAAAATAAAGAGCTCTGACAGCAAAACTGATACTTCTAGTTAAAAAATTGATAGACACTTTCTTGACAGATAAACTTTTATGCCAGATAGGGATGCTGGACTGCCTTTGAAATTTAGTCTGACATTAAAACTGGTTTCTTAATTTAAATGTAAAGTGAGAGAACTTAGAAGTTTGCAGGTTGAGTTCTTAATTTCAGACAGGAAACAATGTTCAAAGGAGAACTTTATGGAATTTCAAGCCAAGGTAAGGTCAAGTAACTCTAGAAAAATTATTAAAAGAAACTTTTTTTTTCTTTTTAATTTTTTTATAATTAACGTTAAATGAAGACTCTATCTTATTTTCTACAGCAGAGTAAAAGTATTGCAGCATAAAGTAGCTTCAGAAGCATTGTTTTTATCCTCTGATATAGAAAAACTTTTTAAGATTTTAATCTTTTAAAGTGTTAAAGGAATATAATTATGTGAAAACATACCTCTTCACCTCTAAGGTATTACTAGTTATTTCCTGGAGCATGAACTAATAGAATATTTTCTGCTTATTCAGAACTATTTTAAATCAGACATTTACAACATTATGTCTGGATTTATTTAAATTTGTCGTAGACCTGCCTGTCTTTTAAAATCATTGTATGTATGTTAGTTTACTGACCAGAGATGATTCTTTATAGTAATATCTTATTTAAAATATATACTGTGGGGAAGACACTCTTAGGACTAACTACGTGGGAGAGACCTTTGGGAGCTGTTCTTCTCTGAGGCTGTTGGTAGGGGCTGAGTTGGCACTTTTTAAAGTCTATCTTTAGTGGTAAAGATGATTCTTTGCTGTTAGGACCTAGATAGTCATGGTATCCAGAAACAAAGATTTTCATCCTTGAGTAGAGGACTGTTTGACTGTAATCAAGAGTTATAGCTTGACCAGTTTGGAGTGGACTGCACCTGACATAGCTAAAAAAGTCCATTTCTTCTAGAGGTGAAATTTCTATACAGACTACTGCTGGTAAAAGACTCTCTTTTAAGAGAAGAATGATTATTTTATGAAGGTTACAACTGAAGTTTCCAATAAATTCTTTTGATACTTAAGTTTCCATTTTTATATTTGTGTTTCATTGTTTTTTTGATAGTTTCTTTGATACTTAGAGGAGTCATTGAATGTCTTCTGGTAAAAATGAAATTTTAAGTAAAATTATTTCGTATATGTTTTAACTCACATGCATTCAGTATTACTAGTCCACATCCTTTTGACCTCATTCAGTTTAATAGCCATCTGTTGAAATGGAAACAGAACAATGTTTTAAAATATTTTAAAAAGAATTACCTTCTGTATAGCAGTGGATGCTGCGTTAGTAACCAACAATCTGAAAATACTTAGGTCAGCATCTATATAAGAATCCTTGATGAGTTTCAATCTGAAATTTATTTAAAGTGGCATCTTTGTTTGTTTTTGGTAAATTTTAAGCTTTCAAAATTAACTAGGTTACTATGTGATGGGTTTTTAAATTGAAGAATTAGTAGCTGCTTTTCTTTTGGTCAGCCTTTGTTAATCTTCAGTTAATCATTCAGATACCTATATGAAAGTTAGATTAACAGTCAGTTCTTAAGAGTACTTTTAATCTGTTGACCATTTCATTTTGTATTATTCAATCAGTTATTATTATATAACCCTGAGGAATATGGTTTTGTCATTGCTTATAGTAACCAAAGTAATATGTGTGTATTTCAACTAAGGAGTCCTGATAGAGTAGTATTAGGCTGATAATCAGAAGGTTGGTCGGTGGTTTGAATCTACAAGCTCCTTAGAGAGAGAAAGATGGACACTCTGGTTCCTTTGAGATTTGTGGCCTTGGAAATCCCATCAGATTTTCCAAGTTTTCCTGAAGAGGGTAAATGATGTGGACATTTACAAAAACAAAAAAAAAAACAAAACCCAACCCACAAAAAATTTTGTAAACTTTTAGTAAAATCAAAACCGGCAAACTTGGCTTTGTGGTGTGTTGTGGGTAGTTTTTTGTTTTTTTAATACATCACAGCAAAGGTAAGATAGATTAGGCAAAGCTTATAGAAAATATTTGGGTTTTTTTGGTTTTGCTTTATTTTAAAAGAACCACTTTAAAAAAAGCCTGGATGAAAGTGCTGCACAAACACGTTTTCCATTCATCACTTCAGTGTAATTGCCCTTTTGGATTCTTTTAGATTTCTCATTTCCATCCCTCCGTCACTCCTGCCCCTTCTTGATTCTGAGCTTTGTTTTTGGCTGATGCTACCCTTTTGGTCTTCTGTGCTTGGTTCGTTCTGAGGAGTGTATTCTTCATGGGTGGTGTTTGGTTGAGAAGTTTGATCCTCAGGAGTGGATTCATTTCCAGACTGGAAGGCTACGGAAGGTGTTTCACCGAGTCTATCAGATCAGTAAGTCTGGTCCATGTTTTGTTGTTATGTTTTCATTTTGTTCTGCATTCCGTTTCCTCAATCACTGTCCAGGACTTTAGTATTGTGATTTTTATTAGAGAGGTAGAAGCATCTAGTTGTTTGGTCTCGGGGTCGTGAAGGCTGTGGTTTGTGTAGTCTATTAGTCTTTAGGACTAAATGTTTCCTCGAACCTATGAGTTTCTTCTGTTTTCTTTGCTCCAGACAATGAGACCAGTAGCTGGATCTTAGATGGCTGCTCTCAAGCTTTTAAGACCCCAGTCAGTACTACCAAAGTCTGTGTGGACTATGTTCCCAAGCCCAGTGAGCCATTACTCAAGGTGTTTATCTCTGAGAAATGGCTTTTTTTAAAAAAAAAATACAAGTTTTATTTTATATTGGTTTGCTTAGCTATAATATCTCTAGTACCACGGCCTCTTCTAAACCCAGCCTGCACTTTAGACAGTTCTCTGTTGATGTGCTGGTTCAGTCATTTTTTAATAATCTTCAGCAGAATCTTGCTTGCAGGTGGTATCAATAATATTGTTAGATCATTTCCACATTCTGTCGGATTACCTTTCTTTGGGAATGGGAACAAATAGAGATCTCTTCCAGTCAGTTGGCCAGGTGATTTCTTGGCACAACTTGGTGAGTACATACAGGGTCGAGTCGTGTTTGTTGAAATATGTCAACTGGTATGCCATCAGTTCCTGGGGCCTTGTTTTTTGCCAGTTCTTTCAGAGCAGCTTGAATTCCTTCCTTCATCACCACAGGCTCTTGCTCATACATTTGTTTCGTGAAATTCTTCTGTGTCCACCAATTCCTTTTAGTACGGTGACTCTATGCTCTTTCCATCTTCTTTTAATGGTTCCAGGATCATTCAATATTCTGTCCAGAGCATTCTTAAGTTTGCAGCTCGAGGCTTGAATTTGTTCTTCAGTCCTTCAGTTTAAGAAATGCCAAACAAATTTAGCTCCTTTGATTTTCTGATTTATGCTCTTTGCACATTTCTTTATAATATTTTGTCATCCTGCGCTCTGAACTCTTCTGATTAGCTCCTTGATTTCTTCCCTTTGCTTTGGCTTCTTGGCACTCTAGTG
>NW_006399759.1:8308816-8351801 GCF_000299155.1 Elephantulus edwardii
CTTGATATCCTCCACAGTTCATCTGGTCTTTACTCATTAGAGTTCAGGGCCTCAAACCTGTTCCTAAGATAGTTTTGAAATTCAGGTGGGATAGACTCAGGGTCAAATTTTGGTTCCCGTGGATTTGATATAATTTTCCTTAGCTTCACCTTGAACTAGCATATCGGTAGTTGGTGGTCTGTACCACAATTAGGACATGGCCTAGTTTTCATAGCTGACCTTGAGCTTCTCCAGCCATTCTTTCCACAGATGTAATCGATCTGATTCCTATGCATAGTATCAAGTGAAATCCATGTTTATGACCTTTGTTTATGTTTCTTATTAAATGTATTTGCAATGAATAAGCAGTCATTGATTCTGCAGAATTCTGTCATTCTATCTCCAGCTTCATTTCTGTTAGATGAATCTTGGCTGAAAGCAGGGAGTGCCAAAGGAATATCTGTCTGTATTTCATTGACTATGCAAAGGCTTTTGACTGTTTGGATCACAACAAACTGTGGTTGACTCTGAGAAGAATGGGAATCATAGAACACTTTGTGTATGTGAAACCTATAATTGGAGTAGGAGGCAGTTGTAAGAACAGAGCAAGGAAACACTGCATGGTTCAAAATTGTGAAAGGTGTACACCAGGGATGTGTCCTAACTCCAAACCTTTTCAATATATATGAAAACAGATTATCTGGGAGGCTGGGCTCTTTGAGGAGAAGTGTGAAATCAGGATTAGAGGAAGACTCATCAACAACCTGCATTATGCAGTTGACACAGTCCTGCTTGCTGAAACTGAGGAGGACCCTAAAGCATGTGATGGAGAAGGTCAAAGACTGCAGCCTTCAATATGAATTGAAGCTCAACGTCAAGAAAACGAAGATTCTCACCACTAGGCCGATTGGCAGCATCATGATGAATGATGAAGAGATTGAGATTGCCAATAGCTTTAGTTTGTTTGGCTCCACAATCAACACTCTTGGTATCAGCAACCAAGAAATTAGAAGATGAATTGCATTGGGAAAGTCTGCTGTCAGAGACCTCTCCAAAGTACTGAAGAGCAATGATGTCAGTCTAGGGACTAAAGTGTGCTTAATACAGGCCATGGTCTTTGCAGTTAATTGCTGTGCATTAGAGAGCTGGACAATGACTAGGGGTGATAGAAGGAGAATTGAGGCCTTTGAGCTGTGGTGGTGGAGAAAAGTATTGAATATACCATAGACTTTTAACAATTCATCCTGGAGAGTGTAAAGCCAGGCTGGTCCTTGGAGGCAAGGATTCTGAAGCTTCATCTGGCATACTTTGGACATGCTGCAAGGCAAGACCAATCCTTAGAGAAGGACATCATTCTTGGGAGGGTGGAGGGACAGCACAGGAGAGGAAGATTGATTCAATGAGGTGGATTGAGTCAGTGACTGGGGTAATTGGGGTGGGTATGTCAGAGACAGTGAGAATGGCACAGGACAGAGCAGGGTTTAGGGCTGTTGTACATAGGGTCACCATGAGTAGCAGGCAATTCACTGGCACATAACAACAACTGGTTTGCTTGCAAAGTTCGGATACATTGTTTTTCACACCATATCTTTTCCTTTCCCACCTCTTCTACCTTCCAAGTTGTGCGACCCTGTGATCACCTCCTTGCACATCCTCACCCCTCTCCTCCTACGCTTCTCCTCTTGGATCCTCATACCCATTTTACTAGTTATCATTCAACAATAATGGTCTTATAGAGCATTTGTCCTTATGAGACTGAGTCAGCATAATGCTCTCCAATGCCTTCACCTCCTGATCATTAACTCATCTTCATTGCATGTTTGGTCACGTTCGGACTGCAAGATTTGGTAAAAATTCTCCATTTCCTCATCTTTGACTCTAGGTATAGGATTGACTAGGAAACAGATTTGACTATCCATTTTTTTAAATAACCTTTGAAAACCATGTGAACATTAGAAGAATGAGTATAGTTCTAGCAGTGTCGTGATAGAGCCCAGATTGGAAGTCAATTGAATTGAGAAAAAAACATTTTTTGCAAGCTTTGTTTAATAATTGGAACATGGAATGTATGTAGCTTGAATGTTGGAAAACTGGAAATTAAAAAAAATGAAAACGGAACACATGAGCATCCATATTCTAGGCATTTGTGAGATGAGATGGAACAGCTTTGGCCACTTTGAATCAGATAATTATATGGTATACGATGCTGGGAATAAAAGACAGGAAAAGAATGATGTTGCATTTATAGTCAAAAAGTCCATTTCAAGTTCCATCCTAAAATACAGTGTTGTGAGTGATAGGATATTTTCCATATGCATACAAAGAAGACCCCGTTAACACTGACTGAAATAGACCCATATTTATTCTTATTAAAAAAAAAAAAGGTGACCCAGCAGAGTGTGGAAATTGTCGGACCTTATTGCTAATATCATACACAAGCAAAATCCTGCTGAAGATTATCCACAATTGACTGTAACAGTACATGAGCAGAGAACGACCACAAATACAAGCTGGGTTTTGAAAAGGTCCTGGCACTAGATACTTACTGTCAATGTCAGATAGACCTTGACTAAAAGCAAGAGGAATGTCTATGTTTCATTAATGATGCATTATGATTGCGTGGATCAACAAATGGTAGCTAACCTTGAAAAGGATGAGAGTCCCAGGACACTTGATTGTGCTCATGTGAAACCTTTACTTGGACCAGGAAGCAATCAGTAAACAAAGCAAGGAAATATTGCATGGTTCAAAATCAGGAAGAAATGTGTCATGGATGCATTCCATCTCCATACCTTTTCAGTTTACATACAGAACAGATCATTCGGGAGACTGATATTTATGAGGAAGAATGTAGCATCAGGATTGGAAGACTTAATCAACAACCTGCAGTATGCAGATGACACTGTGGAGGACTTGAAGCTTTGCTGCTGAAGGTCTTTGATATAGATTGAAGCTCAGCATCAAGAAGACAAAGATTCTAACCACTGGGCTAATTGGCAGAACGATGATAGATGGGAGAAGAGATTGAGGTTGTTAACAGTTACAGCTTGCTTGGATCCACGGTCAACACTTTTCGCACCAGCAGTTAGGAAATCAGTTAGGAATTGCACTAGGGAACTCTGTTGCCAAGGACCTCTCCAAAGTGCTAAAGAGTAATAATGACAATCTAGTGACTAAGATGGATCTGATGTAGGTCATGGTCTTCGCAATTACTTGCTGTGCATCAGAGAGTTGGACAATTACTAAAGATGATAGAAGAATCATCAATGCCTTTGAGTTGTCGTGCTGGAGAAGTGTACTGAATGTATCATGGATCACTAAGAGAACAAACAAGTTTCTTTTGGACAGGGTGAAACCAGGTTTCTCCTTGGAGGCAAGAATTTTGAAGCTTCCTCTCACATAATTTGGGCACATGGCCAGGAGGGACCAGTCCTTGGAGAAGGACATCATTACTGGAAGGGTGGAGGAACAACTCAGGAGAGGAAAACCCTAGATGAGAAGGATTGACACAGTAACCAAGAGGTGTGTTGAGGTCTGTGGTTCAGGATAGGGCAGAGTTCAGAGCTGTGTACTTGGGGTTGCGATGAGTTACCAGCGACTCAATGGAACATAACTGTGAATGGGAGAAGGCTGTTGCATAAAGAATAAAGTAACACATGATTGTCATTTCAGAATTTTTGTTATTAAAGGTTCTGAATTATGTTCTTTATAAATAACACACACTGTTAGTATTAAAGCAATGAAGATTTACTTGTGCTTTATTATGAGAAATAGAGCACTTGAATAAAGAATTCACATGAACTAAGATTTGGCTGTAAAACCGCTAGTACAACCTTTATTGCTTCTTATAAAAACATCCCAAACCATCCTCTCACACTAATCCTAAAGTATTTTTCTAAGAAATGACGACTTTTAAGGAGTCAAGCTGTAATGTTTCAGGTGGAATGGCTTTATTTCCTTCAGTATAAAGATGGGAAAACTGAGACCTGTCAGTCTAGGGATCTTCCACTGTATTATGCTGTCATTAGATTCACCTTTAGAATACTGATTCTCTCGAAAGCAGTCAGAATCTTCACTACATTTTACCTAATTTGATGACATAGTTTGTTTTGAACTTTCCACTTCTTCAGTCAATTTTACCGTAACGTAAAGAATGAAAAGTATTGAATACTAGCACAATCCCTTCCCCATCCTGTCATCCTTCAATAGTACTTTCTGAGAAACTAAAAAAAAAAAGTTTCTTCCCAAAAGTGTTTGGTCACAGTTCTTAATACAGGGCACAGCCTATGATTGGGGAAGGAGTGGCACTGGATAACCGACTGTGATAACATACTTTTCTTTTTCTCCCCTAGTATCATCTAGACTGTCACAGCCATCTTCCCCTCAGTCAGGCTGTCCATCACCCTCCATTCCAGCAGGTAAAGTCATTTCTCCATCACAGAAGCACAGCAAGAAGGCACTCAAGCAGGTAATCATGCTAGTCTCTGTTTATCAGAAGCATAATCTCCTCCTTTAGGAAATGTTCAGCTCTGCGATCTGCAGAATTTCCTGAAGGCATCTACAATAAGTTGTTTTTTTTGTTGTTTTGCTTTGTTTTTTCAGTAGGCTGTTTTAAAGGGTAATTTTGTACAATATTGTAATTGGTCACTTCAATCATTTATGTACCCTTTTGTGAATGTTCTGTATTCTAGTGGTTTTGTAGTGGTTTTATCACATATTAAAAGTTCCTAAATTACTTCTCATTACCTAAGAAAGGTTTTTAATTTTTATATATCTTTTTGTCAACACTCATTGTCAGTTTGTCATACTGTCCGTGTTCACGTCCAGCATTACTGTGATACTGGAAGCCATGCCACTGGTGTTTTAAATACTGGCAGTGTCACTCATGGTACACAGGTTTCAGGACATCTTTCAGAGTAGGATGCTGGACTGTCTGTCCACTTAAGAAATAATACAGTATTGAGAAAACTTCATGACTAGATGAATAACATTTGAGCCATATCTGATCCAGGGAGATGAGGCCCTCAGCTTGAAAGGCATTAAAAACACGACTGAGGAAGACCTACCTCCTCAGAGTAGAGTCTACTTAATGATATGAATGGGGTAAAGCTGTATGGATTTTCGTTAGTGATGTGGCACAGTTCAGAAGGAAAACAATTAGTGGCAGACATCCAGTAATAATTGAAAGTACAATGTACAAAGCACTAATTTAGGAAAATTAGAAGTTGTAAGCAATTAAATGAAAAGCATACATATCAAATCCTGGGCATTAACAAGCTGAAATAGACTGGTTTTGGCCAGTTGAAATAAGATATATACGTGGAATACTACCATTGGGATGACAGTGTGAGGAGAGATGGGGTCATATGCATCGTGAAAAAAAGAACATTTTAAAGTTTCTTCTGCAGTATGATGCTGTCGGAGATGGGATAATATTCATACATACACAGTGAACACTGATTAATACTGTTATTCAAATTCACACACTAGCCAGTTAAAGTCAAAGAAAAAGAAATTGACGATTTCTAATTATATAGTGAAGATGCATTAGTAATAACTTATGGTTGGAATATAAAAGTTAAATTGATGACAAGTTGGTGCATGGAAAATATATGACTTGAATGCACAAATGATGTCAGAAATAGCATGATAAAATTTTGTGTACAAATTACTTACATATTTTTTTTAAAAGGTTATCTTTTTTAAAAAAACCATAATAGACAACTATACGTATAAACCTCACAGGATGGAATACAAAGGAATCAAATCAACTATATCTGTGGTACAAATAATGGAGAAATAACAGTATCATCAGTGAAAACAATGTCAGCAGCTGACCATGGCTTAGTTTATCAGTTCTTCATATGCATGTTCAAGTTGAATCTGATGAAAATGAAAACAAATCCATGAGATCAAAAATTTAACCTTGAATGTATTCCACCTGAGTTAAACCACCTCAAGAATATATTTGATGATTAAATACTAATGACAAAAGTCTAGACAAGTTAAGAGATTACTATCCATGAAAAAAAAAATCATTAAAAGGGTTGAAAAGACTCTGAAATTTACTTTGAACATAAAGAAACTAAAATGAAGGAAGAATGGATTAAATAAGAGAGCTGTAAAGAAAATTTCCAAGGGCAGCCTGAGAAGACAAATCAAAGTGTTATAAGGAAATATGTAAAGAAATACATAGTTAGAAAAACTACAAATGAAAGAACACAATTAGCATTTCTCATGCTGAGACAAGTGAAGAAAAACCATCAAGCCTCAAGAGACACTACTGAAGGATTCTGTGGGGAAAATATGGCATGATCCAGAGAACATCAAAAGAGGATTAGAAGGTAAAGCAGAGTCACTTTGCCGAGAAGAATTAGTCCGGGCTCAGATATATTAGATCATCAGGAATCAGTGGTACCTTAGGAAGATGTTGAGGTTGCACTGAATTCATTGTTGAAAATAAAAGGCTTCCAGAATCATTGGCTACAGTGCTAGTCATAGTCAAGACTTCTTGTGCCAAGAAATTTGAAAGAAAGCTATCTGGTCAACCAACTAGAAAAGATTTATTTTCCTGCCTATTCTAAAGAGAAGTAGACCAGGAGAATAAGAAAATTATCATTATCACACTAAAGTAAAATCTTGCTGAAACTATTGAAAAATTACTGGAATGGTATACACCAACAAGGAACTGGCAGAAATTCAAGCAGGACTCAGAAAAGAAGATGGCATAACGACTTTTGTTGGAGTGTCAGATGAATCTTGGCTGAAAGCAGAGCACACCAGAGAGAAGTTTATGTTTGTTTTACTGACTGTGCAAAAGCCCTTGACTTTGTGAATCATAAATATGGGTAGTGTTGAGAAGAAAGGAAATTCAGAACACTTAATTGGACACATATAGGTCTGCTACATAGACTGAGAGAGAGTCTTTCCAACAGAACAAGGAGATATTGTATGTGTCAGGGTTATAACCTTTAACTGTTCAGGCTATATATTGAGCAAATAATCTGAGAAGCGGCCCTAGATAAAGAGAAATGGGACATGAGGATTTTCTGCAGCCTTATTAAAACTCTGCTACATGTGGTTGAAGCAGATGAGGGAGAGAACTGTATAAAAGGAATATATAATTAAGTATTATTGGTATGACAAGAGTCCAGAATAAGAGCTGTATAGTAAAATGGTTGGGGAGTGGAGTGTATAACAATGAAAGAACTTTTTTTCCAAAGAAAAAAGTGAACCTGGGGGGAGGAGAACAGGGAGGAAAATGTGCAACAATGACAAACAAAAAACAAAACTTTTTTACATGCAGATAACACACTTTGCATGCAGAAAATGACGAAAACTTGAAGCATTTACTGATGAATACCAGAAACTACACAGCCTTCAGTATGAATTACATCTCAACATCAGGAAAACAAAAATCCTTACAAACTGGACCGATTAACAACATATTAAAAAGGAGAAAATATTTTCACAAGCAATAGCCTGTGGAAACAGCAATCAAGAAATCACCTGATTTAAAGGACTTCTTTACAGCTGCTAAAGAGTGTGGATGTCATTCTAAAGACCAAGATTACACCTGACCCAAGCCATAGTATTTTTCATTTGCTACTTACACGTACAAGGAAGACCTGTTAAAACCAATTTCATTCAAATTTATGCTTCAACAGCCAGAACCAAACAGGAGGAAATAGATGATTTCCACCTACTGTTGCAGTCAGAAATCAATTAAACATGTAATAAAGATGCATTTAAAATAATGGATGACTGAAATGTGAAAGTTGGGAACCAGAAAGAAGAATTAGTAGTCAGAAAATATCACCTTGGTAACGGAAGTGAGGATGGGGATAGGAGGACAGAATTATGTCCAATCAATGATTTATTTATAGCCAATACTTTTTATAAGAATCATAAATGTAGGCTGTACACATAAATTTCACCTGATGGTATGCACAGGAATCATATGAATTACATTTGTGGAAGGAATCGGAGAATTTCAGTATCGGCAGTGAAAACTAGGTCAGGTGCTGGTTGTGGAACAGACATCTACGACTCATAAAAAGTTCATATTAAATCTAAAGAAAGTTAAGTCATATCCACATGAATAAAAGTTTGATCTTGAGTTAAATCCTCCCCTCCGCCATTTAAAAACCAACTCAGGAACAGGTTTGAGGCCTTGAACTCTAATGAACAAAGGCTAGATGAGCTGTGGGATGATCGGGGAAAAAAAAATACTGTCCGTGAAGGATGCGAAAGGTCATTACAAAGAAAAAAGAAGAAGACTAAAAGGGATGGCAGAAGAGACTCTGAATATTGCACTAGTGTGCCAAGAAGCCAAAGAGAGGGAAGAAATCAAGAAGTTAGGGAGCTAAGTAGAAGACTTAAAAGGGCTACTCAGGAAGACAAGACAAAGTATTATAATGAAATGTACAAGGAGCTGGAGTTGGAAAATCAAAAGGGTCAAACTCACTGAGCATTTCTTAAGCTGAAGGAACTATAAAACAAATTCAAGCAATGAGTTGCAATGCTTAAGGATGCTATGGGTAGAATAGTGAATGATTCAGGAAGCATTAAAAGAAGGTGGAAGGAATATACAGAGTCACTGTAGCAAAAAAGAAATTGGCTGATACAGAAGAATTTCATTAAACAGCATATGATAAAGGAGGCAGTGATGATGGAGGAAGTTCGGGCTGCTCTGAAAAACTTGGCAAAAAATAAAGCCCCAAGAATTGATGGAATACCAGTTGACGTATTTCAACAAACAGATGCTGCCCTGGATGTGCTCACCAAGTTATGCCAAGAAATCTGGAGGACAACTACTTGGCCAAGGCCAACTGACTGGGAGAGATCTATATTTATTCCCTTTCCCAAAAAAAAGGTGACCTGACAGAGTATGATCCTGAAGATTGTCCAGAAATGACTAGAACAGAACATTGATAGACAGTTACCAGAAATGCAAGCTGGGTTTAGACAAGGTGATGGCACTAGAGATATTATTGCCAGTGTCAGATGTATCTTGGCAGAAAGCGGAGAGTACCAGAGAAATGTCCATCTGTGTCTCATTGACTATGCAAAGGCTTTAGACTGTGTGTTTCTCAACAAATTGTGGCTAACCTTGAGGAAAATGGGAATCCCAGAACACTTGATTGTGCTTATGCGAAACCTATACTTAGATCAAGAAGCAGTCCTCAAAACAGAGCATGGTAATGCTGCTGTCTGGTTCAAAATCAGGAAAGGAGTGCATCAGGGATGCATCCTGTCTCCATACCTTTTCAATATATATATACAAAACAGATCATTCGGGAAGCAGAGCTTTATGAGGAGGAATGTGGCATCAGGATTGAGGGAAGACTCATCAACAAATTATACAAATGACACAACCTTGCTTGCTTAAACTGAGGAGGACATGAAGCACTTGCTGCAGAAGGTCAAGGATTGTAGTCTTCAATAGGAATTGAAGCTTAACATCAGAAAGACAGAAGATTCTCACCACTGGGCTAATTGGCAGCACCATGATAGATGGAGCATAGATTGAAGTCAGCATTCTTGACACCAGCAGTCAGAAATCAAAAGATGTATTGCATTAGGAAAATCTGCTGTCAGGAAAATCCTTTCCAGAGGACTGAAAAGCAGTGATGTCAGTCTAGAGACCAAGGTGCACCTAATCCAGACCATGGTCTTCGCCATTACTTACTATGCATCAGAGAGCTGGAAGTGACTAAGGATGACGAAGAATCAACATCTTTGAATTTTGGTGCTGGAGAAGAGTCTTGAACATATATGGACCACCAAGAAAACAATTAGGTCAGTCTTGGAGATGATGAAACCAAGTTTCTCCTTGGAGGCTAGGATTTTGATGCTCTGTCTCACATACTTTGGGCCTGTGGCCAGCAGAGCCTGATTCTTGGAGAAGGACATCATTCTCAGCAGGTGGAGGGACAGGGCAGGAGAGGAAGACCCTGGATGAGATGGATTGATAAAGTAACTGGGACAATTTGGGTTGGTGTGTCAGAATTAGTGATACTGGCTCAAGACAGGGCAGGCTTCAGAGCTTTTATACATACGGTCACTGTGACATATGCATGCACATGCACACAAACACATAAAAATATCCTCAATAAGGATAATTAAATTTATGACTGGTTATTTCTTAGAATTGAGCCGCAAAGTTAAGAGTGTGTGGGGAAAAGTATGTACCCTGGACCAACAGGCAACATCACAATAGATAGAGAAAACTTGGATCCACAGTCTGCATTCTTGATACTAGCAATCAGGAGATCAGGATGTATTGCATTGAGAAAGTCTGCAGTCAGAAGCCTTTCCAAATTATTGAGGAGCAATGATCTTAGTTTGAGGACTAAGGTGCCTGATTCAAGTCATGGTCTTTTCAGTCACTTATTAGGCATCTGAGAGCTAGACAGTGAATAAAAATGAAACAAGAATTGATTTCTGTGACCTGTGATATTGGAGAAGAGTACTGAATATCTTATGAACCACCAAAAAGAACAAACAGGTCTTAAGAGAGAGTGCTTCTTAGAGGCGGAGATGACAAAGCTGCTTCTTAAATACCTTGGGCATGTTGTTAGGAGAGGGTATTCCTTGGAGATAGATGATATGCTTGGAAAAGTGGGGGGTCATCAAAAGAGAGGAAGACTTTCAACAAGATGAACTGATAAAGTGACTGCTGCAAGGGGCTCAGGGATGGTGAGAATGGCACAGGAAAGGACAAGGTTCAGATCTGTTGTTCATAGGGTCGCTTTTAGTCATAGTGGCACCTAGCAACTACATAGAAAAGAATAACTTTTGTTAAAATTAAGTATTAGAAATTGTATATATCTTCAAAGTAAGCTAAAAGTGCTTTTATTAAAAGAACATCCTCACCTTTGATAAGATTAATTACTGCCTGCCTAGATACTTGTAGAACTTACATTTTTGTAATTTCTTTGGAGAATAAGTATAAGATACTTCCTTTTCATAGGCAGTGACAAGTATTAAACTTTCTTGGCTAATCTGTAACATGTATATTTGTATTATATTGTATATGTATACATTATATGTATATAATCTGTAACTTTTGTTGTCATATACTTTATTTTTATAATCCAAAAAGTCAAATAATCACATTTTCTTTATGCCATCACTGTTGTTATATAACATCAAGTCAGAACCAACTCATAGCTTACCCTCCAGCAGGTTTTGAGAAGCAATAAATGGATAGGAGGAGATTGCCCACCCGTCTACAAAGAAGCTGGTGGATTTGAACCGTGTGCCTTTAGGTTGGCAGCACAACTCCTCACTATTAGGCCAGCAGAGCTCCATATGCCTATCACTAGGGAAAATGAAATAAATTCTATTGTTGCACAGTACGTCTTTTTTTCTGTAGTATTGTCATAGAAAAACTAATTCAGTTGTAGTTCTTTTGCATCACAATTAAGGTTTTTTAAAAACAGAAAAGTAGTTAAAAAAAGTATTTCTTTTCAAATTTTAAAATTAGAAAATTAGGAATAGGACTTATAAATCCCTGTGTAAGTTCTTGATTAGCACAAGTTACTCTGTTTTCATCATGTGTTTTAATTTACATGATTGCAGTAAAAGTAGGTTGATTTTTGCTTGACTTTAGTGTTTCTGGAGTAATTTTAGAGGATGAGAGTATAAACCATATTAGTGGTTAGGCAACACTCCCACTTCTTACACATTGAGCCTGTTTCTCACCTATTTCTAAAAATAGTGAGTCCACGCCAGATGTTCAACTCTTCAACAACTCTACACGATGTTCTTGAAGATTAAAACTTGAAACTAGCAATTAGTGAAGTTCCCAGTCTTTTTTCCCTGAAATGTAGCTTTGCTTTTTTTAAAGAAAAAAAAAGCTCAAGTTCCAAAAATTACTGTCATCAATTTTAATTATCAAAATAATAGGAAGTACTGATTTTTTTTACCCATGAGTATAGTCAGTAAACTCAGAATCCAATGGAAATAAAAGTATTCTGACATGATCAGGAAGAATCACACGGTTACTAGAACAATTATTTTCCAATCTTTCTTTTCTGTTCATTGTATTACCGAAGGTCATTGGACCAAATCCTACAGCTCTCCCGTTACTCACTAAAATACTCATTTACAACGACTTCAGCCTCTTGTGTATAACATATATGTGTATAATCTGAAATACACCTAAGCTAAATGTTTGCACTAAATATTTTCTGCATAGAAGTGACATACGGTTTCCAGAAATTAGCGAAAACATAAGTCTGTGTTAAGATAAAAGCTTGAGAAATCTTTGACTTACTGATGATTTTTTAAGTTATAAAAAATATAAGGAGTATCTCTTTCTTACATGTTTATATTATAACATATTTGTATATGTTATTTTCTACCTTTGAATAATACTGACCCAAAAAGGGGCGGGGGGAATACTCAAGGCATTGCTGTGTATTTAG
The DNA here is from genome assembly GCF_000299155.1 of Elephantulus edwardii. Classification (NCBI taxonomy): domain Eukaryota; kingdom Metazoa; phylum Chordata; class Mammalia; order Macroscelidea; family Macroscelididae; genus Elephantulus; species Elephantulus edwardii. The sequence continues at coordinate 8,321,230 of NW_006399759.1, forward strand.
TTGGATAATTTGAGGGGAATTTGCTGTGCTTTAAGTAGATTTTTTTAAAAAAATGCGCTGACCACCGCTTTTAAAAAGTCACACTTGATCTTGATCTTGCTATTTGTTTCTTATAGTCCGTTTTCTCATTATAGGCTCTAAAGCAGCAACAGCAGAAGAAGCAGCAGCAGCAATGCAGACCAAGCATGTCCATCTCCTCCGGCCAGCATCTGTCTTTAAAGACTGTCAAAGCCGCCAGTGATCCTGCGCCTGCCAAACCTGGTAGGTAGATGGGACATTATTTGTTGTCAGTGGAACTTTGTTTTCCTTGGTGTTTTTGTGTTGATTTTCCAAATTTACAGACAACATTTGTCTTTATCTTATCATATTTATATAATACTGACAAATCATCAATCTAAATCCTTCTAAGAGCAATGGGAGAAAAAAATCATGATAAATAATCATGCAGTTATTAATAAAGCATCAATGGAATTTGCACATAGAGGTGAGCACAGTTGCTTACTTTCAAGTTGTCTGATGTTGGATCCCTCTGTTAAGTAACTTCATAAAGAATCACTCATGGTTCTTGAAGGCATCCTAGATGGAACCCTTAGCAGTTTTCCCTCCTTAAAAATTAAGTTTTCTTAATTAATACATGCTATCTTTGAGTTTCCATTGGACATGCCCATAAGGCCTTTGGGTTTATGTTGTTGTTGCTGCTTGTTTTGTTTGTACTATAAGCTATTCTGCAGAGTTTTTCATTTATTACATAATTTGTTTTGATGCCATAGACTAATTATATCGGTCTGTCAGACTTAATCTATGTCTTGTAGACTTTGCCCCTTTTTTTGCAGAGGAAAATCATGCCCCAACACTAATAGGAAAAGGGACTTACTTTAATTGTTGGTTTCATTATTCTCAACCTCAGGATTACTTTATCTTATATATAGTTCCATTTAGTTAGCGCTAAATGATTGATTGATTTCCAGCTATAAATAATGATCTTTACATGTGTTTCACTTAGGAGTATGGGAAGGAAAGCAAACTGATGGACAGTCAACAAGCCCCCAAAACTCAAACTCCAGTTTTTGTTCTTCAGTTAAAGTAGAAAATCCTTTGCTCGGCTTGGGAAAGAAGTCATTCCAAAGGTCTGACAGGCTGCACACAAGTGAGTGAGTTTACAGAGACATCAGTTTCCTTGTTTTTTTTTGTCAATTGTGTGTGTGTATTCATTAACTTTTGTTTCTCTTTAGGGCATGATTTGAATTAGGTGCCAGTGATGATATATTATTTCTATCTTTTTAACACTGTTGCTCTTAAGGACCAAACCCGCAGCATGGAAGGATTTGCACTAGCATGTCCTTCTATCATTTTTTCTTGCTCACCTATTGACATGTGACTGTCTTCATGTTCACCTCCTCTTAACCATATCAGATTTTATTTCAGAGAAAGACCTATTTTGAGCTATATTGTGCTTGCTTTTTCTGCCAGTATTTTGGTCCCCTATGTCTGTGTATAGAAAGGTGTTTGTTGTTGTTAGGTGCTATTGAGTCATGTATGACCCTATGAACAATAGATTTGCACCCTGTCCTATCCTGTGCCATTCTCACACTTCCTGACACATTAGAGCCCATTGCATTAGTCACTGTGTCAGTCCACCTGGTTGAGAGTCTTCATCTCCATCTCTGTCCCTCTGCCTTTCCAAGCATCAAGGAATAGCCCCTCCTAGCAACATGTCCAGACTATGCAAGGAAAAGCTTCATCTTTGCCTCCAAAAAGCACTCTGGCTGCACCCTCTCCAAGACTTATTTGTTCTTTTGGCCATTGATGGGATGTTCAGTGCTCTTCTGCAACACATTTGTTCTTCTGTCATCCTTATTCATTGTCACAACAACTAATTATAACTAACATTCTGAAAGCAGGAAGACCATTAGTATATCCAGTTTCACTCATTTAGACTGTTGTTAATATAGTGTTTCATACTTTGCTCCACATGTTGTTGTTGTTGTTATTGCCGTCAAGTCGCCTGCGACTCATAGCGACCCTATGTACAACAGCCCTAAACTCCGCTCTGTCCTGTGCCAATTGCACCGTCTCTGACACTCCCATCCCAATTATCCCAGTCACTGAATCAATCCACCTCATAGAGGGCCTTCCTCTCCTGCGCTGTCCCTCCACCCTCCCAGGCATGATGGCCCTCTCCAAGGACTGGTCTCTCCTCACAACATGTCCAAAGTATGTTAGACGGAGCCTCAGAATCCTTGCCTCCAAGGAGCCACCCGGTTTAACCCTTTCCAGGACAAATCTGTTTGTTTTCCTAGCAGTCCATGGTATTCTCAATACTCTTCCCCAGCACCACAGCTCAAAGGCATCAATTCTCCTTCTATCCTCCTTGGTCATTGTCCAACTCTCTGATGCATAACAAGTGATTGGGAAGACCAAAGCCTGTATCAGATGCACCTTAGTCTCCAGAGAGACACCATTGCTCTTCAGTACTTTGGAGAGGTCCCTAACAGCAGACTTTCCCATGGCAATGCGCCTTTTCATTTCCTGGCTTTGCTTCACATAGTGACCTTGAATTTGAAATAGCTAGAAATTTAAGATACAAGTTACAAAACCTATGGGCAGTATAGTGAATGAATCTGGACACATCAAAATAGGATGGAAGGAATAAACAGTGTCACTATGCCAAATAGGAAGAAATAAACAGTGTCACCATGCCAAATAGAATTGGCTGGCACAGTACCTTTTCTGGAAGTAGCATATGATCAAGAACCAATAATAATAAAGGAGGAAGTTCAAGCTGCTCTGAAGGAATTGACAAAAATTAAAGCCCTAGGAATTGATGGAATACCAATTGAGATTTTTCAACAAACACATTCTGCTAGGTTGTGTACTGTCTCCAGAATGCTAGTTGTATTTAGCTGTTGAGAAGTTAACTCATAATGGCTCTCTGCCCAACCCAGCAGAGCACTGTCTTGTTCTTTGCCTTCCCCAGGATAGGTTGTGGATCAGAGTGTTGCCATCCAAAGATTTTCTTTCATTGGTTGATTTTGGAAGTTGACCACTTCCAAAAGTAGTCTGTCTTAGGCTGTGAGCCCCACTGACCTGTTAGCGCATAGTAATCTGCCATGGCAGCCTCCACTGACTGATGATGGCTGAACTTGAGATCCATTGGCCAGGAATCTGGCCTGAGTCATGCTTAAGCCTTTGGTGGGTTAGTTTCTGTAAAAATATAGTAACCTTAAAAATACAAGATAGGCACGTGTGTAGATTTTCAGCTACACAGAGGTTATCTTGATCTCATATCTGTAAAGCTCTCCAGTCTGCAAGATACAATTCATTCAGCCAAATACAGGAACTCAAAGGAAAGTGAGACTATCCAAGAATGGAGAAAATTTAGAAAACTGAAAGAAGAAATGAGATGCTATTGCATTGATTTAAGAACAGAATATTGTTTTTAAAATGACAAGATAATGGATTCTAGACTAGTTAATAACGAAACTGAAATTAAAATAACGACAACAGAAATACCTTAAAATATTAAAGAAATTTCCCAGAAGATAATTTTGAGGGATAAACAGATGTTAGAAACTATGTAAGAAAAGTGGAGCATCATTGCAGGAGGACCTTGAAATTAGGACTATAAAAGACCTCCAAAAATTGCAAGAGAAGCAATTCTTAGAAGAAAAATTTAAGAACATTTTTTAGAACTAAAAGCCATATAGATGTCAAGAAGCGTGAATAAACCTACACCACAATATAATTCTTTTGAAATGTCAAAACATGTAAAATAATAAGAAGATTCCACAAAGCCTCCAGACAACAAGACAGACTTCCAGGGTAACCATTAGGTGATGCTACTTAGTTCTCAGAAAAAGTTCTTTTATACTTTGTCTATATTTGTATTCCAGATCCATCTTAAAATGAAACCAGTCATCATGAGAATTAGAATGACCATATTTTCAGACACATATCCTTTTTTATTTTATTCTATATGGTTTTTTAAAATGTGTATGTTTTTCTAGGTGGCAGTCTGGTGAAATACCTTCAATATTTAACCTTACTGCCTTTTGCAGAGTGATTCTACCACAGTTGTTGTTGTTGGGTGCTGTTGAGTCCACTACGACTCCTAGCAACCTGATGAAGAGCAGATCAGAACCTTGCCCTGTCCTGCAACATCCTCATGCTCTCTGTCACACTCAAGCCCATTGTTAGTTGTCTTGTTAAGGATCTCCCTCTTTTTCTGTAACCCTCCACCTTTCCCAGCACGATGCCTTTTTCTACATCTTGAGAATATGCCTAAGTAAGTGAGACTAAGTTTCACCATCCTTACCACTAAGGACCACTCTATTGCACATCCTTTGATATAGATTTCTTTATTTTAACAGTCCATGGTGCATTAAAATACTCTTTGCCAAATTCACAATTCAAAATTGATTGTTCTTCAGTTGTCTTTATTCACTGTCCAACTTTTATATGCAATTGAAAAGACTATGGCTTGGATCAGGTGTACTTTAGCCTTTACACTGACATCTTTGAACTTTGGAAAAGTTATTGGCAGCAGAATTGTGTCTTAAAATAATACCATTTTCTTTTGTTAAAGTCAATTAATAAAATTTTTTATTCTTTTTAAGTCTTTTGGCCTTTTTATATAGATCCTCTATGAAACATAATTCCTTTTCTAGGCTGCCTTGGATTGATAGACTCAAATACGTTAATTATTTTAATTATCCTTTCGTTGTTGTTGTTACGTGCCGTGCCGTCGAGTCACCTGAGACACAGCAGCTCTGAACCCTGCTCTGAGTCAATCTTACTGTCTCTGACACACCTAGCACTGTTATGCCAGTCACTGAGTCAATCTATCTTATCTAGGGTCTTCCTCTCCTGAGCCATCTCCTCTCTTCACCCTTCTGAGCATGATGTCCTTTTCCAAGGACCAGTCTCCCTGGCCACGTGCCCAATATATGTGAGGTGGAGCTTCAAAATCCTAACCCCCAAGGAGAAAGTTGGTTTCACCCTCTTCAAGACAGACCTGTTTGTTTTCTTGGCAGTCCATGCTATGTTCAAAACTCTTCTCCAGCACCACAACTTGAATGCATCAATTCTTCTGTGCTCCTTAGTCATTGTCCAGCTCTCTGAAGCATATTACATACACTCTAACCATCTCCATTATGTTTTCTTAGGATTTGTTCTTTTTTGTTGATTTGTTTCAAATTTGAGTTGTCCCGTTGGTTCAGTAATTTTCTAATACAAATGTTTATGGCTATGCTTTTTCCTTGGAGTTCCACCATTACTGCCTCCCACAAGTTTTTGAGCAATTACCCAAATAATGGCAAAGGATTCAATAGTATAGGAACCAAGCAGTGTATGTACTACTGGATGGATTAGGAGGAAAAGCTCACAGAGCCATGAAAGGCTTTTCCACTAATCATCACATACAGCATTCTGCAAAGGAGGGATGTGAGAACCCACGAGAGGTCCCGTTATACTTGGATTGTCAGGCGTTTTACCTGCATGAGTTGAGAAAGCACCAACTCCTCATTTCATCAAGAACTGCGTAAAATCGCAATTTAACCTTGGTTCCAAGTTTGCATGGTAAGGGTTTGTTATTAAAGCCTGTGGTTGACCAGTAGTGATTAACTTGAAGTAAGTGCTAAGCTAATTTCCGTTAAGCCTCCTAGGAAACCAAGCCCTTTCCCCCGACCCCCCTCTTTCTTTATTTACCCCCACCACCACCTTTTTAAAATCCTCTTTGGATTTCTTTCAGTTAGAGAAAACAGGTACTAAAAGTGAACTTTCAAAAAACAGAGAACACCCTACTACCTAGAACTCAAGAAATGTTTGCTGCTGGTGTCACTGCTTTGTTATTGTTAGTATTAATGCTGCTTATTGAACCCTCCTTTTGCTGCCTAAATAGCTAAGGTATTTTGTGATTGCTCTGTAAACACACTAAACTTAAAACTAATTTTTTTAAGCTGCTGCTTTTTTGTTTTCATTAAAACTTTTTAATTGTAATTATTTTTAAATTAAGAGATAATCAACAGTCATAGCAGAGTTGTCCAGTCTCACTGTCATTCTGTCCATTTTTATTTCACATACTTTGATACCATTTTATTAGATATTCTCATGCCTACTGCTTACCAAAACCAAACGTAAGAGTTGAATCTAACTTCTGTTTTCTGTAGGACAAATGAAAAGGACTAAATGTGCGGATATTGATGTTGAGACACCGGACTCTATTCTGGTTAATACTAATCTGAGAGCATTGATCAACAAACACACCTTTTCCGTTCTGCCTGGAGATTGTCAGCAGAGACTGCTTCTGTTGCTTCCAGAAGTAGATCGGCAGGTATGTCCATTCAAGGCCAAGCCATTTTGTAACCTCTCCAGGTTTCTCTTACTCGTTCTCTTTAAAATTCCTTAAGAATTTTAAAGGTGGTTATTGTTTTTAACTTTCTGTACCTGTTTAAAAGTGGGTTTAATGGTACTAAAGAAATGAGGGAGCTGTGGTTGCATAGTCCATAGGGAGCCGGACCACTCTCTCAAAGGTAGCCCCCAGCTCGCTGTTTGAATCCAGCTGTGGCTTCAAGTGAGGAAGATAGGCAGTCTCCTCCCTGTCATTTACAGCCTCTGAAAAACCAATTCTGGTCGGCTATGAGTCTATTCTGATTTGACAGTAATGAGAGTGAGTGAAAGAAGCCTCTTTTAAAAGAAACATTCTTAATAAATAGGCCCTATAATGCACATAAAATATAACAATACTGGAATATCAGGATTATTGGTGCGTGCTGTTAAATAGAAGGTAACTCAGAGCTGACCCACCATCGATTTTACAGAGGCTGTAAGTCAGTCAGAAGGAGATTGTCCATCTTTCTCCTGCAGAGAAGCTGATGGATTCAAATTACCTGCCTTTGTCTTGACAGCTCTTTACTCACTGGGTCACCAGAGTTCCCTAGAATGTCATGCTCAATTTATCATCTATAATGGTTACCGTGGTGTTTAATGGGTATAATGGACAGTGTTTGGTGGAGCTCCCCAATTAAAACAAGCTTGGAAGCAGGAGTGGTATCCACTTCTGAAATAGCTTGTCTCCAGAAAGCCTAAGAACTTGAAGAAATGATGGAAGTTATACAGTTGTTCAGGTCTTTCGTTCATAGGGTCGCTGTGAGTCATCTACAACTCGATGGCACTTAACTGCAACTGGTGTGTCTAAGTAGGCGTCAGTAGAAAACTGCTTAGGAAGGGATGAATAATTGTTCATCATCCTCAAGGTGTGGGCAAATGCTTCAGTAGAATGGGAAATGTTGAGAACAAGTCTAAGGTCTGGATTCAGATCATTAGAATTTAAAAGTTTTAAGTCATTTTGCTTTCATAGTGTAGAACTTAAGACAATATATACTATATTTTTAAAACCAAAGTAATAAGGAAAAAATAGTAAAAGTACTAAAAAATAAAAAGTAAAGTTCCTTGATCAGGAATACGGTTTAAGACTTAAGCTTTCACCAAGGGAAGAGCAAATAGCAAGTCCCTCCCCATTCTGATCCACTGGTTCCTCCTCCACAAAAGATAAGATGGTTCTGATTGTCAATTACCTTACTCTTTGTTATAATGTAATATGGTAGAGGCTTCTAATCTATGAAATGGAAGTACTTTTCCTGAATTACAGTAACATAATTACGATTGATGGAGCATAAGTTAGCCACTCTATATAGTTAGTTAATTGGTTTGAATTAAAAATTAAATCGAATTCTGAAAATTATCTTTTTACTTAACTATGTTGATCTCAGTAATATAGAGCTAGTTATGCATAACACATGTCAAAGACCGTCCAGTTCCCTTGTTTTAGAGTCCAGATTATCTGATATTCCAGGAAACACACACATTCTTTGATCAGTCAATTTATTCTACAGAATTTAAAGCATAAAGTTATTACCTAATACCAGAATGCGTATTTCTGTTCTGCTGACTGTGAGAAAACACAGGAAACTAAGTTTATATCTCTTTTGTTATTGAGTCAGAACCAACTTATAGCTGACCCTCCAACGGGTTTACAGAGGCAGTTAATCGCACAGGAGGAGATTGTCCATCCTTCTCCCACAGAGCAGCTGGTGGCCTCGAACCACATGCCTTTGAGATTGCAGTGCAGCTTCTTGCCAACAGAGCTCCCTATAAGTCTTTAGGGAATACATAAATGAATTGAGGTACATTCATATAATAAAACAGCATGCAGTAATCACAAAGAAGCAAAAACTGTGCCAGTTGACTTGGAGAGATTTCTACACTGTGGTGTTCCAATAGTTTGTATTAGGAACAAGAAATGAGTAAGAAGCAAAGTAGTGACTATATAACTTATTCTCACTTTCATAGAACAGATAATTTTCTTATCTGTTTACAAGTAGTTTTCAGATGCTGGAGAATGGAATTGATAGGCAGGATAAGTGAATAGAAAAATTTTTTAGGAAAAGGTAGTTAAAAATTAATATGTTCATAACCATGGTTATTGTTTGCTGTCAATTTGGAACTGAGTTAACAGCTGACTCTTCAGCGGAACTTCAGTGGCTGTTAATCGCAAGGGAGATGATTGCCCGTCCTTCTCTCACAGAGCAGCTGGTGGATTAGAACTATGTGCTTAGGAGATTGCAGTGCACTAGGCCAGAGTGTCATTGGTATAATGATGGGCTTCTTTCTTTACTTTAATTGCCCTTTCTCCCCCTAAAGAAAGTGAAGTACCACTTGACACCTAAAATTTCTTTGTAAGCTTTCCTTTATTTTTTTTTTTTACCCAGGTTGGTGTAGATGGTTTGATGAAATTAAACGGTTCAGCTCTTAACAATGAGTTCTTCACTTCAGCAGCCCAAGGCTGGAAGGAAAGACTCTCAGAAGGTAAGCGTTTTAACTCAAATATCTCTCAGGGTGGCCCATGGAACCGTATTTCTGTATCTGGAGTCACTGAAAGGACATACTGGATTTTCTGATCATCAGTAGGTAGTTAAGTAATTATTAAGGCAAGGGTCAGCATGTCTCCATCCTGTAGAACTCTAGTGATCCTGTAGGAAACATGACCAGATTCATGTGCAGTGAGTCTAAGTGAACAGTCCATAACGGTTTATTGAATGATTAGAGTCATTATGGAAGCTAAAATTAGAACAGACTTCTAGGCCCTATTCCTGATTTACTAAGTCTAGGATAGTTCTAGAAATTGAAATTTAAATAAGAAGAGTGTAGATGTAGAGTTGTTTTGTGCTGTTTGTCACTTTTTTGTAAGCAATGAGATAACAGTTTCCTGTATATCCTTATTAGTGCTCACTGCTTTTAGTTTTTCTGATGATAGGCCTCTGAGAGGAAATGAAGTGGCTTTCATTGTAATTTTGATTTGCATTTCTCTTACAACTTTGTGCACTTGTCTGTCATTCATATATCCTCTTTGTTGAAATATCTATTGAAGTTCTTTGCCTATTTTCTTTTGGATTATTTTTGTCTTTGTTGAGTTGTAGGAATTTTTTTATATATATTCTAGATATTTAACCTTCTGAACCGTGACTACCAAATAGTTCCTCTTACTCTGTTTTCCTCACTTTGTTGAAAACACAAAAGTTTTTCATTTTGGTGAAGCCTAACTGTTTTGTCTTTTGTTGACATACTTTTGGATCATATTTAAGAGTTTTCCAAAATGCTTTTGATCCCAAAGCTTTAGCCCTGTCTTTTATTCTAAAAGTTTTATGATTTTAGGTCTTATATTTGGTTGGTCATTCCATTTTCAGTCAAGTTGTTGTTGTTGTGTTGTGATGTGGTGTGGTTAATTCCCTACCTTTGGTCTGGAACTTTAAATGCCCTTGAATAGAGCATAACTTTCTCTTTTTCAATTATAGAGAAAAAAAGGATAGGAAATACGTTTCCTTTGAGAAACAGAACTTTTAAAACTCACCCACAGTGCCATTATTTACTGTAAGCATATCTCTCTTCTGCCATAGTGGAAAAGGAATACAAAATTAAAGGGTAGCGATAATATGTTTGGCGCTGGAGAGAAGCCCAGGGACCTGTGGATCTCAGCCAAGCACTAAAAATGTACTTTGAAAATGCACGGTGCACATGTGGTTTCATTCCTCCCCGTCAGAAACACTCTTATCTCTGCCCCACCCCCAGCCTTACGGTGAAGAGGTTAGAGCTTCTGTTTTGCTCACATGATAGCATTTTGATTTCTACATGAATCTTTCATGACTTACAAATAGTTAAAAGTTACAAAAAGTGGTTTTTTTACTGAATATTTGAGTATCATTTGTTTTTTAATATTATAGGTGAATTTACACCTGAAATGCAGGTGAGAATTCGGCAAGAAATTGAAAAGGAGAAAAAAGTGGAGCCTTGGAAAGAACAATTCTTTGAAAGCTACTATGGCCAGAGGTAATGTCAAAATAGATGGGTTTTGTAAATCAAATAGTTGTTTTACTCCCATTACTTTTCCAGAGAGCCAAGCCCTTAATGATCTTCTCGTTTTTATTTCATCCATTGTTTTTTACCTAGCGTTTGTTTTGTTTTCCCTTTTCCTTTGCACAGAATTCAATTCCTCATAACCGTTGACTTTTACCACACCATCATTGAAAGGTTTATTTGGGGGGGTGTCTGCCCTACCCCTAGTAACTTTATAAATACTTACACTTTTTTATAAATATAAATATGGTAATATTTTATAAATACACTTACTTTATAAGATTCCCCCCAAATAACTTTATAAGTATTTTCCCCAGTAACACTGAGGTTCTGTACATTTTTCATAATATTTCACTCACTCGTTTCCATTGAGTCAGAGCCCGTTCATAACCCACCCTCCATTTGGTTTCCAAGGCTGCAAATCATAGAGGGGGAGGTTGCTCTTTATCCCATCGAGCTGCTGCTAATAGATTCAAAGAGAAGTACGGGGTCTTTGGGCTAGGGGTGCAGCTCCTAAGAAGTGTGCCTCCAGAGTTCCCTGTGAAAATATTTCAACAATCCAAAATATGACCCAGAATTACTAAGGAATCCTCAGGGTCTCGTAATATGGACCTATTATACCCCAAATGTAATGAAACAGGCTCTTCTCTGCAGAATGCATTCTGAGAGATATACATAGCTGAATCATAATACAAACCCTGTCTTCAAGAAGCTATGTTGCTGTGGTGTACTGTCGAGTCGGCACCAACCCATAGCTGACCCTCCAGTGGGTTTTCAGAGGCAGTTCGTTGGAATCGAACGAACTTCTCCCGCGGGGCAGCTACTGGCCTCCAACTGCATGCCTTCAGGATTGCGGCACAGCTCCTTGCCACTAGGCCATCAGAACTCCCATAGTCTAATACTTTTTGCTAACAAAAAGTCTAAATAAAATCTTAATGGGAATCGTAAACAGGTGATGTTAGTGTTTTGTTTGAAATCCAATCAAATGCCCAAAGTCCTTTCTCTGAGTTTTTTTAGCTCCCTATCTTTTGTATAGGTGCTAGTTTTATCTTTAACCATTCCATCTTAGAGATGCAGTCCTGATTCTTTGAATTCACCTTCACAGACTGTACAGTTTCTTTGCCTGTTACATAGTACTTCAAACCATTAGGGACAATCTCTAATGACCTTTAGCAAGTAATCTAGCTCTTTGTCAAGACACAATATAGAAATTCAATTTGACCTCAAGATAGCTCAGGGCACTGACTCTTAATGTTAGCACTATGCCAAGTAGATTTTAGCAGACTTTCTGAAAACTTAATTCTTTTCAACCTTTGGAAGGCATTGACAGCCATTTTTCCTACCGTCTCTTTGTATTTTCTGGGCCAGCCTTCCCACAGGTGCTGCAGAGCATCATAGTGTCATAGTTCAAAACCTGCCACCCCACAGTGAATGATTCTTAGCCTTCTCCCTCACCCCCTAGTTCCCAAGTGGATAAACTACAGGGCACTCCTCTAGACCATGTGACCCTTTTATAAGCATAACTATTGACTATTACTGAGCTTGTGGTATAGTGGGTTAAGTCTTGATCTACTACCTGAATGGTCAGTGGTCTGAGAGAGCAAGGCGAGACTGCTTACATGGAGATTTACAGCCTTAGGAAACCCTGAGGCATTTCCACTCTGCCCTAGAAGGTTGCCGTAAGATGGAGCTGACTCAAGAGCAGTGAGATGAAGTACTATTCTAATAAGCTCTTTCATCAGAACTAAACTCTACAATAATTTATCAGTACCCAGTGTACTTGAGGAAAATCCCTACTTTGTTTCAGATGTTCTTACAGGAATATTTGATCCATTATCCTTCAGTAACATGACCCGTTTCTCAACTCAAATCCTCCTTTCTTCTACTTCTAGCTCTGGCCTGAGCCTCGAGGAGTCCAAGAAATTGTTAACTTCAACCAGTGATGCCAAAATAAAGAAAATTTCAGCTGAGCAGCCTAAATCCAGTCTTCCTTCAGAGGCCTCTCCCATCAGAATAGCCCCAGTAGGTGTCCAGGCAGAATCTAAAGAAGAAGTACAGGTGCCATCACCAGGGAAGAAGGAGGAGCCAGAGAGCCAGGATACGGTGCTCCCGACCATCTCCCCAGACACCACCCAATCTGCGGAGCCCCTTGTTTCTTCAGCCAGCAGCACGAACGAGCTTAGCAGCATTCTTCCTGTCAAATGTCCGCAATATGAAGATCTCTTGGAACAGAAGCCCATCACTGCTGAGGATTCTGAGAAAGAGAATCATCTCACAGCATCTTCTAATTGCAGCAGAAATGAGAGCCAGGATGCTTTAGTTAGATCTCCAAGCAAACCTACGAGCCCTGCAGTGGAACTACCAGTGATGAAGCCAGTAGTGGAAGCAAATCCACAGGAGACCACCATGAAGGAGCCCCTGTCAGCTCGAGTTGATCAAAGCCCTGAAGGCCTCAAGAGAAAGTCTCCTCTCACCCAAGAGGAGCCCCCGACAAGCTGGGAGAAGAGGCCGCGGGTCACTGAAAACTGCCCGCACCAGCAGCCATTTCTGGGCTCGCCACAGCCCTTTCTCAACAGAGCAGACAGGGGCCAGGTGCGAAGAGTACCGCCTCTCAAGGTAAGAATGCAGAGCGCTGAAAAGGAGAGGCGGTCAGAACTCTTTCCGTTCTGGTCATACTTACTAAATGTCAAGAAATGGGTATTTTTTACGTAATAAAACCGAAGTAGTTGTATATCTTTTATACGCATGTAATTCTGATAAGATGCTGCCTTAGGAGAAAAACAATGGAAACTGACCTTTTAGACTTTTCAGAACCACATTCCTACAGGTCATTATTGATAATTAAACAAGGAAGGAAACAGAATACAAAATGCCTCCCATAGGCCATCCTGTCTTAAGACAATTATGAAAACTATTCTCTTTTATATGATAAATATGCGATTAAGGAAAAGGAAGTCATGAACGCTTAAGAGATAATACATTTGTCCCTATAGGTATGATACTTGGCTAGATCTTAGCCCTTTACTTACTGCCATAACTGGGTTTTTTTACTATTAATAATAATTTAATTATTCATTAAATAACTGATTTTTTTATTGTGTCGTCTGTAATGACTTTAGCCTCCTTCATATTAAACTATGCTATGACTTGCCGCTTGAAAGATAGTAAAAAGCTTTGCCAAACTGTTTAACTTCTTTTTAGCCCTATATTATTAGAGCATATCAAATCATAATTCCTATAGGCCATGTCTCTGATGTCTTCAAGAACTGCATCTAACAGGGTTAGCTGTTTAAAACTTGAACATTTTTACCCCCTATCTTAAAGAGTTATTAATCATTACACTTTTGTTTAGTATTAGTTTGCAGTTCTCTTATTCACGTAATAAGCAGTATTACATATCTAGTAGTCACTCACATTAGAGTGAAGATAGAAAAAAGAAATGGAAGTAACTTTTTCCCCTTTTCATTTAACTTAGGTGAGTCAAAATGAGTTATATTAGGATATATTCCTTGGAAACATTGAATTCCTGTTATTTCATTCATTTTATATACTTTGTGACTCGCTTTCCCATCATGCTTCTTACCATCATGACTTGGTTTTAAAGTATGGTTTCAACATTTAGAAATCTGTCTTGTCTTTTCTGTCATCTCTGCCCTCCCCCATATTTTTTACTGTTAACTGTGTTAGTTTGCCAGAGATTTTGGAGTTTTTGTGACAATCTGGTATTCTAATCTTATAAAAAATATTAAAACCTTTTTTCATACTGTAAGGATTTATTTGCCTGTTCTATACTGTGAAGTTGGAACCCACCCATAGCTGACCCTCCAGTGAGTTTTCAGAGGCAGTTAATTGAACGAGAAGAGATTGCTCATCCTTTTCCCAAAGAGCAGCTGGTGGATGCCAACCTCATGTCTTCAGAATTGCAGCACAGTTTTTTTCCACCATCACACATTACAGTTTTCAAATTAGTGTACTGAAGTAATTGCAAATTATCAATTATTTTATTCCTTGTAATTTAAAGGTCTCCAGAAATATGGGAATTTCCAGAATACTTATTCTTCTTCAGTGTTCCAACACTTAAAATATTTTTAACTTCTAGTCTCTGATTTGTCATTGGGGATGATAAAGATGGCGCAGGATAGGACAGGGTCCATAGGGTCACTGTGAGTTGTACTCAAAGGCACGTAAAACTACAGCATATTCTGGAAGGTAGTACTGGTGTGTATTCTGTAGGGAGTTGTGCTACTAAATCAAAGGGGCAACCTTTATACCATTTCAAATCCACCAGTGTCTCCAAAAGAGAAAGATGGACCATTTCCGCCTGTGTAGTTTACAGCTTCTGAAAACCTGCTGGAAGGTCAGCTATGAGTCAGTTCTTACTCAAAGCCAGTGAGAGAGAGACTTCTGTAAGTTTAACCAACTACTTATAGTGTCCTGATTTTGATACTTCGTTATTAACTCTCAAAGTTTTCTTTAGTCAGAGTCCTTTTAGATATGATAGCATAATCAGCAGTTTTAAATCTAATGGTACTTCATGAATTTCTTGAGAAGTTTCTTCTCAGGGTTCCTATCTGTAAGTTTGGAAATAGGACTCAGGGCATCCGACAGCAGCTTTAAAAGCTCCACAAGTAGGTATACTTAGTCTTCACTTAACATGGTTAGGTTACAAAGGTCATTGTGTGAAATTAGCATCATGTAAGAGTCAGAAGCTGTCTTATCTTACCTTAAATACTGTTGTCCTGCCTCTAATTCACTGCACATTGGACACCATTCACACAGCCTGGACTGTTGATGGTACAGCAGGCTGTCCCTCATCACCACACCTTTCCCACCGCCTTGTAGTCCATGGAGACCTAGGGATGGTAGTGGTGGATATCAAGTGTCGCCTCCTGCCACCTACCATCCACTGTCTGCCCTGGCCTTGCAGCCCATCTCAGCCCTCTTTTATCCTTCCTCCAGCAACCTCTCCTGCATCTTCTGACCTGGCCTCTTCCTGTGTGTGTGCAATCTCACATGGCCCCACCCTTGTCCAGTGCCCTCTGTGGCTGGACCAAGATTAAGATGAACAGGAAAAGGCACCCTGCAGTCAGTCTCCCATACTGCCCACTCATTACGGGGGCCTCCAGTATATCATGATGGTGACCCATGGAGAGCACTCTGGCCTAGCCGAAACCTCACATGGGTCCCGGACATCAGAGATGCCACCCGAGAATTTTGCGGTTGTTGTACGTGCAAAGTACCAGGTAACATGATTGAAAGTGAAAAGTAGGTTTATATTGACAGCTAGAAATAAGAATCACCAAGTTAATTATGTACATACATATCTGCATATGCAGTCTTAAGTGTGCATAGTATGTGTACCTTTGGATTTATCTCCTAGTACTCTCTAATTATTTACTTCTAAGTCTATATGCACAGGATAGGACAGGGTTCGGATCTGTTGTTCATTGCGTCACTATGATTTATACTCGACTTTATAGCACCTAATAACAGCAGTCTCTATGCTTAATAACATATATAGAACAGAGCACAGCAAGTTTTCCCCTGCACTTTTGTATGAAAACAGTAATGATAGGATACTTTCCTCACTTCTGGTCCCCACTCACTTCACACCTACACATTTTTAAAATGTAATGCTATGGAAAGGTCTTTATCTAAATAATTATCATGTTAAGATCATATTGGCCTTAGGAGGAAGTTGTGTTTGGGAGAGGAATGGTAATATGTAGCAGGAATGGAGAAAAATGAAAGGGAATCAAGTGTTTGGCCCCCTATAGAAGCAATAGTGAATTTGAGGCAGATTTGTGTAGCTGTCTCCTTGGTTTAATCTCAAACCAGTCTAGACCTTCCTTCTTTGTCACAGATGCTGTAGTCTTCACTTCACTTTAGAAACTAAAATGTCAATGAAATGTTGTTATTCTTACAAATGCAAACTAACTCTGGTATCTCTTTTTTCCCCCCCTATTTCTTTCAGATCCCAGTCTCCAGAATCTCCCTCATGCCATTTCCTACATCGCAGGTCTCTCCCAGGGCTCGTTTTCCAATCTCCCTCACTAGTCCTAACAGAACAGGAGCCAGAACCCTTGCAGACATCAAAGCAAAAGCCCAGCTGGTCAAAGCACAAAGGGCAGCTGCCGCCGCCGCTGCCGCCGCCGCTGCAGCCGCCTCCGTTGGAGGGACCATTCCAGGACCTGGTCCAGGGGGTGGACAAGGTCCAGGAGAGACCAGTGACAGGAAAACTGCTAGAGGAGGGAGCCCGGGCTCAGACCAAGCCATTGAAACCAGAAGAGGCCCCACCCTGGAACTGGCAGGAACTGGAAGCAGGGGAGGTACGAGAGAGCTTTTACCCTGTGGTCCAGAGACTCAGCCCCAGTCTGAGACCCAGAGCCCAGGCCAGGCTCAGCCTCTTAGTGTCTCTGGAGCACAACTACAGCAAAGCCCCTCAGTGCCTCCCTCATCTGCCGTCAGCAGAGCATGCACAGGTGTCCCGTCACCACCCCACACTAACCCACCCCCACCAGCTTTAGAGAAACTGAACCCCAGCAGGACAACAGCCACTGTGGCCTCGCTCAGCCACGCACAGGGCTCCAGTCAATGCAGACAGGAAACAGCACCTTCTACTCTAGCAGGCCCTGCTCTAATCTCAGGTGCCTTACCTGTTCCTTTTACAGTTGATGGCACAGTTGACTCCAAAGCTGGTTCCACTAAGAATACACCAAACCCCTCGGCCTCAGCAGAGACAACTGCTAGAGCTCCAGTGGATATGGTCCCACCTTTGGCGTCATTATTGACAACAGCCACTTTAGAAAAATTTCCTCCAGCCCACGCCAGCGTAACCACAGCACCTGCTGGATCAGTTCCATCCTCAAGCACTTTGCCAACAATTTCTAGCCTTAAAGCCCCAGGAGCTTCTTCGAATATGAATGGACCCATTTCACGACCAAACTCTAGTATCCCAGCTAATAATCCTTTGGTCATTCAGCTGCTCCAGGGCAAAGATGTACCCATGGAGCAGATCCTCCCTAAACCTCTCACCAAAGTCGAAATGAAAACTGTTCTGCTGACTAAAGAGGAAAAGCGGATAGGAGCACCCACAGGTCCCAACATTATAGAAAGTAGCACAAGAGAGGAAATGAACGACAGGCAGTGCCACCCTGCTGCCCCGCTACTGGGGAAGGCATTACCGGGCAAGCAGCTCCCCCAGGTTCTGAGGACCCTGCAGTTCTTCTCCACGAAGGAGCTGAGGGACTCCAACACTGACACGCACACATACCAGGAAGGACTGAATAAAGCAACTCAAGAGCAGATCCTCCAGACACTCATTAAAAGGGTGCGAAGGCAGAACACCCTCCCTGTCCTGCAGCCCAGCCAGTTCAGCTTTGCCCAATCAGGTTTCCAGGCAGACAGCATCTCCACAAGCCAGAGGTTCATGCTAGGGTTTGCCGGCAGAAGGACATCCAAGCCTGCGATGTCAGGCCACTACTTGCTGAATATTTCCACCTACGGCAGGGTGTCAGAGAGCTTTAGAAGGACCCATTCTGTAAACCCGGAAGACCGCTTTTCTTTAAGTAGCCCCACGGAGGCCTTGAAGGTGAGCTCCACAGACTGTAAAAAGCCAGCTGGAGATAGCGGCAGCAGCAGAGACGAGGACAGCGAGGAGGAGAGTACTGGCGACGAACAGGAATCTCTACTGGTGAAGAAGGAGGCTCAGGCTCCCCAGAGTTCAGACAAGAGCGAAGCTAGTCCTGGGCTCCACAGTCGAGACGCCCTGTCCACCAGTGACTGCTTGACCATGAAGAACATGAAGGCAGAAACACCTGGAAATGAGCAGACCACTTTAAGCAAAGAGAACTACCTGTTCTCTAGAGGCCAAAGCTTCGATGAAAAGAGGCTAGCCAGAGATTTTATTCAGGCAGCACAGAAGCAAGTGGCTCACGCGGTGAAAGGAAAAATGATGTGCAGCAGCCCTGAGCTTTTCAATTCTGCTGTTCCTCTCCCTGCAGACAGCCCCACACATAAGCCTCTGCTCCTTCCACCATTGCAGACCCCTCAGCTGTACGGAAGCCCCACGCAGATAGGGCCAAGCTACAGAGGCCTGATCAACGTCTCCACCTCGTCCGACATGGACCGCAGCTCCTCCCTACCGGGCATGCCTGACGGTAGCCAGGTGTCTAGCAACATGAGTGATGTGATGTCCTTTTCAGTGACCGTCACAACCATCCCTGCTGGCCAAGCTAGGAATCCCAATAGCCACGGCCAGACCCTTCCTGTCCAGGCCTTTTCCGAAGAGAACAGCATAGAGGATACACCTTCGAAATGTTACTGCCGATTGAAAGCCATGATCATGTGCAAAGGGTGTGGTGCTTTCTGCCACGATGACTGCATTGGCCCCTCTAAACTGTGTGTCTCCTGCCTTGTCGTCCGGTAATGGAACCAGAAAGATCACACTGTAAGGGGAGGGGAAGGGAAGAGTGGACAAGCTGTGGGTTTTGGGGGTTTTTGGTGTCCTTTTGGAATCACAGAAATAAATGCATAGGTTTCAACTGTCTGAAAAGACAAATGTTACTTAATCAGGAACACAGAGTACAGGTCTTTTGCGTTTTAGAGGAAGAGCACCTTGTATAGTAAGTCTAAGTCAAGACAGACTTTGTGAATTTGTGACAAGTTTGCACTTAGAAAATCATGTAAATATGTCACATTTTGTTTTAACCTTGTTTTTCCAAATGCTTAGGTGATAATGTATTACTTTGAATTCAGATTTTTATTCCACTTCATGTGACTGAGGGAAGTGATACGTAGTGTAGGAGGAGGGAGGGGCGAAGGATGGGCTGAAGAAATGCTCATTCACAACTGCTTGGGTCTTGGCTATCCACCTGCAAGAGTTGGACTCAGGCTTTACTCAGTCCCTGTACCTTAGAAGGAAACTTTTTAAGTTCAGATTTGTCATCAGGGATCAGTTGCACAGTTAATGTTTTGTCCTCTGGAAGCTCTGACTTGGTTCTTTGCTCCATACATCCGTGCTGTTGCCAAGCTCTCCATAATTTGAGAATGCCTGCAGTTGCCTGTTCCTGCCCTCAGACAGGGACTGTGGACTTTGCAGTGGGACTGGGAGCTACCTCTCTAGACGCCATTGTGTTACCATAGCCTGGGCAGGACACTCCCAGCAGTGCATCCGAGTCAGCCTTGGGAGCTTACACAGGTTTACAGTACAGGGAAGAAACGTATAGAGAAGTTGAAGTGCTAGGACGATTTGAGTTACATGCTTTGTTGGGCAAAAGGAACGAAGTGCAGAGAATTGCTAGAGTGAGCACAAAGAATGTTGGTAAGCAATTTTTAACACTAGAAGCAAGGTAGCCCCCACCTCCCTTCTATTTTTTTTGTCTTATCCAGTGTTTCCTGTTGTAGATTAAAAAGCTCTTTTAATTCCATATATACCCATTCTGTTAAGCCTATTTTGACCCCACAGCTCTCTGTGGAGGATGGAATAATTTTATTGTTTTAGCACACACACAAAGAATAAAAGTCAGGAATTCTTCCTGTTTTAGAAAATATGCCCCTGGTTTTGGACTACTACTCTCTAAGCACTAGATATTTCTAATATAGAGGGACTTCAGTGATTGGCTAGTCATATGTTTAGAAAAGAGGAAAAAATTAGCCCCAAAGATTCTGTTTTGATTTTTTTGTTTTGCCTGCTTGTTGTTGTTGTGTGTATTATTTTTAATAGATTTTGTCTTTAGTGGGAAATTTTTTAGTATATAATATTTAAGTCATGGATTAAAAAACAGTAAAATAATAAATCTACAGTTTTCTACAATTTGGTTTTAAATTAGTGGATGGCAGTTTGCATCATTTGTATATTGACTTCAAGTCTCCTTATTTCAAGTGTGTAATGCAAAATGGTTTGTGCAACCTACTTGGAGTTCTATGTAATATCCTTGATGTGATCTTTACAAAACATAGAACAGTTTAAACCTGTGAATTAAGTCACATGCCTCAAATAGAAGAAAGGCAGTAATTCTTGCTTTGCTCCCGCCTGGAAGCCTGCACTGGGTCTGGAGCACTCTGCTGTCCACAGTCTACTCTGTGTTTTCACAGCCCCTGCTCCAAGCCATCTAGGAAACTCACTTCACTAGTTTTACATTACAGTCTGGATTGTTTTGTTTCCTGGCTCAATGCACAGATTTAGGATTAATAGTTGTGCTCCAGGTGCGGCCAAGCAATTGCGATGTCCTCGCATCCTGCCCCTCTCTCCCAGCACACTTATATTTAGGGTCTGAAGGCTGTAAGGATCCAGTGATAAACAGTAAGGACCAGCAGGAAACAAACACCAGGGCACTGCCCCTGAACTCTCAGTAAGCACCCGAGGGTTTAAAATGAACCTCCTTGTTTAAGTGGCAGGGCAGAGGACTGGTACACATGCTACAGGTTGTGTGTGTCAGACTGACTCATGCTAAGTAGCAGATTACCATTGTGGATTAATAAAAGAGACTTTCTGCTTTGCTCCTTTCCCGTCCTAGAAAGGCTTTCCTCCATGCTTCCCTCAACCTGAGGACAGACACGCTGTACCTAAGAAAGGAGAAAGACATCAGGGAATTCTGAGACCATTTTGAGAGCCAGCCATATAGTGCCTCTTCGTCTTGACCCAGGCTAACATAAGCAGGTCCTCAGTGTTACTGTTCACCAGATTCTTGTTACAAATAATACTCAAAAATATTTTTATCTAGGAACACATCTAAGACGGACGTTTCCAGCTAGGTGTACTGCCTTGGTTACCAGATAAGAGAACGGGTGGATTCCCATAAAATTGGTAGTAAATTGAGTTCTCGTACTTTCAAAAAGAAAGTCATTCATCTTGTAAGAAAAACCTTTAGTCTGCCCCTTTTGGAAAATGAAGATGTAGAAACAAATGTTTAACTAATCCAGTACCTTGAAAGCAGTGTTTACCTGAGGTTCTCAGAGTTGTTCGCCTTTTAGTTCAGTCTGACGTGTGTCCTAGTAAGTGCGCAGCTCCCTCTTAGGGCGTTCAGTTGCTCTTCTTCCAGTGACTAGCCAGGCCGTGTGCCTGTTGCAGAGGCCTTCCAGTGCACCGTCTTTAGCCTTCAGCCATTTCCACTTCAGGTCACCTGGAGGAGAGAGCATTAACAGTGTATCATCTCAGTCTTATTTATGAATGTTCTACAATGCCTAGTAGAGAAGGCTCCATGAATCTCAGCGAATTTGAATTAAATTCTCCATTCTTTGAGCAAATAGATAACTAGGAGTTGTTTGCCCTACTCCATAACTCTTTTGTGCACCACATAGTGAAGCTGTCTGTGATATATCCCATGTGACATTATTTAAGTAGAAGAGCTTGCCAGTGGAACAATTTTTCCGTGAGGGCTGGTAGGGAACACATTAGATGGTTTGGGAAGGCACGCTGATGTAGATGTTTTATGACTTAAGCATCACATTTAAATAGCCAAAGGAAGACCTCATTGCCTTCCAGGTGAGGGTGTTAATTCATCCATATTAATGACCTTACAGTAACCATCTCAATGGCTTCCTTATTGCCTTTTTCCACCTTAGAGACCCTTAAAGAACTCTTGGGTGACATGATTTGTTACAGTGGAGAGATGACTCTGTGTCACTACGGTGATACTTCTTCGTAGCACTCACTGTCAGTGAGCAGTGGTCTCCCCTGTGACCCCAAGCTTGCACATTGCAGCCAGGAGGGAAAAGTCTCCCTGCTGCATGACTGCAAAGTGCTAAGGAAAAGACTTGGTCCGAAGGTATTTTTCAGCTCAACTTCTAGAATAGTCCAAAGAGACTTTGGGAAACTTGATGCTAGGCAGGGATCTTTCCTACCATGTTCAGTACCTACAGACCTATTGACAGAGAACAATAGGCAAGATAATTTCCTAAAGTTGAGTAGCTTAAGAGATTCTTGGTTACTTTATTTTTTTTAATGCTTTACATTTGATACAACTATTAAAGATCAATTTTAAAAATAGCTTTCCAGTAATATATTTTGAGTAATATATATTTTAATATCTATGTAAAAAGTGACAGTGGAAGACTTTGGATTTCTCTTAAATGGTGTGTTAACTGTAGAACCTCACTGTTAAGGCACAAATTCTTTCAAAGGAAATTAAAGTCACTCCAATTATTTCCACAAAATGCAATAAGAGGGATAGTTTGGGGGTTTATTTTTTATTTTAAAAAAAAAAAAATTAACGTATTTACCACAAGCTATTTTTTCCCCTTCTGGCTACAAGGTTTGTACAGACTGGTTTGGTAAATGCGAAGCTTTTGTGTCTTTTGCCTTTTTAAAGGAATTGTTAACATTGGAATTGAGGGTATGTACAGAGAAGTTGGTGTCAGCACCATCTAAAAAGTCATATTTTTTCACAAATAATATAGAAAAAATCATTTTACATAAGAATTTTAAGTATTTGCAATAAATATATGTATATAGATTGTATGTATTCATATATTCTTATTTTTCATTTTATTATTAAGTAAAAGATAATTAAAAGTGACAATAAAAACCTTGGAGTTTTTGGTGACTTTTGAGATCTAACATATAAGAGTGATCAGGAGAAGGGCCCTTACTTGTCTCTTCCTACTGCTTTTGGGAGGTCACCACAGACTGTGTGGGAGGAAAGTAAAATGGGGCATTTGGTGGTAAACAGAGTAGTGTATTCCTTTTAGAGTAAACTTGTTGTCGAGGGTCTTAGTCTGTCTGGCTCCTCATTTTCCGCCTTCATCTGGTCTGTCACTTAACTGCCTCATACTCGTATTCCTGGAGAACAGAAGAAACCAGGTAATGTGGCTGTTGATTGTGTCTAAAGCACAGAGTGGTAAGGAAAATATCTCTGAGGGGAGAAGGAGGTTTTCCTTTCTCCACAGAAAATTGTCATAATTTATCAGCAAACATTCATCACTTCAGAGCCTCTAGGCGTACGTACAGAAATAATCACATGGAAACTGTTAGAAGGAGTTTTTCCCTGATTGCAATTCTCAGAGGAGTGTGATAACTGACTTCAACTTCTTTTCTCACTACTTCTGAGAGAGGCGGGAGGAGCCACGAGAAGCCTGGACAAAGAAACACCTGGGTCTTGATGGGATTCCATTTCCGCTTTCCACCTGATGTTGACAGTCCTTGTGTCAGGAGGGACGTTTATGAAAATGGGGCCTGGGTCAACTGATACACTAATGCCATACCTAGGGATAGCTTTGGATCCTGCGCTCCAGAAAAACTCAGTTTGTCTTGATTTGGATTTATGACAGAGATGGAGGAGAGGACACTTTGATGCTCTTTGGGAAGAATGTATAGATTTGTTCATTACATGGATGAAAAGCTGATAAAAGCCTGGAAAATATCTGCGTGACAAACTATTAAAAATTGCTAGACTTCCCTGTAATTGCTCAGCTATGGTTATTTCTACTGATGAAAATAACATTTTAGAAATTAAGGATAGTATATTTTATTCTTTTTTAAATACCTTGTTTTGTTAGAGAAACTTCCCACATCAGAGTTGCCCAAAGACATTGATGATAAATGAGCCATCCAAGGAGTGGGAGGATCTTATTTGACTTACCGTTTGTAAAGGAATGTCTTAAGTCTCAGGGCATGTCTAAGCCTCATCATTCTTAACTATTGTATAGACGTATAGGATAAAATGTATGTGAGAATCAGTCCACAATAACCATTTACAAAGATTAAAAGTTCCTATTTCTAGTACAAATTTATCATTATTTAAATAGCTTAAAAAGTAGCTACCTTACAGGAAGTATAATTCATATCCAGGTCACTATGACATGGAAGCTTAGAGAAATAACAGGTCTACAGTTGAAATGGAAATCATAGGACAGTTTTAACATGGTCCCCCATGTTCCCTTTATTAACATCGCCCAGTCGCTCTTTGTTAATTGCTCTTGATACTATTTGACCGCAACTGATCTTCAGAAAGCACATGTTGCCAGCTGGACTTATGTACCAGTCTTGTTTTTCATTCAGACAGTCTTTGGTGAAGTGCTCAATGTGTATGAGTAAACAAAGATTCAGGTCAGTGTGTCTTTAAAGATGCTTTCTCTTGGTTCAACTAACACACTCAACTGCTGACAGTTCACAGCTCCGGCTGCACAGGTGAAAGACCTGTATCCCCTCCTAGAAAGAGGGAAAACTGACAAGATAGACTCTTGTTGCACAGGGTTACTATCAATGAAAATAACAGCTCCCAACAATGCAGGTTACGAAGAACTGGAGAGAGGGGTTGAGAAGGAATCTTCCCTTTCTAATTGATAGAAATGTTGTGTTGCCTATTCTTTATGATGGGTACAATTAGCTTTTGTGTTCTTCAGTATTGTAGGATTGGGCTCGCTTTCTTCTAAACCATCGAATTTTAATTAAAAGGGGTTGGCACATAAACCTAACCATGTTCATTTTATTGACCCCAAGTCTACTTGCTGTAACAGGCAAAAGGGTTTTAAATAAATCATTGGACATTGTCAGGCTTATTCTTGAGTTTCCTTACCACTTGTCTTTAACCTGGATCATAGAACTTGCAGTTCAGCCCACCATATTGATGATAATCTTTATGTCAAAGAAGTACTAGATACTGCACTGTGTAATGTAGGCCCAACTCTCTCCAGGAGCAAAAAAAGATTATCCCCCCCACCCCCTTTCTAATATTGACACTGCAGCAATGGGCTCAAGCATGTCAGATGATGAGGATGGCACAGGAGAGGGATCAGATCTTCTGTTCATAGGGTCACTGTGAGCCATACTTGACAACAGTTGATTAACTTTGTTTATGCTGGTTTGCTTACGTCTGTATACATGGTGTTTCACACTACATTCACATTGTGTCTCATACAGTCCTTCCCATTCAGTTTACAAAAGTAATCACCATTCAGCTATGCTCCCCATTGCCATGGCTTTCCAGATCATCCCCATTTCCTTTACCCACTCCCTTCTCTACCCATCAAATTGTGCATGATCTCCCCCTGCCCATCCTCCTCTCTCTGCTCCCACCCTCCTCCCCCTTTGATCCTTAAGTAGCTTTCATCCTTAACCTTAAAAAACAAGAGTTCCTTTTGGAAGGACTAAAGTGAACTGGAGGAGAGACAGCTGGAGATGAGCAAAGGAAAAGGGCTAGATAAAGGGTTCTCCAGAAGAACTGTAAACTTTATTTCCCTAATTTTTTTTTAAGGTTACAAAGGAATGAAAAGCACTCTGGTTTTCATTTCTGCTAAATCCAAGAGGATGTCTGGGGAAAGAAGATAAAAGGAAGATTTGTGAAGTTTTTAATTAATACTTTTTTCACAATATTACTCCCTTAAAAAGGCATTTAGAGTTCACTTACTCAGGTGATATTAAATTGAAACATGGGATTTGATTTGTGAAATCTTACAGGCATGAAGCATCAGCAGCTTTTGCAGCTGCTCAGGATTTGAAGTTGGCTACATGTATGGAGTAGAGGGAAATGGCTTCTTAAGTGCCTTATTACCCTTCCACAGGCAACACTGGGATCCTCACTCAATGTCTAAGATTCAGCTCAGCCTGTTAATAAAATAAGCAGCACTCAATATCAAAATTGAACTAGTATAGCCTATTTCCCCATTGAAATTACTTAAAATGTTACAAATTTATGTTCTTTTAGAGATCATAATTTACTGTTTTCAGTTGCTTAAAACTTTGAAATGATCAGACTTAACCCCAAGGCAGCAATTCTTTTCCTACAAGTTTTCAGGGGACAGTCAGTTGCTCAGTAGAGGCCCTTGTTACATGTAATCATTTTGCACAGACTTTAAACATCTTTCCAGAGTGTCATATTTTTCCATTTTATTTGATAAGGAGATACATTCTGGACAGGGGAAAGAGCCTAACAATTTCTTCTCTGATTAAAGTACCAATTGAAGTGCAATTTGTTTTTCCAGGGTCACGAGAGGTCTGGAGTCTATTAAAGATGTAGCACTAGCAATGAAAAACGTTTAGCCAGAAGTGTTTTGACCTTATTAAACTCAACTTCCGATCTCTACATCTCACCTTAAGACTTTGACCAGCACCAAGAGAAAAGAGGCTAGAGGAATAAATGGCCTTGCTCATCCTCACACCTTTGTGCACATTGGCCTTAGCACTTGCATAGAGAAAACTGCCTTTTAACTGCTCCTCGGTGTCATCTCTCAGCTTTAGACGGTTCTTACTGGTCCTATAAACAACCTGCTTCCGAATGGAATGTGCAATGTTCCTGCACAGGGGCAAACTGTGTTTTTGCCTAATGATACACTTCATGGTGAATAAAGGTTTTACTCCAGCGACTCTGCATTTTCTTTTCCAATGACACACCTGACAGTTTTTCCTTCCTTTGTTCCTGATTTTACAGCTGTCCTTAGATGCTGGCTAAAGTTGGGTAGTGCAGGGTGTCCGTCTCTAGAAAAGAACTCTACATGAACCAGGAAAGTTGTGGTTTTGGCTAACTGCCACCAGACCCCCATTGCGTTTCAGAGTCAAAATGACTTAGAATTTTGAGACAGACTGTAGATGTTGACTGCCTTCGAGTCGAGCAAAACAGTGCAGCGATCCTATGAACAAAAGGCTCTGTAACTATCGACATTTATCAAAGTTCATAGAGTATCCGAAGGCATGTGCCATCCATGTCTTAAACAACATGCCTCCGGAAACTATGAACTTTGATAAAGGTTGATAGTTACAGAAAGGCTTCAGGCCTTTTGTTCATAGGGTCACTATGAGTTGTGCTGACTTGATGGAAATCAACAGCAAACTTCTTGAGAGGAGATTATGCATCTTTCTCTCTGAGCCACTGGGGGATTTGGGGTGCAGTCCTTGAGTTAGCACAGTACAGCTCACTGCACTGCACCAGCACAGTGATGTTCAACAACTCATTGCTGTCAAGTCAGAACCAACTCCTAGCTGACCTAGTGGGTCTTGGAGAATAAATCGCAGGAAAGGAGAAAGGCCGTCTTTGACGTGAAGATCTGCCAGTGGACTCGAACTGCCAGGGAGATGAACTGCCTTTGGGTCAGCAGCACAGCTCCCTACAGACTACACCACCAGAGGTGCGCCCTTCACAGTCGGAGGAGGAGCTTTCTATAAAGAAAACACGTCAGACCACTCAGTGTAATGACGAGGAAAAGTATTGGGTGTAAGAAGTGACAGCTGAGAATGGAGCAGCATCTTAGTACAACCTGCAACATAGAATTGTAGGGTGTGTACTGAGGATAAAGATTACCAGGAATTGATGGCAAAAAGGACTTCTAAAAATAAATATCCTCAAATATTAAACTTAATTGAACAGATTTTTATGTTAACTATTTCAGCCTTCTTAATTGCCTGATGAGAATTTTTGTTAGATTTCCTTTAATAATGTTCCTGAGTAACTTATAAGTGGTCTTTCGATATAAGGATTTTAATGGTAGTAGTGTTAACATTGTACATATTTTACTGAGTTTCTCATATCGCCATGCTTGTTTATAGTCTGTTTTTGCCATACTAACAGTTAATTTTTATGTAATTGACAATTTTCATTTGGGAATATTCTTTTTATGAAATAAGCCTTTTAACTAAATACTGGTTATTCAAAACCAAAAACCCCCACCACATTTAAACTTGGCTTTTCTTTTTTTTATCCTAGATTATTGTAATCTAATTTTGTGTTTACTTCTTTCATATAATATTAAAACCTATGAGTATAAGTGAGATTCAAGCTCAGTGTTGAAGAATTCTGTGGACAAAATTTTGAGTGACTCGGGAAGCATCAAGAGAAGATGGGAGGAGTACAGAGAGTCACTGTATCAAAAAGAATTGCTCAACATTCAGCTATTTCAGGTGAGAACACATGACCACGAGCCTATGCTATTGATAGGAAGAACTCAAAACTACTTACTGAAGGCATTGATGAAATGCCCCAAGGATTGGCAGAATATCAACTGAGATGTAAATTGATGTACTGCTAAAAATTTGAAAGACAGCTACTTGCCTTACCAGCTGGTAGAGATCAATATTTGGAGAATTTTGGTAGAACCTGCAACCCATACAGAGTTGAACACATCCAAAAAAAGCCAAACTCATTACCATCAATCAGTTTACAGCTTATAGTGACTCCACTGTTACTAGGTACCAACGAGTCGAGTATGACTCAGCAATGCTATGAACAAAAGATCTGAACCCTCTTCTGTCCTTTGCCTTCCTCACACTTCCTGACACACAATAGCCCATTGCAGCAGTCACTGCATCAATCTACCTGGTCAAGAGTCTTCTTCACCAACCCTCCACCCTTCCCAGCATCATGTCCTTCTCCAAGGAATAGACCTTCCTAGCAACATGGCCAAAGTCTGTGAGGCAAAGCCCTCCAAAGAGCACTCTGGCTGCACCCTCTCCAAAACATATCTGTTTGTTGTCTTGGCCGTCCATGGGAAGTTCAGTGCTCTTCAACACCACAGTTCAAAGGCATCAGTTCTTTTCCTATCCTTGTTCTTTGTCCAGCTCTCAGATGCATATCAAGTCATCAGAAATACTATGGCCTGAATCAGACACACGTTAGTCCTCAAAACTGTGACTCTATAGGATAGAGTTTACTCTTTTATTGACTATGCAAAGGGGTTTGACTGTGGATCATAATAAATATGGATAAAATTGAGAGGAGTAGGAAGTGTAGAGCACTTAATTTTGCTTATTTGGAATTTGTCCAGACTTGTGAGGTGCCGTTGAGTTGACTAGTGACCCTATAAACAATGGATATGAACCTTGCCCTATGTTGTGCCATCACATCATCACTGATAGATGCAAGCCCATTGTTACAGTCACTGTGCCAATCTATTTTGTTAAGGACCTTCCTCTCTGACCCATCACCTTTCCCAGCATGATGTCTTTATCCAAGGACTGGCACCTTCTAAGTACATGCCCAAAGTATGCGAGATAAAGTGTCACCAATCTTACCTCTAAGGAGCAGTCAGGTTGCACTTTCTCTAAGACATTTGTTCGTTATTTTGTCAACTCATGAGATACTCTGTACTCTCCTGCAACACCACAACTCCAACACATGTATTCTGTAATTCATTTTCATTGTCAAACTTTTGATATATAGGAATTGAAAAGACTATGACTTGAATCAAGTGCACCTTAGTCTTTAAACTGTTATCATTAACACCTTGTAGAGGTCCTTGACATCAGATTTTTCCAATGAAACATGTCTTGATTTCTTCACTACTGATACTAAGGGTGTTCACTGTGGATCCACGCGAGATTAATCATCAACGATTTCAGTCTTTATCATGATGTTGTCTATTGGTCCAATGTCTATTGGATTTCTATTTTCTTAATGTTGAGATATAGTCCATATTGAAGGCTGTAATCTTTTCTTTGCTAAAGCAAACATTTAAAGTTCTTATTTTCCACAAAGTGTGTCATCTGTATAATGCAGGTTGTTGATGAGTCTTCCTCCAAACTTGTTGCCACTTTGATCTTTATAAAGTTCAGCTTATTGGATAATTTACTCAATATACAGATTGAATAGGTATGGAGAAAGGATACAGCCCTGATAGGTGTCTTTCTTGATTTTAAACCATGCCATTTTCCCTTGTTCTAAGACAACCTCTTGGTATAGGTTTCGCATGAGCACAATTAAGTGTCCTGGGATCCCCATTCTCAATGTTAGCCGCTAGCCTCTGCTTGGAGATGGTCACCAGTGTCTGCCAAGAAATTTGGAAGATTTCTCGACCAACTGACTGGAAGATGTCCTTATTTGTTCCCATTCCCCAGAAAGGTGATCAAGCAAAATGTGGAAATTGTCAAACAACATCTACTTCCTGAACAACTATATGAACTTTGATAAATGTTGACAGTTGTAGAGGGGCTTCAGGCCTTTTGTTCATAGGGTCGCTATGAATTGTGCTCAACTTGAAGGCAATCAACAACATCATTAATATCACATGTAAGTAAAACCTTGCTGAGGATTATTAAAAAATTACTGGAACACGGCGGCGGGGGGAGGGGGAGGGAGCGGGGAGAGGTGGGCAGGCAGGGAGAAAAGTGCAACAATGAGTGAATGGAAATCTAAAGTCTCTGTAAACTGTCATTGAAGTTAATAATAAAAAAAAATTTTTAAACCCTACCAGAACAGTCCAAGTATAGGTTTCGTATTAGCACAATTAAATGTTCT
>NW_006399759.1:8355321-8374164 GCF_000299155.1 Elephantulus edwardii
ATATATAACATAATACATATAAATCTGTAAGAACTACTTTTCTCCTTAACTCACTCTTTGCCATCTAGTCAATTCTGACTCACAGTGACCCTTCATCAGGTTTCTGAGCTAGTCCAGCCACAGGAGGACACCTCTCCTCTCCTGTGGAGACTCTGTAGGGGTGGAACCATCAGAGATGCCCAGCCTTTTGATTAATAGCACAACACATTTATTGTATCATACAATTGAACACTTTCAATCAATTAAGTTACAGCATCATTTGAGGTCAAGTACTCAGAGTTTAAAAAATAAGGTTATTGGTATTTTAATTGTAGATATCATAGGTTCTTCAAAAGTGACAGTTATTTTTGTTTCAATGTTCCAACTTAGAATTGATAAAGCTACTGAAGCAGCTTCATTGGCTAATTTCAGAGTGCTTTGACTGGAAAATTCCACACTTAGCCACAATAAAACTTTTTGCAAACTATTTTGCTGAATTTCTCCCGGGGTGTTAGCGTGTTAGTCAAATGAATGCATGGCAGTAATAGCACTCCCTTCACATGACCTTCTTTCCCTGTTGTGTGTGTGTGCTATCCTTATGAGTAGTCACTCAGGAATGATTAGATTTAGAAACCACCGTGCTCTAGTATTACGTTATTTACTAACAAAAAACCACCACTTGGCCTTGTGCCACCCTCATGAGCCCATTGCTGCAGTCACTATTTTGACCCATTTCAATGAGTGTCTAAAGCATGGTGTCTTCCAGGACTAACTCACCCTGATAACATGTCTAATGTATGTGAGACTCATTCTCCCCATCATTGCCTCTATAGGACATTCTAGTTGTACCTTTCCCAAGACAAATGTGTTTGTTCTTTTGGTAATCTGTGGTATATTTGTTACTCTTCACCAACACTACATTTCTACGGCACTCATACTTCTCTGTCTCTTTAATTAAATGTCCAACTTTCATCTACATATAAAGCAATTGAAATTGCCATGGCTCAAGTCAAGTGCACCTTAGTCTTTAAAACAATGTACTTCTTCTTTAACACTTTAAAGACATCCTTTGGAGCAGAATTTTCCCTTTGCAATACAGGGTTTGGATTTATGGCTTCTGCCTCCATGGATATTGATTGTGAATGCAAGGACAATGTAATCTTTGACTATTTCAATCTTGTCTTCATTTGTTATGATGCTGTTTATTGGTCCAGTTGTGAAGGGGTTTGTTTTCTTTATGTTGAAGTGTAGTCCATACTCAAGGCTCAGACTTAGAGCTTCATCAGTGAGTGCTTCAAGCCTTAGTTTTTTGCCAGCAAGGTTCTATCAGCATGTCACAAGTTGTCTTCTGCCATCTCAAATACCATGTATTCTTCTTATAGTTCAGTTCTTCTCAGATTACTCATCTTATACAGGTAAATAATTATATGTATTATATAATTATATATGTGTATGTGTCTAAAACAGAATTATTAATTTAAATTTTTTTGTTGTTATTGATTGTTCTCGCCTTGAGCACAACTCAGAGCGACCCAATGAACAAAAGGCCTGAAGCCATTCTATAACGATCATCATTTATCAAAGTTTCCGGAGGCATGTTGTTTAGGAAGTGG
This sequence comes from Elephantulus edwardii, assembly GCF_000299155.1. Lineage (NCBI taxonomy): Eukaryota > Metazoa > Chordata > Mammalia > Macroscelidea > Macroscelididae > Elephantulus > Elephantulus edwardii. Next base: position 8,356,914 of record NW_006399759.1, read on the forward strand.
ATGTCACTCCTGATTCCAAAAGGTTTTTAATACTGAGAAGTGAGGATACAAGTCAAACCAAAAAACAAGAAGAGGATGTTGGTTTTGGTTTCTTTAAGTCCTTTCAGAAGGGAGAGTTAATTATATAACATAAAATTATATAAACAAAGGCTATCAATATCTCATACTCTTTAGAGGACTCTTGAGAATATGGAAATGTTCTAAGCATCAATATATCTGACAATTTTCAGACAAATGCACTGTTTCTTCTAAGTGCCAAATCATTAATTCCCTATTTTAATTTCAAATAATAATAATTACATAACTTTTGTATATTAGCCATGTGCTTGAGTACTGGAAAAGTGGTCCCAGAAATGAAGAATTTAAGAAGGCATCAGTATTATGCAAACCAATATAAAAGAAACTAAATTTTTTAAAAAGAAGGAAAACTGACTCTAGGACCCTGAGAGAGCCTCCTTTTGAAGACAAAGTGGGCACTTGGCCCTTTTAAAAAGGGGTAATTTGGGCACTTGTGTTATTTATGGAAATACATCTCCATCTGTATCGTGCCCCTACCATACATAACACACTTCACAAAAAAGATACCACGTTTCATCTTCACTATGAAGTGGAGATTAACATATTTATTCAAAGACTAAGGCTCAGGAGCTACAAAGGCCCTTCCCACAGCTAGCTACCCCAAACCAATTAGCCAGCTAGCAGAGCTGGGTTGAGCCCCACTTCTTACATCCCGGAAGTGCTCTTTCAGCTGCGCCACCACTGTCCACCTTCTGAGAGGAGAGAACACTCCTGTTGTGTTGATGCTCGCTGGCCTTACTGATTTTGAACCCTAGTCTGACACCACCATCCACCAGCAAAGAATCCAAGATTCATTCCTCCAGGAGGGCAGAAAACTGCAATTAGACTAACCACAGACCAGGAGAGGCTGCGCTCATTTGAACTAATTATCCTGTCACCCATCAGAAGAACAAAGAATGAAGAATTTTCTGGCCTCATCATTTCCATTCCTTTCATTAGCCTGGGCTTGCATGCAATCAGCCTGACCTAGGAGCAGACGTGCTGGTTCACTGAGCATTGTCGGTGCTGCTGAGAAGTGCCTTGGTGATGATCCCATTTCTAACACAAGGGCTCTGTTTTGTGCTGGCGGGTCACGGGCCTTGTGAGAGATGCTTTGGTCCTGGAAATGCTGAGATAAGGGACTAAGAACAACGTAATCGGTTCGGTGAACCACTCGGGCTGACAGTCAGTTGCATGATATTTGCAAAGCCCTCCTTGTTCATCCATCTAACAGAGTGCTTACTGTGTACACGGGGATATGCACAGTTGATGAAATATGCTAGAAAGTAGCCAGAAGAAATGCTCACTGAATCCAGAAGAGTTGGATTCAAAACCAGAACTTAACAAATTAGAATTTGAGAGAAGGAAAGGCACTTTAATCAGGACATTAAAATTTGGAATAAAGAATAATTTTGTTGTTGAAGGCCAATAAGCCAGGAACAAGATTAAGCAAAGAAATACTGTATTTGGAACCTTTGATTAAATTTTTGTTTCTTTTGGAGAGGTGTTGAAGATGTTTGGTATCAACAAAAGTTACAAAAATTTTTAAAGAAGATGTTCAATTGAACAGATAAAAATTTTGTAACCATGAGTATCTGATGCTTTCCATTCTGGATGACTTTATAATGCAGGCGTAACAACATCAATGGCTGGGCTCACACCAATTATGTTCTATCAGATAGTCTTTAATAGCACATTCAGCATCTGCAAAAAGTTCCAAGTAAAATACCACATTGAGGGAAAATTATCTTGCCAATTTCAGTATTAAAGTCAAATCTCATTTGTAAGGAAAGGTATACCGCTTGCTCAGATAACAGGACATGAAATAGAGCATGCAAAGGGTCCACATCAGTTTGGATAATCGTACAATTCATTTAAGTAGGAATATGATTCATACATCCTGTGCTTGGTACTAAGCAATAGCTATTCCATCTTCATCATCAATAACAATGTTGCTGTTATGTGCCATCGAGTCACCCGCAACTTATAGCGACCCCATGTATAACAGCCCTAAACCCTGCTCTACCTGGTCTCACCTTCTCTAGGATGAACCTAGCAGTCCATGGTATATTCAATACTCTTCTCCAACACCACAGCTCAAAGAGATCAATTCTTCTATCATCTCTAGTCCAGATTTCTGATGCATAGTAAGTAATTGCGAAGACCATGGCCTGTATCAGGCACACCTTAGTCTCCAAACTGACACCGTTGCTCGCCGGTACTTTGGAGAGATCTCTGATAGCACACTTTCCCATCACAATATGTCTTTTAATTTCCTGGCTGCTGATGCCAAGAGTGTTGATTGTCAAGCCAAGCAAACTGAAGCTGTTGACAATCTCAATCTCTTATTTACTGATAATCCACTACTATAAGGTGAGTGTGCAAGTCTTCTATTTCATAGAAGCAGGAGTGGCATCCACTTCCTAAACTACATGCCTCTGGAAACTCTATGAACTTTGATAAATGACGATAGTTATAGAAAGGCTTCAGGCCTTTTTGTTCATAGGGTCCCTACGAGTAGTGTTCGACTCGACGGCAATGGACAGCAACAACATCACGCCTTTGCTCCTGAGATCCATGCTACCTCAGAATCCATCAGAGAGGCTTGAGCTCCTAGCTTTATCCAGAACCTAGGAGAGAAAGAAGTGTGTGCAGGATTCTGGAAAGCAATGTAGAAAGCAAAGGAGTGGGTCGAGAGACAGAAAGGTCATTATTAGTTGGTCGAGGCAGAGGAAATTCAAAGCTCTGGAAACCAGGACAGTGAGACTTAACTGTTTTCATTCTTTCTCCTATTTCTTTGGTTTCCTCTCATTTTTTTTAAAAAAGCATTTTATTGTAGTAGGATGCAATTTTGTTATTGTTGTTATGTGCCATTGAGTCACCTTCAACTCATAGCAACCTATGTACAACAGCACTGAGCCCTCCCCTATTCTGGGCCAATTTCACTGTCTCTGACATACATTCCCATAACCCCAGATCCTGTGTCACTTAATCTCATCTGGGGTCTTCCTTTTCTGTGCTGTCCCTCCACCCTTCTGAGCACGATGTCCTTCTCCAAGGGCTTGTCCCTCATAGCCACATGTCCAAAGTATGTGAGACGGAGCTTCAAAATCTTTGCCTCCAAGGAGCAACTTGGTTTCACCCTCTCCAGGACGACCTGTTTGTTCTCTTGGCAGTCCATGTTCAATACTATTCTCCAACACCACAACTCAAAGGCATCAATTCTTCTGTCGTCCTTAGTCATTGTCCAGCTCCCTACAGGACAGATTAATTTCTCATTAAAAACTGTCTACACATTGTGTGTCATGACGTTTGTTGCAATTGCCTCAGTATAACAGCACTCTTCCCACTTCCTCTCTAGGTTTCTTTTCCATTTTCCATCTTTCCTGCCCCTTAGCGCTTTCTGAACTTTGGTTTTGGGTAAATTCTGCCCTTTTAATTTCATATTATTCTCACTGATGGTTCTGAAGAGTATATTCCTCATGAATGCTATCGTTCATCTCATAGGCTTGTTTATGTTTTTGCTAAACAGTCATCTCGAATGTGAGTTCAGTTTCAAGTTTGGAGGGTATCAAAGGGCCATCGCCTTGTGGGTCCCACCAGTCTCTCTCTCACCACTATGCAACAAAGCTCAACTCACTCCAATCGAGGTCAAATTGACTCCTAACTGACCCTCTAATGGGTTTTCCGAGGCTGTAAATCACAAGACAGGAGATTGCTCATCTTTCTCCTGCAGAGAACTGTGGGTTTGAATTGCCTGTGTTTGGGTTGGCAGCACAACTCCTTACCTACGAGGCCACCAGAGTCTGAGTTTTTAAAAAAGTAATTTTAAACTTTTAATTTTGTTTTTTCTCCCATTCTTTCCAGAACCTTCTTTGGTGCCAGAGAGGTACCACCTTTGGGTTAGCAATGTAATGCCCTATAGACTATGTCTATAGTCTCCTCTGGACACCGGGTTAGGGTACCTGGGCTCCTCTCATTGGCTGCAACTGGCAGCTGGAACCTTATTTCACTGTGTATGTTTCAATAAGGAGCTCTGTGGGGGTACTTTGTAAGGAGTTGGTCTGCTAATGCAGATGCGATGCCCCTTTGGCAGTTCAAATTCACCAAGGCCACAAGTGACAAAGATGGACTATTTCTTCTCCTGTGATTTACAGCCTCAGAAATGCACTGGGGTCTGTGAGCTATGAGTCAGTTCAGACTCAAAGGCAACGGGAGAGAAAGAGATAAAGATGTTACGTAGTGACTCCATGGCCTTTTAGAGATTCTGTGATGTGGACCATTGAGCTCCTCACAGGAGGATTGTTTTTGTTTGTCATCGAGTTGGAACCGGCTCATATCACTTACCCTCCAGTGAGTTTTTGGAGGCAGTAAGTCACAGAAGAGGAAATTGCATATCCTTCTACAGAGCAGCTGAGGGATCTGAACTGTGTGCCTTTGGGATTGCAGCACAGCTTCTTGCCACTCGGCCACCCGAGCTCTCACCCAGGGTTACTTCCACCTTTTCTTAAGATGGCCATGCTGAGTCAGGCCAGCTGGCAGGGCCCCTCTTCTCTCTCGTCTCGTTCACTGGTTAAGTGACTTTCCTCTTCCACTCAGTGTTCAATCTTATTTCATTTATAATTCATCAATATCCTTTCATTTGGAGCTCAGAGTTCCAGGATTGCTTCTGTGTTTGTTGTTGTTTACCATCAAATCAGAACTGACCCATTCCTGACCCTCAGGTAGGTTTTCAGAGACAGTTAATCTCACAGGAGAAGATTGTCCATCCTCCTGTGGAGCAGCTGGTGGCCTCGAACCACATACCTTCAGATTTAAGTGCAATTTCTTGCCACTAGGCCACCAGAGCTCTCTAGTGGCCTAATTTCCTTATCTTTGCTGTAGAAGGATGCCATGATATGTCTGACTAAGACATTGTTTTGACCAAAAATCTTCTTTGCTTTACTCTTTTTCTCCCTTTCTGACTTCATTTCATTTTGTTTTAATCTTCTTCATCCTCTACTTTGTTGAAAATCTGGGAAAATCAGCAAATAAAAAAAGCCAAAAAAAAACCACCAAAAAACCAAACAACAAACCAACAACCCAAAACACCAGACCAAATAACAGTAACATTATTAACAGCCACTCTGAAGTTTTGAGCTGTCCTGAGCTCTGTTGGCCTAGTGAATGGTAAGAAGCAGTGCTGCAGTCCCAAAGGCAGACAGTTTGGATCCACTGTCAGGATGGGCAATCTCTTCCTGTGCAATTTATTGCCTCTAAAAACCCGCTAGAGGGTCAGATATGATTCAGTTAGACTCAATGGTATACAGCAAGGACTAAATTTAATTAATTTAAAAAGCCACCAGGCTTTTTAAACACTTTTAAGAAGAAAGAAAATCAAACTATCTGAAAATTTGGATTCCGTAGACTTGAGTTGATTTGATTCATTTACATAAGTTGGTGGAATTTCCAAGGAATTAAAAGACCAAGCTGTTTTAAACAGTGTGTTTCTAGAAGGGAATTAGATAAATACAAACCTGATCTAATGAAGAAAAAAAGTGTGACTCATCGGTTCGTATGGCCCTTATCTCTGCCACAGAGAGGAATGTGTTTGGCAATCCACCTTCCACATCGAACATGGACAAGCGTTGAACAAGGTCAAGCCTATTTTCTAAAAACTACGAAGTGTGAAAACGCACTTCTCCCCTTTTGCAGCCTTGACAATATTGACATTTTGAGGGAGGTAATTCTTTGTGGTGAGGGCTGGCCTGTGTAAGATGTTTAGCAGCATATCTGACTTTTCTCCACTAGATGCCAACAGCAGATCCACATTTTTTACAATAAAAATATACAGTCAATAGTCCCCTGTTGTTATTGGTAGATGCCATCGAGTTGAATACAACTCATAGTGACCCTGTGAACAACAGAGCTGAACCCTGTCCTGTCCTGTGCCGTCCTCACCATCTCTAATACACAGGAGCCCATTGCTGCAGTCACCGTGTCAATCCACCTCATTGAGGATCCTCTCTTTCACTCCCTCTCCCTCTTTTCAAGCACAATGTCCCTTTCCAAGTTATAGTCACTCCTAGCAACATGCCCAAAGTATGTGAACAAAGCTTCGCCATTCTTGCTTCCAAGGGGCATTCTGGCTCCATTGTTTTGCAAAATATATATGTTTACTTTAGACAGTCCACAGGAAATTCAGCAACCACAGTTCAAATGCATCAATTCTTCTTCTGTCATCTTTATTCATTGTTCAGCTCTCAGATGCATAGCATGTGATTGAAAAGACTATGGCCTGAATCAGATGCACTTTAGTCTTCAAACTAATAGCAGTGCTCCTCAGTAATGTGGAGAGGACCCTGACTGCAGAGTTGTCCAATGCAATACATCTTCTGATGTCCTGACTGCTGGCACCTAGTGTATTGATGGTGGATTCATGAAAGATGAAGTTTTTGACTGTTTCAATCTTTTCTCCATCTATCATGATATTGTTTATGGGTCTGGTGGTGAGGATTTGAGGCGGGAGCAAAATCAATGTCTATAGAGAATCACAGTGTTAAAAAAGTGAGTAGAATATTCTATTGCAATATATAGGCTTTTGTTGTTAAGTGCCATAGACGACCCTTAGCAACCCTATGTACAAAAGTTTTGAATGCAAAACTTTCATCTTTTCTCCAAGTTCATAGAGCTTCCAGAGGCAAGCTGTTTTAAAGTATTTAGAGAAAGATGATGTTTAGGGAAAAAATTACAGTCAGTATCTTGAACATCATAGCACTGCTCCAGCCATTTAAGGTAAAACCTCACTTTGAACACAGGCATGGCGTGGATCACAGCCTCCTAGGAGGCCTGAGCAGGATGTGTGCATCAGATATGCCAGGGAACCTGACTGCAAGGTTCGAGGCTGGTGCCAAAACCCAGCCAGGAAAAGGAGTGGTGTGGGGATGCACGTTCTACATCACACAAACATACATGTCTGTGGGGAAGCCAGCCAGCTGGGTGCATATGCTGGCCTTCCTTACATACTTCTATTTGAATTGTTAATCACGGGAATTGTTTTATGTATTTTATACACGTTTTCTTTCTCACATGCCAACACCATGATACAAACACCATTATATTTATCATATTTATCGTTGCTGAGAATATTCACAAATCAGGCAGCAGGAATGCACCAAGAGCTCTGGGGGACGAAGGTGGGAAATCTCCACCCTGTGATTTACAGCCTTGGAAACCCCCCTGGAGAATCAGCTATGCGCTCATTTCAACTTGGCAGCTACGAGGTTTTGAGTTGGTACATAGAACCACTACGTGTCAAAGCTAAGCCAACAGCAGCTAACAACAGAAGGACAAGGAAAATATACCATATTTACTGCTTTAGTCATAGGACCTGGGATGTGACATGCACTCAGCAAACATTTGTGGGGTTAATTCACCGTTTAAAAAGCAAATAATACATGGTAAGCACCATGACACATTCATGTGTTATCCCTAATCCTCACAACAGTAATAAGCTAGACATCAAAGTAAAATTCTCAACAGAGGAAACTTGTCATTTGGCTCCCAGTTCCCATCTTTCTCTAGTTTCTGCTCTCAATGCTCAAGTCCTTACGGTGTCAGGATGGAGCAGGGCATCACTCTCTCTGGGTAAGGGGACAACAGTGAGTGGATACCTATGCATTTAGTATTCTTCCAAACAAATTTTTCTAGATCCAAAAGATACAATGGATGCCAGGTAAGGCAGAGATCCCTGGACTTTTTTAAAAAAATTTTATTTTTTTCCTTTTTTTAAAAAATTTATTATTAATTTCAGTAAAAATTTACAGAGACTTTGGATTTCTATTCATTCATTGTTACACTTTTCTCCCCCCAACCCTCCCCCCCAGTACACTACCCTCTTGGAAAAGTAAAAGAAAAATTCTTTCATTGTTTTACAAACCCTCCCACAGGTCCACTCCACCATGTAGCCTTTGCTCTAGACTCCTGTCATGTATTCCATTGTGTGACTAGACCACAGCTTCTGTATTTATTCGTTTGTTGATGGGCACTTAGGTCGTTTCCAACTCCTTGCTATTGTGAACAAAACCGCAATAAACATGGGTGTGCATATATCTGCTTGGATGTCAGTTATGGACTCTTTGGGGGATATTCCCAGTAGTGGAATTGCTGGGTCAAATGGTATCTCTATTTGCAACTTTTTGAGAAAGCGCCACACCACCTTCCACAGTGATTGCACCATTTTACACTCCCACCAACAGTGAATAAGTGTTCCGGTTTCTCCACAACCTTGCCAGCATTTGTTGCTTGCTGTTCTGTTGAATTTTGCAGTTCTGACTGGGGTGAGATGATATCTCATAGTTGTTTTCATTTGCATCTCTCTTAGAGCTAGGGATTTTGAACATTTCTTCATGTGTTTGTTAGCCATCTGAATGTCTTCTTTGGTGAAGTGTCTGTTCATATCCTGTGCCCATTTTTCTATTGGATTATATACCTTTATCTTGTTGTGGTGCTCAAGTATTTTATAAATTCTGGATATAAGCCCCTTATTTGATATGTCATTACCAAATACTATTTCCCAGTCTGTGGCTTCCCTTTTTACCCTGTTGGAGAAGTTTTTGGATGTGCATAAAGATTTGATTCTTAGAAGATCCCATTCATGTATTTTATCTTGTCCTGGTTGTAGGTGATCCCTGGACTTATTCCTGCTGTCTTGGGAACACAGACCATAGTTGGTTCTATCAATGTTTACACAGATTCTCTGGTGGCCTAGTGGCAAGAAGCTATGCTGCAATCCCAAAGGCATGCAGTTCGAGGCCACCAGCCACTCCACAAGAGAAGGGTGGGCAATCTCATCCCATGCAATTAACTGCTTCTAAAAACCAGCCAGAAGGTCAGCTATGGGCTGGTCTGGCTCTACAGTATTCAACAACAATCAATATTTATACCAGATTGAACCATTGCCCCACCACCTTGTTTGTCATTTTGTTATACTGTAGTGGCTTGTGTGTTGCTATGATGCTGAAAGTTATTTCACTAGTATTTCAAATACCAGCTGGGTCACCCAAGGACTAGGAAGAAAGGCCTGGTGATCTACTCTTCAAAATTAGCCAATAAAATGTTTATGAATCAAATGAACTATTGTCTGATCAAGGCTGGAAGATGGTGCAGACCAGATAGCATTTCATTCTGTTATTCATAAGGTTGCCATCAGTCAGAGCTGACTCAAAGTAACGAATAACAAAACAGACCAAGTAGCACGGAACGTCCCAGGTGAAGCACACTTCAATCATATTCTCAGGCCCTGAGCGAGCCCAGGTGGCACAGACTTCTCCAGGTCATCTCATTAACTGCTTGAATATATGGGGCTTAATTTTTGCATCACTCATCATGTTATTGTGGAGTTTTGCTGTCTCATCTCCATGGTACAGATGCAGAAACTGAGGTTCTGTGACTCCTCTAAATAACAAAGCAATCGTGCTGCAACCCTCCAATCTACTCCAAGCCACGATGGGCTGTCTCTATGTTCTTCCCACACGTGTTCTCCCAAAGGGGAAGGTTGCCGGTCCTGTGTTCTGTGAACGGGAGATGGGAGTACAGAGCCAGATTTTGGAGGTGGGGATCAGATTCTCTATGGGGTGGACTTGGGAGAGTCAGATAAAAAAAAAAGACCCAGATTGGAGCCAAGTGCCCCTCAGCCATGCCACACTGGTGTGCTGCAGGACTACCAGGGTAAATAGCAGGCAAGACTGGACTGGCCTGGAGAGATCAAGCAGAGGCAAAAACTGTAGGACCTACGACAGGAATGAACAGGATGAGGCAGAGCCCAGGACCAGGCGTGCACTCGTCGCACCAGCTGCAGGCAGGACCACGGCCTCCTAGGGGACCTGAGCAGGATGTGTGCATCAGATATGCCAGGGAGCCTGACTGCAGGGTTCGAGGCTGGTGCCAAAACCCAGCCAGGAAAAGGAGGGGTGTCGGGATGCAGCTCTAAATCACACAAACATGCATGTCTGTGGGGAAGCCAGTCAACTGGGTGCATATGCTGGCCTTCCTTACGTACGTCTATTTTAATTGTCAATGTTTTTAAAAATGTTACACTATTTTGAGATCAATTTATATGAGATCAAATAACTACTCAAAAGATGAGATACTAAAAACAAAAACAAAACACAAACCACCTAAGAGGTAATGAGTTCATTTTAATGGGGGAAGAACAAGTCAAAAAGAAGGATAAGGAAGGTTACACACCTCAAATAATGTCAATGCTACCAAACTGTACCTGCAGGAACTGTTGGATTAGTGTGTGTTCAGCTGTGCATATTCTCAGCAACGATAAACATAATGGTGTTGATATCTAGCAAGGGCCATGTGAGAAAGAAAACATGTATAAAACACATAAACCAATCCCCGGTGAGGATAAATGTTTCTCACGATATCACTCTTTGGAGGCAAGGCTGGTGAAATTTCATCTGTTTGGGGAATGTTGACAGTTCTTGGAAAAAGACCACAGCCTGGGAAAGGTGGAGATTCAAAGAAAGAGAGGAAGATTTTGAGCAAGATGGATTGACACAGTGACTGTTACAATGGGGTTAAGAGTGTCAGGGATGTTTGACGGCACAGCAGAGGGTGAGGTTTAGATTCATTGTTCATAGGACAATCTATGGAATTCTAGAAATCACTCTCAAGGGCACCTAGCAACAACATATCGATTAAGAAAATAGATAATAACTTTCTAAATTATTACTTTATTGTTATATATAATATTTAGAAGCCCATTGTTGTTTAGAAGTCCTTGGGAGAGTATGATCCTAAATGCTCGCATCCCTCTGTCAGTTAGCTTTTAAGCTGTTTTGTCACATCACTTTTCCCAGCAATATGGAAATTATGCCTGTGATCAGTAGAAATGCCAGCTAAGAACTTATACACTAGGGCCCTGCCGCAATGCCCCCAGGTGTCCATGTCCTAACCTCCAGCACCTCAGAACCCTTAAATGGCAAATGACATTGGGCACATGTGATTAAACAAAGAACCTCGAGATGGAAGAATTACTCATGCAATCACATGAATTTTGATAAGGGGAAGAAAGAGGGCAAGAGAGGCTAGGAGGCCAAATGATAACAGTAGCTGAAGGCTTTAGAAAAAGTCATGTGATCTGAGACCACGAGCCATGAGCCTCAGATGAAGTCAGCCTCAAATATTTGGAAAATGGGGCAGTTCTATTCTATTCTATTCTGTTCTAGGGGCCACTGTGAGTTGGAATTTACTTGACAGCAATGGGCTGTGGGTGCGATAATACTGGAATTCTTGGGTGTCTTAAACAGCTAATGCACTCAGTCAAAGATACATTAAGTAGCTTGAGGAAAGACTTAGGTGGGAAGAATTAATTATGAAGTTGTTATTGTTGTGTACCATGGAGTCAGAGCCCAACCAAAGCTGATGCTCTGGCAGGTTTCCAGAGGCAGTAAATCGCACAGGAAATTGCCCATCCTTCTCCCACAGAGCTGCTGGTGGACTTGAACCGCTAGCCTTCAAGATTTCAGTATAGCTTCTTGCCACTATACACCAGAGTTCTCTAATTATACAGTAATACATAAAATTTCATAACTGAACAACCAAAAGTGCCACAGTGTTGTTGTTAGGTGTCACTGAGTCAACTACAACTCCGTTGTTGTTGTTGTTATGTGCCATCGAGTTCCCTGTCACTCAGCGACCCTGTGCACATCCTGAGCCCTGTCCTTTCCTGAGCCAGTATCGCTGACTCTGACACATCTGCCCCTATTACTCCAGTTATTGTGTCAATCTATCTCATCTGGGGTGTTCCTCTTCTGAGTTGTCCCTTCACCTTTCCAGGCATGTTGTCCTTCTCCAAGGACTGGCCCCTTCTGGCAACATACCCAAAGTATGTGAGACAGCTTCAGAATCCTTGCCTCCAAAAGATCACTCTGAATTCACCCTCTCCAGGATAGATCTGTTTGTTCTCTTGGCAGTCCATGGTGTGTTCAATACTCTTCTCCAGCACCACAACTCAAAGGTATGAATAATTCTTCTGTCATCCTTAGTCATTGTCCAGCTCTCTGAGGCGTAGCAAGTAACTGCAAAGGTCATGACCTGGATCAGGTGCTGCTTAGTCTCTAGACTGAAGTCTTTTCACTTTAACACTCCGGAGTGGTCTCTGACAGCAGACTTTGCTAATTCAATTTGTTTTTTTATTTCCTGCCTATTGGTTTCAAAAGTGTTGACTGTGGAACTGAACAAGTTGAAAATTGTTAATATTCTCAGTCTCTTTTCCATTTATCATGGTGCTGCCAATTGGCCAAGTGGAGAGAATCTTTGTTTTCTTGATATTGGGCTTTAATCTGATTTGAAGACTGCAGAAGATTTGAAGTCCTCAGAAGACTGCAGATGCTTTTGGTCCTCCTCAGTTTAAGCAAGCAAGGTTGTGTCATCTGTATAATGCAAATTGTTGATGAGTCTTCCTCTAATTCTGATAGCACATTCCTCCTTGTAAATTGTCTATTCTACAGATAGATTGAAAAGGTATGGAGACATGATGCGTCCCGGACACACTTCTTTCCTGATTTTGTACCATGCAGTGTTTCCTTGCTCTGTTCTGATGACTACCTCCTGGTCTAAGTATAGGTTTTTCATGAGCACAAATATGTTTTCTGAGATCCCCATTCTTCTCAAGATTAGCCACAATGTGTTGTGATCCACAGAGTCAAATCCCTTTGCATAGTCAACGAAGCAGTCAAATAGATATTCTTCTGGTACACTCTCTGCTTTCAGCCAAGATCCATCTGACATTGGCAATGTTGACTCTAGTGCCACAGACTATTCTAAACCCAGCCTGTATTTCTGGCAGGTTGATGTGCTGTTCCAGTGATTTTTGGATAATCTTCAGCAGGATTTTGCTTGCATGTGATATTAGTGATATTGTTTGACAATTTCTACACTCTGTCGGATCACCCTTTTTGGGGATGGGAATAAATATGGATTTATTTCAGTCAGCTGGCCAGGTAGCTGCCTCCAGATTTCTAGACACCACTTGGTAAGCATGTCCAGGGCAGGATCTGTTTTCTGAAATATGTCATTTGGTATTATAGCAATTCCTCAGTGCCTTGTTTTTTGCCAATTCCTTCAGAACAGTTTAAACTTCCTTCATCATTGCTTCTTTCTTGGTCATATGATGCCCCCAGGGGCCCACCCCAGGGCCCTGAACACTTCCCCCAGCCCAAGAGACCCCAAGACCCTAGGCCCTGCCCCCCAGGCCTCACCACTCAGGGCCTCTTGAGGACCTGTCCAGCCATTTAGAAGGTCTGTCCAGCATGCAAACATGGCTGGGGAGTGGAGTGATAATAGCTAGACAGAAGTGACCAGAGACCTGAGATATAGTATTGCATTAGCTGGGGGAAGTGGGGAGGGAGCAAGGGTGGAAATGGGGGTGGAGCAAGGCGAGGGAAAGGAGTAGAATGCTGGGGGTGCTGTTGTGAGGGGACAGGACCATGGCACCTTAGACAAGGGGGGATAAACACTGAATCTATTATCTGTGTAATGGGGAAAGATCTTTCATCTGTCTATGTAGAATGCTTGTCTGTCAGATATTGCTCTAAAGCTAAGCATCTAAAGACTGAATAGGGAGAAGGATTGGCCATCCAATTCTGAAATAACAGGTCTTCAAAAACTCTCTGTATAATAGGGCACATTTAGATCAGACTAACAGATATGACACTGGAGGATGAGGCTTCCTGCTGGGAAACACATAGGAGGAGAAACAGTTGATGGCACTGTTTGGAATGTGGTATGTGAAAAGTATGAATTTAGGGAACTTTGACATTGTTAAAGAAGAAATGGAGCACATAAATATTGATATACCGGGCATTGGTGAACTGAGATGAATTGGTTGATGCATTTTTAATCAGATAATCATTTGATCTACTATGCTGGAAATGGAATTTAAAAAGTGAAGGAAAATCGGGTCACATTCGTAGTAAAAAAGACCATTTCTAGCTGCATCTTGAAATATAATGTTGTGAGTGACAGGATAATATCCATATGTATACAAGGACTACCTAGTAATACCACTATCATTGAAATATGTGCATCAACAACCAGAGCCAAAGAGGAGGAAATAGATTTTTTACCAACTTTTGCGGTTGGAAATCAATGGAACATGCAACCAAGATGCATTCATAATAATGGGTGACTGGAATGCAAAAGTTGGAAACCAGGAAGATGAATCAGTAGTTGGAAACATGATGCTGGTGACAGAAATGAAGCTGGAGATAGAATGATAGAATTTTGTGCCATCAATGATTAATTCATTGCAAATAACTTTTATAAGGCACACAAACAACAGCTGTACAATTCACTTGATGTATGCATAGGAATCAAATTGATACATCTCTGTAAAGAATTGTTGGTGAAGCTCAATATCAGCTGTGAAAACTAAGCCAGGTGCTGATTGTGCAACAGATCACCAACTACTCACATGCAAGTTCAAGCTGAAGCTAAAGAAAATAAAATCCTCAGGAATAAAAATTTGACCTTGAGTCTATCCCACTTGAATTTCAGAAGTGTCTCAGGAACAGGTTTGGGGCTTTGAACACTAATGAGTGAAGACTAGATGAGCCGTGGGAAGATATCAAGAATGTTATTTGTGATGAATCCAAAGGTTATTAGAAAGATAAAGGAGAGGGGGAAAGAAAGAGGTGGATGTCAGAAGAGACGCTGAGTATTGCACTAGAGTGCTGAGAAACCAAAACAAATGGAAGAAACCAGGAGATTAAGGAGCTGAACAGAAAATTTCGAAAGGCTATTTGGGAAGACAAAGCAAAGTATTATAATACAATGTGCAAAGAGCTAGAATCAGAAAATCAAAAGGGGCAAACTCATTTGGCATTTCTTAAGCTAAGGAACTGAAAAGAAATTCAAGCCTTGACTTGCAATACTTAAAGATGCCATGGGCAGGATATTGAGTGATCCAGGATACATCAAAAGAAGATGGAAAGAGTACAGAGTCACAACTCCTATTGTTGTTGTTATTAGATGCCATCCAGTCGAGTATGACTCACAGTGACCCTATGAGCAAAAGCTTTGGAATCTGTTCTAACCTGTGCCATCTTCACACTTCCTGACACATTAGAGCCCTTTGCGGCAGTCACCACGTCAAA
Organism: Elephantulus edwardii; assembly: GCF_000299155.1. Classification (NCBI taxonomy): domain Eukaryota; kingdom Metazoa; phylum Chordata; class Mammalia; order Macroscelidea; family Macroscelididae; genus Elephantulus; species Elephantulus edwardii. The sequence goes on from NW_006399759.1 coordinate 8,372,120, forward strand.
CCACCTCATTCAAGTCTTCCTTTCTTTCACTCACCCTCCTCCCTCCCAGCATCACGTCCTTCTCCAAGAACAGCCCTCCTAACAACATGCCCAAGTATATGAGCTTCATCATTCTTGCCTTCAAAGAGCACTCTGGCTGCAACCTCTCCAAGACATATCTGTTTGTTGCCTTGGACATCCATGTTCAGAGCTCTTCTCCAACATCACAGCTCAAAAGCATCAATTCTTCTACCATCCTCATTCATTTTCCAGCTCTCAGATGCATAGCAAGTAATCAGAAATACTATGGCCTAAATCAGACGCACCTGAATCCTCAAACAGACATCATTACCTCTCAATAGTATGAAGTCCCAAACTGTAGATTTCCCCAGCACAATGTGTCTCTTTATTTTCTGACTACCGGTATCAATGGTGTTAATTGTGGATACAATAAAAATGAAGCTGTTGACAGTTTCAATCCCCTCTCCATCTATCACGACACTGCCTATTGGTCCAGTGGTAAGAATCTTCATTTTCCTGACATTGAGATGCAATCCATACCAAAGGCTGCATTTCTTGATCTTCTGCAACAAGTGCTTCAAGCCCTCCTCACTTTCAGCAAGCAAGGTTGTGCCATCTGCATAACGCAGGTTATTGATGGATGAGCCTCCCTCCTATCCTGATGCCGCATTCCTTTTCAGAGTGCAGCAGCTTACAACCCTGCTGCACTACCCTCTCAATTTAAACTATGCAGTGTTCCCCTGCTCTGTTCGCAAAATAACCTCCTGGCCCAGATGTAAGTTCAACAGGAACACAATTAAGTGTTCTGGGATTCTCATTCTTCTCAGTGTCAGCCACAACTTGTTATGATCCTCACAGTCAAATGCTTTCACATAGTCAATAAAGCACAAATAGACATTCTTCTCTTATTCCTTACTTTCAGCTAGAATCCATCTAACTTCAGCAATGATATCTCTGGTGCCATGGCCTCTTCTAAATGCTGGCAGTTTCCTATCTCTGTACTGGTCTAACCAATTTTTTCATGATCTTCATCAATATTTTTATGTATTACATTACTGACATTGTTTGATAGCTTCCACATTCGGTTGGATCACCTCTCTTGGGAATAGGAAAAAATATGGACCTCTTCCAATCTGTTGGCCAGACAGCCATCCTCCGAATTTCCTGGCATGGACTGGTGAGTGAGTGCATCCAAGTGAGCATCTGTTAATTGAAACAAGTCAATTGGTATCCAGTCAATTCCTGGGGCCTTATTTTTTGCCATTGCCTTCGTGTAGCTTCCACTTCTTCCTTCATTTCCATTCTGTTCATATGGTACTTCCTGAAATTTTTCAGTGTTGATCAGTTTTTTTCTGATACAGTGAATCTGTGTACTCCCTTCGTCTTCTTTTGATGCTTTCTGTGTCATTCAATATGTTGCCCATAGCACTTTTCAATATTGCAACACAAGGCTTAAATTTGGGTGGTTTTTTTTTGTTTGTTTGTTTGTTTAGTTCTCTCAGCTTGAGAAAATCATAGTGAGTTCTCCCTTTTTTATTCTCCAATTCCAGCTCTCTTCACATTCCATTATAATACTTTATTGTCCTGAGCTGTCCTCTGAAATCTCTGTTCAGCTCTTTAGTTTGATACGCTTTCCTTTTGTTTTGGCTTCTCAACACTCTAGTGCATTTTTTAAAATCTCTTCTGACAGCCATTTTTATTTTTTCCCTTCCTCTGTTTCTGTAATGACCTTTTACTTTCTTCATGGATGATATCCTTGATATCATCCCACAACTCATCTGATCTTCAATCACTGATTTTCAGTGGCTCAAACCTATTCCTAAGAAGATCTTGAAATTCAGACAGAATTGATTCAAGAACATATCTTGGTTCCTGTGGACGTATTTTAGTCTTTTTTGGCCTGAATTTGAATTTGCATATGAATAATTGATGGTCTATCCCACAGTTTTCATTATCAATGCATCTTGATTGCATGTTCGATCTATCTCCGACTGTAAAAGTTGGTAGAAATCATCTATTTCTTCTTCTTTGGCTCTGGTTGTCGG
>NW_006399759.1:8379859-8385938 GCF_000299155.1 Elephantulus edwardii
GGTGCGGTTGGCGCAGGATAGAGCAGGGTTTAGAGCTGTTGTGCATAGGGTCGCTATGAGTCGGAAATGACTCGACGGCACATAACAACAACAACAACATTATTATTAGGTGCTGTTAAGTTAAGCATGACTCACAGTGACCCTATGAAAGACAGATCTGAACCCTGTTCTGTACTGTGCCATCTTCACCATCTCTGAGATTCTTGAGCCCATTGGTTCAGTCACTGTGCCAGTCCATCTCACTGAAAAATCTTCCTTTCTTTTGCTGACCTTTCAAAGCAGGATGTCTTATTCCAAGGAATAGCCTCTCCTAGCAAATGTCCAAAGTATGTATGGCAAACTTTAATCATCTTTGCATCCAGCAAGCTCTTTGGCTCCACTCTCTCCAACATACCTGTTCTTTTGGCAGTCCACGGAGTGTTCAGTACTCTTCTCCAATACCACAGCTCAAAGGCATCAATTATTCTGTCATCTTTATTTATTATCCAGCTTTCCAATACATAGCAAGTGATTGAAAAGAACATGACCGAAATCAGGTGCACCTTAGTTCTTAAGCTGACATCATTGTTCCTCAATAATTTGGAGAGTTCCCTTACTGCAGGCTTTCCAAGTGCAGTGTGTTTCCTTATCTCCTAGATTCCAGGGTGTTGTTTGTCTATTCAAGCATGTTTAAATAGTTGATAATTTCAATATTTTCTCCATTTATCATGATGTTCTTTATTGGAACAGTGGTAAGAATTTTTCTTTACCTGATGTTTAGATGAAATATTGAAGGTTGTAATCCTTGATCTTCTGCAGCAAGCACATCAAATCCTTCTCACTTTCAGCAAGCATGGTTGAATCATCTTTGTAACAAAGGTTGTTGATGAGTCTTCCTCCAATCCTGATGCTACACTTTCTTCAGAGAGTGCACCTTCTGTATAATTTGCTCACCGTACTGATTAAATAGGTATAGAAGGAAGATACAACCTTTCTTTTTTACTTTTTTAAAATTAATTTTAATGAACACTTACAGACACTTTGGATTTCCATTCATTCATTGTTGCATTTTTCTCCCTGCCCACCCCTCCTGCCCAGTTCACTCTTCTTTTTGAAAAGTAAAAGAAAAATTCCTTCATTGGTATACAATCTCTCCCCACCGCCCCCTGAGTATATTCCACTATGCAGTCTTCATTCTGGACCCTTGTCATAACCATTATACCCAATCATATATCACATTTAAACTGTTCTCTCTCCCATCTCTTTCAAAGCAGTACACATAATTTATCCAGTTTTTCTCAGTCTTACCCCAACCCTGATGTCAGTCCCATTCTACAACAGAGGCACTATGCAGTATTTGTCTTTTTGTGACTGAGATATTTCACTTAGCATAATGTTCTCCAGGGTCACCCATTTTGAATAATATTGCATGAGTTCCTTGTTTTTCAATGTGACACACACCTTTCTTAATTTTAAGTCATGTAATGCTCCCTAGAACCACAGCCTCTTGATCTAGGTGTAGGTGCCACATGAGCACAATTAAGTGCTCTGAGATTTTCATTCTTCTCCCTGTTAGCCATAATTTGTTATTATCCACACAGTCAAATGCCTCTGCATGGTCAATAAGGCGCAAATAGACATTCTTCTAGTATCCTCTGCTTTCAGTCAATATCCGTCTGACATCAGCAATGATATCCCTGGTAATGATCTCTTCTATACCCAGCCTAAACTTCTGGTACTTGTCAATCTATATACTGTTCTAACCATTTTTTATGTCTTCAGCAGCATTTTGCTTTCTTGTAATATTAATGATGTTGTTTGATAATGTCCACATTCTGTTGGATCACCTTTCTTTTTTTTTAAATTTTATTTTCATAATTTTAATGAACATTTACAGAGATTTTAGATTTCCATTCATTCATTGTTGCACTTTTCTCCCTGCCCAGCCCTCCCCCGCTCCCCACCCCACCCCAGGATCACCTTTCTTGTGAATGGGAATAAATATCAATCTCTTCCAGTCAATTGGCCAGACAGCTGTCCTCCAAGTTTTCTGACATCGACTGGTGAGCATGTTGGGGATATAGTCAGCTCCTACTCGTAGAGATCCTATGCACAACAGCTCTGAAGCCTGCTCTATCCTGAGCCAATTTCATTGTCTCTGACACACCTACACCCATCACCCCAGCCACTGAGTCAATCCATCTCTTCTGGGGTCTTCCTCTTCTGTGCTCTGCCTCCACCCTTCCAAGCATGAGGTCCTTCTCCAAAGAGTAGTTCCTCTTGGCAACATGCCCAAAGTGTGCAAGATAGAGCTTCAGAATCATTGCCTGGGGCATAGCAAAAGCAGTACTCACAAAAGCAGTACTCAAAGGTCCATTTATAGCAATAAATACATTCAAAAAGAAAGAAGAACCAAAATCAACACCTTAACCAAACATCTCTGACAATTAGGAAAGAACAGCAAGCAAAAAGGATGGAAGTAATAATGATAAGAGCAGGAAAAGGAGAAATAGAAAACATAAATACAACAGAAAGTGTATCAAGAGTAGAAGAGGGCTCTTTGAAAAGGGTTAATAAAATTTGGCAAGTCTGAAAAAGAGAGAAGAGAAGGTGCAAAGAACATAAAGAATGAAATAGGTTTTAGTACAACAGAATCAAAGGGAAAAGGATAGCAAGAGAACACTAGGGAGAAATACGTACTATCAGATTGTAAAACCTAGAGAAAATGGACTTATTTTCAGAAACTCGCTGTCTACCTAAGCTAACACAGATTCGAAATGAACAATAACTTCAAGCTCAATGCCAGCAAGTGAGAACTCACTCATAGCTCACCCTCCTGCTGGTTGTCAGAGGCTGGAAATTGCATGGGAGAAGATTGTCCACCATTTCTCCACAAATTAACATAGACAGAAGTAGAAAACGTAAACAGATACATCCCAAAAGAAGAAATTGGGCAGGTCTTAAAAGCTTTTCCAACTGAAAAAAAGTTCTGACAGAGATGACTGCACTAGTGAATTCTACCAAGCATTCAGAGAGAGCTGTCACTAATTCAACTCAAATACTTTCAGAATATAGAAAAAGACAGAATACTCTCAAACTCATTATATGAAGCAAGAATAACCCTTACACTAAAGCCAAAGACACTCATAAGAAGAAATTTATAGACCAATGTCCCTCATGAACATAGATACAAAACCTCTTAACAAAATTTAGCCAAAAGACTCTAAAACTACATAAGACAAAACCAAAAACCAACCAATAAAATGTTTATCATGATCAATTGGGATTCATACCAGTTATTCAAGTATGGTTCCATGTTAGAAAAATCATCAGAGTAATCCGCCACATCAATAAAACAAAAAAGAATCATGTGATCATCTTAGTTGATGCAAGAAAGACGTGACAAAATTCAACGTCCTTTCCTAATAAAAGTGATAAAAAAATAGGAGAAGGGAAATTGTCATCATTTTCAGAGATAGATAAAAAACAGTTACCCACTTTAAATAGAAAGAAAGAGATCTCACTTAGAAAAAGTGATTTTAAAGAAAAACAAAATCAGTGATCTTATACTTGTTGATCTCAAACCTACTATAAAGGAACAAGTAGTAATCAAAACAAGTTGGTACTGGAATTGTGACATGCACATAGACCAATGGCATAGAATTGAGAACGCAGAAATAAATTAATCCACTTATGGACAACTTATTCAACTGTGGGGAGGAAGACTTAATAAATGATCCTAGCAAAATGGGATATCTGTACAAAATTGAAACAAGACTCATACCTCACACCAGATACAAAAATTAACTCAAGATAAACACGGACCTACTTATAAAGTCCAAAACTATAAAGATCATCAAAGAAAAAAAAATCTGTGAAAACATAGAAGTCATACTCTATGGCATAAATAGACTACCAAATGTAACCGAAAATGTACAAACAGCAGACGATAAACTAGATTTGGACTTCCTAAAAACTAAATTTGCATGTGTATATGTGCACCAAATATAGATCTCTTCTAGTGAGTTGGCCAGGTGTTTTACCTCCAGATTTCTTGGCACAACTTGATGAGCACATCCAGGGCAGCATCTATTTGTGGAAATATGTCAATTGATATACTATCAATTCCTGAAACCTTGTTTCAGGGCAGCTTGAACTTCTTCCTTCATCACCACAGGCTCTTGCTCATACTTTGTTTCATTAAATTCTTCTGTGTCTGCCAATTCCTTTTGTTACAGTGACTCTGTATACTCTTTCCATCTTCTTTAATGCTTCCTGGATCATTTAATACTCTGCTCAAAGCATCCTTAAGTATTGCAACTTGAGGCTTGAATTTGTTCTTCAATTCCTTCAGCTTAAGAAATTCTGAGCAAGTTCAGTCCCTTTGATTTTTCTGATTCCAACTCTTTGCACATTTCATTGTAATACTTTGTCTCCCCACACTGCCCTTTGAAATCTTTTGTTCAGCTCCTTAATTTCTTCCCTTTGCTTTGGCTTCTTGGCACTCTAGTGCAATATTCAGAGTCCCTTCTGACATCATTGTTGGTCTTTTCTTCCTCCTCTGTCTTTGTAATGACCTTTTGCACTCTTCCTGGATGATACCTTTAACATCCTCCCACAGCTCAACTGGTCTTCGCTCATTGGTTTTCAAGGTCTCAAACCTGTTCTTGAGGTGAATTTGAAATTAAAGTGGGATAGAGTCAAGGTAAAATTTTGGTTCCTGTGAATTTTATTTAGTTTTCTTTAGCTTCAGCTTGAACTTGCATATGAGTCATTGGTGGTTTGTTCCACAATCAGCACCTGGCCTAGTTTTCACAGCTGATATAGAGCTTCTCCAGCGGTTCTTTCCACAAATGTAATTGATATGATTCCTATGCATACCATCAGGTGAAATCCAAGTATATAACCTGCATTTATGTCTCTTAAAAATGTATTTACAATGAATAAGTCATTGATTGTACAAAATTCTATCCTTCTATCACCAGCTTCTTTTCTGTCACCACATCTATGCTTGTCAACTATTGATCCTTCTCTGTTCCTAACTTTTGCATCCCAGTCACCCATTATTATTAATGCATCTTGATTGCACGTTTGATCTCTGACTGCAAAAGGTGGTAGAAATCTTCTATTTCCTCCTCTTTGGCTCCAGTTATTGATGCACATATTTGAATTATAGTGGTATTCATTGGACTTCCTTACAAGTGTATGGATATTATCCTGTCACTCACAACGTTGTATTTCAATACAGATCTAGAAATGATTTTTTTAACTATGAAAATACCCCCAGTTTTCCTCACCTTTTCATATCCAGCATGGTAGATTCTATGATATTCTGACTCAAAATGTCCCATGCCAGTTCATCTTATTCCATTAATACCTAGTATGTCAGTATTTATGTGTTCTGTTTCTTTCTTAACAATATCCAGCTTTCTATGAGATCTATATTTGTTCCTGTTCCAAAGAAAGGTCACCTGACAGAGAGCAGAAATTATTGAACAATATCATTAATATCACTTTCAAGGAATATTCTGCTGAAAATTATTCAAAAACTACTGGAATAGGACATCAAAGGAGAACTGCCAGATGTGCAGGCTGGATTTAGAAGATGCCATGGTACTAGGGATTTTATAGCTGATGTTGGATGGATCTTGGCTGAAAGCAGAGAGTGTTAGAGAAATGTCTATCCATTTCATTGACTATGCAAAGGAATTTGACTGTGTGGATCACAACAAACTGTGGCTGACTCTGAGAGAATGGGAATCCGAGAACACTTGATTGTGCTTATGAGAAACCTATATTTGGACCAGGAGGCAGTTGTCAGAACAGAGCAGGGAAACACTGCATGGTTCAAAATTGGGAAAGGTGTACGCCAGAGATGTGTCCTGTCTCCATACCTTTTCAATCTATATGCAAAACAGATTATCAGGGAGGCTTGGCTCTATGAGGAGAAATGTGACATCGGGATTGGAGGAAGACTCTTCAACAGCTGCGTTATGCATGTCATACAATCCTGCTTGCTGAAACTGAGGAGGACCTGAAGCGCTTGCTGCAGAAGGTCAAGGACTGCAGCCTTCAGTATGGATTGAAACTCAGTATCAAG
>NW_006399759.1:8386038-8387686 GCF_000299155.1 Elephantulus edwardii
GACTGGGGTAATTGGGATGGGAGTGCTGGAGACAGTGCGATTGGCACAGGACAGAGCGGAGTTTAGGGCTGTTGTGCATAGGGTCGCTATGAGTCGCAAGCGACTCGACGGCACATAACAACAACATTTTCTCCCCAGGAAGAAGATGGGGAGTCTCCTCCTGCATGTTTTACAGTCTTGGAAACCCACTGGAGGGTTAGCTATGAATCAAGAGTCAGTTCTGATTTGATAACAAAGAAAGAATTCCACCACCACCACTGTCTGTTTTCCCTCATCCCAAACAGAAACCTTGTAATTATGAGGCCATCACTCTTCAATTCCTTCTCTTCTCTAGTTTCTGACATTCACAAATTTATTTTCCATGTCTATGAATTTTTCGTCTAAATGTAATCATGTGAGACATGGTCCCTTGTTCTGATTGTTTTTGAGGTCCATCATGATGTCCCTTGTATCTAATTCCCTTTTAGGGCTTCTTTATATTATCTCTCCTAACCACATGTCCAAAGTATATGAGCTGGAGCTGCAAAATCCTAGCTTCCAAGGAGAAACTTGGTTTTACCCTCTCCAAAATTGACTTATTTGTTCTCTTGGCAGTCCATGCTATGTTCAATACTCTTCTCCAGCATCACAGCCCAAAGGTGTCGATTCTCCTTCTGTCATCCTTAGTCATTGTCCGGCTCTCTGATGCATAGCAAGTAACTGAGAAGACCATGGGCCTTTCTGGATCAGGCACACCTTAGTCTCTAGATTGACATCATTACTTTTTAGCACTCTGGAGAGATCTCTGACAGCAGCCTTCCCCAGTGCATGTAAGTTGTCTTTCGATTTCCTGACTATTGGTGCCAAGAGTGTCAATTGTGGAGCTGAACAATCCGGAATTGTTAACCTCATTTTCTTGTCCATCTATTGTGGTGTCACCAAAGGTTAGGAGACTTTGAGGAGTTAGACAAAAATTGTAGGTTGTGTTAGGATGGCTATGGGTTATGGTTGGAATCCAGGGCGAAGTCACAGACAGGTTCAGGTTTCAACCCAATTACCATTAAGAGAAAAGGTTAAGGTAAGGAGAAAAAGAGAGAGAGAGACATGGTTAAGGTAAAGCTCAGGTTCAGAGTCAAAATATTGGTCAACCTGTAGGTTGGTCACTCAGTCTATATGTATATGTCATTATTATGTACCATTGAGTCAGAACCAACTCATAGCTGACTCTCCAGTAGGTTTTCAGAGGAGTAAATCACATGGGAATTGATTTTCCTCCCGTGATTTGAACCATGCACCTTTTGCATTGGCAGCATGATTCCTTCCCACCACACCAGAGATCTATATGTAGATAGACAGATAGATGTAGTTGTTACTATGTGCTGTCCTGTAGGAACTGATTAATAATCAATTCTCCAGTGGTTTCTCAGAGCCTTTAAATCACACAGGAGGAGACTATTCCCCTTTCTCCTGCAGACAGCTGGTGTATTCAAACTTCAAACCTTTTGGGCTCGACAGCACAATTCTTTACCATTAAGCATTAGAAAACTAACCCATTAACTAGTCAGGAAATCAAAAAGCGTATCGCGATGGGAAAGTCTGCTGTTAGGGACCTCTCAAAGGTACTCAGGAGCAACAATGTCTCTGGAGACTAAGGTGCGCCTGATACAGG
>NW_006399759.1:8387786-8414778 GCF_000299155.1 Elephantulus edwardii
ATGTGTCAGAGACAATAAGATTGGCACAGGATAGAGCAGGGTTTAGAGTTGTTGTACATAGGGTCGATATGAATTGCAGGTGACTCAGTGGCACATAACAACATGCACACCGAAAGATTTCTCTTAAAGAGTAATAAGAGAATCTACAGCCTGGCAAAAATATTTGGCAAAGGGAGGTCTGGTGGCCTAGTGGCAAGAAGCTGCACCGTAATCCTGAAGGCATGGGGTTTGGATCAACCAGATGCTCTGCTGGAGAAGGAGCAGCAATTTCCTCCTGTGTCAGTCAGATCTAATTTACAACAAGGAAAAAAATGTTAAAAAATAAATTGTTAAAAAAATATTTGGCAACGACATATCTGACAAGGGACTCCTCTAAAATTTCTAGGGAAAGCTCCAATACTTCCACAAGAAAAAGACCCAAGACAATAATTAAACGGGCAGAAGACATGAATAGACAGTTCATCAAAGAAGACCAACAAACAAGTATAAAATTCTCAAGATCATTAGTTCAACAACAACAAACTATTATTTCACCTGGTAATAAAAGTAAAAAAGTCTGTGAGACTATAAACAACAAATGCTGGTGAGGGTGTGGAGAGATTAGAACTCTTATACGTTGCTGGGGAGCCTATAGAATGGTGTCATCACTTTACACTAAAGAATTTTAGTGCTTCCTTAGAATTTAGGAATAGATATACCATTTGATCCCGAAAATCCACTACTATGTAAACATCCTGAGGAACTAAGAGCTTCCACACAGAGTGATACATGAACCTATACTGATTGCAGCATTATTTACAATAGCAGAAGCTTAAGGTTAGAGGTTAGTGGTTAGGACTGTTGTGGTTACATAACATCGAGTCACAATTGACTCATAGCTGATCCTCCAGCAAGTTTTCAGAGGCAGTAAATCACAGGGGAGGAGATTGCCCATCTTTCTCCCATGGAGCAGCTAGCTGGTGGATTAAAATTTCATGTTTTTAGGTGTGCATAGTAATTCCTTACCACTAAACCACGAGATCAGCAGATTTCAGTTTGCTCGGTTCCACAATCAACAAACACTCTTGGCACCAGCAGCCAGGAAATCAAAAGATGAATTGCACTTGGAAAATCTGCTGTCAGGGACCTCTCCAGAGTACTGAGAAGTAACAAAGTCAGTCTGGAGACTAATGTGGGCCTTATTTGTACCATGGTCTTTGCAGTTACATGCTATGAATCAGAGAGCTGGATAATAACTAATGACAACAGAAGAAGAATTGATACTTTTGAGTTGTGATGCTGGAAAAGAGCATTGAAAAAAAAATAGTGGACAATCAGGAGAACAAATAGATCTGTCCTGGGGAGGTTGAAACCACGTTTCTTCCTTGGAGGCTAGGATTTTGAAGCTCTATCTCACATATTTTGGGCATATGGCCAGGAGGGACCAATCCTTGGAGAAGACATCATGTTTAAAAGGGTGGAGGGACAGCGCAGGAGAGAGATCCCAGATGAGATGGATTGATACAGTAACTGGGGCCACGAAGGTTGGTGTGTTGGAGTCAGCGAGACTGGCTCAGGACAGGGTAGGCTTCAGAGCTGTTGTACATAGGGTCGCTTGTGAGTTGCAGGTGACTCAACAACACATAACAAGAAGAAGAAGAAGCCACCGGAGCTCCTTAGGGTTAGGGCTAAGATTACAGAATTGGCAGTTAAAGTTCAGGTGTAGAGGTGAAGAGTCGGTGTTGGACATTGGCAAGCGAGGGTTAGGACATTGGCAAACTCCCTCTGTCTTACCTTCCTGGAGCTACCAGTCTCCTTTACATTTTAGCACCTTAGGGGAAATTTCACCTTACTAATCTGTGCCCAAGTAATTTGTGATCCAGACAGGAGACTGAAGACCTTGCTGATAATGGAGAGACATCTGCTGGTGATAATCTTGAGAACCTGGCTGGAAATGGTCACATGGAGCGGTCTGGGCTGTGTGCTCACCTGCTGAGGGGAATCCCATATTGTCCAGTAACTTCTCTGTGGGGAGATATAACCCATATGCATCTAGCTCAGGAACTCCCAGGTTCATGTGGCATCCAGGTGAACACTCAGCAGCTCAGCTCAATCATGGGAAAGGGCGTGACTTCGTAAGTGTAAGAAAGAGGCTGGGATAGCAAGTGGAGCCATGAGGTGCCTGCGACTGTAGCAGGATCGTAGGAAAGTTCGCTTCATCACTAGCGCCTGGTTAACTATGCAGGGACACATGAAGGCACTGTCTGAGAAGTTATACCTGGAAAGGGGGGGACCGCAGTCCTGTGTGGGGTCACGACTGATGTTCTGCATCGCCACTGCCTTAAACATGATGCATAGGTAGGTTTGCAAAGATGTGTGAAGGAGGAAGCACAGTGGAGAGCGGAAGCCGTGAGCGAGAGAGCAGAGAGGGAGTGACAGAGCCGGCTCGCTTCTCCTGCCATCACCACTCCCCTCTCCACCCCCGTTCAACTGCTGGATCTCTGCCCAGCATTGTCCTGATCCCTCACACTTGCCCATCTATTGAAGGAGGGAGAAAAGGGAAGGAGGAGACAGAGAATGTGCCAGGAGGTGGCTCCTAGACCTCGCAAGCTCTCCTGGCTATGGTGTGGGGGGAAAGTACTTGCCCTGTCCCTTCGTTCCCCCTTCTCTTTCTGTCCTTCGTTTCTTTCTTGCTTGGAAAGCATGTGCTATCTGCAGTCCCTGTCAGTTAAAAACAAAAAACAAAACAACCCAACAAAAGCCTTGCCTAACTCCTACCACATGGAGTTAGGCAGTGAATTCTCTGCTGCAGAAATGAAGGCAAGGATGGTGCAGACAGCTCTGCCCTCTGGCAGCACCCACATGTAGCTTGCACCCCCAAAGCAGTCAACCTATGACCAAACTGATGAGGCTGGAGGGACGCAGGCGTGTGCTGTGGGAAAAGAGAGAAAAAGGATTAACTAGATTGAGGAAACCTGCCGGATGACTATCCAGAGACTCCCTAAAAGTAAACTTAGAGCAAATTGCTAGGACAATAGTAAGATATACAGATAGGTAATCATCTGTTGCTCAAACAAACTTGGAAGAATTTGAGGCCAGAAAAGTACTCTTTGAGTCCTACGGTCCATCTCCATGTAAAGGTGGACCCTGCTAGGGCCTGAGGGGGCGGCTAGAGATCACCAGCAGCTCAGGGTTCTGCAGGGGTACTGGATAGCAGTACCATATATATGTACTATTTATAAGTGCCATCTATAAGTCCCTTCTATATGGTACTATGTAGAAGCCACAGCACATTGGTGAAGGACAAACAAGCAACAGGGTAGTTGAAGGAACCATGCATTCTCACCTTCGGAATAACAGAGCACTGTTAAGGCCCTCCCTTGGCGTAACACATTCTAGGGGTGTCTTTTCTGTGGTAAAGTTCCAACAGCAGGTAAAAGTAGTAAAAGGCATTCCAATTATAATGTCTCTATTAGAACCCCTGAATATAGATCTGGGAATATACTATCCTGTGTTGTTGTTGTGTGCCGTCGTGTCAGAGCAGACTCATAACTGACCCTCTGGTAGGTTTTCAGAAGCAGTTAGTCCCCCAGCAGGAGGAAACTGTCCATACTTCTCCTGCAGAGCAGTATGTGGGTTTGAAGTGCATGCCTTTGGGATTGCAGTGCAGCTTCTTAGCACTAGGCCATCTAAGGCATCCCTCTAGTTCTGCTCAGGGCCGTCAGTTGGCAGCGGAAGCAATGGATATTTTCTTCGTGCTGTCTCAGGGATATCTGTACAGCTCCACCATCTGCCGTGGTGTGGTTGCTGACGGTGTTGGTGTTTTCTTTCCCCACTGCTGTCCTTACATTGATCACATCAAGTTAACTGCTAAAAAAGATTTCTCTGTTACAGGATTCTCTAGATGCTGTAATCATTCATTTCTATATAAGAGGATGTACCAAGGACCCCCTAAATGTGCAGGGACCAGGAATGTTGGTGAATTTCTGGCCACGTAAGACCCCTATGTCACCTGAAGCCATAGTTGTTAATGTATATGCTTACTCTGCCTCCAGGAAGCTAAAAAGAAGTATTGGCTTTCCGGAGTCTTTTAGGATACTGGAGAATATTTATAACTCACTTGGCTTGGTGCTCTAGGCTACTCTATTGATTGGTAAGAAGGAGCGTCTTTTGGTATTGGGGTCAAAAACAGCAGAAAGATTTTGAGAAAATGCAGGTGTTGGATGAGCAAGTGAAAATGATGATTGCCATACCACAAGGGCCACATGTCAAGGTGACACATTTTGCAGCACCCCAGTGCAGGTTTGTATGCTGCAGGAGACCCTTTTCTCTCTGCCAAGAGAAGACAGGTCTGTTGACAACAAATGCCTGATACATAGGTGGTGCTAACTAGGGATGCCACAGTGTGAGTAGTGGTGACTGTACAAGTGTCCACTGAGATATCACATTTGGAACTGGCTCATGGTAAATCAGCCAAGGCATTAGGTGACCACCCATGAGCCTTTGTACAGACAGCTGGGCTCTTAACTATATATACTGACCGAGGGCATAAGGCACACTGGGAGATAATAAATAGGATCCTCTGGACAGTGGTTCTGTACATCAGGAACTACCTCCAAACACTGGACGTTGACTTGTTTCTCCCCATCTAACAGCCCATTCACCACTTTTCCCACTAGAAAACCACCAGGCAGATGCCATAGCACAAGATAGAATGAATGGTGTGTTCAGAGAGGAAGCTGCCCACTGGGTTCATCAGAACAGCAGGCACTTTGTGTCCTGTTGGTCATAAAAAAGCCAAAGAGACAGGGATGGTAGGGAAGGACAGTAATTTGGTGGCTGCTGTGTGAGGCTGCCCCATGCACTCACATCAGTACCCAGGACGTCTGCCTCACAACCCTGAGTACGTGTGTACCGAAACAGTGACAGGCTGGTGGGTAGATTACCAGGCAGAGCTTCTCTGTTAAGTGGGCCAGAAGGCTACTTGAGGCTTTGATGTTGGTAAATGCAGTTTCTAGTTAAGGCTTTGGTCCGCTATGCCAGACTGGGAGCCCCAAGTGACTCTCTGGCCATGATATGAGTGACATGACAGGCTTAAAAAATGTATCTGTCCAGGTTATTCCCAGAGCAAAATAGAATGGCCCTCCAAACATCTCAGTACCTGGTACCAGGGGGGTGGAACTATCTATTGATCTGTAATGAGTCACCTCACTGAGGTGAAAAGTGGTTACTTTCCCCCCTGAATGCAGAGGGACTGACTGCCTTAACTCGGGAACCCACCCTCCTGCTGCACAGAGGGCCCCACCAGTTACTCTTTATCTGAACTGGGACAATGGCCATAGCACTAGAGACAAAAATAGGTACCTTTTCTGGCAAAAAAGAAAGAAAGAAAGAAATGGACAACTTTACTCTCAACTACTCAGGTGACTTCCCTGGGCCAGCAAATGTGGTAATCTCAGTCAGGGAGAATATTTAAGGCAGTTGCTGCTTTCACTACCCAAAGAGAAGCCACAGTGAGCCTAATAAGCAGGGGAAGAACTACCCCCTTGTGTTACTCTAAGCACCTACCTTTCCAATAGCAGATGCGCACTCCTCTGCTTTTTCCCTCTGGAGGTGCCAACATATTCTAGAGTAAGTCAACACACAGCTTCATTGCAGTCCATGGCACAAGCAGTGGCTGGGTTTGTGGACAGCTCCCTTCTCAAGTGCTGCAGGCATGCATTGGAGCATGGCGTCTCTGGCCAGAACCAAATGGGCAGCTGTGGGGGACACAGGGGTTTCTTCAAGCCTCTGTGTTCAAGCGGAGAATACCAAGGCAAAGGGCAAAAACATCACGTTTCCCTGCGCTCAGATCATCATGGAAGCCCACATTTTGATAGAAGATGGCAGTCACAGGGGTGCCCTAACAGAAGGTGGTGGGGAACTCCACCCCAGGTTTTTTTAGTTAAGTAAAACACTGGATTCCTTTACCTCCCTGCAAGTCCCCCTCCTGAATAGTGGATTGCACTCCCGTATGGATGATAGCCCTGTGTGGTTGGAAGCTGTAGCCACACCCCTCATTACCAATGGTACCTGACGGATGTGTGGCCACTACTCGTGGCCCTGGGTACTCTGTGGTAAAAGCAAGTGGACCAAGGACAGTGCTTTCCACTGGTACCTATTAACTGTTTTGGTTTTTTGCTTTGGTTTTTTTTAAAGAATGGGGCAGATTGAAGCCCTAATCAATTTCACTACACCATCCCTGAATGAGAATTATGAAAGCTTACAGCTAGTATCTGCCAGGCCACGCAGGTGGTAGGTGGTCCCCCAGAACCAGATGGCTCTGAACATTTAGGCTACATGATGGTCACAGCCTGGGCACACTTAATGACTTGTCTGCTCTGTTTGACTTGATGATGATGATGTGTGTGTACTGTCAAATCAGATCTGACTGGTACAGGAGGAGATTGCCCCTCCTTCTCCAGCAGAGCAACTGGTAGATTCAAACTGCTTACTTCTGGGATTGCAGTGCAGCTTCTTGCCACTAGGCCACCAGAGCTCCCTTGCTCTGGTTGACTTCAATGCTTCTCTTGTGTTGTTGAATATCATCAAGTTGGGACTAAACCATAGCTGACCCCCCAGCAGGTTTGGAGAGGCAGTAAATCACACAGGAGGAGATTGCCCATCTATCTCCTATGGAGTAGCCAGTGGATTAAAACTGATCTAGCTGCAGAGTGTTGGGTTTTGCTGGGTGTTGATCTTCTGAGAGTTGTTGTGTCATGGCTTCTTATATTACTGCTCTGGTCTTACAATGCTGCCTGTGTTTACCCACATTAATTGTGATGTCTCCCCTTGGTGACCTCAAACACCTCGTAGAAGAGGAGGTGTGCCAGATTTTAAGAGCTAGCCTCAGAAGTGTGTGGCTGCTAACTCACTTCTACATGATAAGTCACCACTACGTAACGCTTGGGAACCTGTACTGAGGCAATCTGGGTTTGCTGTGCCATTGGGTTGTCAAATGCCATATTGGTTTCTCAATGTGGACAGTGTTTGACGGTGCTCCCTGCTGTAAAAGAGGTTTGAAAGCAGGAGGCATCCACTTCCTAAACCACATGCCTTTGTTATAGAAAGGAATTGGGTCTTTAGTTTATAGAGTCACTATGAGTTGTGCTCGTCTTGACAGCAATCAATAACAACAAAACATAACACTTGGAGGGTGGCGTTGGAGGTCAAGGGCCTTGGTGCCATGACTTATTTGTTCCCCAGAGCTGTAACAGCTCCTTCCTCTCTCTGGGGAACACAGAGACTTGAGCCTGCCCAGCCCCTGCCTAGGGATTGACATGAGTCAATACTACCTTAAGAAACTCTTATTTTACCATCTTGGAACCGCCAGTTCCTTCCTTTCTTCAGTCCTTCAAGACCTCAGGGTAAGTTACAAGTTACTGCTCTATGTCCAGACAATGATATGGTTTGTTGACTTACATAGCATTGATGTATCCTTGTTCATGTTGTTATTGTTAAGTGCCATTGAGTCACCTGCTATTCATAGCCACCCTATGTACAACAGCTCTGGTCCCTGCTCTAGCCTGAGCCAATCTTATTGTCTCCAACACGCCCATCCCCATTACCCCAGCCACTGAATCACTCTATCTCATAGACTGCCTTCCTCTCCTGTGCTGTCCCTCCACCCTCCCAGGCATGATGTCTTTTCCAAGGACTGATTCTCCTCACAACATGTCCAAAGTATGTCAGCTGAAGCTCCAGAATCCTTGCCTCCCTCTCCAGGATGAATCTGTCTGTTCTCATGCTCTTATAATCCCTTCTGTTCTGGTAAAGTCATATCCCCTACTTCATTCCTTATTTTAATAATTTGAAGTTTCTTTTCTTTTTTTTATGTTCAGTCTAGCCAAAAGTCTTTTTGTTGACTTGATCTTTCCATATGACCAAACTTGTACTTTGTAGATTTTCTCTATTGTTTTCTATTTCCATATATTCCATTTTAGTTTTTGAAATTTCTTTCCTTCTGCGTGTTTTGGGTTTAGTTTGTTGGTGTTGGGATATTGTTTGTTTGGTTTTTGGTGGGTTTGGGGTTTTTTTTAGTATTTTGAAACAGAATAATATTGTTTTCTGGTGTCATTTAGTGATCTCTGATTCATCGCAATGCTATGTACAAGAGAACCAAACCTTGCCCAATCCTGTGTCATCCTCAGCATCTTTAATGTGCTTACTTAAGTCCATTGATGTGGTCACTGCATCAATCCATCTTGTTAAAAGTCGTCTTCTTCTCTGAACCTCTACCTTTCCAAGCATGATGTCACTTCCCAAGGAGAGTCTTCTCTTGACAACATGCCCAAATTATGTATGCAATGAAGCCTCCAGATTTTTGCTTCTACAGGACACTCTGGCTTTAAAATACCCAACAATGGTTTGTCTATTCTGGCAGTTCATGGTATAACCAATATTCTCTGCCAAAACCACAATTCAAAGGCTTCAATTCCTTTTCAGGTGCATATGAAACTATTGAAAAGACCATGGCTTGGGTCAGATGCACATTAGGTATAAGTCTGACTGCTTCATTCTTTAACCTTTTGAAGAGGTCCTCGATAGCTGACTTTCTCAGTGTAACACATTGTTTAATTTCTTGATCAAATAATCAAGAAATTTGGCTCTTAGGGGTATGCATTGTAGATCTAGGATAAATAAAAGAAAATAATTAACAACTTCAATCTTTCCTCCATCTGTCACGATGTTGCCAATTGTTCCAGTCATGACAATTTTCTTGATGTTGACGTTAAAGATAGAAGGTAAGGTGGTCAATTTGAGATCTCCCTCAATCTTCCACTTACTACTGTAACTTTCTGAATACTGGACTTGTTGTGTCCCATACATTGTTGTATGTTGTGCTAAACTTTATTATGTGTTAACTTGAATATTGACTTGAGTGTGTTGTATAGGTGTTATGAGATGAAATCAACAAATAGGAAGTTTTACATATTTGAAAATGAAAATATATCATAAGATACAGCCCTTAACTTCTAAGAATGGAGTGGAAGTCATCTAATGAGTAGCTTAATAAAACAGCAGCCATGTATTAAAAATGGTAGCTGACTCCAGATGATGACGATGTCTGAATGTGAAGGTTTCATGTACATCAATCCCCTTTTGATGCCTGTAGAAGAATGTGTCTGATCTAATTTGAAAACTATGCAAATTGCTCCTGTTGTCATTTAATGCCTGGATAAATGTGACCCACCTCAATACAATGACATTGTTGTTGTTGTAAGTGCCATCGAGTCGTAGATGACTCATAGCTACCCTACAAACAAAAGACCTGAACACTTGTACAGCTTTCATCGTTTATCCAAATTCATAGAGTTTCTGGAGGCAAGCTACTTCGGAAGAAGATGCCACTCCTGCTTCCAAGCTTGTTTTAATCGGGGAGCTCCACCAAACACTGTCCACCATGGGTAACCATTATCACATTGGACACATCAGTGTCACAGTGTTTAGAATCACAGCAACCATAGGTTACCTTTGTACAGCAAATGGACAGACCAATGCTCTACCACTTAGAAGAATGTTTGACCAAAAACAACTAAAATCAGTGGCCCAAGGGCCCAACTGAATTTAAGAACTAAGGCAAGGTTCAAACTCCATGAGCTCCATCATTCCACATTCCTCCATAATCAAGCATTCCCATTGTCTTTCACCATCCAAAAATGCCCATCGGGGAGCATTCTGCTGCTTTCCTAGTCTTCTCCTATTCTGATGCCACATGTTTCTTCATATAGTCTAACTTCTTGAATGACTTGTTCAGCATATAGACTGAATACACTTGAGGAAAGGATAAAGTGTTAATGCACATCTTCCTTTATTTTAATCCATTATATATTCCCTTTCTCTGTTTGTATAACAGCTTTTTGATTTAGGTATAGATTCCATGTTCTTGTTTTTGTTTATTACCATCAAGTTGTACACAACTCATAGTGATTCCATGGAAAAAACACCTGAGGCCTTTCTATAACAATCATTTCTCTGAGTTTGTAGAGTTTCCAGAGGCATTTGGTTTAGGAAGTGGATGCCACTCCTGCTTTCCAATCTGTATCAAAACTGGGAACTCCACCAAACACTGTCCACCATGGGCAGCTATTATGGCTTTTGAGACCCCAGTGGTAAAAGTTGAGCATCACAGCAAATCCAGATTACCTCAGCACAGCAAATTGACAGAAGAGTGCTGTATGACTTAGAAGAATGTTCCTCCAAAATAAACTATCAAAGGATTAAAAGATAATCCCTTGGACCTGACTTATTAAAAATAAGGTCCCTCCAGAAGGTTTTGTTGACTCTAAACAAGAAGCTTTAATAATATATAAAAGCCAAAACAAAAAAAAAATTCCACAATGACCCTCAACCAAAACAAGAGAGCCCATCTTCCAGAATCCAGTTGCTTCACCCAGTTTCCAAAATGGAGACAAGGGCTTGGCCTTAAATGCAAGTGTCCTCCTGGAGTTCTTACTGATTCTAAACAAGAGGCTTAAACAAAGAAACAATCTACAGAGACCCTCTACCTAAACAAGACTGCCTTCATCTAGAGTTGAGCCAATGGAAATTCAAAATGGAAGAAAAGGGCTTGTCAATTATATATTGTTGTTGTTGTTAAGTGTCATATAGTACAGACCCCATAAACAAAAGATTTTAACCTTGTTCTATAATGATTGTCCTTTTTCTAAGTTCATAGAATTTCCACAGTCATGATACATATTTTAAAACTAACCATTTTCAAGACCACCCTATAATCTTCTTACTCAGATAACACCATTCTCCCAGAAGTCCACCGGCTTCCTTAACATCATCTTTCAAGAATATTCAGCCTCAAATCTGCTAGAAAAGACCTGTCCAGACCTTGGAAATGATCACATTGTGACAGTAGTATAAATAGAGACACTAAGTCACAAAACTTAGCAGAAGCTCAGTGGCAAGAAACTTCCCTCAGTACTGTCTCAAACAAAATATTTCTCTGAATTGGTACAAGAGAAAAAACCCCAAGATACAGACAACAGCGTGAGACCAGTAGCATTGTGTGGTACAAGCCATCACAGAAGTGACTTGTGGACTAAACTATCATATCAAGACGTGACCAGGGGAGGGAGGATTTGACCAGGTAGCTGGGAGTGCAAGGAATGGTGATGTAGCAGGGAAAGGGAAGAGACAAGACACACGTGCTTGGGGCGGGGAAGGGGGAGAGACCACAGTGAATGTATTGGTTATTTCTGTAAGGGAAGTATCTTTTCATCTGCTCAGTAAAATGCTTGTTTGTCAGCTATTGTTCTAAAACTAAGCATCCGAGTTAAAACAGATTAGGAAGAAGGATTGGCCATCATCCCCTTCCAAAATATAACAGGCCTTCAAAAACCCTGCGTACAGCAGAGCACACTTAGAGTAGACTAACAGATATGGCAGCTGAGGCTGAGCCCTCAAATTTAGAAACACAAAATAGGAGGAACAGTTGTAAGAAGAAACTAATGATTGGAACATGGAATGTGAGAAGCATGAATGTAGAAGAACTAGACATTGTTAAGAAAGAAATGAAACACGTAAATATTGACATATTAGATATTAGCAAAATGAAATGGATTGCCATGGGACATTTTAAATCAGACGATCATATGATATACTATGCCAGGGATGAAAAGGTGAGAAAAAAATGGGGTCCCTTTTATTGTTTGAAAAGCCATTTATCTTGAAATACAATATTGTGAGTAACAGGATAATATCCATACACATACAAGGAAGACCTGTTAATACCACTATCATTCAAATTTATGCACCAACAACCAGAGACAAAAAGGAGGAAATAGATGACTTCTACCAACTGTTGCAGTCATAAATAGATTGAATAGGCGACCAAGATGCATTAATAATAATGGGTGACTAGAATGCAAAAGTTGGGAATCAGAAAGAAGGACCGGTAGTTGGAAAACATGGACTTGGTGACAGAAATGAGGCTGGGGATAGAAACATAGAATTCTGTACAATCAGTGTGTTATTCATAGCAAATACCTTTTATGAGAAACATAAATGCAGGTTATACACATGGATCTTACCTGATCGGATGCACAGGAATCAGGTGGATTACATTTGTGGAAAGAATCTTTGGAGAAGTTCAATAAGAGCAGTGAAAACTCGGTCAGGTGCTGATTATGGAACAGACCATCAACTACTCTTATGCAATTTCAAATTAAAGCTAAAGAAGATTAAAACATATCCACAGGAATAAAGCTTTGATCTTCAGTCTATCCCCCTTGAATTGAAAATCCATCTCAGAAGTAGATTTGAGGCCTTGAATACTAATAACAAAGCCCAGTGGGAAGATATCAAGAATATCATTCATGAAGAATGCAAAAACTCATTACAAAGAAGGAAGAAGAAAAGACCAAAATGGATGTTAGAAGAGACTCTGAATATTGCACTAGAGCATTGAGAAGCCAAAGCAAAGGGAAGAAATCAAGAAGTTAAGGAGCTGAACAGAATATTTCAAAGGACAACTCAGAAAGACAAGGTAAAGTATTATACTAAAATGTTCAAGGAGCTGGTGTCAGAAAATCAAAAGGGCCAAACTCACTCAGCATTTCTTAAGCTGAAGGACCTGAAGAACAAATTGAAACCACAAGTTGCAATGCTTAAGGATGCTATGTGCAGAATACAGAATGATTCAGGAAGCATTAAAAGAAGATGGAAGGAGTATACAGTCACTGTACCAAAGAGAATTGGCTGACACAAAAGAATTTCAAGAAACAACATAGGATCAAGAGGCAATAATGATCAAGGAGAAAGTACAGGTTGCTTTGAAGGATTTGGTAAAAAATAAAGCCCCAGGAATTGATGGAGTACAAATTGACGTATTTCAACAAACAAATGCTGTCCTGGACATGTTCACAAAATTGTGCCAAGAACTTGTCTGACTGACTGGAAGACATCCATATTTATTCCCATTTCATAAAAAGGTGACTCAACAGAGTGTGAAAATTATCAAACAACATCACTACTATCACACACTAGCAAAATCCTGCTGAAGATTATCCAGAAATGACCGGAACATTAGATTGACAAAAAACTACTAGAAATACAAGCCCGGTCATGGCTCTAAAGAGGTTATTGCCAGTGTCAGATGGATCTTGGCAGAAAGCAAAGAGTACCAGAGAAATGTCTATCTGTGTTTCATTGATTAAGTAAAGGCATTTGACTCTATGGATCACAACAAATTGTGGCTAACCTTGAAGAAAATGTGAATCTCATAACACTTGATTGTGCTTATGCAAAACCTATACTTGGACCAGGAAGCAGTTCTCAGAATAGAGAAGGGAAACACTGCGTGGTTCAAAATCAAGAAAGGAGAGCATCAGGGATGCATCCTGTCTCTATACCTTTTCAATCTATCAGCAGAACAGATCGTTCAGGAAGTAGGGTTTTATGAAATGTGGCATTTCAAGATTGGAGATAGACTCATCACCAACCTACATTATACAGATGATACAACCTTGCTTGCTGAAACTGAAGAAAGACCTCAAGCACTTTCTGCAAAAGGTCAAGGACTGTAGTCTTCAATATGGATTGAAGCTTAACATCAAGAATACAAAAGATTCTCACCACTGGGCCGATTGGCAACACAATATTGGATGGAGAAGAGATTGAGATTGTTAACAATTATAGCTTGATTGGCTCCACCAACAGTCAGGAAATCAAAAGAAAAATTGCTTTGGGAAAATCTGCTGTCATGGACCTCTCCAGAGTGCTGAAAAACAATCATGTCAGTCTAAAGTGTGCCTAATCTAGGCCATGGTCTTTCCAATTACTTGCTATGCTTTGGAGAGCTGGACAGTGGCTAAGGATGACAAAAGAAGAATCAGTGCCTTCTAACTGTGGTGCTGGAGAAGAGTCTTAAACAGCATAGACTGCCAAGAAAACAAATAAGTCTGTCTTGGAGAGAGTGAAACCAAGTTTCTCCTTGGAGACTAGGATTTTGAAGCTCCATTTCACATAATTTGGGCAAGTGGCCTGGAGAGACAGACAGGTCCTTGAAAAATACCACGTTTGGAAGGGTAGAGGGGCAATGCAGGAGAGGAATACCGCAGATGAGATGGATTGACATAATGACTGGGGCAATGTGAGCTGACGTGTTGGAATTAGTGATACTGACTCAGGACAGTTCAGAGCTGTTGTGTATAGGGTCTCTATGGTTTGCAGGTGACATGATGACACATAACAACAACCACAACCATATTCACTTTTGCCACACTTGAAAAAGCACTCAGTATCTTCTCTATGAAAAGCAAGTGTTTATAAAGAGAGTGTAAAGAGATTGCATATTAACAGTCTTTGTTTTTCCTCTCTTAATTATTCATGCTTACAATGTATCTTACCATTAGGCAACAGGTCAAACCCAAATTCTTGATATTGTGACAAAGAGGAAACCATTTTAACAGTTGTCAAAATTACGAGGGAATTTTTGCATTTTAATTTTTTATTACAATTTTTTAAATTTTCATTTCAGTGCGGCACTGTTTAAACTTTTCTCTTTTAGCTCAGAACCTTGCTGTCTACTCACCAACACTTTATAGAGCCATTTTTCAGACTCATGGGCAGGATAAAGTCAATGATAGAGTTAAAAGGGATTGGAAGTCTCAACAGCTGCAAAGGAAGGCCTGAGGAGGAGGCTATGTCTCCTGCTGTTTTCCTCTCTGATAAAGATGCTTTTCTTCATCTCCTATCTCTCCTCCCGGCTGTAGCCAGCCCCACTGCGGTGCCAACCGGCTTCCTGAATACCAGCAGTCTCTGCACAGTGCAGCTTGGCTTCCTCTTGCCTTTCTGTTTTTCCTGTTCCTCACGACCTGGCATTCTCTCCTGCTGCCCTCTTTCCCCGAAGGAGAATGAGTTGTCTCACGGAATTCACTGCAGGGGGAAAAAAATGGACTAATATTCCTCTGACTGCATTTCCCTGCACAGCAGCACCACTGGGATGGCCAGCCCATGACAGTTCCACTCTGGGGTATTTATAGACATATCCTAGCTCCCCTTAGCTCACAGGCTGTGAAGAGACATTGGACACTTTTCAGACGTCTTTCTCCCTCTGTCGACACACAGGCAGGGTCTTTAAAAGCCTGCCCCTTGGGACTACAGTACAAATGGCTGCAAATTAGAGTTCAGCTAGAAATGGTTGCACAGAATGGCAGATTTTTGAGCTATCCGGGTGACTCAACCCAAACTGTAACCCCCTCCTGCTGTCAGTAGAGCATCTCTCAGCCTACTGCTTAAGCAGCTGATAAGGGGCTGCTCATCCCCTCTCGCATCTGCCTTAGGCCATTAACAAGCTGCTTGACCAGGGAGTACAGGCCCTGGTTGCTGAGAACAAGCTGAGTGTGGAACCGGCTTATCTGGGCCGCCATCACTGGGGAGGTTTTTTCGACCTCTCAAGGTGAGTAACTAACTACCCAGCAGTTACACACGGTCCTCTTAGTGCAGGCTTTAGTCCTGAATACGACTTATCATCTCCTAATTCAGAGAAGAAAAGGGTAGGTTTTGATTACTAACTCTATAGTTAGTACATTTAAAAAGATTTCAAGGAACACAGAGTAGCCATCAGAACACTTACAAGTTTAACCTTTTATGACTTGATTTGGTTTCTATTTCCCACAGCTACAACAATGAGGTAAACATTTTCTACACTTAATAGACTATTATAAAGACTTCCCTAAATTGATTCACAATCTTCTTAATAATTTTAATGACTATTTACCTTGTTGAGGTGATGTGTACCACAGATGACATACACTGTCCTTATTTGTTGTCTATCTGGGCTTTGATAGAAGCCCGTTAGTTGAAGAACGTGTCAGAGAACGCAGCATTTCTCAGGCAGGGGGTCAGAGTTCAGTGCTCTTGTGAAGGATTCTGGGCCCACAGCCACGTGGAGGCCTTGGGGATGGGAATTGTAACAGGACCACAAAAAAAAACCTTTTACCCACAGGCTTAACGAGACTCACTCTGTTTTGGAATCCCTGGGTGGCAAAGTTGACATGCCTTGCTTAATTGAAAAGTCAGTAGTTCAAGTCTACCCCAAGACACTTCAGAAGGAAAACATGTGAACCTACTACTAGGAAATTAGCCATTGAGCACTCCATGTCCTCTGACTTCCATTGGCCATCATAAGTCAGAGTCAACCCAACGGCACCTGGTTTTTCCACCCGTAGTGTATAAACACTGAAGGATCCCTGGTGGTAGAGCTGCTAAATCATTTGATCTGGAACTGAAAGCCCAGTGCCTAATTAGGAGAAGTGTAGTGGACACTAGCTTTTCTCCACTGAGCTTGAATAAACTTTGTTGCTCATGTGTGGGAGGAGATGGTCCAGGTCCAGCCCGTGGAATAGCTGGTAGATTCAAGCCATCAGCTTTTTGTTTTGACAGCCCACTTGTGCTCCCTCATGCATGTTTATATCTCCTATTTCTCACTTAGTGACATGGTGGTGGTTGTTGTTGAGTACTGTCGAGTGGGAACCAACTTATAGTTCACCCTCCAGCGGATTTTCAGAGACAATAAATTGAACAGAATGAGATTGTCCATCTTTCTCTCATGGAGCAGCTGGTAAATTCAAACCTCGTAACTCTGAGTTGGCAGCACAATGATTGTTGTTGTTGTCATGTGCCATTGAGTCACCTGCGACCATAGTGACCCTATGTACAACAGCCCCAAACCCTGCTCAATCCTGTGCCAATCTTACTGTCTCTAACACACCCATCCCGATTACCCCAGTCACTGACTCAATCCATCTCATCAAAGGTCTTCCTCTCTTGCGCTGTCCTGCCACTCTCTCAAGCATGGTGTTCCTCTCCATGGACTGGTCCCTCCTTGCAACATGTCCGAAGTATGTCAGACGAAGCCTCAGACTCCATGCCTCCAAGGAGCAGGCTGGCTTCACCCTTTCCAGGATGAGCCTGTTTGTTCTCCTAGCAGTCCATGATATATTCAGCACCACAACTCAAAGGCACCAATTCTCCTTCTATCATCCCTAGTTATTGTCCAGCTTTCTGGTGCATATCAAGTGAATGCAGAGACCATGGCCTGTGTCAGGCACACCTTAGTCCCCAAATTGAAATTGTTGTTCTTGGAGAGGTCTCTAACAGCTGACTTTCCCACCACAGTATGTCTTTTAATCTCCTCGTTGGTGGTGCCAAGAGTGTTGATTGTGGAGCCAAGCAAACTAAAGTTGTTAGCAATCTCAATCTCTTCACCATCTATGACGCTGCGTTCATCCAGTGGTGAGAATCTTTGGGTTTTTTTATATTGTGCTTCAATCCATATTGAATGCTGCAGTCCTTGATCTTCTCCAGCAAGGTCCTCCTCAGTTTCAGCAAGCAGGGTTGTGTCAGCTACGTAACATAGGTTGTTGATGTTGATTCCGTCAGTCTTGATGCCACATTTCTCATCTTAGAGCCCAGCCTCCCAGATAATCTGTTCTGCATAAAGATTGAAAAGTTATGGAGATAGGACACATCCCTGGCATACACTCTTCAAAATTTTGAACGATGCAGTGTTTCCTCGCTCTGTTCTGATGACTGCCTCCTGGTCCAAGTATAGGTTTCCCATAAGCACAATCAAGTGTTCTGGATTCCCATTATTCTCACAGTTAGCCACAGTTGTTGTGATCCACACAGTCAAATGACTTTGCATAGTCAATGAAGCTAAGGAAAATGAAATAAAATCCATGGGAACCAAAATATGACCTTGAGTCTATCCCACCTGAATTTCAAAACCATCTCAGAAACAGGTTTGAGGACTTGAACACTAATGAGTGAAGACCAGATGAGCTGTGGGAGGATATAAAGAATATACTTCAGGAAGAATGCAGGGAGTCATTACAAAAACAGAAGGTGGAGAAAAGACCAAGATGGAAGTCAGAAGAGACTCTGAATATTTCACTAGAATGCCAAGAAGCCAAAACAAAGGAAAGAAATCAAGATATTAAAGAGTTGAACAGAAGGTTTCAAAGGGCAAATGGACAGACGAAGTATCAGAGAAATGTACACAGAGCTGGAGTCAGAAAATAAAAAAAGCTGAACTCGCTCAGCATTTCTTAAGCTCAAGGAACTGAAGAACTAATTCAAACCTCTAGTTGCGATACTTAAGGATGCTTTGGGCAGAATATTATAAGATCCAGGAAGTATTAAAAGAAGATGGAAAGAGTATATAGAGTCGTACCAAAAGGAGCTGGCGGACACAGAAGAATTTCATGAAACAATGTATGAGCAAGAGACTATGGTGATGAAAGAAGTTCTAGCTGTTCTGAAGGAACTGGCAAAAAACAAGGCCCCAGGAATCGATGGTATACCAGTTGACATATTTCAACTAACGGATGCTGCCCTAGATGTGCTCAACTAAGTTGTGCCAAGAAATCTGGAGGACAACCACTTGGCCAACTGACTGGCAGAAATCTATATTTGTTCCCATCCCAAAGAAAGGTGATATGATAGAGTGTGGAAATTATTGAACAATATCACATGCAAGCAAGATTCTACTGAAGATTATCCCAAAACAAGTGAACAGCACATCAACAGAGAATTGCAAGAAGTGCAGGCTGGGTTTAGAAGAGGCCGTGGTACTAGCTAATGTTAGATGGATCTTGGCTGAAAGCAGGGAGTACAGAGGAGTGCAATGATTAGGTCCTACAAATGAGATGTGATTGGCTACCATGTTCTCAGTCCCACTCAGGAGGACTGAAGAGCAACGATGTCAGTCTGGAGTCAGATGTGCCTGTTACAGGCCATGCCTTCACAATTACTTGCTATGCATCAGAAAGCTGGACAATAATTAGAGATGATAGAAGGAGGATTGAAGCCATAGAGCTGTAATGCTGGAGAAGAGTATTGAATATACCATGGACTGCTAAGAGAACAAACAGGTTCATCCTAGAGAGGGTGAGATCAGACTGCTCCTTGGAGGCAAGGATTCTGAAGTTTCATCTGTCATACTTCTGGCGTGTTGCTGGACAAGGGGAAGTCCTTGGAGGGGAACATCATGCTTGGGAGACTGGAGGGACAGCACAAGAGAGGAAGATCCTGGATGAGATGGATTGATTCAGTGACTATGATAATGAAGGTAGTAGGTGTGTCAGAGATGGTGAGGTTGGCTCAGGATAGAGCAGGGATCTGAGCTGCTGTGCATAGGGTCGCTATGAGTCTCAAGAGACGCAACAGCACCTAACAACAACAACAACATATAAAACCTTGGAAACGCAATCTGTAGTTGACTCATAATGACCAACTAGGACAGAGTAGAACAGGGTTCACAAGACTATAAACTATGGAAGTGAGACTGCCACTTCCTTCTCCTGTGGAATGAATGATATTTGACCTCCTGACCTTTTGGTTGGCAGCCATACCTCCAGCACTGACAGAGGCCCTAATAGGTAAAAATATGTTGTTAGGTGCCTTTGAATTAGCTACAACCTATAGTGTCCCTGTGAACCTGGACCCATACTGCTCCATTGTGATGAATTCTGCCTTGCTCAAACCCATTGCTACAGCTGCTGTGTCAAGCCGTCTCCTTGAGGATCTTCCTCTCTTTTCTCTCTTTACTCTAGTGATGTCTTTTTCCAAGAATTACCAACTCTTCTTGATGACATGCCCAAAGTATGTGGGATGACATTTCACTGCATTTGCCTCTGAGTAACACTCTTTTGTATAGATAGGTAACAATATTTGCTATTTACAAAATGTTCACATGTAAAGTTCAGTGGCATTCATCAATTTTTATTCAGTTTCGTATACTGTTAGAAAAAGACCATCACTGAAAAGCTCGTTTCAAAGCTGTTAGAGAGCTCTTGTGGCCTAGGGGTAAGAAGCTGTGCTGCAATCCCAAAGACATGTGGCTCATATCCACCAGCTGCGCCACTGCAGGAGGACATGCAATCTCTTCCCATGTGTTTGAATGCTTCTGAAAACCTGTTGGAGGGTGAGCTATGAGTTGGTTCCAACCTGAGGGCACACAACAACTATATTGTCCTTTCCTTTAAATCAGCTTTGTCTGTCTGCTGGTAAGAGCTGAAGAAGGGGATTTCAGGCACAAGGAAGGCCTTGCTGTCTGGCTCAGCTAACAGGGAAGACCAGACTATTTGTCTCTAGCACGCCCTTCAAAGCTCCTGAAAGCCACTCAGGTCCCAGTACTCCATTGGATTTTCTGTAAGTTTCTCACCTGGAAAATGACTGTCACACACTGCTTCTGCTTGAGGCTGCCAGCACTGCTATAGAGAAGCCGCGTGTCAGTTGGCTCCAACACTGCACCTGCCTCTAATTCTGCTGGGTCCTCTGTGCTGCATGGAAATCCCACTTTTCCTAGCCCACATGGTGTTAATAGTTCATTTCTCCTCCCAGTGACTCTCCCAGCCTCATTCTACTACTTTCAAGCTTTTGGGTTCAACATCCCTGCAATACCTTTTCTGCTTTACTAACTTTCTGTTCTTGTCCATCTTGACCCCTTGCTCCCTTTCCCTCTCCATTCCTACTTTAGCCTCGTATTGATGATTTTATACCTGGAGATTCCGAGTATGGTTTGCCGGCAAGAAAGTTTGTTGTTTTTTAAAAATAAAGTGTTTTCTTTGTCATTTTAATGCAAATTTACAGAAAAGTTAGATTTTCTTTCATTTGTTGTTGCACATTTTCACTCCCTCTCCTTCCCATTCCCCTCCCTCAGTCAGTTCACTTTTTTGGTTTTTAAAAAATATTTATTGTTGTAAAATTACCTCCCTACCTCTACCCCACACCCCAGTGTTCTTTGCAATGTGTCTCTTATTCTGGACTTACATATATCTTACATATAATGCCTAATCATAGATTCCTTTAAACAATTGTTTTCTTCACCTGTTCCAGTGCAATTTTTTTATCTATTCATTCTTATCCTATTCTGTTCCCAAACCCCCATGTCAGACCTCCTTTATAACAGTGGTGCTATAATAATAATAATAATAATAACATTTAAATGTTGATTTGGAGGATTAAGTATCTGTTCTACTACAGCTGACTCCATTTTTGTCCCATTCCATCTTTCCCAGAGTCGCGTTATCCCTTTAATCACCATCTTCTCACCTGCAAATGTGCTCTAGTGTGGGCATCCTGAATCACTCCTATAACCACAGATCAGGTGTTAAAAGAAAAGGTTTATTCTCTCACAATTTTGGAAGCTAGCTGGCTGAATTCAGCAAGGCTGCGCTTCGAATCAATGCGCTCTGGTATCATATCAAATTGCTTTGTACTTTTATCAAAGGCTGTAAGTCACCAGTTTTGGGAATCTACTAGAGATTCTGTGGGAGATTGTAAATTGCAATTTACAGCCTTGGAAACATGACAGTCGGCTATGAACTGAAACAGAATTATCAAGGAGGGAGCCTCTTTGAAGACACTTTCTTGTCTCTCCTAGTGCTAGTTGCTCAAAACATTTCTTGGTTTGCAGCTACAGAAGGAGTTCCTCTGTGCCTCTGTCTTCACGTGGCCATGTGCCCTGTGCATCTCTCTGTGCCTGTGTCTCTACTCTATCCATAAGGACACCAGTCATGATAGAGCAGAGCCTCTCACACTCCAGTGTGACCTCATGATAAGCTAACTAATTACACCTGCAAAGGTGCTATTTCCAAATAAGATCACATTCATGGGTACAGGGATTTGAACTTCAACACATGTTTGGGGGACACACTTTAACTGACCACAGCACACTGGTGGGTTTGCTGGGTGCTGCTCAGACCCCACAGAGCTCCAGACACCGAGCAGTGAACTTGTCCATTATCCTGGTTAGTCACTAGCATGAAAGCTTAGAGAGACAAGTGCTTGTTGTTGTTATTATGTGCCCTTGAGTTTGAACTGACTTACAGCTGCCCCTCAAGCAGGTTTTCAGAGGCTATAAAATCCCGACGAGGAGATCACCCATCTTTCTCCTTTAGAGCTGCTGCTTGATTTAAACCACCTGTCTTTGAGTTAATAGCAAAAGTTCCTATCCTTTAGGGCACCAGAGATATGGTAGAGTTTTAAACAATTTTTTACAGACTTTTTTGTCAAATAAAAATATTATAAAAATACTTTCTCATAAGGCTCATAAGACAAGCCTTAAGAAAAATAATGAGGAAGAAATAAAATTGATAAACCTTTACCATAATCTTTCATGCAACTATTTTCATATTAGCATGTTTTTTCCTAATCATTACCCATATGCATAATGTATCCAGACCTCCTGGTTTTATATAGTTATGTTTAATAATAGTATCTGTGTTTTGTCTGATTCCCTAATTATGAAATCATGAACATTCCTCGGTATTCTACAGCTTTCATAATAATCTTTGTAATGGCTACATAATATTGCCCATGCAATAATATTTTAAATGTGCAAAATATTTATTAGACATTTTTATTATTTCTGATTTTTAAAAAGCAGTATAATGCATACATCTAGATTTTATCTCATGTTTAATTATTTTTTTGGGGATTTACGTCCCAAAAAGCTGAGGTTACAAAGTCAAAAAGAATGAATATGTTTTTAAACTCTTATTTATTGGCAAAGGCTTTATACCAGTATATACTTATTCCAATTTATGGATGATAGCATTTTAGTTTTGTTTTGTCTGTTTTTACTGCTATATCCAACCAACACTGAACAAATACTCAATTGCCTATTTTGTGGGTGGCATGGTCATCTTTATTCATGCATTAAGATCTCCTAGAGCCTTAGACTTTCAGCGTTGGAAGACATCTGCTCATTTAAAAATTGGACAAAGCCATGAGAAGTTACATACGTAGTTCCTGGTCATGTAGTTAGAAAACAACAGTTTTTATGCTACTGCAGTGAGCCAAGTCGATTCTGAGTCACAGTAACTGTGGTGTCAAGGGTTTATTGTTCAAAATGGCTTTCCTAGTCACTGAGTTTGACTCTGTGACATGCATGGACGAGATCATACAAATAGGACGTGTTAGTCTATCTACACGGAGATTGACTAGTCTCACCATTAAATTGAATGGATCCAGTGGCAGATTTTGGGAACTTCATCCCCAGCAAAACAGAAGCAGGGAATGCAATGAACTTTATTTGGGGCCAAAGATTCCCATGCCAGCCAGTCGGGGACCTACAGGAGCAGCAGCCGCAGCAAAGAACGAGAGACACAATGTGAGATAGAACTGGGCTTGGGACTGCTGCCCCATGGAATCAGAGCAAGCGGCCTCCCCCAAACTTGCTGGAAGATCTGAGGTGAGGAGAGGGGGGAGGGCACACCATAATTGGCAGGACTAAAAGAGCTTTGTAACACTGCCCTGAAGCCACAAGGCTGAAGGCTGAAGGGTCTATGAGCACACTTCAGAAGCTGTCCTGATTGAGACACTTTATCCTGTTAACATCCCTAATAAAACCCCTCACAGTGAATATGGTTCTGCATGGTCTGTGAGCAGCCACAGTGGAACAGTAGGATTGGTGTTGGAATGAGTAGAAAGAGGTGTGGGAGTTTCACCTCATGGGAATTGGTTTTGTGTTGTGGATGCTGTTGATGGAGCAGTTCCACTTTGTGGAGTTGGTAGTGTGGTTGTTGTTGCATGCTGTTAAGTTGCAACAGGCTCAAAGTTGACCCTTCAGTGGATTTTCTGAGGCAGTGAATTGCACATATGGAGATTGGTCATTCTTCTCTTGAGGAGCAGCTTGTGGGTTTGAACTGTGTTCCTTTGGGATTGCCGTTCAGTTTCTTATCCCTAGGACATCAGAGCTTCCTAACTTCTGCAGAGTTGGTGGCAGTCAGCTGGCCACTTCCAGGCCTGTAAGCTTTTCCCTTACAGGGTGGAGTAGAACTACCCCATAGTGTGTCCAAGGCTGGAACTGCTAACCAAAAGCCACACTTCTCTGATGGTTCAAGTTCACTAGCAGCTCCTCAGCAAAAAGATAGGCTGCCCCCTCCCACTAAGACTTAGAGCCTCAGAAAGCGAGGGAGAGTCACTGTGAATTGACTTGATGTTATGAGGGAAACTTATGCAAGCAGACAGCCCCAACTTGCCCCTGCAGAGAGGCTGGTGAGATTGAATCATTGACATTTTTGTTAGCAGCATAATGTTTAACCAAAACTTCCTGGGCTTGAGTTCTCAGCACTTTCTATCACATCTAACTGGTGCAGCCTGGGAGTTTGCTAAGATGAGAGCCTCTTTCTTGCATAGTTTTGAGTAGCAGAGGTGGTGAGGGGCGGGTGGAGAAATCTCTGGACTTTTTAAGAAACACTGGTAAGCTAAGACTTCAGTTAAATAATGAGACACTTAACTGGTGCCACTTTCTAAAAGTGATTCCTTTACTTCTTTGATGTCTAAGGTGTGCCTGACCCATCCACTGTTGTCCTCTCAGTTGCCTCATCCACATGTGAAATATGGACAATTAAAAAGGAAGATCAAGGGAGCTCTGGTGGCCTAGTGGCAAGATGCTGCACTGCAATACCAGAGGTACACAGTTCAAATCCACCAGATGCTCTGCTGGAGAAGGAGGGGCAATCTCCTCCTGTACCAGTCAGATCTGATTTGATGGCACACACACAAAAATAGTAAAATAAAATAAAAGGAAGATCAAAGAAGAATTCATGCATTTGAGTTATGGCCTTGGCAGAGAATGTAAAATCTACTATAAACTACTAGAAGAGTGAACAAATCAGTGTTTGAAGTAGCATATCCAGTATACTCCTTACAAGTGAGAAGGATGAGGCTCCATCTTGCTTACTTGAAACACTTCACCAATAATGATCAGCTGCTAGAAAGGACATCAACAGAGAAGAGAGTTGATGAAAATGAGGGGAAATCTCATGAATAGGATTTCAGTCACTGTCTTGGTGGCTACATTCATAGTCTCAAGATTGTGAGGATGGTAAAAAACTAGACAATGCTTCATTCTGTAACTCATAAGGTTGCCATGAACTGACTCAAGCTTCATGGCAACAAATACAAATACTGCTTTTTGGCTTGGTTTCTATACAGACTGTAGCATATTGAGCCTGGTGAGCGATCCCTCCCCTGCAATGCCCTGCCTTACTCTCTCCATACGTGTGTGTGTGTGTGTGTGTGTGTGTGTGTGTGTGTGTGAAAAATTTGTGTCTAGAATTAGCCAGCTGGACTCAGTTTAGATGATCCCAATTTTGTTTTTTGGATGTTGACAACATCCAAAGCATCATAGTCAGGAGCAAGTCAAACGTAGGCCTTCTTCTCTCCATCAGGCCTAATCAAAGTGTTGACCTTAGCCACATCAGTGGCATAGAGCTTCTTTACAGCTTGTTTAATCTGGTGCTTGTTGGCCTTGGCATCCACAATGAACACAAATGTGTTTTTATCTTCTATCTTCTTCATGGCTGACTCAGTGGTCAGGGGAAATTTGATGATGGCATAGTGGTCAAGCTTGTTTCTCCTGGGGACACTCTTTCGGAGGTATTTGGGCTGCCTTCGGAGTCTCAGCATCTTAGGCCGCTGGAAGGTGGGTGACTTGCGGATCTTTTTTCTTCTGTGGACACCCTTCAGGACTGCCTTCTTGGCCTTTAATGCCTTTGCTTTGGCTTCAGTTTTGGGAGGGGCAGGGGCTTCCTTCTTCGTTTTTGGCACCATCTTCGCAGAAAGTCTCACTCTATACTTTTATTCATAGTCTTACCTTCTCTTGAAATACCAAGAATACTCTTTCTCAGGCTCTTGCCAGGCTAATCTCCTCTGCTGTTCAACTACTAGTTCCTCTGAGAAGGTGTTTAAATTTCCTATTTACTTACTACTCAATAAAACTGCCCCAAAACTTTTTACTTAAGTTGGTAATGATGTATTGTTTTTCATGGTTCTGTGGCTTGGCTACATGGTTTTTCTCCTGGTTTAGTGTAAAAGCATTCATTGAACTGTAAGGTAAACTGGGCAGAATGCCCTGAGACATCTGCAGTGGTTGCTGAACTGCTGTGACACCTCAGGTGTCCTTATATGACCTTTTCTCATCCAGTGGACCAGATGGTCTTCATTATATGTGGTCTCAGGGCAATGTTCCTAGAAGACAAGACCCTGGGTAGCACCCTTGTGCCATATGTGCTGATATCCCATTGGCTAAAGCTAATCACAAGGCCAAGTTCAGAGTCCATGTGGGCTGGAAATACACAGGGTGAGTAAACCTGAAGGCATGGTTCATCAAACCATCACTGAAACTGTCTATTAGTTCTCCCCCTGTCACAAGTGGTTCATATCCTCTTATATGAAAATGCATTTGCTCTTCCCTGATCCCTCAACATTTAATTTACTCATATCACCTGGTTCCAAGTGCAAGGTCTCATGATCCATATCAGGTCCTGATGTGAGTGAATAGGATTCTCAGGTAAAGTTTTTCAGACAATACCACTTGATCCAAGGACTGGTCCACTAAGAAGAAAAATTATCCATATGTGTCTCCATTCCCTGTTCTTAACACCCAACATAAAATGGTGAAAGAGGACTATATAGTAAATACATGACATTCACAGCAGATAGGCTGGGAGATAGCTAGTTATCGTGTAAGCAGGACTCAGGGCCTCTACTTTGGAGGAGAGTATTCCTGCATTAATGCCATTTTAAGTGCCCTGGGAAGAGAGATGTCAATTCCTTTTTACCTTTGGTTCTTAGCTTTGAGTGTTGAGCTGTTAGACCTACCTTTTGAGATATATTTCTTTTTCAGTGAGAATTCCAATATATATGTCTCTATGTGTGTCCACTTAAGGTTGAGAAATTTCATTTCATAGCAGCTTGAAGACCATTTTTAGCTGTTATTTTTGTTGTTAGGTGCTTTCAAGTTGAGTATGACTCACAGCAACCATATGGATAACATATCTGAACCCTGTTCTATCCTGTGCCTTCCTCATCATCTCTGACACACTTGAGCCCATTGTTGGAGTCACTGTGTGGTAAACTTTATTTTGAAGAAATATTTGCACTAGTATTTTACCATCAGATAAGCATAGTTTTTAAAATGATTGTATTTAAAGTACAGAATATA
>NW_006399759.1:8414878-8418977 GCF_000299155.1 Elephantulus edwardii
TCAGAAATGCCCAGTTTACCCCTATATTTCAAGTAAATAAAAAACACTTGCCCTCCAGGATCCAACTGTGGCAAGCTAAAGGCTTACCCCTACATGAGATTAGATACAGTTAATCAACTTCCCACTCACAACTGATTGTAAATGAAATCAGAGACAATTAATCAGCTTATAATTTATTTCTAATACAATAAAAAAATGCCCAAACAGTTTATCCCCATCATTCAAAGAAATAGAAAACACCTACTGTCCAAGACCCAAATGTTCCAAGCTAAAGGCTCAATTAATTGTCTCTGATTTCATTTACAATCAGCTGTGTATGGGAAGCTGATTAACTGTATCTGATCTCATTTACTATCAGCTGTGGGTGGGAAGCCTCTTGTGTAAGCAAACAGGATCTGGGCGGGTAGGCCTTTGTACTTAGAAGTCAATTGTGTGGAGGGCTGTAGGCCTGAGGGCCTAGAATTAGTAGTATTTGGAGAGAATGTTGTTCTAAGGGGTACAACACTTGTCTGTCAGTTTGCTGTACTGACATTACTTGAGCTTGCTCTAATACCGAAATCTGTGTCATTGGTGAGTCAAATACCAAAAGGGTTACCCATCATGGACAGATTTTGTTGGAGCTCCCTGATTATAAGAGACTAAGAAGCAGACTGAGCTATTCTATTTCTTAAATAAGAGGCTTATGAAAACCCTATGAACACCAAACAAAGAGGATAGTTATAGTAGTATGGTAGTAGATCCCAAATTGGAAGTGAGTTGAAATGAGGAAAATCAATAACAAAAACCATTTAATAATTAGAACATGAAATGTATGTAGCTTGAATGTTGGAAAACTGGAGATTGTTAATAATCATATGGTATACTATGCTGGGAATGAAAAACAGGAAGAATGATATTGCATTCATAGTCAAAAAAGTTAATTTTAAGTTCTATCCTAAAATACAATGTTGTGAGTGATAGGATAATATCCATACACAAACAAGGAAGACCTGTTGACACAGCTGTTATTCAAATATATGCTCCTACATCTACAGCAGCCAAAGAGGAAGAAATTGAAATTTTTACCAAATTTTGTTGTCTGTGGATGTGTTAATGATAATTGGTGACTGGAATGCAAAAGTAGGAAACAGTGAAGAAGGAACAGTAGTTGGAAAATATGGGCTGGGTGATAGAAATGAAGCTAGACATAGAACGATTGAATTCTGTATTTATAATGACTTATTCATTGTAAACACTTTTTAAAAAAGACACAAAAGATGACTTTACATGTGAATTTCACCTGATGGGCTATTCAATATCAGCAGTCAAAACCAGGCCAGGGGCAGACTGTGTAGACTGTGGGTCAGATCACCAAGTACTCCTATGCAAGTTCAAATTGAGGTTGAAGAAAAAAAAATAAGTCCACAGGAACCAGGATATGATCTTGAATTAATTTCATCTCAATTTCATGATCCCCTTAAAAGTAGGTTTGAGGTATTGAACACTAGTGATAAGAGACCAGATGAGAGTTGTGGAATGATATCAAGGATATTATCCATGAAGAAAGCAAAATGTTATTACAAAAACAGAGAAGAAAGAAAAAAAGCAAAATAGCTAACAGAAGAGACTCTGAACATTGCACTGGAGTGTTGAGAAGCCAAATCTAAAGGAAAACATGTAGAAGTGAAAGAGCTGAACAGATGATTTCAAAGGGCAGCCCAGGAGGACAAAGCAAATTATTATAATGAAATGTGCAGAGAGCTGTAATTGGAGAATAAAAAGGGAGGAACTTGCTCTGCATTTCTCAAGCTGAAAAAAAGGTTAACCCTCATGTCACAAGATTGAAAGATGTTAAGGGTAATATATTAAATGAACCAGAAAGCATCAAAAGAAGATGGAGGGAATACTCAGAGTCACTGTTCTGGAAAAAATTGATTGACACTGAAAAACTTCAGGAAGTAAGTATCATATAAACAAGAGCCAATGGAGGAAGTAGAAGCTGCTTTGAAGGCATTGACAAAAAAATAAGGCCGCAGGAATCAAAGTGATACCAATTGACCTGTTTCAATTAAGAGATACAGCTTTGGATGTATTCACCAGTTTATGCCAGGAAATTTGGAGGACAGCTGTCTGGCCAATGGGTTGGAAGAGGTCCACAGTTGTTCTCATTCCCAAGAAAGGTGACACAATTGAATGTGGAAATTACCAAACAATATCATTAATGTCACATACAAGTAAAAAACTGCTGAAGATCATTCAAAAACAGGTAGAACAGTACATAGATAGGGAACTTTCAGAGGTTCAAGCAGGATTTAGAAGAGACTTTGGTTAGATGGATCCTGGCTGAAAGTAAGGAATACCAGACAAATGTCTATTTGTGCTTTATTGACTATGCAAAGGCATTTGACTGTGTGGATCATGAGAAGTTGTGGTTGACATTGAAAAGAATGGGAATCCTAGAGCACATGATTGTGCTCACGTGGAACCTACACCTGGATCAGGAGGCTATTATGGAGCAGGGAAGCATTGCATGGTTTGGAACTGGGAAGGGAGTGTGTCAAGGTTGTATTCTGTCTCCATACCTATTCAATCTGTATGCTGAGCAAATGATCTGAGAAGCTTGACTCTTTGAGGAGGAGTGTGGCGTCAGGATTGGAGGAAGACTCATTAAAAATCTACATCATGCAGATGACATAACCTTGCTTGCTGAAAGTGAGCAGGGCTTGAAGCTCTTGTTGCAGAAGATCAAGGAATGTAGCCTTTTGGTGTAGATTACATTTCAATGTCAGGAAAATGAAGATTTTTAAACACTAGACTGATAGGCAGCATCATGATAGATGGAGAGGAGATTAAAACTATCAACAACTTCTTGTTTGGATCCATAATTAATACCCTTGGTACAAGCAGTCAGGAAAGAAGGAGATGCATTGCATTGGGAAAATCTGCAGATAGGAATCTTTCCAAAGTATTGAGGAGTAGTGATGTTAGCTTGAGGACTAAAGTGCATCTGATTCAGGCCATAGACTTTCCAGTTACTGGTTATGCACCCAAGACCTGGACAATGAATAAGAATGACCGGAAAAGAATTGTCGCCTGTGAACTGTGGTGTTGGAGAACACCACATAAACATCCCATGGACCGCCAAGAGAATGAGTAGATTTTTTTGGAAAGGGTGCAGTAGGAATGCTCTTTGAAGGCAAGAATAAGGAATCTTCGCCTCACAGACTTTGGTTATGTTGCTAGAACGGACTATTCCTTGGAGAAGAACATGATGTTGGGAAGAGTGAAGGATCGGAGAAGGAGAGGAAGACCCTCAACCAGGTGGATTGACAGGGTGACTGATGCAATGGGCTCTTGTTTGTCAGGAAGGGTGAGGATGGTGCAGGATAGAACAGAGTTCAGATATTTTGTTCATAGGGTTGCTGTGAGTCATACTCGACTCGATGGCACAACAACAACAACAAAAGTATAAAAGGCTTTGTTTTGAATGGAATATTTCTATCCCATTTTTAATGTAAAGACCTTGTACCACAACTTTTAAAGCCATACTAATAATAGTGCTAAACCGTGGACTTAAAAATAAATGTGTAAATATTTTTAATCAGTATTCCTTGAAAAATAAAATATAAAAATCATACCAACTTAAAAAACACAAAAGAAATACAATAAA
The DNA here is from genome assembly GCF_000299155.1 of Elephantulus edwardii. Taxonomy (NCBI): domain Eukaryota; kingdom Metazoa; phylum Chordata; class Mammalia; order Macroscelidea; family Macroscelididae; genus Elephantulus; species Elephantulus edwardii. Next base: position 8,418,528 of record NW_006399759.1, read on the forward strand.
GAGAACTTGAAGCACTGTTGAAGATCAAGATTATGTTTTGGATTAAGCCTTTCACTATGTATTATATCTCAACATCAAGAACACAAAAATCCTTACTACTGGACCAATACGTAATAGCATAATAGGTGCAGAAAACATTTAAGTTGTCGATGATTAATTTTACTCAGATAATTTTCCATGGTAACAATTATTAAAAAATAAAAAGGTGTGTTGCCTTGGGAAAATTTACTGTCAAGCACCTCTCCAAAATGCTAAACAGTAAGGATGTCAGTTTAAAGACTAAGGTGCATCTAACCCAAACCATGGCATCTTAAATGGATTCCTGTGAGTCTTAAAGCTGGACACTGAATAAAGATGACAGAATTGATAACTTTCAATAGTGGTGTTGGCAAGAAGTACTGAATATACCATGGCTTGCCAAAAGAACAAACAACTCTGTCTTGGAGGAAG
>NW_006399759.1:8419582-8421316 GCF_000299155.1 Elephantulus edwardii
CAACCCTGCTTGTTGAAACTGAGGAGGACCTGAAGTACTTGATGCAGAAGGTCAAAGACTGCAGCCTTCAATATGGATTGAAGCTCAATATCAAGAAAACAAAAATTCTCACCAATGGGCCGATTGGCAGCATCATGATAGATGGTGAAGAGAGTGAGATTGTTGACAGCTTCCGTTTGCTTGGCTCTACAAACAACACTCTTGGTACCAGCATCCAGGAAATTAAAAGACGAATTGCACTGGGAAAGTCTACTGTCAGAGATCTCTCCGAGGTACTGAGGAGCAACAATGTGTCTGGAAACTAAGGTGGCCTCATACAGACCGTGGTATTTGCAATTACTTGCTATTCATCAGAAATCTGGATGATGATTAGGCATGATGGAGTGGTGATGCCTTTGAGCTTTGGTCCTGGAGAAAACTATTGAATATACCACGGACTGCTAGGAGAACAAACAGATTCACACTGGAGAGGTGAAACCAAGCTACTCCTTGGAGGCAAGGATTCTGAAGCTTCATCTGACTGACATGGTGACTGCTGCAATGGGCTCTTGTTTGTCAGGAAGTGTGAGGATGGTGCAGGACAGAACAGGGTTCAGATCTTTTGTTCATAGGGTTACTATGAGTCATAACTGACTTTGGACATGTTGCAAGGCTAGATCTGTCCTTAGAAAGGGCTGTCATGCTTGGAAGGGTGGAGTGACAGTTCAGGAGAGGAAGACCCTTGATGAAATGGATTGATTCCGTCACTGGGGTAATGGGGCTAGGAGTGTTGGAGACAGTAAGATTGGCAAGGAATACAGCAGGCTTTAGGGCTGTTGTACATAGGGTTGCTATGAGTCACAGGTGAATCAATAGCACATAACAACAACAAAGGTTTACACAATGGTTTCTATTTCTAGTCAACAATTTCTACACAGATTGTTCAATGGCACTGGTTTCATTCATCAGAAGGACATCATACTCAGAAGGAAGGAGGGACAGCGCAGGATAGGAAGACCCTGGATGAAATGGATTGATACAGTGACTGGGGCAATGGGGATTGGTGTGTCGGATTTAGTAAGACTGGCTCAGGAGAGGGCAGAGTTCAGAGATCGCTATGGGTCACAGGTGACTCAACAACACATAACAACAACAATGCATAACCATTCCCGTTATTTCCATTCTGGGTTCTACTTTCACTAATACAGTTTCCCTGCCCCTTTACATTCTCATCTTTGGTTTGTGTTTTCTTTTCTTTTTTTATTGTGAAAAACATGTATGAGGATACAAGAGGGTAGGGTTGGGAGCAGAAGAGTGAGGATGAGCAGGGTTAAGGTGTTTTCTTTTATAAATTTATTTGTATACAGTAACTCATATATATTGTGTTTCATTCATGTATATTGTATTTTATACAATCCTTCATATATATTGTATTAAATAGAATTAATTATTATTGGTCTATGGCTGTTATCACTCTGTCTTTTCAAGTCTAGGGTGCTCTTTAAAGGCAAGGATGGTAAAACATCTTCTCACATACTTTGTGCATGTTGTCAGGAGGGGCCAGTCTTTGGAAAAAGACATCACACTGGGAAAGCTAGTTTCACTAGGCTCAACAAATTGCTTGACCTTAGACATAAGGTCAACTGGACTACACTCTTCAAGATGGCCAGACTTCCATATCTGGCAGTCAGTGTTGAGTATTTTTCCATGAGTCCTCTTACTCTTCATTAGGCCAACATGCCTTCCTTTAAAAAA
>NW_006399759.1:8421936-8424068 GCF_000299155.1 Elephantulus edwardii
CCAGTAGTGGAATTGCTGGGTCAAATGGTATCTCTATTTGCAACTTTTTGAGAAAGCGCCATACTGCCTTCCACAGTGGTTGCACCATTTTACGCTCCCACCAACAGTGAATACGGGTTCCCGTTTCTCCATAACCTCGCCAGCATTTGTTGCTTGCTGTTCTGTTAAATTTTGCTATTCTGACTTGGGGGAGATGATATCTCATAGTTGTTTTGATGTTCTTATCTGACATGTCATTCCCAAATACTTTTCCCCAGTCTGTGACTTCCCTTTTTACCCTGTTGGAGAAGTTCTTGGATGTGCATAGGGATTTGATTCTTAGAAGGTCCTATTCATCTATTTTATTTTCTCCTGGTTGTAGATTTTTCAGGATACTTGGAAGACTGTTTGTGTTGTGGATTAGGACTACTAGAGTTCTTCCAAGCTTTTCTTTAATGAAGTTTATAGTCCTTGGTTTTAGTCCTAGATCCATGATCCACCTTGAGTTGGTAACCTGCCTTCCTCGTATGATGGTCTCATGTTAGTGTTCCAAATCAGCAAGCTCCAGGGAGCAAGTGTTTACCCAGCCGTTATGTGTGTCACATGTGCTGATGGCCCTGTGGTGAGAGCAGGTCATCTGGCCCATACGGAAAAAGTAGGCTCACACCATGGAGCGTGATTCACTGTGAGTCATTGTTGTTGCAATCAATTTGAGCATGCTTCCAGACTAGATGTCCTTTTTCTTCCTTTGGGTTCCCTTAGCATTTTGAGAAGATACAAACAGTCAATGAGCTCAGCTGCTGACTGAAGGATTAGAGGTTCAAGTCCACCGAGAGGTGCCTCAGAAGAGAGGCAGTGATCTACATCAAAAAATTCAAACACTGTGGCACACAGTCCTGCTCTGGCTCACACAAAGGGGGTCATCCTGAGTCAGATGGCTCTGTGGAGCCTGGTTGGTTGTAACACTTTGAGCTTCTACTGTAGTAAGATTACAGCCACCACAACTATAGTTCACATAGTACTCTTGAAAAGAAATTAGTCCTGTATTAGTCCTCTGGTGGCCTAGTGGCAAGAAGCTGAAGGCATGCGATTCAAGACCACCAGCTGCTCCACAGGACAATGATGGGCAATCTCCTCCCATGCTATTTACTGCCTCTGAAAACCCACTGGAGGATCAGCTATGGGTAGTTCTAACTTGATGGTACACAACAACAGCAGTGAACGAGTCAGCTCTTTTTTGCATATAGGGCTTGCAAGGATTCCTCCTTGTTATTTTTCACTAGATATTCAAGGCAATGCACAAGTCTTGTATCTCCTCTAGTCTATGTGCTTACTTGCCCTCCCTCCCTCGCCCTTCCTTCTTGCTCCTCCTTCCTCCCTCCCTCTCCCTCTCTCTCTCCCTCTCCATCTCTCTCCTGGCTTCTGAAAGGTCGTAAAAAGATGCTGGCTGGTGGACTGTGATTCCTGAGTTCTATTGGGCTGCATATAGGATATATAGATATATAGGTACAGACCCTCTGATGTCCCTCCAGAAATGTCCAGTCCTGCTTCTCCTCATGTTTTGCCACTGTCTCATGTATTCAGATGTCCGACCAGGAGTTCATGTTTGGAGGGACTCACAATCAGCTAGAGGAATCAGAATAGACATTTGTTCAACAACTCAAGACTACTTGTTCTTATGGGCTGTCAAGTCACTTGAGACCCATAGTGACCCTATGCACAACAGCTCTGAATCCTGTGCTATCCTGAGCCAATGTCACCGTCTCTGGCACACTAGATCCCATTACCCCAATCCATCTCCTCCAGGGGTTTCCTTTTTTGCAGTCCCTCCATCTTTCCAGGCATCATGTCCTTCTCCAAAGACTGGTCACTACTGGCCACATGCTCAAAGTATATGAGATGGAGCTTTAAAATCCTTGCCTCTGATGAGCAAAGTAGTTTCATCCTCTTCAGAACAGACCTGATTATTCTGTTGGGAGTCCACGGTATGCTCAAGACTCTTATCCAGCACCACAAGTCAAGGGCATTGATTCTTCTTCTGTCATCCTTAGTCATGTTCCAGCTCGCCAATGTGGAGCAAGTGATTGCGAAGACCATGGCCTGAATCAGTCTAATTGCTCAACAACATATTAACAAATGTCAATAACAGAACA
>NW_006399759.1:8429445-8433486 GCF_000299155.1 Elephantulus edwardii
TTGGCCAGTCCCAAAGTTCAGAGCTGGCGGGGGTCGCGAGCTGGGTCGGGTCAGAGCTGGCGGGGCTCTCGAACCAGGCCAGGGGGAGCAATGCGATACCTGAAGATGGGGGTCGTGGGTCAGAGCTGCAGGGGTGTGTCCCTGTGTTTGTACTTTTGTGACTGAGATTTTTTTTTCAATTTTTGCCTTTTATTTTTACTTTAAAAATTTAAAAACTGAGGGTTTTTTTTATTATTTATTGTAACTTGGGTAAAAAAGTTTATCTTGCAAATTGGATTTCCATACAACAATTCATACACATTTTTCATGACATTAATTGTTTGTTTTTTAATTTTTAAAATAATTTTAATGAACATTTACAGAGAATTTGGATTTCCATTCATTCATTGCTGCACTTCTGTCCCTGCCCAGCCCTCCCTTCCCTCCACCCCCCAGTTCGCTCCTCTCTTTCAAAAGTGAAAGAAAGACTCCCTCCCTGGTACACAGTGCCCCCGCACCCCTCCCACCACCCCAAGTACATTCCACTATGCAACCCTAATTGTGGACTCTTGTGATAACCTTAATACCCTGTCATACATCGCTTTTAAATTATTCACTCCCTCATCTGTTTCAGTGCAATACACACAATTTATCCAGTTTTTCTCAGTCTTACCCTCACCCTGATATAAGTCCCATTTTACAGCAGTGGCACCATGCTATATTTGTCCTTTTGCAACTGAGATATTTCACTCAGCATAATGTCCTCCAGGCTCACCCATTTTGAATAATATTGAATGAGTTCCTTATTTTTCAATGCAGCATAGTATTCCATTGTGTGAATACACCACAGCTTCTCTATCCATTCATTTGTTGATGGGCACCTGGGTTGTTTCCAACTCCTTGTTATTGTGAACAGAGCTTCGATAAACATGGGTGCGCATGTGACTGAGATAATTTACTCTGCATGATATCCTCCAGGGTCCCATATTGTACAAGTTCAGTGTTTTTCAGTGCTGTGTAGTATTCCATTGTATGAATATGCCATTGTTTTTCTAGCCACTCCATCGTTCATGGGCCCTTGGGTTACTTCAATATCTTTGTTATTGTGAATAATGCAGCAATAAACATGTGTGTGCATACATTGGTTTGGGTGGCAGTTCCAGTTTCTTTAGGGAAATAGAATATGATTCTAAATGACCATATGAGCAACATATCTTGTCCTAACTTGTGCCGTCCTCATCACCTCTGACATACTTGAGCCCATTGCTATACTCACTATGTTAGAAGAATTGAAACAGATCATTGTGTAAAGTGATAGAAATGCAACTTTTCCCACTGGATCTTCTGGGTACCTAATTGCCTCCTTCGGAAAAGTTTATTTCTAGATAGTTCTTCATCTCATGGTATAGTTTTACATTCTAAGTAATTAAGAAGCTAGAATCAGAAATATATATAGCCAAAAAGGAGAAAGGTCAGAAAGGAGAAATAAAGGAAATAAGTGTCTGCCACAAAGTGAAGTCTTCACCAGTAAGTCCGAGCACTGGGTAACATGTTAGAAAGTTAGCAGCCAGGAAGGCTGGGACTTTGCTTTTCTGTGTATCATGTGGTTTTTTTTAATAGCTGGTGTGGCTTCTTCAGTTCTGGCTGGGAATCTACATAACAATTCTAATAGCCTCTCTCCCTTCAATTTGGGTTCCTTGCTTCTGCATCTTTGTCAAAGATGGTTTTGCTGCATACTGTTGAAATGGAACCGACTCACAGCTGACCCTTCAGTGGATTTTTCACGGACAGTAAATCACACAGAAGGAGATTGCCTAGCTTTCTCCTGCAGAGCAGCTGGTGGATTCAAACCACATACCTTTGTGTTGGCAGCACAATTCCTTACCACTAAACTACTAGATGGAAGCAAGAGTGGCATCCACTCCCTAAACAACATGCCTCCGGAAACTCTATGAACTTTGATAAATGTTGATAGTTGTAGAAAGGCTTCAGGCCTTTTGTTCATAGGGTCACTATGAGTCGTGCTTGACTCCACGGCAATCAACAACAACACTGACAACAACAAACCACTAGAACTCACACCTTAATGTTAGAAAAAGAAGGAACTCTTCCAGATAATTATTCTAACTCAGATTGAAAGCACTTTAAATAATAGCATCCAGTAAAGTCACAGAGGCCCCTTAACAGGCCCAGAGAAGCACTCCGTTTGTTAGACATTGTTTTCAAGAAGAGTTTCACTTAAAAGGGTGATGATACAGGCCTTAAAAGAATAGGTACGGAGAACAGGAAAACATGCTGGGTTGGCACAGGCTGAGCTTTGAAATGCTGAGACAAGGAGCAGGAATGGGCTGAGGCTCCGAGCGGAGAGGTGAGCCCCAACATGGGGAAATTAAGAAATGTTGAGAAGCATAAAGACAAAAGAAGAGAGTGACAGAACAGCCTAGCATCAGTGACTACATTGGACTTTCCTGTTCTGTGGGCCTGCTGGGCACATGCCTCTTCTCTGATGTTTAGAATGGAGGCTGGGGCCTTGAAGAGGAAACTCAACCAAATCCACTGCTGTTAAGGCGGATCTGACTCACGGGTGTGTCAGGGTGCGACAGAGCGTGCTCCCTGGGTCCTCAGGGCCTGTGAGCTTTCAGAGGTGCGTGACCAGATCCCAGAGAGGAGCACACCTCTTTCTTTCTTCTCTTTCCTTCCTCGCAAAAAGACAAAGATATTAGCAGTTTATATTCCCAGTGCCCAAGGCTACCCAGTAACATTCTGTAATTTGAAGCAGCTGGACTTTACCTCCCACCCATCATCCAAGCAGAGGCAGCGTGAGCTGCAGCAAAGCACCTGCAGACTAGTCATGACAGGATTGTCTTCTCTGTTTCCACCTGGCATGTGCCCTTTGCACTTTCAACCAGACATCTTTGAATAATTAACTCTCCACAACTGGAGTGGTTCTTCCCTGTGACTACATATTAGAACACTTGGAGGCATATAAAAAAATTTAATTCGTCTAGGGCGAGGCCGTGTGTTATTTTAAAAAGGATGCAGGGTACATGCAGGCTGATTGATAATAAATGGAATCACAAATTGAGACTCAGTGTGGAAAGTTTAGTCCAGATGGAATTTGTTGCCTCTTTCAGGTATCTGATAACAACACACAAGTAAATGATCCTTGAGAAAATCGAAAATCACAACACCTGTGCATGTATCCTCTGCTGGAAACTGTGGCCTTTGAGTCGCTTTTTGGGGGTGATTCTTGAGGAAATTTTAGGGTCTCATTTAACACCTGGCCTTCTGAATTTTGCTCAGTATGGCAGAATGGTGGCTGTGTCAATGGTCATAAGTACACACAAATCCCATGGTGGCTCAATCTAGCTGTCCATCCAGTCCACTCCCATTTCCATCATGACACCCAGTGAGAGTTTTGTTGGAGATCCTGATTGGTATCCATGATGCAAATCTTAAAAGGATGATGGGATGATGTTGTTTTTATAACTACCCTGTATTCAATGCTGACTCATGATGATTCCAGTACACAAGAATAAAAATTTTCCTTTTCCTGTGACATCTTCAATGCTGGTATGTCTACATCTGCTGCTGAGGCCACTCGTGTATTTTGAGAGCTTAGTAACCTAGGGAGCTTATTTCTCAGAAACCATATGTCCAGTCCTTTCTTCCTAGTCTGTCTGAGCCTGGAAATTATTGAAACTTGTTTACCATGGTGACTTAAGTGGTATTTGAAATGCTACTGGCACACTTTTCAGCATCATACCAACATGCAAGCCACCACAGTAGAACAACGTTGGCAGACAAGTGGTGTAAAATGGTATGATCCCAAACCCAAACCGAATCAACTGCTATCAGGTCAGTGCCAGCTCAGAGCAAGCCCTCAATGGGTTTGTTGTTGTTGTTATGTGCCGTCGAGTTGCTTGTGACTCATAACGATCCTATGTACAAAAGCCCTAAATTCTGCTCTGTCCTGTGCCAATCGCACTGTCTCTGACACTCCCATCCCGATTACCCCAGTCACTGAATCAATCCACCTCATAGAGGGCCTTCCCTTCCTGC
>NW_006399759.1:8433586-8445520 GCF_000299155.1 Elephantulus edwardii
ACTTGATCGTTCTAATGTGAAACCTATATTTGGACCAGAGCAAGGGAACACTGCATGGTTCAAAATTGGGAAGGGCGTACGCCAGGGATGCATCCTATCTCCATATCTTTTTTTCCAATGGGTTTATGACTCTATAATCTTTTTGGAAAAGACAGTCCCATTTTCTTCCCTTGGAGTAGCGAGTGGGTTTAAACCAGTGAACTCTGGGTTAGCAGACCCACACATTACACATTTTGGCTCCAGGATGCAGTATGATACATCGTCTCAACTCACTGCCACTCAGCCCGAACTGACTCATATAGTGGACCCTCTATTGGTTCCCGAGGCTGTAAATTATTTGGGTGATTACCTATCTTTCTCCCACTGAGCCACTTAGCAGTGATAATACAGGGTGCGATGTTATCTAGTACCATCAAGTCAGAACCAAATCATATCTGACCCTCTCCAGCAGGTTTTCAGAGGCAGTTAATAGCATGGGAGGAGATTGCCCATCCATCTCCCACCTGGCAGTTTTGAACCGCATGCCTTAGGGATTGCAGCGTAGGTTCTCACACTGAGTCCACAGGATGTGACAGAGACTAATTGCTCCCACTGTCCCAGCACTGTCTCTCTTTGTGGTCATCTTCCCATCCAGAAGCATCCCAGTTTGTGTCTGTTTTCCTTTCATTCCACCTTTGGACAAAACTGAGAACTAATCATTCAGTGATTTCCAAATGGTTACAGACCAGGCACAACAGCAGGGCTTGTTGTTTCTTTATTTTCTCTTTCAAAATTACCTTTTTCAACCACAGGGTTCATGTTGTGACTCCCCTTAGGGTTCCCATGTTCAAGGCTTTGGCAACCCCCCCATCCAGAGCACAGTGTGGCTGGTTGGCTTTGTCATAATGTAAAAGACAATCTTTCTGCTTATCATTTTAATTATTCTCTGCTGGGCCCTTTCTAATTCTGTTACATCATCTGTAAATGGCAGAAAACAGGACACACATTATAGTTTAAATTTGCTCTCATCTGATGGGTACGTGATATTTTATTTCTGAATTCTTATCCATCTGTTCTTCGCTTTTCGTGGAAAGGTGAGGGAGGGGGCAAGGTGATGCAGGAGGCAGGGAGGGCAATGATGGCTTCAAGGGATTCTTAAGTTCCTAAATTCCTTTCTAGGTCACAAGTGAGTAAAAAAAGTGATTCAATTATGACCTTACTCTTGCCCATGTTGAAACTCAGCTATTGAGTGTCTGTTCCCTTCTTCAGCTGTGACATGTCCTTCTGCAGCTCTATCCCCACCATGGGCAGCGCACTGCCACGCTAAATGTGCTGCCGTGGGTGACCTTGCCGAGCCCACGGGTCACCTTGCTGCCTGCAGATCATTTAGAACTGTGTTTCCTGACACTCAGATGCTCAGGCCGCATAATGAAAATAGGGCAGATCCTAGCACAGATGTTTAAAAATATTTCTTCCTCCTTAAAAAAAAATCCATTTAAGACACTTGTTCAAATACAAAGAAAGTTAAAATGACTCCTAGTCTTACTTCCCAGAAAGAACCTCTGTTAATAGTCTTATCCTGGAAGCGCGTGCACACACCCACACCCACGCACACACACACAAACAATCATGACAACTGCTCAGTAGTGATTTTCATTTCCATCAACGTTCCCCTTATCCAACCACTTTTTCTCACAAAGTGATTATTCAGAATTTAGGATTTAGGATCCCTTAGCTGCGTTACATAGATTTTTGCTGCTGTTTTACCGTCCCATTATGGAAGTCTATCATAATTTATCCATCTGTTCTCCTATTGCTAGATTTTTTTGAAGAAATGACCAGTCATGCCCTTTCATACCTTACAGGAGATGCTTGTCTCTTGGTTATTAAACTGCCAGAGTTCTTTCTATATTCTGGATATTAAACTTTTTCTCAGGTTTGTGGCTGTGCAAATATTTTCTCTCATTCTGTAGGTTTGTCGTTTTACTTTCTTAATAATGCTTGTCTCAGTTACTTTAATGTCACAGCAGAAGATGCTATGAGTGGGTGGCTTGTAAAAAACACAGAAATTTCTTAATAGTAAAGGAGGCTATTAGTCTGAATTCACAGCATCAGCTCTATGAGGCCTTGCTTTGCCTCTTTCCGCTACATTCCTGGAGCTGTCAGCAAGGCTTGGCATTCCTGCATATGCAAATGCATCTGCCTCTGTCATCTGTGATTTCTCCTGTGTGTCTGGTATTTTTTTTCTGTTTGTTGTTATTAAGATACAATTTTGAGGTGATTAGGTTTATGACACATCCTATTGTGCTACGAATAGCAAGTTAAGGAGACACAATTCAAAATCAAACCATAACAGTGTCTTTTGATGTAGAAATGTTTTCAGTTTTAGTAAAGTTCAAATTACCAATTTCCCCTCCCAAAACATCTGTGATTTTAGAGTTGCTTCTAAGAAGGCTTTGTCCAACCAAAATGAATGAAGATTTGTTCTTATGTTTTCTTTTAAGATTTTTATTACTTTTAGCTCTTAGCATTTGTCATTACTCTATTTTGAGTTAATATACGTACATAGTACAAGGGAGCGCTGGTGGCCTGGGGGTAAAAATCTGTGCTGCCAACCCAGTTCCAATCCACCAGTAGCTCTGAAGGATGAAGATGGTCTCTCATGGATTTATTGCCTTTCAAAACCCACTGAAGGGTCAGACTCAATGGCACAAACAACAACAGGAGGTAAAGGCACACTTTCTTTTGAATATAGATCTCTCTGAGGGAGCTCTAGTAGCGTACTGTGTACAATATTGCACTACTAACTTGAAGACCTCACTCCTCTGATGGTTGGGATCCCCCAACGTCTCTGTGGGAGAAAGATGGACAATCTCCTCCCACGTGATTTACAGCCTTGGAAACCCGCTGGAGAGTCAGCTATGGGTAGGGTTCACCTCTACGACTTGACTTTATTCTGATTGTCCTAGCACTATTTGTAAAGACTATTATCTTCCCATTGAATGGTCTTGCTGTCATAGCTGAAATCAGTGGTCCACAGACGTATGGACTTCCCCCACCCCTGCCCCTGCCCTGGATCTTTAATTACATTTTAGTAGTGGTAAGAAATTGTGCTGCCAATGCAGAGGTATGTAGTTCAAATCCACCAACTGCTCTGTGGGAAGAATGTGGGCAATCTCCTCTTGTGAGAATAGCTGCTTCTGAGAACCCACTGGAGGATCAGTTATGGGTTGATACCAACTCAATGGTACACAACAGCAACACCACTCTGTACGTACAGCCTTATGCTAATCCTATACAGCTGTGGTTGCTGTAGCTTTATGTATGTTTTGATCAGAAGGGATGAGTCCTCTTGCTTCCCAGATTTTTTGCCTGTTTTAAGTTCCTTGTGAGTTTTAGCACTGGTTTTTCCATTTCTGTGGAAATCTTGCTGGAATTTTGACAGGGATTGCCCTGAATTCATAGATTGCTTTGGGGACCATTGTCTTTAGTATTCTAATCCAACAACACAATATCCCTTTCTTTCCATTTATTTAGATTTTCTTTCATTTCACAGTAGTTCATATGTTCCAATATACAAATCTTGTACTTTAATGGCTAACTCCATTCTTCAGTATTTTAGGACATTTTCTAATTCAATTGTGTATGTTCTGAAAGGTGGATTAATTGTTTTTGTTTGTTTTAACTATCATTGGTTGTTTTTCTAGGATTTTTAAAGTATCCTGCAATGGAATCTACATGCAGGGATAGTTTAGATTCTTCTTTCTCATTCTTATGATTTCAATTGTTATTTCCTGACTAATTGTATTGGCTAATTTCTCAACTATAATACAAAATAACAATGACATCCTTGTCTTCTTTTTCCCAACTTTAGTGGAAATGTCTTTAGTGTTTCCTCAAAAAGTAAGATTGTCTTTAAGCTCGCACCATGATGAGCTTTTGTATTGGCAGCACAACTCCTTACCGCTCGGCCACCAAAGCTCCCTTGTATTATGTTGATATTCGATGCCACCAAGTTGGAATTAACCCATAGCTGACCTTCCAGCAAGCTTTCAGAGGCAGTAATTGCACAGAGGAGATTGTCCATCTTTCTCCCATGAGCAAATGGTGAATCCACACCCTGTGCTTTTGAGTCAGCAACACAGCTTCTCCTTAACCCTAAGCCACCACAACTCCCTTGCATTACAATAGGGGTTAAATTTTGTCAAAGGCTTTTTCAGTATCTCAACTCTGGTGGCCTAAAGGGAAGGAGTTGCACTGCCAACCCCAAAGCATGAAGTTTGAATCCACCATGGCAGAAAGATGGACAATCTTCTCCCATGATATTTACTGCCACTGAATCCCCAGTGCAGGATTAACTATGAGTCAGTTCTGATTTGATGGTACATAACACAACAGTCTGGAGGCTAAGGTGCATCTGATTCAGGTCATGGTTTTCACACTTACTTGCTATGCTTCAGAAAGCTATGCTTCGGAAAGACATCATACTTGAAAGGGTGGATAGACAGTGCAGGAGTGGAAGATCCAAGATGAGAGGGATTAATTCAGTGACTGGAGAAATGGAAGATTAGGTCTGGAAGAGATGTGAGATTGGCTCAGGATAGGGCAGAGTTCAGAGCTAATGTACATAGGGTTGCTATGAGTGGCATGTAACAACATCAACAACATGAAAGTAATCATATAAAAGTTCTTCTGTTGTTGTGATTGTGTGCCATCATGTCGAACCTGACGCATAGCTGATCCTCTAGTGAGTTTTCAGAGGCAGTAAATGGCACAGAGGGAGATTGTCCATTCTTCACCTGCAGAGTGGATTTGAACCACATGTCTTTGAAATTGCAGCACAACTTCTTACCACCAGGCCACCAGAGCTCCCTTTAAACTATTAATATAGGTAGATTACCCTGTATATTATAAGGCAGTCCATGTGGCCTTGTGGACAGAAAGTTGAGCTGCCAACCCCAAGGTGGGCAGTTTGAATCACCAGCTGCTTCTCTGGAGCAAAATGGGGAATCTTCTCTTGTGTGATTTACAGCCCCTGAAAACCTGCTGGAGTGTCAGCTATGAGGGGACACTCAGTGACAATGAGTATGAGCAGATAACATTAAAGATCTCATAATACTGGACCATCTTTTCATTCCTGCTATAAAACTCACTTGGACCATTAGTGTATTATATCTGTAAACCATAAGGCCCTCTTGCTTTTTAGTGAGATCACAAACTTATTTTTTTCCTTCATAGAAAATTGGAAACTATGGCCTATCGTCAAATCCAGCTGGGCATCTATTTCAATGTAAAGATAGAATTATTTGAACACAGTCACATCTATATATATATATATAATTACCATGGACTGCTAGGAAAACAAATAGATTTGTCCTGGAGAGGGTTAAACCGGGAGGCAAGGATTCTGGGGCTTCGTCTGACATACTTTGGACATGTTGTGAGGAGAGACCGGTCCTTGGAGAGGGACATCATGCTTGGGAGGGTGGAGGGACAGCGCAGGAGGGGAAGGCCCTCTATGAGGTGGATTGATTCAGTGACTGGGATAATCGGGATGGGTGTGTCAGAGACAGTGCGATTGGCACAGGACAGAGCGGAGTTTAGGGCTGTTGTACATAGGGTCGCTATGAGTCGCCGGCGACTCAACGGCACATAACAACAACAACAACAACAACAACAACAACAACAACAACAACATATATATATATATGGTATATATATGATATATATATATATAATCTTATTGTACAGGGACAGATTTGGGTAGATAGACTCACAAATCTAAAATATTTGCTTAGAAAATGTCACTGATTTTTTATTTTAGATACTTAGGATACATGTGTATGTGCAAGATTCCTTGAATTATTTTAGTTTTTAAAAAAGTTCTACTAGCTTTGATGCTTGAAAAACCAAGATGGATGGATGACTTAGCTGAGTCTTATCTCCCCCACCCTTTGTTGTTGTGTACTGTCAAGTCAGATCCAACAGGCACAGGAGGAGATTCCCCCTCCTTCTCTAGCAGAGAATCTGGTGGAGTCTAACAACATGCCTTTAGGATTGCAGTGCAGGTTCTTGTCGCTAGACTACCAGAGCTCCCTTAATTTGAGTCTTCTGTCTTTATATTTCTAGAAAATGCTATGCCATTATTGTTGTGCTTTGAGTGTGCTTTCTTAAGAAGTCTGAAGATGGCTAATTTGTTTGATAAAATTCACAACATATTCTCAAATAAAAACAACAACGATAATAATAACATCTAGTGGCCGTCATGTCAGACCAACTCCATTGGGTTTCCAAGGCTGTAAATCATGGGCAAGGAGATAATCCCCATTTTTCTCTTGAAGAGCAGAGAGTGGATTAAAACTGTCAGAGAGCTCTTTGGATTAGCAACATGATACTCTACAAAGTGCTGAAGAGCAATATAAAGACTAAGGTGCGCCTGATCCAGACCACAGTCTTGTCAATTACTTGCTATGCATCTGAAAGTTGGGCAATGAATAAGGATGACAGAAGAAGAACCAATGCCTTTGAGTTGTGGTGTTAGAGAAGCTAAATATCCCATGGATTGCCAAAACAAGTGCAACGAGAATGTTCCTTTGAGGCAAAGATGGAGAAACTTTATCTTGCTTATTTGGGCATTTTGTTAGAAGGGGTAAGTCCTTGGAAAAAGACGTCATTCTTGGAAAGGTTGAAGGTCAGTGAAAGAGAGGAAGACCCTCAACAAGGCGCATTGACACAGTGACTAACTTTGAATGCCATAATCACTGTGTCAATGCATCTTCTTGAACTACCATGTTTTTTAAAAAAATTTAACTGCAGTGAAGGAGAGGAAGACCTTCAATCAGGTGGATTGACACAGTGACTGCTTCAAAAGGCTCAGGTATATCAGAGATGGTGAGGATGGCACAGGAGAGAGTAAGGTTCCAATCTTTTGTTCCTAGGGTCACTTCAATGCATAATTGACTCAATGGCACCTAACAACCACCACCACCACCCAGAAAAAAAAGTACCCTAGAAAGAACCATTTTGACCCCATTTTCACAATTATTCAAGTCAAGAGTTTGGACAGGCTTGGCTGGATAATTTTTCTGCACCACATGGCTTTGACTAGGGTCACTCTGGGAAATTTGGCTCATAATTGAGTTGATCTGAAGAGAGCTAGCTGATCGTACTCATAGACATTGGTGAGGAGTGTCTGAGTTCTCCCATCAGATGAGCTCCTGGTTTTCTCCAGGGAGTCTCAGGGCTCCCCATAAGCAGATAGATTTTTTAAAAAACCAAACCATGGTAGTTCAAAGTTCAGGATCAAATATTTCCAAAGACCCAAGTGGGTGCTCCAGACTTCACATGACCTAGTTTTGGAAGCCCCAGAACAGCATGCCTTCTACTGGTCAAGGAATTCCCTTAAGGATCCTTTGGAAATGAGGATGGTGAGGCGTCATCTCACCTTCTCTGGAGGTGTTATCAGGAGGTGGACAAAGATGATTACATGTGGCAAAGTAAAGGGCCAGTAAGAAAGAAGAAAGATCCTCAACGAGATGAACTCAGACAATGGCTGCAATGATGAGCTTAAGCACAGCAGAGATGCTAAGATCTGTACTGCATCAGGCTGTGCTTTCCTCTACACGAGCTTGCTATCAGTCATACACATTTTCTTCTTCAACCTATTAGAGCTGCCCCAACAGCATCTAACAACAATAACTTTGGAATCAAAAGAATGAGAAAGAATTTGTTGTCATCTTTAATGTGTCGCAGCTAAGTTTCTTATGTTTTCAAGCTTTTTCCCCCCCCCCGCCTGGAGCCCTTGAGGATTGTTACCGTTAGTATTATTAAGACTTATCATCTAACAGATTTGTTAGGGTAGCTCTCAGCGCTGATCATTATGACAGTGTTCTCGACTTGATTAGGGGCCCTTTCAATATGTGCATTTGTTTTCCTACTCCCAGAAACGATCTTGAAATACAGCTTTAAATATTAGTACTGATCAATTGTTTTCTTTTCTTCTTTTTTCAGGACCCTCAGTTACACTTATGTTGAAAATTCTATGCTTGGGTTCAAATGACATTCCAAAGAGAGAGAGATAAGAACTAAGTCAAGACAAAAGAAAAGGACATTTCAGGAGTTTGGATAGTGGGGTGTGTGTGTGTGTGTGTGTGTGTGTGTGTGTGTGTGAACATGAGAGAGAGTAGAGAGAGAGGGAGGCAAGAGGTAGTTTAATAGAAAGTCTTGTACACTGTGCTTTGTCTTTGTTAGGTGCCATGGAGTTGACTGGGACTCATAGTGAACCCATGAACAACAGGCCTACACCCTGCTGTAACCTGTGCCATCCTCACCAACTCTGATATGTTTGAGTCATGGTGTCAATCCATCTTGTTGAGAGTCTTCTCTTTTTCAACATTTCCCAGTATAACATCTTTTCCTAAGGATTAGCAAGGAGTTGTGATTTGACTCAGAAGGCACTTGGGGAATCAGTGGAGGAGAGGGATACTATGGGCTGTAATTTTTTGAAAGTCCTTTCTGACCTGCAGTATGGAAGGTGGGTTGGGAGAAGCAAGCTGTTAGGAGAGATATCAGTTAGAAAGCTATTATGTTAGTTCAGGTGATAGGTGCTAGGAAGGACAGATTCTAGAGTTATTGATGAGGGAGAATCAACAGGATTTAGTGACCAATTGAGTGTGGTGAGGAGAGAGAGGAAGAATTAAAAATGGTTCCTAGGTTTTCTGAACTGGACAACTGGATTAACAGTGGTGCTGAATAGCTTTCAGCACACAGAACTTAAGATGTCACTAGAACATCAGAATAATAAGGTAGTGGGCTTTCGTGTTTATGGAACACGAGTGTATTGTCTGAGCTAGAGAGAATGCATTTGGAAGTTGTTGGTGTATGTGGTAGAGTCAGAGAGAGAGTAGATGAAACATCCCAGTGAGAAAGCATGGGGTGAACCAACAGCTGAGACAAAACTCCGGAGCCCAAGGTAGAGGGGTTATTCACATTCTGAAGGCAAAGAGCATTTCAAAAGGATTGTTGTCAAATTCCACTACAAGCTCTATGTTCTTGTTGTTGTTATGAACAAGTCAGAACCATGGCATGTTCAGTATTCTTCTCTGACACCATAACTTAAAGGTATCAGTTCTGTCATCCTTATTCATTCTCTAGCTCTCAGATGCATAACAAATAATCTAAAAGACATGGCCTGAATCAGGTGCACCTTAGTCCTCAAACTGATGTCATTGCTCTTCAGTAATTTGGAGAGGTTCCTAACTACAGAGTTTCCTAATGTAATACATCTCCTGATCCCCTGGTAGTGCTGGTACCGCGTGTACTTGTTGTAGAATTTACCTTAGTTGCAATAAATAGGGCACAACCTGTTGTTGTGAGTTGTAACTGAATAGATTCAGACTCATAGTAATTGTATGTGTGTCAGCAGAACTGATTCTTAGAGCTTTCCAGGTTGTGGCCTTTCTGAAGCAGATTGCCAGACCATTCTTTCAAGTGCCTTTGAATGAGTAGGTGAACATTTAAGTTACCACATGAGGATGCCAGAGGGAAGATAAAACTAAAACTTATTGCCATCAAGTCACAATGAATCAATAGCTGGCCCTGCAGTGGGCTTTTGTAGACTGTAAATCACACTAGGAGGAGTTGCTAGTGGACTGGAACTGCCAGAGAGGTGCCACCTTTGGGTTAACAGCACAGTTTCCTCAGACTATACACCAGAACTCCCCTAAGGGAAGTTATAGCAAGCAAGCAGTATTTACTTGCATACTTGTTCTACGTCACTTACCCATCTTTTCTTCAAGAACAGAATTAATGTTTTACCCTTTCAATCCTTTTCACATTGTGGAGATTAAAAAAGTAGCGTATGAATAAACTAGGTATTGGAATAAATGGGATACCAATTGATACCTTTCAAATGACAGATGCATACAGTCCTGGATGTGCTTACCAGTTTGTGCCAGGAAATTTGGAGGGCAGCTACTTGGCAGTCTGACTGGAAGAGATCTGTATTTGTCCCCATTCCTAAGACAGGTGATCTAACAGAATGTGGAAATTATTGAATAATATCATTAATATCACATTCAAGTAGAATATTGCTGAAGATCATACAAACTCAGCTAGAACAGTACACAGACAGAGAACTGACAGAAGTTCAAGGTGGGTTTAGAAGAGGCTGTGACACCAGGCATATCTTTGCTGACAACAGATGGATCCTGGCTTAAAACAGAGAATATCAGAAGAATGTCTATTTGTGTTTTATTGACTACACAAAAGCATTTGACAGTGTGGATTGTAACAAACCATGGCTAACATTGACTAGAACAGGAATCCCAGAACACTTAACTATGCTCATATGAAACCAATACATAGAGGCTGTTGTGCGAACAGAACAAGGGAACACTGCATGGTTTAAAATCAAGGGTTGTTTCCTTTATGCATACCTATCGGATCTGTATGCTGAGGAAATCATTTGAGAAGCTGGACTCTATGAAGAAGAATATGGCATCAGGATCAGAGGAAAAGGAAGACTCATAACAATCTGTGTTATGCAGATACACGTTGCTTGCCGAAAGTGAGGAGGACTTGAAGTGCTTGCTACAGAGGATCATCAAAGCCAAAAGCCAAAGACAATGCTGCACCTCAACATTAAGAAGACAAAAAATCTTTACTACTGGATCTATAAGCAACATCATAATAGGGAAAAGATTGAAATTGCAAACTATTTCATTTTACTGGGATCTACTTGCACTGGGCAAGTCTGCTATCAGTGACCTCTTCAAATTACTGAGGAGCAAAGATGCTAGTTTGAAGACTAAGGTGTGCCTGATTCAAGGCATGGTCTTTTCTATTACTTGCTATGCATCTGAGAGCTGGACATGGCCTAAAGATGACAGAAGAAGAATCGATGCCCTTGCATTACGGTGTTAGAAAAGAGTACTGAGTATCAAAAGAACAAACACATTTGTCTTGGAGAAAGTGTAGCCAGAATGCTCCTTAGAGGCAAAGAGGACAAAGCTTTGTCTCATATAGTTTGGTTATGTTAGGATAGGTTTCTCCTTGGAGAGAAACATCATACTTGGAAGGACAGTGGAAGAGATCAAAGACCCTCAAAAAGATGGACTGACACAGTGGTTGCAGCAATGGGTTAAAATGTGTCACAGATGATGAGGATGAGAACAGCACAGGATAGGACAGGGTTCAGATCTTGTTCATAGGGTTGCTATGAATCATGCTCAGCTTGATGACAGTTAACAACAACAATCACATTCCGAGTACAATCAAGACCCTGGATTCAAGTGGAAGAGTTTCAAGTTACAAAATTTACTGTGAAACCCATCCACTGTTGGTTAGTAGCCCAACACTCAGCACCCTATGCCAACAGGGCTTCTCTCACAGTGAAAGGGGAAGCTTTTTAATAAAAGGAACTTGAATACTCACACTTAACAAAGGTAGCAACATTTCTCTATCACAACAGTTTTAAAATAGGAAGAGAATGTTCTAAAAGGAGGCAGGCAGGAGACAGACAGCAAAAGAAATGGACACTGTCCACTTTATCACAAGGAAGGTGTCCAAAATCAGTAAAATACAGCTTCATGCACTGAGCTGTTGGGTCACAGTTTGGGAACTTATAGCCTTCATTCATATACCAGTAGCACTTTAAAGGCCTTGCTGCGTTGGGTCTTAATGATGTTGAGAAAAATGATCATTCAAGCTATTTTAATAGGTTGAAGTGGTGATCAGCTCTGGGTCGGTTCCAACTTTGTGGTACTCAATGACAAAAACAACAATTTGGCACCATCTCGGATGTGAGCACAATCTGGAAAGGAGTCTATAAAAAATGGATAGAAATTCCATATGACCCAGCTTGCAACATGTTGTTGTTGTTGTTGTTGTTGTTGTTGTTATGTGCCGTTGAGTCGCTTGCCACTCATAGCGACCCTATGGACAACAGCCCTAAAC
>NW_006399759.1:8445654-8447031 GCF_000299155.1 Elephantulus edwardii
TCCCAAGCATGATGTCCTTCTCCAAGGACTGGTCTCTCCTCACAACATGTCCAAAGTATGTTAGACGGAGCCTCAGAATCCTTGCCTCCAAGGGAGCCACCCGTTTAACCCTTTCCAGGACAAATCTGTTTGTTTTCCTAGCAGTCCATGGTATTCTCAATACTCTTCTCCAGCACCACAGCTCAAAGGCACCAATGAGAACTGAGGCACAAATGGAGACTACTAGTACACTAATGTTCATAGCAGGGTTATTCACCATCGCAAAAACATGGAAACAGCCCAAATGCCCAAGCACAATGCAATGGATTGAGAAATTATGGTACACTCACACAAAGGAATACTAAGCAGCACACAGGAGCAATGATTTTGTAAATTACTACCTACCTTGAGAGGGACTGGAGAGCATTATGCTGAGTGAACTAACTCAGTCAGTCCCCTAAGGACAAATATGGTATAAGACCATTATTGTAGAACAAATGTGAGGATCCAAGAGTGGGTGGTGGGGGGACAGAGGGCTGAGGATGAGGGGTGTTAATCATAGGATTGCACAATTTGATGGGTGGACGGGGTGAAGTACATGAGAAAGACCCGGTGTGAAAAACAGTATACACAGACTTTGTAAGTAAATCAGTATAAAATAAAAATAAAATGTGTACTTTGAAAACAAACAGAAAAAGCAAAGGTGACGTGGATAAACCTTGATGACCCTCCCCCACGATGTTCTTCCATGCTTGATGCCCGCTTCCCTTTCTCCTGAGATTCTTGTTCTTCTTTGCATACACACCCACACACACACTCCCACGCACCCTTCTTCCAGGAACTCCTTTGCCTCAGCCAAGCAAAAGCAAGATCTTCCTCTCCTGCCCTTGCACAGCATCTCACTGTGCTTGCCTTTGCACGGGTCACCAGGTCTACTTGTTTACGCGGCTGCTTTCCTACTAAGTTATGCACTCCTCGAGACCAGGGACCGTGACCATGTCACAGGGCACCTGGTACAGCTCTAGGCACAGAGTCAGTGTGCGCAGTGAACGCTTGCTGACTTGAGTTAATTTGGATAAAAAAATCATTCAGGGCAGGGTCTCATCCTCCTGAATGAATCATGGGGTGGTTCTTTACATTCTTTGCCTTGTAGTCACGTCGGGCCAAGAATCCATCTGGCACAGCAAATACCTGTGGCATGGAAAAGCACTTCTGCCATCCGCGGCTGGCATGCCTGGGAGGCCCGGAGGGGGCAGGGTTCCCCGGGATCCCAGCTCCGCGCCCAGCTGGCCAGCTGGGGGGGGTGGGCCAGAGCGGCCGCAGGGGGCGTGGCTGCAGGGGAAGCCGGCCCGCGTCCCCGCCCTCTCCCCCGACGTTACGGAAGCACCGCCTCCAGGC
>NW_006399759.1:8447606-8480115 GCF_000299155.1 Elephantulus edwardii
GCGCCGCGGCCGCGGAGCGCGCAACTGGGGCTGCGGGCGCCGGGCTGATGCTGCCAGAGCCCCGGCTCGCGACGAAGAGGCTGTCTGCTAAGGTGCTGAAGGGGGCGAATGAGGCAGGTCCTGGCAGAGGGCAGGTGAGGCAGGCAGGCCCTGGCAGAGGGAAGAGCATTTGTGTCAGATCACCCCAAATCATTGCTTTCCGAGGCGCCTTCTTGTGAACCTGTCCACCGAGGTCACCTTTGAAAGGAAAGTGTCCTGAGAAGAGGAGGGGGGGATGCAGCTAGCCAAGGCTTGCTGTTAAATTTCCGTGCCAGGCCTTGGGATTAGGAAGACCTTCTGAGCAAAGGGTTTATTGATTAGCTACTGTGGGCAAGAGAACCATAGTCAGCACTGGGGCTTCAGGTTAGTGTCACGCACACGGCCATGATGTGTTGCTTAGGTGCTGACTGACAATTTGCGTGTGAGGATATCTGTATAAAATATAAAACGTAAAACAGCGCTGACATTTATGCCCCATGTTTGTTCATTTTAGGTCTTATTTCCTCCCAGTCTGAGGAAAATTTGACCCATAAGTAGCTTGGTTTGGGGATAAAGAGGAGAAGAGAAGCTTAGGATAGAAATTTGGGGGAGTTTTGCAAGCTCTTTTGAATAACATTCAAGACGTAGAAGGAAAAAACTTAAAACTTGGCAAACAGAAGAAGCCCATCAGAACAGTGCTTGGTCCGCAGAGCTGAGCAATGAATGAATGAAACAGGGTTGTGCTACCTTTACCCTGAGCTCTGTCAGTCCCTCTCCTGTGAGCGATGGCTGATGGTTCCTCAAGTTCCTTGCGGTTCCTCAGTTCCTTTTTTCCTCCCAGCCATATGTGAGGTAACCCAGGGCCTTCAATCTGGGCACATGAAAGCAGTGTGGAATTGTGATTTCTTGTGGCCATTCTGTGGCTTTCCCACGCTTAGTGCATATTGGCTGTGAGCAACTTTGTTTCTCAGGCAATTGCTGGAGCGCCTTCGATCTTGGCCCTTCTCTCATTGGCTTTTTCTATCGCTTAGGGAGAAAGGAAAGCACTTTTGTTTGGAGAACATCTTTTCATTTTTATCTTGGCTCCTGGATCTCAGATCTGTAGTAAGAAAATGTTCGTGCCTCCGCTCTTAAAAGAGTTGGAATTCTACTCCACTGCCTTGGCTAGATTTTTGGACTTGAGCTCTGGGCTGCTGTTTCATTTCCCTGGGTTGCAGTGCCTGTTAGGTTACTTTGTCTGCCAAATGAAAACTTGACCTTTTATGAGTTCTCTGAGGATTTTTATCATACCTAAGTGGAATTATCTTTGAAGGGGTTGCGTAGCCGAGGTAATGCTAGCAAGGTTTTTGCGTGTCCACTATGCCTAAAATAACAGACATTCTATTTAGAAAGCTAGACCTCAACTAATAGAATCTCAACCTACTGTTTGCTTGTTTTACACATTAAATGTGTTGTTTTTGTTGTTACTTGCTGTGGAGTCAGAACCAACTCATGGCTGACCCTCAGCAGTTTTTCAGAGGCTGTAAACTCCAGCAGAGGAGATGCTAGATCTTTCTCCCACAGAGCAGCTGGTGGATTTGAACCACTTGCCTTTGGGTTGGCAGTACAACTCTTTATCCACTAGGCCATCAGAGGGTACTATTAATTAAAGTTTATCAGTGAGGGGACCTTGGTGACATAGTGATTAAGTGCTTGCTTGCTAACTTAGAAAAGCAGTGGTGCAACCCCACCTCGATGCTTTGTGGGAGAAAGAGGACTCCTTCTGCGTATCTAACGATCACAGCGGTGGAAACCCTGTGAGGCAGTTACACTCTGACTGGCTGGGAGTTGGAGTGAGTGAGAAAGTCTTGAAGAGATAAGTTAAACTCTCTTTAGTTCAGAGGCTGTATTGCAGGGTATCTGAAGTTTTTGTTTTGGTGTGCATCAGTCCTACACAGGCAGCTGCTATGGCTTGATGGTAAAAAAACTGAGCTGCCAGCCCGAAGGCGCCTGAGCCTTTGAATCCACCTGCTGCTCTGTGAGAGTAAGATGAGCAGTCTCCTCCCGCACCATTTATGGCCTCTGAAAACCTGCTGGAGGGTCAGCTGTGAGTCCGTTCCCACTCCACGGTACACAACAACAGACAGCAGATTCTACAGTTTTGGGTGCTTTGTTCCAGGCTTCCTAAGAATAGATTTCATTTATTTATGCTACTTATATTTGCTTTAAAAAGAAACTTTATTGAGGTGTAGTTTATATGTGATGAATGCACAGCTTTCGCAGGTACTCTTGGGTTTTGGCCAATGTCTGTACTTTGTAACCATTATCACTGTCAAGATAGAGAACATTTCCACCATTCAAGAAAGTCAGCCTGCCCTACAGTTTATTCATTTCTAATTGCACATGCATCAGGGCTGTGGCATCTAGTTGTGCAGGCTGAGTGCTGCCTAGCTTTAGGGGTGTCATTCTCATCAGTCGCTGGGAACATAGCCCCTGGATTTGTGGAGTGTACAGTGTCTGCTGCAGTGTGTCTGGTGGTTCATGAAAGTGCACTCGCTTGTAAAACACTCTAACAGGGCAGACCGACAAAAACCCGCCTCACCCCATTCCCTTCTCCACAGAAACTGCTCTTACAATTTGTTGCGATACCTCTCCCCCCAGACCTTTTCTGCGCATTTTCATGAAGTAGTAAGGAATTGTGCTGCGAATGCAAAGGTATGTGGTTCGAATTCACCAGCTGCTCCTTGGTAGATAGGTGGCCAGACTCTGCCTGTATGATTTACTGCCTCTGAAAACCTGCTGAAGGCTCAGCTGTTGGTCATTTCTGACTCTACAATACACACAACGACAGGTAATAGAGTGATAAAGTGCTTGGCTCCTAATTCAAAGGCGTTTTGAATCCACTAATCTCAGAAGAAAGATGTGGAGTCTGTTCCCATAAAGATTTACAGCCTTGGAAACCCCGTTGGACAATTCTGCTCTGTTCTCTAGGGTCACCACAAGTTGAAATATTAAATATCAGTGTGCTTGGGTTTTATTTGTTTGCTAGTTTATAGGTAATACAGAAAAGACCAGGTTCCTCCCACCCTCGTTAATGATATCACACTGTATATATTGTTCTGCACCTTGTTTTTCCTCCTAAGAGGCTACCTTTGCTTCTTGGAATAGAGAGATCTACCTAATTACTGCACAGTCCCCTATGTAGAGTGTATACATTGTAGGTTATTTAATCCTCTGATTCCTAATGGACGTTGAGGGGTGTTCATAGTCTTTTACTGTTTCAGACACTGCTGTAGTGAGCAGACTTGCGAAGCCAAGGGGGTGCGTGTTTTCATTGTTAATTGATGGAGAGTTAATCATGTTGGTACATTTGGATCTGGTTCATTTATCTTTAATTGCAGAGTAGTATTCAATTGTAGATTTAAATCATAGATTGTTTCCGTTCACTCCCTGAGGGACAGTTAGACTATGTGGATACCAGTTATTTGATAGGTATGGGTTTCGGAAACTCATACCTGCTTGTCTGAGGCCTGTCCTTGCCCTTTGTTAAAAATGCCCTTTGTGGTATACAGATTTCCAACTTTAATGTCATATTTACAAAAAAATTTACCCTTGAATGGGTGGTTTTGATATATCTGGTTTAGGAATATTTTCTCTACCTGATTAATAATGTATTTATAATATATAGTCTTGTATTTTCTTCTGAAAGTTTTTATTTTTCTTTTTTACATTGTTTTTTATTCTTGAACATTTTCTTTCCTTTCCCCCACCCCTCCCCCAGTGTACCCCTTGTTCCAGATTGTTGTCATACATATTATTCCTAATCATATTATCCTATTGGACAGTTCTTCCCCTCATCTGTTCTCATGCAGTTTTTATTATCTATCTTTTCTTTTCCCATTCTCTCCAACTCCCTCCCATGTCTGTCCTGTTTTATAACAGTCATATTATACAGTGTTTGTCCTTTTGTGACTGAGATATATCACTTAGCATAATGTCCGCCAGGCT
This sequence comes from Elephantulus edwardii, assembly GCF_000299155.1. Lineage (NCBI taxonomy): Eukaryota > Metazoa > Chordata > Mammalia > Macroscelidea > Macroscelididae > Elephantulus > Elephantulus edwardii. The sequence goes on from NW_006399759.1 coordinate 8,451,612, forward strand.
CGCCATGTTGCATAATGTTTTACAAGTTGATTGTTTTTCAATGCTTCATAATATTACCTTGTGTGAGTATACCATAGTTTTTCTATCCATTCATTTGTTGGTGGGCTGTTGGGTTGCTTCTATCTCTTTGCTATTGTGAGTAATGCAGCAGTAACATGGATGTACATACATCTGTTTGAGTCACGGCCCTGGTTTCTTTAGGGTATATTCCTAGTAGTGGAATTGCTGGGTCAAATGGTATTTCTATTTTCAACTTTTTGAGAAAGCACCAGACTACCTTCCATAGTGGCTATACCATTTTATATTCCCACCAAGACTTCCAATCTCTCCATAACCTTGCCAGCATTTGTTGTTTACTGGCCTGTTGAACTTTGTATTATTGCTGGGGTGAGATGATATTTCATAGTTGTTTTGTTATGCATCTCTCTGATAGCTAAGGATTTTGAACATTTTTTCATGTATTTGTTTGCCATCTGAATGTCTGCTTTGGTGAAGTGTCTAATTCATATCCTGTGCCCATTTTGTGATTGGGTTGTTTACCTTTTTCTTGTTAAGGGACAAGATTTGATTTTTCATGTGGGATTTGTTTCTACAAAACCACAGAGCTGCAGTGGATGTGAACTGCCTCCCAGGTTCGAGAATGTGATTCGAGATATGTGGACTTGAACCACATACCTTTGGGTAGCGGTGCATCTCCTTCCTGACTTTGCCACCTGAGCTCTCTGTAGTATAATAAAGAGATAAAACTGTGAGGGTTTGTTGTTTGTTTATTGTTTTTTTTTCAGTTTGAATAACTAGTTTTTCAGCACTTAAGAATGTTCTCTCCTCTACAGTCATCTAAACTCATAAAACTGTGAGCCTGTTAACTTTTTGGGCACTTGGCATAAATGTTTATTGTCTTCGCTGATCAATTTTGGTCAGTTAGTCTTGGTTTTATAGAAGGTATCTGCTTTAAATTTTGAAGTATATGTTAATGTTTTACATGTTTTTTTATTTTATTTTATTTTTTAAATTTTTTTTGGGACAGATTGCAATATTCATAACAGCACTTTATTGCAGATCTGTGAAGGACAACGGGTCTTGGTCTCAAAGACTGCCTCCATACATGCTTTTTTTTTAAAAAAAATTTTTTTTTACACCATTATTCACTTTTATATAATCACTCATATAAGTTTTGTTTTAGAAGATAATTTCTGTGCAGTTTTATATAATTACTATTTATCTAATACTTATATCTCCCTGTCTCAAGTCCCTAATGCACCTTATTTCTTCACTCCCACATCCCTCACTATTCTCTGTTGTCCTAGTGATTTCCTCTTCCTTCTTCTACATGCCTTCTCTCCTTTCCCTTTTAAAAGGATGCATATCTCATTTCTGTTTGCTAATTGCAATATCTGTATTTTCTTTATCTTGATATTTCCCAGAGTGATTCTCCCTTGTCTTGGTCCTTATTGTGTCCTTTGTCTCCCCATTCCATTTCTGTTCTTCTCCCCTCCTCCCTCCCCTAAATTACCCTCTTGTTTCTACAGTAGTGGTCTTATGCAGTATTTGACATTTTATGCCTGACTATTTCAGTCAACATAAAGCTCTTCTAGACTCTCCCATGTTGTGTCTAACTTTACAAATCCTTTGTTATTTTTTCCTGCTATGTAGTGTTCCATTATGTGGGTGTTTAATGCTTATTGTCATCTTTGGCCAATTTTAATAATTTCATTTTGTTTTTATAAAAGTTACTGATTTTAAAATTTGAAATATGTATATATTACTGTTTTACTTAAAAAAAAAATCTCTGCCGTATCTCCAATACTGGTATTTTCACCTTTTTGGAAAAAAAAATAATAACAAACCCCTCTGTTTTTGTTGTTAGTTATCAGCTTTGATTCATGGCAGCCCTGTGAACAGCACACATGAACCTGTCCTGTGTTGCACCATCCTCACAATCTCTGACATACTCACTCAAGCCCTTTGTTAAAAATCACAGCGTCAGTCCATCTTGTTTAGGGTCTTCCTCTCTTTCATTGACCTTCCACCTTTCCTGGTATGATGTCTTTTTCCCAGGACTGACCCCTTCAGACAACATCCCCAGAGTATGACATATCACCATTCTTGCTACTAAGAAGCATGCTGGTTGCACTTCCTCCAAGACAAATTTGTTCTTTTGACATGCCATGAGATTTTTAATACTCTTCTCCAACACTGTAACTCAAAGGCATTAATTTTTATTATTTTTTTTTTGTCTTCCTTAGTCATTGTCCAGCTTTCAGATGCATAGGAAGTAGTTGAAAGTACCATGACTTGGATCAGGTCTGCCTTAGTCTTTAAACTGATGCTGTTGTATTGAAGTGTTTTGAAGAGGTTCTTTATGGCAGATTTTTCCAGTGCTACACATCTTTCGATTTCTGCTGTTACTACAGATTTTGATTGCAGATACAGTAAAATTAAATCCTTGACAACTTCAGTCTTTTCTCTGTTTGTTATGATGTTGCCTGTTGGTCCAGTGGTGAGGATTTTTGTTTTCTTGATGTTGAGATACAGTCCATTCTGTAGCCCATTTGTTCTGCAGCAAGTGTTTCAAGCCCTCTTCATTTTCTAAAAGCAGAATTGTATCATCTACATAATGCTAGTTGTTGTTAAATTTTCCTCCAAACCTGATGCCACATTCTTGTACATTAGAGTCCAGTGGCTTCTCTCAGATGATTTGTTCAGCATACAGATTGAGTAGGTGTAAAGGAATGCTACAGCCCTGACACACACCTTTCCTGATTTTAAATCATGCAGTGTTCTCTTGTTCTGTTTGAGCCTCAGCTTCTTGGTCCATGTATAGGGTTTGCATGAGTACAATGAAGTATTCTGGGATTTAGGTTCTCCTCCTCTCCTCAGAGAACAACTTTTTGTTTCATTAATCTGTTCTTTGTTTTCTGTTGATTTCTTCTTTTTTCTTTCTTGGGTTCTTTTATTTTTGTGTTTGTGGTAAGCTTTTCTTTATTAATTTTTCTTTGTTTTTGGTAAAATAGAGGTAGTTCAGATCTTGTTCCCAACTATTTGTACGTTCCATACTTGTAAGACAGAAACATCCATGTCCTTTGGGATGGATTACTAATAGCTTCTAGTAAAGGACTGTATTACTACTACATTAATGTCATATTTAGCCACGTGACTTGCTTTCATTAATGAAAAATGAGGGAGGAGCACATACCACATCCGGACAAAAGTTTTAAATTTCAGAACTTTGTGTTTACCTACCCAGCTGTCTTTGTCTTCTTCCCTGAGAATGACACTTCCCAAATAGTGTTAAGTTTCTTCCATTTAGATTTTAGAATGAAGATGATGCATGTAAGATTGTCATTGCTTACCTACAGCCGTTATATAAGGCAAATTAATAACAAGCCTTTGTTTACTAAGATTTTGGACTGGTTACTATCTCTTAATCTAATGGAAACCGACTGATAAGGAACTTGGTACTATAGATTTTGTAGTCAAATGTAATTTTGCTCCCAGTTATATGCTTACCTGTAAGGGAGCATGTACTTCTTGACCTCATTTTTAAGACTTAGCCAGAGAAATTTGAATGGTGGTGAACAACTTTAATTTTGAGTGGAAACTTTGAGAACTACTGCACACTTTGGTCAGTTTGCCTGTCCTCCTTCTGTCAGAAGAGTGCCACATCAAAAGTGGGGTATGCTGCCCCTTCGGCCTTCTCCTGGAATGAAGACGTGGAGCAGAGCCAGAAACCAGTAGCTATTTCATCCTATGTATAATGTAAGAAGAAATACATCTTTGTTACTTTAAGCTGCTGAGATTGTGATATTGTGTTTTCCTTTAACATAGTGGTGGTGGTGTTTTCTCTTGAGTCAGAATTGACTCACAGCTGACTCTCCAGTAGGTTTCCACAGTCAGTAAATTGCAGGGGAGTTGATTGCCCAACCTTTTCTGGTGGAGCAGCTGAAACCATGACCCTTTTGGTTGATAGCACAGCTCCTCACCACTAAGCCACCAGAGCTCCCTTCCCTTAACATACTTTTGTGATATTTGTGTAGGTGAGGCAATGAAAAATATCATTTGAGGCAGGTGCACCTTAGTCCTCAAAGTGATATCCTTGCTCTTTAGGACTTTAAAGAGTTCATTTGTTGCAGATTTGCCCATTGCAATACATCATTCGATTGCTGCAGCTTGCATGGGTTTTGATTGTATCTAAGTAAAAGGAAATCCTTGGGAACCTTAGCCTTTTCTCTATCATGATGTCGTCTATTGATCTAGTTTCTAGACTTATGCTTACTTTATATTGTTGTGTGATTTACAGTGAAGACATAGTCTTTGATCATCACCGGTTAGTCCTTTGAGATTTTTTTGTTCAACAATGGAGCATGTGTCATCTGCATATTGGAGGTTTTAATGAGTCATCTTCCAATCCATTTTTATGTAGTTCGGCGTCTTGGTCTTTGGTCAGTGAAGGAGAGGAAGACCCTTAACAAAATGGATTGGCCCAGCGACTGCAACAGTGGGCTCGCATGATCACAGTGGAGGTCATGAGGATGGTGCAGAATTGAACAAAGATTACCTTTCTGTGGAAGGGTCCTGGACCTGAATCGCTTCAGTCAGCTGGCCAGGTAGCTGTCTTTCAAGCTTCTTGGCATAGACCAATGAGCAGTCACATCCAGTGCTATGTTCCTTTGTTCAGCATTTCAACTGATAGTCTGTCAAATCCTGGAACCTTGTTATTCTCCAGTGCCTTCAGTACACTTGGAATTCCTCCCTCAATCCCACTGGCTCTTGATCATATGCTGCCTACTAAAATGGTTGAACATTAATCAATTCCTTTTGATACAGTGATTCTTTGTATTCCTTCCATCTTCTTGTGATGCTTCCTGCATTATTCAATATGTTGTGCATAGAATCCTTCTGTCTTTCACAAGGCTTGAGTTGTTTTGCTTTTTTTTTTTTTTAAAAAAGTTCTTTCCTCTTGAGAACTACCAAGTGAGCTCTTCTCTTTTGATGTTCCTCTTTGCTTTGTCTCACTGAGCTGCCCTTTGAAATCTTCTGTTCAGCTCTCTTGGTTTATTCTTTCTGCTATTCATTTTAACTACTTCACAATAACAAGTTTATGTCTTTCTTGTCTTTTTAATGAACATTTACAGCAGCCATTGTGTCAGTCTACCTGGCTGAGGGTCTTCCTCTCCTTCCCAACATCATATCCCTGTCCAAGGAATAGCCTCTCCTAGCAACGTGCCCAAAGTATAAAATCTTAGGCTGTAGTTCTTTTTCTTCAGTACTTATGACCTTCTTTCTGGCTTTTTTTGTGGTTGCTATTGTTACTTGAAAAATCTCTTGTAGTTTCTCCTTGCCATTTATTTGTAATTATCTGGTCTTTTGTGTCTTGCACCACTTTATTAACGATAGGTTTCAGTATAGACTGATTCATATTTGTTTTTCCTTGATACCTAGACTGTCTTTAGATATGAAAAATTACATTTTAAATTCTAGAACACTTTAGTCTCTTCTCTTATAAATACTGCTTCTTCTTAATTTTTCCAAACCTTAGTTTTATTAAGATAAAAATATGAGCAGTATGTTATAATGTCTTCATGCATCCTGTATATATGTATTTATTTTAACTTCACTTTCATATATTTTCTCATCTCTCTGCCTGTGGGCCACGTTCTCAGTGCTGCCTTTAGATTGCTGATTTTCTCTGTGAATTCTTGTGCTTATTTGTTCGTTGAGTTACTTTTTTTGTTTTTGTGTTAAAAATGTACATAACAAAACATGTGCCACCTCACAAATTCATAATTGATTTCGTTCTTTTTAATATTTTCTTATTCATACAGTATTTATTTATCTTTCCTTTGCCAAACCCTGAGCCAATCTCTTTTGCCTGGGGAGATACAGGGAAAGGATCATAGAGGGCAGATGAGACATGGGGATGAGGGGGCACCCAACAAACTGTAGGAGGTGGAGATGGTTCCTTCACATGGCGAAGAGGATAAGAAAGGCCACTATCAGGCAGAAGAGCCCCATGGCCTCTGAAAGGGCAAAGCCCAGAATGGTGTAGAAGAGCTGCTGCTTCAGAGAAGGATTCATGGATAACAATGTTGAGGCTTCCAAGCACAGTCCCAGTCCCAGCTCCAGAACCAGCCACTCCAACAGTGGCAGCCCCAGCCCCAACAAACTTGGCTGCTGTGTCAGTATCCCTTGAGATAGTGCTGGTTTGGAAGCTGTGACTTGGGGTACATGAAATCAAGGAATGCGGTACTGTGAAGCAGCTGAAATTCTCATCTGTCAGTGCCTCTGTGGTTTCAGCACCACTGCAGACAGTGGACGGCTCAGCAGCTCAGAGGCCTCCTGACCAGGGAAGGGGGTGGAGACAGACTTGGTGCAGGCCTGCATTTTCAGGGGATGAGGGAGGGGCTGTGGCAGGAAAGCTGCTCCTGGTGCAGAGAAGACAACAACAGTATTCTTCAAGTTGTACACCTATTTTCACTGTTCTTTCAAATTTTGCTATCGCCTCCCTGTGCAGAAACTTCCCATCCCTTCATTTGACCCTTGATATTCACTAATAATCTTTATTTTACATTTTTAAAATAACCTTTATTTTCTTAATGTCTCTTTATATCATATAACTGAGACATACAGTGTTGCAACTCTGTAGTCAAGTCATAGAATGTTGGGACTATGTCATTATAGCTCTTGCAACTGTATCAGTCAACATGATATTTTGAGTGCTCATCCATTGGGTGGTGTGGCTCTGGATTTAATTTCTCTTTAAGGTTGGGTAAGAATACGTTGTGTGTATGCACGTTTTGTTTTTTCTTTCATCTGGTGATGCACACTTCTTGTGCTTCCATCTTTTGGCTGTTAGAAGAGGGTCTCTGTGCACTGTGTTGTGCAGGTGCTGTTTCCTCTCCTGCTTTGTCTTCTGGGTGTGCACCAGGGATTGGGATTGCTGAGTTGTATGTTGCTCCACTTTTAACCTTTCGAGGAATTGCTAATTTGTTTCCCAGAGTGGCTATACAATTTTATGTTCCCACCAGTGATAGATGAGTGTTCTAGAGTTCTACAGTCTTGCCAACACCCATGACCTCCTTCCTCTCTGCCCCTAAATTGCTGTTCTGATGCAGGTGAAGGCTGGTACCTCATTGAATTTTCACTTTAATGAGTGAGGTGTTCGTTTTCAAAACCTCGAATTCTTTTCTACTCCTGCCTACTTTTGTTTTCTTTCAGCTTGTTTTTCACTGCAGACTTTTTCTGTGGTTATATATTTTTTTAATAATAGATTTTATGCATCAAATGGAATTAGGTTTACAAGGAGCTCCAGTGGCATAGCACATTGCAGTGGTGGGCTGTTAACCAAAAAGTTTGGTGTATAACTTTCATGTATAACCATCGTTCTACTGAAGAAAAATAGTCATTTCCCTCCTGTAAAGACCTTGGAAAAGTGGTAGAGAATTGCCATTAGTTGGCTTGATGGAGGATTTTAAATTTACAGAAGAACTGTACATAAAGTACCAAAGAATTTTCAGATGCTTCCCTCCTTTCCTACACTCTTGTTGTTAACATCTTGCATTCCTGTGCTACATAAATTGTTATAGTTGAATCAATATTGGAGTTGACTCAACTCCATAGTTTACATTAGGGTTTACTCTCTGGGTTGTAGAGCTTATGAGGTTTGACAGATGCATATTGTCATTACTCAGCCCTTATAGAGTTGTATAGTTTTACTACCTTAACAACAAACAGCCTGTGCTTTACCTAGTCACCTCCCTGTTTCCCCTGAGCTCTTAACGAGTCACTGTGTTTTTTTTTACTGTCGTCACAGTTAGCTTTTCCCAGAATATATATAGTTGGAATGATACAGTGTGGAGAATTCTCAGATTGTTTTTCACTAAGAAATTTATATTTAGTGTTTTGTGGCCAGGAGAGACTGGTCCTTGGAGAAGGGCATCATGCTTGGCAGGGTAGAGGGACAGCTCAAGAGAGGAAGACCCAGATAAGATGGATTGACACAGTGACTGGTGAAATGGGGACAGATGTGTCAGAGACAGTGAAACTGGCTGAGGATCTTCAGAGCTATTGTACACAGGGTCTCTGTGAGTCTCAGTGACTCCGTGGCACATAACAACAGCGGCAACAACAACAAATCTTAAGGGAAGAGCTGCTGGTGGATTTGAACTGTGGAATATGCCCTGCCTTTTCCTCAGTGGCACAGCACACTTCAGATTATGCCACCAGAACTTCTGAGTATAAATGTACTTTGAAGTTTCTCAAATTGTTCAGTAAATTAAACGTCATCTGGAATGAGTTCATACTACAATTGTTGCTTTCATTGGCAGTCTTTCTTAGCATTATGTTTTGTCATGCGTTTGGGAGTTTCTATTTTAAGAATATTTTTGGTTTTGTTTTTCTTCTTGCTGTCTTCAGCTTTCCCTATGTGTTGATATTTCAGTTACTTCTATTGGTCAACTGGACTCCAGTCTCCAATCAGAATGATAATTGTGGTCCCTGAGAGGTGCCCTTTGAGGGCATTGGGGTTATTTTAGATCAACTCTCAAGATTATTGTGCATGTGTTGGTTCTACTCTTGGACATCAGGTTGCCCTCGACTCTCTGAAGCCTGGAGCGTTATATCAATTACACTTGGCGGCAGAGACTTGCAGCATTGCTTTTTTGCTTTCACTCAACTCCAGCATGGTGCCTCGTGTTGAGCAGTGAGTCTGGATCCAGTGCCTCCTGCTTCCCCACCTCTTTGCTTTGTGTTTCTCTTGCCCTGCAGAGACGTGCACTCAAGAGTCTGTGCTGCTCACCCAGCAAGCCTGTAACGTGAGACCTGCTCGGAACGTTATCTATACTATTTATGACCAAAATGGAAACGGATCTTGTGTTTTAATTTTATTTCATTTTTCTTTCTTAAGCTAATTATTCTATGTTTTTGTAGCAGATTGTCTGTTTTGTTACTGGACTAGTTGATCAAACTTCTTTCTAAACGTTTTACCACTTAACTTTTGTTGTTTGTTCTTGCAATGCTTAGACCTTACAGTACAAATGTTAACAGTGGCAATCATGATCATTTTTAACCTTCCCCCGCCCCGTAGGAATCCTCCCATTGTTTCACTGTTAGATATGGGGCTTGCTGGAGGTTTTTGGTTTGATGTCTTATGTCAGTTTAAGGAAGTGTTTTTCTGGTTTTGATTTATATTTTTACCAAATGTTTAATTTTTTTGGGTGTAGAATTTTAGTAAGGGCTTTTTTGAATATCAATTGAAATAACTTTTTTTCTTTTTTAAAATGCTAGGCCTTTTGAAGTATGGATAACAGAACTATTATGTTGTTGTTGGGTTCTGTGGCGTTGACTGTGATTCCTAATGTTCTTATAAGCAACAGATCAGAATCTTGCCCTCCCTGTGCCTTCCCCTCTATCTCTGACATGCTCGAGCCTTTTGTTACACTGGATCAGTCTATCTCTTTGAGGATTTTCCTCTGTTTCTGTGGTCCTCCCCCTTTCCCCACATCCTTTTCCCAAGGACTGGCCCCTCCTGATAACATGTCCAAAGTATGTAAAATGGAGTGTTTCAGCATCCTTGGCTCTAAGGAGCACTGTGGTTGCACTTCCTTCAAATATACCAGTTTGTTTTTTTGTCGGTCCATGAGGTATTCATTCATCTTCTCCAACACCAGCATTCAAAGGCATTGAGTCACCTTCACTCATCCTTATTCATTGTCCATCTTTCAGATGCATAGGTAGGAAGCAATTGAAAAAGATAATGGCTTAAAAAAATAATGGCTTGGATCAGATGCACTTTAGTCTTTATTTTTGTTTATTTTTTGAAATGCAACTTTTTTCTGGTGTTAAATGAAAGGGAATGGGAGTGATAGTAACAAATAAAGATTTCACCACAAAATACTGTGATGTGACTGTGAGCAGTCTTGTATTTGGAACTTAAGAAGTGCTCCCAAACAGCTAAATATGCAGGCCCAAAGAAATGAAAGATTTTTTTTAATTGCCACACTCACTCCTAAGCCCACCATCCCAAACATTAGCACGCGTTCTGCTTAGGTAGATAATAAATTGGCAGATAGGTGGCATCACCGGACTATAAAACTATATAAAAAAAAAACAAACCCAAACTATAAAACTAGACCTCTGAGGCTGGGCTCCAACTTTGATCTTTCGCAGATGTCTTCTTCATCCGGGAGAGCAGTTATCTGTGCATTCTCTAAATGATGCTCATATTGTGCTGCCGAACTGGGTTCATGACAACTTCTGGGGGCCGGGGGTGGTTTGGTGGTGAGAGCAGGCATGGCAGCAGACTCCATGTCAGGGTCTCTGGTTAGTTTCCTAGCAAGCCAAAGGAAGGGCTTTTCAAAGTTGTAATAACTTTTGGCAGAAATATCATAGTATCTTCATTCTTCTTTTAGTAAAACATGATGGATTTTGCCTTAACTTTCTTGCACTTAGTGTCCACTTTATCGCCACACTACACAATGAGAATATGTTCACAAACATGAACCAGATCCCTATGCCAGTGAGGCACGTTCTTGTAGGGAACACTTGATGTAACAGCAAACATATCTGGCACATTGGGCTTGGAGATAATAATCATCCCTCGGTTCCCCAAATTTCTCCTGGGCAGCTGTATCCCACATATTGATTTTAATCAGTCTTTTGTTGGTAGAACACAAGGGGATGGACTGCCATGCCCAAGGTGGCTACATAGTTCTTGAATTTATCAGCTATGTGATGTTTCACAAATGTCATTGTTCCAGTACACTATCGCCCACCAACTTAAAGTTTGAACTGGCCTTGAGGTTCTCCGTGCATGGCCAACTTGCTGGGTCTTCCAGAAGTGTGTCTGGGCCCCTTCTGACTGAGGGATGGAGAGATGAGAGAAGCTCAGTTCCGCACCTTAGTCTTTAAATTGATATCCTTACATAGTCATAGTTTAGAGAAGTCCTTGACAACAGAATTTTCCAAGGCAGTACAGAGATTTACTTGTGAATGAATTTTAATGAAAATAATACTTTTAAGATGTCACATATAATATTAAATTTTTGTGTATAAGCAGGACTGTGCTTCCAATAAAAATTGCAGAATTGGCATGCTGCAATCATGAGGCTGGAATTCACCATCTCTGTAACCTCTCTGTAATCAACTAGTACTCAGTAATTTGTGTGTGTGTGTAATTTATGAGACTCTGCAGATATTTTTTCAACCTCAGCCATTCTAACTTCTTGGTGGCTGCTTTTTCTAGACTCTCTATAGCCCCCTTTAACTTTTATTACTACCTGTTTTGTTTCTCCTTGCCAGAGAAGTACTTTCTCTATTGTTGTGTGGCTGAGGAGCTCGTGTGGCACAATGGTTAACAGTTGGGCTCCTTTCCAGAAAGATTGGCAGTTCAAACCCACAGCTGCTCTGTGGGACAAAGATGACACTCAGCTGCCAGAAGGGTTTACAGCCTTAGAAACTTCATGCAGCAGTTCTGTCCTGTCATATAAGATTGCTCTGAGTCAAATCAGTTCAGTGGTCACTCACTTACTTATCACCATCAAGTCAAAACTGATTCATCGCTAACTGTCCAGCAGGTTTCCAAGGCTGTAAATTGTGTGGTAGGAAATCACCATCTTTCTTCTCCAGAGCACGTAACAGTAACTAACGTAAAGGTTGGGGATTAAAACTCTGTGGCAACACTACTAAAGGGAAGTTCATGATCCACTTCCATGAAGACTAAAGCCAAGAAAACTGTTTGTTAACAACTTCAGTTTGCTGTACTCCACAGCCAAAACTCTTGTACCAAAAGCCAGGAAGTCAAAAGACTAATTGTATTGGGAAAATCTACTGCCAGGGACCTCTCCAAAGCACTGAAGAGCAACGTTTTCAGTATAGAGGCTAAGGTGTGCCTGATCCAGGCCATTGTCTTTGCAGTTACTTATTATGTATCAGAGAGGTGGACAATGACTAAGGATGACAGAAGAAGACTTGATGCCTTTGAGCTGTGGTGCTGGAGAAGAGTACTGAATATACCGTGGACTGCCAGGAGAACAAACAGGTTCATCCTGGAGAGGGTGAAACCAGGTTGCTCTTTTTAGGCAAGGGTCTATCTTGAAGCTCCATCCCACATACTTTGGGCATGTTGCCGGGAGGGACCAGTCATTGCAGAAGGACATCATGCTTGGAAAAGTGGAGGAACAGCACAGGAGAAGACCCTGGATGAGACAGATTGAACCAGTGACTGGGGTAATAGGGGCAGGTGTACTGGAGACAGTGATACTGGCTCAGAATTGGACAGGGTTCAGAGCTGTTGTCACTGTGAGTTGCCGGCAACTTGATGCCTCATAACAACAGGTCACCATGTGGAAGCAGGCAAAATGATCCAAATGGCAGGGTAAACACAAAAGGATGAGCACTGGAGAATCACTAATATTTAATCCATAGGTTGATAGCTTAGTCCATCTGTATGTCTGATGGCCTCTCATGGTAAGCTCAATCCTTGGTGAGAACAGTGGGTGCACCACAACCTGGGGGGGGGTGTCACCATGTAATCTTACCTATTCATTTATATTGGAATACTCTGCAGTCTTACCTGTGCCTTGTTTAATTGTGGTGTGGGTTTTTTTTTTGTTGTTGTTGTTATCTTATTTGAACTAAGTGAATCTTGCTAATTAGACAAATAGTGTAGAAGAATAAAAAGGTTCTTTTTTTTATAAATAAAAAGATTCTTGCAGAGAAACTACACATTAAGTTTTAATGTGGCCGAAGACTGAGGTCATGATGCAAGCACATATGAACAACATTATCTTATTACCTTTTTGTCAGTCATAAAGCAAAGTAAAAGAAAAAAACAAACCCCCCCCCAAAATGCAACAAAACCATTATTGGTCTAATAAAATTGAGAGCGTTATTCACTAGACCAGTGTTATCACTGAGATGTTTATAAATTAGGGATTTCAGACAGGGCTCAGCAGATCCAAGATGGTATGGTTTGGTTGACCAAAAGACAGTATTTCAGAATGTGAAGATAAGCTTGAGTGTTTCCAATGCTCGTTACGGTCATGTACTGCTTTATCAAGCACCTTAAAATTTCTGTTAAAAGTTTCTTGTGTTGGGAACAAAAAACAAAAAGCCATAAACATTTCTTTATGCTTTGGTAAAAATGACAGAAATAATATATTGTTGTTGTATACTGTTGGGTTAGAACCAATCCATAGCTGATCTTCAGTGGGTTTTCAGAGGCAGTTAATCACATGAGAGGAGATTGCTCGTCCTTCTCTCTCAGAGCAGCTGGTGGGTTTGAACTGCTTGTCTTTGGGATTACAGCACAGCTTCTTACCACTAGGCCACCAGAGCTCCCGGAAATAATATATAGCCATATTAATAATTTTAGCTTAATGAGGAACTGAAATACATCTATTTCCCACAAATATTTAGGATATTTAAGACATTGCTGACAATGTGAAGAAATGGACCTTAGACCAAATTATGGAGCCTGGGGGAGTTCTTGTTTACTTGGTTAAAAGTACAGAACTTTAAAAAAATCTAATGTACTCATTTCAGTAATATAAAGAGAATTGTTTTTCTAAACCATTAAAGAAAAGGTGTATGAGAAAATGTACTCAAAGTAAATGATTTAAAATTTTCTTAAGATGCAGACATTCCTCTAGGTCATATAGTCCTGGTGTACAAGTTGCAGTACAGTGGTCGCTTGTGGTTGCTGTGAGGCCGAACACTGTGACACTGATGTGTCAAATATGTTAATGGTTGGCTACCCAGTGCGGACAGAGAGTGGGGTGGAGCTCCCCGATTAAAGCAAGCTTGGAAGCAGGAGTGGCATCCACTTCCGTAAGAGCTTGCCTCCGGAAAAACTATGGACCTGGAGAGAGGATGAGAGACACCCAAGCGTTGAGGACTCTCCTTCATAGGGTCGCTATGAGTCGCCTGCGACTCGACGGCACTTAACAACAACAGCAACAAGAACATATAATCCATACCACATTAGGAATAATACAGTCTATCTAGAACTCAGTCTAATAAATGGAACCTTAACAATAGACTTGGTATCTCTCATTGGTTACACTGTTCTTGCATCTCTGCATTTGCTGTTTTGAGTATGATATTTGTTGTTCACACACACATTTCTTTGGTACTACTTCTACAAGTATGAATCTATATCTTCTATTTAGGGCCAGATCCAGGGTCAGATGGGCAAGACACCTAAACTCCAGAATTTAAGGAGGCCCTCATTCTTGTACACGCTAGACGTCTAGAGGGAGAATCTCCTTGCAAGTTGCACCTTAAATGACTCTATTGCTTCATTCTAGTTACCAAACCAAACTCAGCCCTACTCAACTCACTCTTGCTGAGGCAATTCTGACTTTAGTTATCCTAAAAGAAAGTATTGTCCTAGAAGATTTCCAAGGTGACATATTCTTGCTTGTGTTAATTTGGATGTTTTAAAACTTTATATAAAATATAATTTTAATGTATTATGTAGCAGCCTTTTTGCACTTAACATTATTTGTGAGATTTATTAATTTTTTAAACAGATCCTTTATAACTGATATGCAACAGACTAAAAACTTTGATGTTGTATATGCCTTTTAAAAAAATATTAATGTCAATGAAAATTTACAGAGACTTTGGGTTTCCATTAATTCATTGTTGCACATTTCTCCCCTTCCAACCCTCTTCCATAGTACACTACCCTCTTGGAAAAGTAAAAGAAAAATTCTTTCATTGTTTTACAAACTCTCCCCAGGTCCACTCCACTATGCAGCCTTTGCTCTGGACTCCTTGTCATGACAAAAAGACCTAATCACATATCCCTTTTAAACAGTTTTCTCCCTTGTCTGTTTCAATGCAGTATACATTATTGAACCCATCTTTCTTAGTCTTCCCCCAACCCTGATGTCAGTCCTGTTTTACAACAGTGGCACCATGCAGTATTTATCCTTTTGTGACTGAGATATTTCATTCAGCATAATGTTATCCAGGGCCGCCTATTTTGAGTAATATTGCATGAGTTCCTTGTTTTTCAATGCAGTGTAGTATTCCATTGTGTGAATATACCACAGCTTCTCTATCCATTTGTTTGTTGATGGGTGTATATGCCTTTTATTGATACAGTAACTGAGACATTTGAGGGTTGGTGTCTCTGAATCAGTGAGACTGGTTTCAGACAGGGCAGGCTTCAGAGCCGTTGTACGTAGAGTCACTGTGAATTGCAGGCAACTCGGCAGCATGTAACAACAACAACAACATTTACTGGCCTTGATATCTGTAATCTTCTTACTATACAAGTATTCTGTTGTGTGACAATATATGTTTTTTCCATTCTCTCTTGATAATTAGGTTGTTTCTGATACTGCATTCACAACAGACAGTACTGCTGTGAGCATTCCTACATATTTCTTCTTTTGAGTGTTTTCCCAACATATTTCTAGAAGAGAAATTTCTGAGCAATGAGCTGTGTACTTTTTAAATGTTTCTACATCTCTTCTGTTCAAACTGCTTGTATATGCTCACCAGAAATAAATGAATATTTCTACTGTTTCGTATTTTTTTAGAGTGTTACCGTCAAGTTTAGTTTTTCCCCCACTTGGTAAGTGTGATGGATAAGCTATTTTGTTTTTATAACCCTTCTGCATAGAATAACACAGATACCAAAGAAAATATTTGCTTAGTGAATGATTATAAAGCAAACATCCTGTACTCAGCACCCAGGCCAAGAAATTACATTTTGCCAGCAGCTGCAGAACCTCTCTCTGTGTCGTGTATCCCAGTCAGGGCCCTTTTCCTGCTTCCAAGAGCAGCCACTGCCCTGACTTGTATAGTGAGCACGTCCTTCCATTTCTTTATGGCCTTAACTCTGGATCTGGATCTTTAAAGGTTTAAGTTTAGTCTTGAATGTTGTTGTTAGGTGTTGTCTAGTTGCATCTGACTGAAGTGACTCTATGTAAAACATAATGAAATGGCACAATCTTGAGCCATCCTCTCAGTTTCTCCTGTTTGAACTCATCTGTCTCATTTAGGGTCTTCCTCTTCCAGTAACTCTCAACTTTACCAAGCATAATGCCTTTCTTCCCAGAAGGGGATTGGCCCCTCTTGACAACAAGCTCAAGTGAAATCTAGGGAACAATCTGGCCATGTGCCTTGCAAGACAGATTTATTTGTTCTCAGCTCCCCCGAAGACGGATGGGCAGGCTCCTCCCATGTGACTAAGTGCCTCTGAAAACCCTCTGCAGGGTCAACTTGGGGTCAGTTCTGACTTGATGGTACACAGCAACTTAGCCTTCATGGTATATTCAGTGTTCTTCACTAATACCATGATTTAGAGACATTAGTTCTTCTTTCATCTCCCTTCGTCATTGTCCATCTTTCACATGAAAGGAGGTGACTAAAAAGAGTGTGGTTTTAGTGCAGGTGCACTTTAATCCTCACAATGAAATTCTTTCTGTTCGGGACTTTAAAGAGGTCCTTTGTAACATAGTTGACCAGTGCAGTATGTTAATTTCTTAGCTTCTACTGATGTGTCAAATGCAATAATGGTTACCCTTGGTGGACAGTGTTGGAGCTCCCAGATTAAAACAAGCTTGGAAGCAGGAGTGGCATCTACTTCCAAAATAGCTTGCCTCGAGAAATCCTATGAACCTGGAGAAATGATCAAGGTTATACAAGTGTTCAGGTCTTTCGTTGATAGGGTTGCTATGAGTCCTATATGACTTGATGGCACTTAACAACATCAGTAAACAACCACCACCACCAGCAACAACAGTGAGAGAGCTCTGTTAGCCTAATGAATGGAAAGTGATGCAACTAAGCCAAAGGTGGGTGATTTTAACCTGCAGCCCTCAGGCCTGGTTTTAATTGTTTTTTTTTTCTTTTCAAACATTCTTCTAAAAGGTATAGCACTGGTCTGTCCATTTATTGTACAGAGGTAACTCATGGTTGCTGTGTTGCTGAACACTGTGACACTGATGTGTCAAATGTGATAATGGTTACTCATGGTGGACAGTGTTTGGTAGAGCTCCCTGATTAAAACAAGCTTGGAAGCAGTAGTGGCATCCACTTCCGAAATAGCTTGCCTCTGGATACTCTGCATGGAGAAATGATGAAAGTTATACAGTGTCCAGGTCTTTTGCTCCTAGAGTCACTATGAGTCCTATATGACTCAATGGCACTTAACAACAGGAACGACTTCTACCAATGTTGATGGAAGATCCAAATAAAAGGAAATCCTTGATAATTGCAATCATTTCTCTATTTACCACGATGAGTTTTGTTGGTCTAATGATGACAGTTTTTGTTTTTTTGATGTTGGGGTGTAATTCATACTGAAGGCTGCCGGGCTGGTGTTTAGTTATCAACAGTAAGAGCTTCGCCTCAGCTGTGTTTTCTGCAAGGAAAATCATGCTGTCTGCATACGAGAGCTTGTTTCTTAATTCTCTGTTGTTATTGTTGTTTGCCTTGCTCAGAGGCAGTAAATCACGCGGGAGGAGAATGCCCACCTTTCTTCTCCTTAGAGCATCTGGTAGATTCAAGTTGCTTGTCTTTGGGATTGCAGTGCAGGCTCTTACCACTAGGCCACCAGAGCTCTTTGCATGTCGGCGCTAGTTTATGAAATGTTGTGTTGAGTCAGGACCGACCACTGATCCTCCAGTGGGTTTTCAGAGACAAATTGCAGGAGAGGAATTGCTAATCTTTCTTCCAGGGCTGAGCTGATGGATTCGAACTACATACCTTTGTGCTGGAAATGCAGTTCCTTAGTACTAAAAAACATCAGAGCTGCCTTATGAATTATTAAATTAGCATTTATGTGATTCCTGGGGAAATTGCCATTTTTTCATATATATGTTTCCCGTTTTTGTTGCCTGTGCTTACACTTGGCCAGCTTTTTCTTACTGTTCTGTACACGTGCTTGGTCTACCGTAGATACCAGTCCTTTAGTTGTATGGCTTGCATGTATCTTTTCCCAGTTGCTGACATCCTTTCTACCTTTCTAATAGAGTCTTTTGATGCATATTGTTGTTAGATACTGTCGAGTCTGCTCTGACTCTTAGCAATCTGTTCTTGTTGGTACGTGCCATTGAGTCTTCTGGGACTTATAGTGACTCTATGTACTGCACCTCTGAAGCCTACCCTGTCCTGAGCCAGACTCACTGACTCAGATACGCCTACATCCATTGCCGTAGTTACTGTGTGAATCCATCTCGTCAGGAATCTTTCTCTCCTGTGCTGTCCCTCCACCCTTCTGAGCATGATGTCCTTCTCCAAGGAGCCATCTCTTCTGGCCACGTGCCCAAAGTATGAGACATAGCTTCAAAATCCTTTACTCCAAGGAAAAACTATATACAGCATTGTAAACCCCTGCTCAGTATTGTGCCATCTCCAGCGTCTTCATTGCTGTATCTAAGCTGATAGTTGCTGTCACTATGTCAGTTCATCTTACTGAGAGTTTTCCTGTCTTTTGCTGACCTTCTGATTTTCCAAGCATGACGTTCCTCTCCAGGCACTGGTGCCTCCAGGTAACATCCTCAGCGTGTGTGACATGAAGTCTCTCCTAGGGAACACTGGCCGCACGTCTTCTGAGGCATAGAGTTTTATAAATGTAGGTTTCCCAGTCTTTCTTTGTCCTTTTGTTTTTTTCAGCTTATAGAATCCTTTCCCCTTTTGAGTTAAAGAGATTCTAAAATTATAACTGTAATACAGATTGCTTGCCAAAGACATAGATAAGTCTTTCACAGAAGAGGAAATGCAGATGGCCAGTAGACCTCTGAAGAGGCAGGGATCATTAGCAGTGATCAAGGAAATGCAAATCAAGATGCAACGAGATCCCGATATCTGCCCATACTGAGGCAGAAGTTGCAAAGCTCCATAGAGACCAAATGTTGGAGAGGATGTGAGTGCATGCAATCTTCAGTAACATTACTGATGGGCACGCACTTTGGTGCACTTTGATAAGCATCTTAGCAAACTCTCTTCTAGGTATTTACCCAGGATAAACTCTTGTACCACAAAAGACAGTAAAAGAATATTTGTAATTGCATTGTTCATAGGAGGGGGACCCCGCCCTGAGCAAATAAAATCATGAACAGCACCCAGATTTTCATCAACAGGAGTGGTTGTTGATATGTACCACAATTTATGAGTCAGAACCGACCCATATCTGACCCTTCACTGGGTTTTCAGAGGCTGTAAATCACTCGGGAGGAGATTGCACTTTTTTCTCCCCTAGAGCAGTTGGTAGATTCAAACTATGTGCCTTTGGATTAGCAGCTCAACTCCTTATTAGTAAACCACCAGAGCTCCCTTCAAAAGGGGCGTAGGAGATTAACGTGTTGCTGCACACGTTTAAATTGACGACCGTGCTATTTTCAATGTATTACCGTCATTTGTGGCAACGTGTTACAGTGTTAATCAGCAGCAGCATGCAGCATGCAGCAACATAATGAATCTTCTTGTGAAATGCCATTGTGTCAAGTCCAACTCGGTTCCAATGTATGACGGAGAGAAACCTTGCACGTGCCATCCTTACAATCTCTGTTGTGTTTCAGCCCATTATTGCAGTAAGCAATGTGACATTTGATTGAAAGAATTCCAAGACCTATATAGAATATGATGTTGTTTTTATGTACCGTTGCGTCACCTGCAACTCATAGCAACTCTGTGTACAAGAGACCTAAACCCTACTCTATCCTGTGCCAATCTTATTGTCTCTGACACACCTACCCCCATTACCCCAGTCACTGAATCAATCCATCTCATCAAGGATCTTTGCCGTTTTTATTATTTTGAACTGTAACTTAAATATCATAAGATTTAACTTAGTAATTTTTTTATGTAGGCACAGAATTAGACGACTATTGTTGTTGTTGTTATGTGCCGTCGAGTTGCTTGCGACTCACAGCGACCCTATGTACAATAGCCCTAAACTCCACTCTGTCCTGTGCCAATCGCACCATCTCCGATACACCCATCCCAATTGACCCACTCACTGAATGAATCCACCTCATAGAGGGCCTTCCCCTTCTGTGCTGTCCCTCCACCCTACCAAGCATGATGTCCCTCTCCAAGGACCAGTCTCTCCTTACATGTCCAAAGTATGTTAAACAGAGCCTCAGAATCCTCGCCTCCAAGAAGCCACCCGGTTTGACCCTTTCCAGGATGAATCTGTTTGTTTTCCTAGCAGTCCATGGTACCCTCAATACTCTTCTCCAGCACCACAGCTCAAAGGCATCAAGTCTCCTAATATCCTCCTTACTCATTGTCCAACTCTCTAATGCATAACAGGTGATTGCGAAGACCATGGCCTGTATCAAATGCACCTTAGTCTCCAGAGAGACACCATTGCTCTTCAGTACATTGAAGAGGTCCCTAACAGCAGACTTTCCCGTGGCAATGCGCCTTTTAATTTCCTGGCTGCTGGTACCAAGACTTGACTGTGGAGCCAAGCAAACTAAAGCTGTGTACAATCTCAATCCCTTCACCATCCATCCTGATGCTGCCAATTGGTCCAGTGGTGAGAATCTTTGTCTTCTTGACATTGAGCCTCAATCCATAATGTAGGCTGCAGTCCTTGACCCTCTGCAGCAGGTGATTCAGGTCCTCGTCATTTTCAACAAGCAGGGTTGTGTCATCTGCATATCGAAGACTGTTGATAAATCTTCTACCAATCTTGACCCCACATTTCTCCTCATAGAGCCCAGCCTCCCGGATAATCTGCTCTGCATACAGGTTGAAAAGGTATGGAGACAGGATGCATCCCTGGTGTACACCCTTCCCCATTTTGAACCATGCAGTGTTTCCTTGCTCTTTACTGACAACTGCCTCTTGGTCCAAGTATAGATTTCTCATTAGCATGATCAAGTGTTCTTGGATTCCCATTCTTCTCAGAGTCAGCCATATTTTGTTATGATCCACACAGTCAAATGCCTTTGCACAGTCAATAAAACACAGATAGACATTCCTCTGGTATTCCCTGCTTTCAGCCAGACTATTCAGACGACTATTACCAGTACCTAATTCCAGAACATTTCTTCGCTCCGTGAAAGAAACCTCATTCTCATCAAGCGGTCACTGCCCAGTCTTCCTCTTGCCATCTCCTTAGAACACTACTCTACTTTCTCTGTGCATAGATTTACCTATCTAAGACATCTCAGATAAGTGGGATCATACAATATGTGGGTTTTGTGTCTGACTTACTTCACTCAGTATAATGTTTTCAGTGTTTATCTACGTAAGGTTATGTCAGTACCTTTTTATGGTTGAATAATATTCCACTATATGGATATGCCCATTAAAAAAAATTATCTGTTGATGTACATTTGGGTTCTTTCTATATTTTTTGATTCATATCCTTTTATAAAGTTACTAAAAAGCAGAATGAAAAAGTTAATTTCAAAAATACATAAACCAAAAAGATCCTGTTGCTGCCAAGTCAAATCTGTAGGGTTCTGCCTCAGTGCTGGTGACCCTAGAGGATAGAGTAGAACTCGGATAGTGTCCGAGACTACAGATCTTTCTGGCTCAGACTGCATCATCTTTCTTCTCCTGGGGAGTGATTGAAGGCTTGCACCTTGTGTTTCGTAGCCCCGTGCTTAATCCACTAAAGGAAGTTTAAAAAGATGAAAGAAATGCAGAAAGTTCATGAATGATGAGTTCCTGATGCTTGTGACTTTTTTGTGAAGTAGAGGCTGAAGTTCCAAATAAAGATGCAGTGCTGTCACTCATAAGACCTGGAGACCTTATGGTTAGAGGCAGATATGCTCAAAATACCTACAGTTACTCAAATTATTAAAATTATGAGTTAACAACTAGACAAAAGTAGATGGTATGTGGATCCATGATAAGAATGAACTATGAACCAAGGAATATGATTATCTACTAAAGCTTAATATTAGTCTTTCTTTTTAAAGAAAAGCCATATACTCTCTCTATGCTTGTCTCCATGGCTCGATTAAAAAGATTAGGCTGTTTTTTTAAATATAGATTTAAAGGGAAAGTGGAGGATGGCACATCAGATCCTCAAATGGAGGATGACTACATCATTACAGAAATGCCAAACCCCTGAGAATTATGGTTCAACAAACTTGACACATAACCTTACCTGCACTGCCAACACTGCTCTCACCCTCTCACCTTAAACGTCAGCGTTTCTTGTTGTTAACTGTTGTTTGCTGTCCAGTTCGAACCCACTCATAGCTGGCTCTCCAGCAAGTTTGCAGAGAAAGTAAATCACGTGGGAGGAGATTGCCCATCTGTCTCCTACAAGACAGCTTATGGATCTGAACCATGTGCCTTTGGGTTGGCAGCAACAGCTCTTTATAACTAGGCCATCAGAGCTCAGCATTTCTTAGTTCCAGATATATGTAATTAATGTGTAAAACAGTCAGCATTTTTTTTGTTTTACTGTTTTTATTATTGTTGCCTTGTTTTACCTCAGCTGAAATGTGCATGTTGTTGTTATTTTGTTACATGTGGTTGGTTTGAATTCACCCGTCTTTTTGAGCTATGTTGACGTGCTGTTGTGTCCCATCGAGTCAGCATCCGATGTGGGAATACTGTCAGCACCCAGGGCACTGGCTTGACTCCTCCAGGCGCCTGGTGAGTCAGTGTGATCCCCTGACCTGGACTGTTCTCCCTGTGTCCCTCTCAAACTGGAGGTGGGGGTCTTTCAGCCACCTTACCCTATATGAGTTTACTGATAAGTTACCATAGTATTGGCTTGACAAGCATTCGTGAAATCCAGTCCAAATTCAGTGTCATGGGAGTGAGGCTTTTTTAAGTGATTTTGAAAAATCACTTGCGCAGGCCCTGACAAAGAAGCAGGCTGGCATATGAATGTGAATGAAGAGTTTTTATCCCCTTAGGTTGAAAGTCCCTATCCCAATTCCCATTAACTAAGAACTGTAACTCGGTAGTGTAGACTTTTCATGAATGTCCTTTACTTTTTATCTCCTTTCTGCACAGCTCCTTGAGCCTCCCTTCCTGCCTACCTTGTTTATGTACACATTCCAGAGGCTCTGTGCTTCATCATGTCATGTAACAGATGTTGTTTCTTTTGGGTCAGCTCCGACTCATTACCCCAGCTTTTGTTCTCCCTACTCTGAAGGTGCATATCCAGCTTGTGGGTCTGGAAGTTCTCAATGTACTGTTCTAGCTGGGTTTGAATGATCTTCATTAGTATTCAGTAGTATTTTACTATTAACTATATTGTTTGATGATTATTTCCACATTCTCTTGGATCACCTTTCTTGGGAATGGGAACAAACATGAATCTCTTCCAGTCATTTGACCAGGCAGCTGTCCTCCAAATTTCTTGGCATAGGCTGGTGAGCACTTGTAGTGCTGCATCTATCTGTCATTTGAAATATGTCAGTCAGCATACCAGCTTTTCCTGGGGCCTTGTTTTTGCCAGTGCCATCAGAGCAGCTTTAATTGTATCTTTCATTACCATTGGCTCTTGCTTATATGGTACATGCTGAAATATTTCAGTGTTAGCCAGTTATATTTGGTACAGGGATTCTGTGTATTCCTTCGTCTTCTTTTGATGTTTCCTAGATCATTCAATTAATTTTCCTGTAGAATCTCTAAATATTGAAACTCAAGGCTTAAATTTTTTTTCACTTCTTTCACCTTGAGAGATGCTGACTGAGTTCTTCCCTTTTTATTCTCCAATTCTATCTCTGCACAATCTGTTATAAACATTGCTTGCTGAAAGTGAGGAGAACTTGAGCACTTTCTGCAGAAGGTTTAACAAACATTGCCGCTTTCAGTATAGACTGCATCTCAATGTCCAAAAAACAAAAAACCTCACCACTGGTCTGATCAGCAACTTTATGCTAGATGGAGAAAAGATTGAAGCTATCAACGACTTCGTCCTGCTTGGATTCACAATCAGGACACTTGATCCCAGCAGTCAGGAGATCAGAAGGTGCATTGCACTGGGAAAATATGTAGTCAGGGGCTTCTCAAAATTATTGAGGAGCAGTGATGTCAGTTTGAGGACTAAGGTGCGCCTGAATCAGGCTATGGTTTTTTCAGTTACTTTCTATGCATCTGAGAGCAGGGCAGTGAATAAGGATGACAAAAGAATTGATGCCTTTGAACTGTGGTATTGGAGAAGAGTACAGAATATTCCATGGACTGCTGTGTCTTGGAGAATGTGCAGCCAGAGTGCTCCTTAGATCCAAACATGATAAAGCTTAGTATCACATACTTTAGGCATGTTGTTAGGAGAAGCTATTCCTTGGAGAGGAATATTATGCTTGGAAAGGTGGAAGGATGTCAAAGGAGAGGAAGGCTTTCTGCCAGGTAGTTAGTTCGACACAGTGACCGTAGCAGTGGGCTTGGAAGTGTCAAAGATTGTGAGGTTGGCACAGAATAGGACAGGGTTCAGATCTGTTGTCATGGGACCACTGTGACTTGTACTTGACTCAGCGGCATCTAACACCACCACCACTCTGAAGACAAGCCATTCTGCAGTCTATTTTTCACAGTGGCCCAGAGTTAGTTTTCAGAAGCTCTAAATTGCACAGGAAGAGCTTTTCCAACTGTTTCCCACAGAGCAGCTGGTGGATTTGAACCTAATGTCTTTGGGTGACAGCATTATATGTAGTCCCAAAGGATATGCCATTAACACTTTCACAGTTACTCCTGGACAAGCCTAAAGTGCCAAAGTACTTGACTCTTCCTGTGTAAGTGTTTCCAGCTGAACTAGAAAAGACAACCTTCTGCCTGCTTGTTTCCTTTCTCATACTGTAAACAAATGACTTTTATTGTGCTCTATCTAGTGCCACCTTTTTGTGTTTCTGTGCTTTTTCTTGATTTTGTTGTTTAAAAGGTGTCTCAATGTAGTGTTAAAGTGAAGGATAGCGTTCCTAAGCGCAAGTAGGCATGCCTTCTGGAGAAGATGTGTGTGTGTGTGTGTGTGTGTGTGTGTGTGTATTACATGAGCTTCCTTCGGGCATGAGTCACAGTGATGTCTGCGGTGAATTCATTGCTAATCACTGGATAATGAATGCATTCTCTTTAACTAGAAACAGAAGTAGAACAAAGTTTTGTGCAGCTCAGTTGATAATAAATGGGGTGGCGACCTCACAGTGACCCCATGGAGCAGTGATTCTTTGTGAGCAGTTCTCAAACTTACTGTGGCTGGAGTCATAACCAACTTACAGATGACCCTTCATTGGACTTATAAATGGCACAGGAGGAGAGAACCCATCTTTCTCCCTTGGAGCCACTGGTAGATTTGAGCCAGTGGAGAGGTGTGATCTTGGGGATAGCAGTGCACCTTACTGTGGACTATGCCCCCAGGGCTCCCTGTCCTGGCATCAAAAGGCTAGAAAGCAGGGCTGCGGTAGAACATCCTTGCAGTTCAGTGTTGGCGAAGTCACTGTTCACGGTGACTGTATGAAACATAACTATTGTGTATAATGAGGATATACTGTACAGATTTTAGCTTTAATAAGGCTTCAGATGTTTTTAAAAGTAAAATGGAAATGATACAGAATAGATTTTATTTAATATTTACATCACCCTAAAATGATCTTAAGCACATAGCACATATATTTATAGTAGAATGTCTGTGTACTTCTTAAGTACATAAATGTACATCTGTTGTGTGCTCAAAATTTTATACTTCTTAAAGTTGCCTCACAACAGTGCTTGGAGACAGTTGTGTTGAAGCTTGAAGGTCCACTCCTGCACCCTTGATGTTAGGGAGCTCTGCTGACCTAGTGGGTAAGGAGTTGTGTTGTCCACCCAAAAGCAGGCCGTTTGAATCTACCAACCAGCTCTCTGGGGAAGAAAGGTATGTAAGTCTCCTCCCGTACAATTTATTGTTGTTGTTGTGTACTGTAGAGTTGGACCTGACCCATACCTGACCCTCCGGCAGGTTTTCAGAGGCATGTAATTGCACGGGAGATTACCCATCCTTCTCCCATGGAGCAGCCGGTGGCCTCAAACCAGGTGCCTTCAGGATTGCAGGTCAGACCCACTAGCGAGTCAGTTCTGGCTCATGACAAGAACCATCACCCTCGAGGTTGCCCCCTCTGACTGCAGCCATCTGCTGACCTAGACCTTCAGCCACACTTGTTTCTGGGATTCCTTTGGGGATTCTTCTGCCTGGAAAGGTCCCTAACAGCAGACTTTCCCATTGCAATAAGTTTTTTGATTTCCTGACTACTGGTGCCAAGAGTGTTGACTGTGGAGCCAAGCAGACTAAAGTTGATAACAATCTCAATCTCTTCATCCATCCTGATGCTGCCAATTGGTCCAGAGGTGAGAATCTTTGTCTTCTTGACATTGAGCCACAATCCATACTGAAGGCTGTAGTCCTTGACCCTCTGCAGCAAGCATTTCAGGTCCTCCTCACTTTCTGCAAGCAGGGTTGTGTCATCTGCATAAAGCAGATTGTTAATAGATTTTCAGTCAGTCCTGACGCCGTACTTCTCCTCAGAGAGCCCAGCCTCTCAGATAATCTGTTCTGCATGCAGGTTGAAAAGGTATGGAGATAGGACACATCCCTGGTGTATATCTTTCCCAATTTTGAACCATGCAGTGTTTCCCTGCATGCTCTGTTCTGACGACTGCCTCTTGGTCCAAGCACAGGTTTCGCATTAGAACGATCAAGTGTTCTGGGATTCCCATTCTTCTCAGAGTCAGCCACAGTTTGTTATGATCCACACAGTCAAACGCCTTTGCATAATCAGTGAAACACAGATATACATTCTTCTGGTATTCCCTGCTTTCAGCTAAGATCCATCTAACATCAGCTACAATATCCTTAGTACCATGACCCCTTCTAAACCCAGCCTGGACTTCTGGCAGTTCTCTGCTGATGTGCTGTTTCAGTCGTTTTTGGATAATCTTCAGTAGAATTTTGCCTGCATGTGAAATAGATGATATTGTTCTATAGTTTCCACACTCTGTTGGGTCACCCTTCTTTGGAATGGGAACAAATATAGATCTCTTCCAGTCAGTTGGCCAAGTGGTTGTTCTTCAGATTTCTTGGCACAACTTGGTGAGCACATCCAGGGCAGCATCCTTTAGCTGAAAAACGTCAATTGGTATACCATCTATTCCTGGGGCCTTATGTTTTGCTATTTCCTTCAAAGAAGCTTGAACTTCTTCCTTTATCACCATAGGCTCTTGCTCATATGTTATTTCTTCTGTGTCTGCCAATTCCTTTTAATACAGTGACTCAGTATATTCTTTCCATCTTCTTTTAATACTTACTGAATTGTTTAATATTCTGTCTAAAGCATCTTTGATTATAGCAACTTGAGGTTTGAATTTGTTCCTCAATTCTTTGAGCTTAAGAAATGCTGACTGAGTTCGGCCCTTTTGGTTTTCTGGCTCCAGCTCCTTGCACATTTCATTGTAATATTTTGCTTTGCCATCCCATGCTGCCTTTTGAAATGTATTGCACTGGAAAAATCTACAGTTAAAGAATCCTCCTGTGCATCTGAGTGCTGGACAATGAGTAGGGATGACAGAAGAATCGAGGCCTTTGGGTTGTGGTGTTGGAGAAGAGCATTCTATGGATGGCCAAAAGAACAAACAAATATGTTTTGGAGAGAGGACAGCTGAAGTGATGTTTGGAGGCAAGGATGATGAAGCTTCACCTCACATACTTCGGGCATGTAGTCAGGAGGGGCTATTCCTTGGAGAAGGACATGATGCTGAGAATGGTGGAGGGTTGGCCAAGGGGAGGTGGGTTGGAGCAGTTGGTGACTGCTGCAGTGGCCTCTAGTGTGTCAGGAAGTGTGAAGATGGAGCAGTATAAGATGGGGTTCAGATTTGCTGCTCTTTGGATCACTATGAGTTGTATTCAACTCAGCGGCACCTAACAACAACAGAAATAGTGGATAGAACTCTGGATCAGCTCCCCATAGCAGAATTACTCAACAATCCCAAATGTTATCAGGGTTAGGGTTGAAAAAAACCCGTTTTGATGGAATTATTTGGCAGGCCTCAGTATAACATTTCAGATCAGGCTTTTTAGCAGCCAAGACTTTTGCTGTGCTGTTTGGCAAAAGGTGGAGATAAAGATACAAGACATTATGACTGACAGAACTCCACTGAGAAAGATAATAGGGGTTCTTTGTAAAAAGTATTGCAATTACTGGTTGACCTGTTAAATTTTTTATTAGCAGTGCACAAAGTCAAAACTCCTTGCTGCCGAGGCAGTCCCAACTCATAGATCACCCTCCGTGAAATTCAGTCATAAATATGTAAGTCCAGCAAGTTTTCAGAGACTGTAAACCGCATGAGAGCATACTGACCATCTTTCCTCTGAGGAGTAGTTGGTAGATTTGAAATGTTTGCCTTTAAGTGGGCAGTGCAACACACCACTCACCTGTTAATGTTTTCTGTCAACAGTGAATGAAAGGAATTCCAAAACCATTGTTGACTGTTGGCATTGCTAGAATAAGTATTCACCTTCTAAAGAAAGTACATGAAAGAAAAAGGTTTATTTCAACCTTATATTTTAAGTCTTTTTAAAAATTTTTTTAAA
>NW_006399759.1:8481231-8494703 GCF_000299155.1 Elephantulus edwardii
AACAACAACAACATCTGGGATTGCAATGCAGCTTCTTGCCACTAGGCCACCAGAGCTCCCTGTTAAGTCTTTTTTTCTTAATGACTTTATTGAGATATAATTAATATGCCATAAAATTGACTCGTGTGTATAAATCTAAGATTTTTGCCTCTATGAATTTACAGAATTGTACAGCTGTCATCCAGTTTCAGTACATTCACATGATCCAGTAATGATCCCTGTGGCTAGTGTAGTTTATTCTCAGGCCCAGGCAACGTTTGACATATTTTCTTTCTCTCATGCTGACTGTTTTCTGACATTTCATGTAAATAAAATAGTATAGTAACAATCTTTGGCATCTGGCTTTACAATAATGTTGATGAGGTTCATCAACCCAGCAGTCTGCATCTGTTGTTGTTTTGTGCCATGTGGTTAATTCTGACTTTGCCTGTGGGATTTCCTAGGTGGAAATCATCACTGAAGCAAACTTTGGTTGGTAAAACTCACCAAACATGAAGATAGTTACCAGGCTTTGGCAGTGTGAAATGGATCAGACATGCAATCAAGACGCATGCACAATCATTGGTGATTGGAATGTGAAAGTTGAAAGCAAGAAGGATTGAGCAGTTAGAAAAATATGACCTTGGTGATAGAAACAATGCCACAGATCGCGTGATAGGATTTTACAAAGACAACAACCAGTTAATGACAAATTTTTCCAGCAACATGGTGGTGGTGTTAGGTGCCAGCTGTTCCACTGGGAATCAAGGATTTTAGCTATGACACAGTGGAGATCTGTCCAATCCCGTGCCACTCTCACGGTTTCTGTTGTGCATAAACCAGATGTTGCAGCCACTGTCTCCTTGAGGGTTCATCTCCTCTGCTTTTACAGACATACTCTCCTTCTCCAGGGACTGGTCCCTCCTGATAACATGCCCAGAGGGTGGGAGAGGACCTTTCGGCCTTGTTTCTGGGCATCAATTGGGCTACACTTCTTCAAAGACAAATTTGTTTATTTTTTTTATAGTCCAGAACCACAATTTAAAGACATCATTTCTTCTCCAGACTTCCTTTAACTCATTGTCTGATTTTCACATGTAAATGAAGCAATAGAAAAATACAATACCTCAAGTACATTCCACTATACAACCTTAATTGTGGACTCTTGTGATAACCATAATACCCTATCATACATCGCTTTTAAATTATTCTCTCCCTCATCTGTTTCAGTGCAGTATACACAATTTACTTGGGGTGGTGGGAGGGGTGTGAGGGGATTGTGTACCAGGGAGGGAGTGTTTCTTTTACTTTTAAAAGAGAGGAGCGAACTGGGCGGGGGTAGGGCAGGGAAGGCTGGGCGGGGAGAGAAGTGCAGCAATGAATGAATGGAAATCCACAATCTCTGTAAATGTTCATTAAAATTATTAATAAAAAAAGAAAGAAAAATACCATGCCTTATGTCTAGTGCACCTTACTTTAAAGTGACATTATTACTCTTCTGAATGTTATTTGTGAGTGAGTGTGTGTGAGTTGGAGTTGTGTTTTTATGTTTTTTATTTAAGTGTTTTAGAATTTAGAGGCCATATCAAGGCCATAACAGTAATAGAGTTGAAACACAGAACACTAATGATGGAACACTGGACTAGTTGTGGGATGATATTGAGGATTCTTGAAGAAAGCAAAAAGTCATTAAAAATGAGAAAGAAAATTCCAAATGAATGTCAGAAGGGACTCTGAAATTTATAGAGTAGCTGAAATGAAGAAAGAAGTGATTAATTAAAAGAACCAAACAGAAGATGCTGAAGAGCAGTTTGAAGGAAAAGTAAAGTTCTATAATGAATTATGCAAAGACTTGGAATCAGAAACTCAAAATACACAGAGTCACTGTACCAGAAATAATTAGGGAACGTGCAGCTATTTCAGGAGATAGAATATGATCAAGATATTAATGATATTGTTAGATAATTTCCACATTCTGTTGGGTCACCTTTCCTGAGAAGGGGAACAAGTATGGATTACTTCCAGTCAGTTGGTCAGGTAAGTGTCTTCCTGGCACAGACGGGTGAGCACATTCAGGTCTGTCTCTGTTAGGTGGAACATGTCAGTTGGTATCCGTTCTGTTCCCGAGGGCTTATATATTACCAGTGCCTTCAGCACAGCTTGAATTGCTTTTATCATCACCTTTTCTCTTGTTTGTATTGTATTTCCTGAAATATTTGATTCTCTCTGGTAAGTAAAGTATTACTGAAGATCATCTAAAAGTGTCTGGATCAGAAAACTGTTAGAAATTCAGACTGGTTTTTGAAGAGGCCATGACACCAGGAATAACACTGCTGATGTCAGTTAGATCTTTCCTGAAAACAGAGAATGTGAGAAGAATACCTATTTGTGTGTTATTGACTATGAAAAGACATTTGACTGTGTAGAGCATAACAAACCTTGAGAAGGATGGAAATTCCAGAACACTTAATTATGCTTATGTAAAACTTACACCTAGACCAAAAAGCTGTTTAGTGAACAGAGCAAGGGAACACTGCATGGTTTAAAAGTAGAAAAGATGTGTGTCAGGGATCTAAATTTTCTTCATTTCTATTAAATATATATGCTGAGCAAATCATTCAAGAAACTGGATTTATAAAGAGTGTGGCATCAGGATTGGAGGAAGACTCATAAATAACCTGTGTTATGCAGATGACACAACTGTGCCTGCTGAAAGTGAGGAGGACCTGAAGCACTTGCTGCAGAAGGTCAAGGACTGCAGCCTTCAATATGGATTGAGGCTCAACATCGAGAATCAAAAATCTTCATCACTGGGCCAATTGACAGCATCATGTTAGATTGAGAGAAGATTGAAATTGTCAATGGTTTCATCTTACTTGGATTCACAGTTCATAGCCTGATCCATCATTCAGGAGATGAGGAGACAAATATAGTAATGGGAAAGGCTGTTTCCAGGAACCTCTCTCTGAAGTCCTAAAAAGCAGTGATGTCAGATAAGGGAGAGAACAAATTAAAAGCGATATATGATAGGATATTGTGATTATCACAGGGATCCAGAATTAAGGTTGCATAGTGGAGTGCATTCGGTGCCAGGGGTGGGGGCGGGGCGATTTTATACCAACACAGAAGTTTATCTTTTGCTTTTCAAAGAGAGGAATGAACTGGGCAGCGGGGACGAGGGGAGGAGGAGAAAAAGTGCAACAATGAATGAATGGAAATCAGAATCTTTGTAAAGGTTCATTAAAATTAATAAAATAAAAATTTTTTAAAAAGGAGTGATGTTAGTTTAAAGACTAAAATGAGCCCAATTCAAGTCATAGTCTTTCTAGTCACTGGACAGTGAATAAGAATGACGAGAGAAGAATTGATGCCTTTGAGTTGTGGTGCTGGACTGAGTATGGAGCATGCCATTTACTGCCAAATGAACAAACAGATCTGTGCTGGAGTACATGCAACCAGAGTGCTCCTTGGAGGCAAGGATAGTGAAGCTTTGTCTCACATACTTTGGGCATGTTGTTAGGAGAGGCTATTCCTTGGAGAGAGACATCATGCTTGGAAGAGACAAAGACCCTCAATGACATAGACTGATACAGTGTCAGTGGCCTCAAGTGTGCTGGGGATGATAAGGGTGACACAGGATATGATACGGTTCAGATTTGCTGTTCATAAGGTCACTACGGGTCATACCCTACTTGATGACACTTAACAACAACAACAACAACATGATCAAGGCACGATAGACTTGAAAAAGTCAGCCCAAGGTGCCATGAAGCATTGGCAGAAAATAAGCTCCAGGAAGTATGGAATAGGGACCTCTGGTGGTTTGACTTGCTCTGCCAACTCAAAGAGAGGTAAAAGAAAGATAAGCAGTCTCTTCCTATGCAATTTACAGCCTCCAAAACCAGATGTGGAGGGTCAGCTGTGAGTCTCTTCCAGCTTGATGATACACAGTGGTTGAAATGTTTCTGCACAGGAGTCGTGCTAGAATCGCTCACTTGTCAGTTGATTTCTTGCCTTCTCCTTCAGTGGATGTTGTTTGTTGATCCAAGTAAAATGAAATATTTGACAACTTCACTTTCTTCATTTACTAAATGCTGTATATTGTCCGAGTTCTGAGGGTTTTAATTTTCTTCAGTTTCAAGTGTAGTTCATACTGTAGACTACAGTTTGTCCTGTATTAGTAAGTGCTCCAAGTTATCTTTCAATTTCAGCAAGCAAGGATGTGTATCACCTGTATCTGTCAGATTGTTAGTGAGTCTCTAATTGTGATACCCTGTTATTCTTCATATAGTTCAGTTTCTTGGTTTCCTAGCACACAAATTGAGTAAGTAAAAAGAGTGAATAGAATTATGCCTCACACCTTTTCTAGTTACTAAACATGGAAGCAGTGCCATCTTGATCTTTTTGATGAAATGCCTCTTGATCCGTGTACATATTCTGCATAAGCATTGTTAAGTATTCTGAAATTCCTGTTCTGTAATGTTACCCATATTATTTTATGATCCACTTAGTTGTATGCCTTTGCAAAGTTGATAAATCACTGTTAAATATTTTTCTAGTATCTCATTTTGGCCATGGTCCATCTGACACTAGCTATTACACGCCATTTTTTTTCTGAATTGGGCTTGAACTTCTAGCAGTTCTCTGTGTGTATATGACTGTAGTAATTTAAAAATTATCTTTAGCACAATTTTGCTAGCATGTGACATCAATAATGTTAAGTAATTTCTCTTTCAATTTGATCACCTTTCTTTGGAATGAACATGAATATTAATCTTTTAGTTGGTTGTCCATGTGGCTGTCTTCCAAATTTCTTGACACAAGATGAGTTAAGTGGCTCTCTTCTGTCTGAGTTAGCTACTCTGCATTTAAAAGCAAGTTTTAGAAAAACTTGGAAGAATTCTAGAAGTCCCAGTCCACAGTATGAACAGTCTTCCAAATATCTTGAAAAACCTACAACCAGGAGAGAATAAAACAGATGAATTGGAGACCTTCTAAGAATCAAATCCCTATGCACATCAAAAAAACTTCTCCAGCAAGGTAAAAAGGAAAGCCACAGACTGGGAAAAAAATTTGATAGTGACATATCTGATTAGGGACTAACATCTAAAATTTAGAATGCTCCAGCACCTCAACAAGAAAAAGGTACACAACACAGTCACAAAATGGGCATAGGATATGAATAGACACTTAACCAAAGAAGACATTCAGATGGCAAACAGACATATTTGAAGAAATATTCAAAATCCCTAGCTTTCAGAGAAATGCAAATAAAAACAACTATGAGGTATTATCTCACCCTGTTAACAGTAGCAAAGCAGCAAGCAACAGCAGAACAGCAAAAAACAAATGCTGATGAGTTTGTGGAGAGATTGGAACCCTTATTTACTGTTGGTGGGAGTGTAAAATGATGCAGCCACTCCGGAAGGCAGTATGGTGCTTTCTCAAAAAGTTGGTAATAGAAATACCATTTGACCCAGCAGTTCCACTACCAGGAATATACCCTAAAGAAATCAGAACTGCCACCCAAACATACATATATACACAAATGTTCATTGCTGTGTTATTCATAATAACAAAGAGATGGAAGCAACCCAAGTGTCCGAGATGGAAGCAACCCAAGTGTCCATCAACAAATGAATTGATAGAAAAACTATGGTATATTCACACAATGGGATACTAGGCAGCACTGAAAAACAAGGAACTCATAAAATATTACACAATATGGGTGACCCTGGAGGACATTATGCTGAGTGAAATATCTCAGTCAAAAAAGGACAAATTCTGCATAACACCACTGTTATAAAACAGGAGCCATGGGGTCAGGGGAAAACTAGGGAAAAAGTGGATAGATGATCAACACTGCATTGGAACAGATGAAAGAAAAGAACCATTGAAAATGAATATATGATTAGGCATTATATGTACGATACCAGCCCAGAATAAGAGGTACATTGCAAAGAGGACTAGGAGGAGAAGGAGAAGGAGGTAATTGTACAACAATGAATGACTGTTAAGAAAGACAGAAAGAAAGAGAGAGAGAAAGGAAGGAAGGAAGGAGGGAAAGTAAAGAAAGTTTGAGAGTCTCTTCTAAGATTCATTTTGGCTTTTCATTTCCTTTTTTTTTTAAATGACACTTTCATCATATGTGACAACCTTTATGTCTTCTCATAATGCTTCTGGTTTTAGTTATTAATGTTTAGTCTGCCCTACCTTTTCTTGAATGATCTCTGAATCCAGACAGAATGTCTTCACTGTCATTCTTTGACTCTTGTAGACTTGCTTTGATTTTCTTCAGCTTCACCCTTGAATATTTAGATAAATAATTGTTGGTTTATTCTGCAATCAGCTCCTCATTTTGTTTTATCAGTAATACTTAACTTCTCCATTGTCTCAATCCATAGATATAATAGTCTAGTTGTAGAAATAAGGCACCCTTCAATTCTGTCAATACATATTTTGTATATTTTAGAGATCTCCTATTAAGTTCATATATATATATGTAAATATATAAATATATATAATAGTGACATTTTCTTGGTGAATTGATTCTTTTATTATTGTATACTACCCTTCGTTGTGTCTTGTAATAGATTTTGGCCTACAATCTCATTTCACTCCTGATATTAGTACAGCTCTCTAACTCTCTCTCTTTTTTCACTTATTATTTGCATTGAATACACATTTCCCTGTTTTAGAAGATTTCAGTGTATTTGTTTCTTTGACTCTAAAGTGGGTCTCTTGTAGATAGTATACAGTAGATCATGATGTTTTATTGATTCTGGCAGCTTCTGCCTTTTGACTTGAGAGTTTACTTTGCATTGAAAATAATTACTAATAAGGAAGAACTTTGCTATTTTATCATTAGTTTTCTCTGTATATCTTATAATTTTTGCCTCATATTCTCTGATATTGCCTATTTTTGCATTTACTTTTTGTTTTGAACTATGGTAAAATGTTCTTTTTGTTTCCTTTTCAGTATATCTTTTTTTATTATTTTAGTCCTTAGAAAGGAATGACATGTTTGGGAGGGTGGAGGGACAGCACAGGAGAGAAAGACCCTTCATGAGATGGACTTATTCCTTCACTGGGGGGTAATGGGGATGGGCATGTTGG
Organism: Elephantulus edwardii; assembly: GCF_000299155.1. Taxonomy (NCBI): domain Eukaryota; kingdom Metazoa; phylum Chordata; class Mammalia; order Macroscelidea; family Macroscelididae; genus Elephantulus; species Elephantulus edwardii. Next base: position 8,488,327 of record NW_006399759.1, read on the forward strand.
AGACAATATGATTGGCAAGGCATAGAGCAGGGTTTAGGGCTGTTGTACACAGGGTCACTATGAGTTGCAAGCAGCTTGATGGCACATAACAAAAATAACTGTGTGGAATATATTTATCTTAAATTTATAATAATTTAAAGTGACACCATCTGACCTCAGTAACATTGAAATACTCTTTCTGTTTTGTTTGTTCCCCTTTCTGTTGTTTCACAGTTTCCTTCTTTATACATTATGAGCCTCATTATCTATTTTTGTTTTTAAATGTATTTGTCTGTTAGATCATGTAGGATATAGCAAGTAGAGTTGTAAACTCAAAATATCATAAAACTGCTTCCTGTATTTGACCCTAGGGAGCTAGGATGGCTTAATGGGTAAAGAGTTGTGCTGTCAACCCAAAGGCAAGTGGTTTGAATCCACCAGCTGCTCGTGGGAAGAACGATGGACACTCCTCTCCTGTGCTCTTTTTAGCCCCTTGAAAACCTGCTGGGGCAGTCATTTGTGAGTCGGTTCCCACTCAACAGCTTATAATGACAGGAGCGTATTTGACACTAAAATTATCTTTACTGTAGATCTTTATTCCATTATGTGACTTTGAGTAGTGTTTTATTTAAATTCAAGGGTTCCCTCTAACGTTTCTTATAGGACGGATGCGGTCTACGAATTCAAACTGCCATTGTTTATTTGGGAATATCTTAATTTCACCTGTATTGTTGAAGGGCAGTTTTGCTGGCTACAGAATCTTTCTCGATATTTCTTTTCTAGCAGCACTCTAAATATATCATCCTTCTCACTTCTATGATTCATTTGTTTTTTCCAAGGGGGAGAAAAATCAATCAATTATAGATGTTTATATTCATTTCTAGATTTCGCTTCTTTCCCATTGGTTCAGTGCTTATTCCTGTACCACTACCCCTCTGGATTTGATCATTGTGACTTTATGGTAAGTTTTAAATTAAGGAAGTATGAGACCTCCTGTTGTTGTTGTTGTTTGATGCCGTTGAGTCGTAGACGACTCATAACGACCCTATGAACAAATGGCCTGAGCACTGTTCATACATAGAGTTTCCGGAGGCAAGCCATTTCGGAAGTGGATGCCGCTCCTGCTTCCAGGCTTGATTTAGTCGGGAAGCTCCAGCCAACACTGTCCACCATGGGTGCCCATTACCACGATTGGCACATCACTGTCACAGGTGAGACCTCCTACTTTGTTCTTTTTCAGGGTTGTTTATTCAAGGATCTTTGTTAAGTTTAGGAAATTTTTATTTTATTATATTGGAATGTGGGAGAAGGATGGGCAGCCTCCTCATGTGAGGTTAACTGCCTCTGAAAACCCACTGGAGGGTCAGCCATGGGTTGGTTCTGACTAAGCAGTACACCACCACCACCACCACCACCACAACAACAGTAATGAAATAGACAATATGCACCACAATGGCAGCTTCAGCAATCTTAGACAGCTTTAATGGCATGGTCTATAGGGCATTGCACCGCCAACCTAAAGGCTGTGCCTTTCAGATGGTTCAAATCCACTAGTGGCTCCTCAGGAAAAAATGGTCTCCTCCCATGAGAGTTAACTTGGCAGGGAACTCTGGTGCCCTAGTGGTAAGAAGCTGGGCTGCCATAACAAAGGCATGCGGTTCGAATCTACCAGCTGCTCCACAGGAATATGGAAAGTCTCCTCCTGTGTGATTAATTGCCTTTGAAAGCCTAGTGGGAAAGCTATGGGTTGTTTCCGACTCTGCAGCACCCAACAATAACAAGGAGAAAGAAAATGCTTAATTTTACTGAGAATCTTGTGTATGTGACAATTTCTTTCTTTCTCAGTACTTTCATAATTTTTTCTTTAATTTTTGGCAGTGTGGTTTGGTGCTCATGTCTTTGGATTTATCCTACTTGAGTTTGCATTTTTTGGATGTAGATTTGTGCTTGCTTTTACACTTGGGAAGCTTTTGGTCATTGCTTCCTCAAGTATTCTCCCCACTTCTTTCTATTATATCCGGGATTCCCATCATGTGCATGCTGTTCTGCTTGGTGATGTTCTCACAGGTTCGTTCTCTTCTTCCTCTAGCCTTACAAGATTTGAACACTTCATTTCCCCTGCCTTCTGGTTCCTGGATTCTTCTGATAGCTCAAATCTGCTGTTGAACCCTAACAGTGATTTCCCCTTGCCTTCACTTAATGTGCTTTTTAATTTAACTCCAGTATTTGTGTTTTGTTCCTTTTATATCGTTAAATACAAAAGCTTAAAGTCATTGTCATTGAGTTGGAATGAATTCATTGCTGACCCTCCAACAGGTATTGATGCTGAAAATTGTACAAGAAATGATTGCCCATTTTTCTCCTGCAGGGCTCCTGGTAGATTTGAACCCCTGGTGAGGAATGATCTTTACAGCCACTCCTGTAGTTAGCAACACAACTCTCTGTGGACTATGTCAGCAGAGTTTATCCTTAATTTTTTAGAATGTCCTTTAATTTGTTGTCTTTATTTTCCTTCAGCACTTTAAAAATGTTTAGTATTGTAGTTTTAAAGTCTTTGTCTTGCAGTTCCATCATTTGGGGAACCGCAGCATGATTTCTGCCACTTACTGCATTCTTTGGACTGGACTGTCCTTGCTGTTTCTTTATGTAACTGTGCTTATATTTGTGTATAGGTTGTAAATAATCCAGGGCATTTGAATATCATAATGTAGTCACTCTGAAAGCCAGATCTTCACCTGCCTCAAGGTTTTTTCCCCCCCTTTAGTTTTCAGTTGTTTTAATTGTTAAAGGCTACAGTTAAGATTTTGTTTACTGACTTAACTAATTTTGTAATGACTGCCTCCCTGGATATGTGTGGATACTTAAGTCTCTGATACCTCAGTTTATATTCAGCTAGTGTTTTTACAGAGATTTGTTTGAACATTCTGATTAAGAACAAAAACATCTCTTCTAGACTTTGCAAATGGACTCTTGTTGGTGCCTATGTTCAAAACTCAGCCAGCCTACCATGCCTTACCAAGGTCTTTTCAGGTTAATTTCTGGGCCTTTGCTTTACTCTGGGCATGTTTTTTACTTTGTCAGTTCCTCACATGCGCATGGACAGGGTGCTTTTGAAAGCCCTGGCATCTCTTTGCAGCCTTTAGATACTGTGATGTATGCCTTCCTCACAGTCTCTAGCCCCAGGTGGCTAATGGTAGTTACAACCTTCTGGTATTGCCTCCTGCCCTTCAGCCCCTCATGAGCGGAGCACCTGGCTTCCATTCTTCAGACAGTCCCAGACAGGTTAGAACAGACACACAAAATAACTTGCAAACACAGCCTGCTCTCCTCTGTCTAGAACTTTAAGAGCCAGGGAGCTGATCAGGCAGAGGTGAGTAGAAAACCAAAGCTTTCCTCCTAGATGTTTCCTTTTGCTTGGTCATTTTTGTTTAGTTGCTGCAACCTTTGACTGGTTTCCTGAGTTCTGATAAAGATAATTCTGCCAGTTTCTTCTTTCTTTTTACAGTGTTTTTATGGGGGAGGGGAATGTAGATCTGCTTATGCCATTATCTTGCTCTGGACTGTCTCCCCCTTGTTAAATATATATCACTAGAGACTTTTTAAGGGAGCTCTGGTGGCATCTTCTGTAGTGTGTTGTGCTGCAAATGCAAAGGCTTTGCTTCTCCAGTGGTTCGAGACCACAAGAGGCTCCATGGGGAAGAGCCTCTTGTTAGGATTCACAGCCCCTGGAACCTAGTGGGGAGTCACAAAGAGCTAGAAAAGACTCTATGACAGTGAATTTGAATATTTTGAGCTTGAGATGCTTTTTAATATTATACCTATTTACTCACCTACTAAAGGTAAAATAGCTGGAAAAAATAAATTTGAGATGATATTTTAAACACAAATTCAGTTGTAAATCTGTTCTGAAATCCTAACACTTGTACTCTCAGCTTTATGATTTTTGTTGCTTTTTAAAAAGTGATTAAATTCTCTGAGCCTGAGTACCTTAGTCTTTAAAGAAAAATGAGTCCGTGTAGATTTATATGTTATACAGAGAAGTGCCTAGGACAGGGTGTGCTTTGCTGTTCATATCTTTATGAAAGACCACATTCCTTCTCCTTCCTTGTCTGTCTCCATTAGAGGAAAGGAGTTTTGTGATTTTATAGATAGAATTTTATGGATAGAATAGTTAAATTAAAAAAAAAACTTAAATGAAAAAAAGTTGCATTTTGGGTTTGCACATTAGACAGCTTCTCCTAGAAACTTGCAGTTTCACCTCCTTTTAGACTGATAGAGTATGGCTTTCTCTGCGTGTTGTAGACGAAAGCTGAGGTCTGGATTTCCAGATTGTGTGGGATGAAACTCTGGAGGGCTGTTTAGGAGCCACTGAAGACCAGGCGTATTTTAACGAACACAGTGAGTTTCTCTGCATATTTTCAGGGTGACCCGTATGAAGAAGGGTCTGTGTAAAGTCTTGAGATGCCGCCGTCACAGACGTTTATTTGTGCATAAATACAGACAAGGATTTTGGTAGTTTAAGTGGAAATGAAAAGGGGTGGATATGAGAGCAGTTATGAGGAAGGAAATGGCAGGCTTTGAAATTTGATTTCGTTTTTGAAGGAAGTGATAAGAGGGTATTGGTTATCTCTAGATCATGAGGCTAAGAAAATGCAAAGTGTCAGGAGCCCAGGTAAAAGTATATTATGAAAAAGAGACATGTGAATATAAACCCCTGTTTGTTTCATGTAGTTGTGACCTGTTTCTGATTTTCCATTCTGATGGCAATTGAAATGAATGCATTCACTTAGCTGTAGTCATGTACCATGAACTTGATGCTGTGCTTTTATTATCTAGTAAAGACAGAACATCAGACATAGCAATGTCAGGTGCCCCCACTAAAGGCTATCATTTGTTTTTAAATTTCATCTTTTCCCCTCCCCTCATTTTCTCTCTCTGCCTTTTGACATTTACGCCAGAGCTAATGCTGCCCTTTTGAGCTTGTATGATTGATCACTTTGTGGAGTGAGTATGTCCCTGGTGTTATTGTATGCTGCATAGGCCTGTTTATGGTTGGACTGAAAGTTGAGCCACAGGGTCAAGTTTTTTCCAGGTCAAAGGGCAATTTAAGACCCATAGTCTCAGAGTTCCACCAGTCTGTTTTGGACCAGCAAGCCTAGCCTTTTTTCTGTTTCTGAGTTTGGTTACACATTTCCCTCCTGCTGTATCCAGGATCTTCTGCTGTGATCCCTCTTAGAGTGGTCAGCAGTGGCAGTTGGGCACCATCTAATTCTTCTGGTCTCATGGAAGAGAAGGTTTGCATGATCCATTAGATGGTTGCACTGTTTCTATGCATCTTTTTCGGTTCTTTACTCTTCTTTGAAGAAAGGGGGAGAGGAATCGTTGCACTCTGGGTAGCTGCTTAAAAGCTTTTAAGACTCCAGTGACTACTAAGCAAAGTAGCATGCAGAATACTGCCTCTGTCAAGTTTCATTTTTAAAATGGTCCTTCTGGTTTGTGTACAGAAAATGGTAAAAATAATCTCATTACATCGTTTTAATCTTTGTGAGTAGAATTAATTTAATCTGGAATATGGTATTCCTTCTGAGTTACTATCTTTGCTGGGGAGCCAGACAGTCTCAGGAATTCCTTTTTTAAAAATCACAATTAAAATTTTATTTAAAAATATATCATAGTCTCATTGTACATATTCATATTGATTATAATGAATAAAGTTGTATGAACAATAAAAACACCTGAAAAATACCAAAACAACCAAACAAAAAGAAAAAAGACTTATCACACAATTATAAAATGGGCCAAAGACATGCAAAGACTTTTCACAGAGGAAGATACTTGGATGACCAACAGATACATGAAGAAATTCTCAAAATCACTGGCAGTAAGAGAGATGCAAATCTACCTGTCTTTTTCTTTTGCATCTTTTGTTGTTGTTGTTGTTATGTGCCATCGAGTCGTTTGCGACTCATAGCGACCCTATGTACAAGAGCCCTAAGTGCCGTTCTATCCCGTGCCAACCTCACGGTCTCAAACACATTCATTCCCACCACTCCACTCACAGAATCGATCCATCTCATCGAGGGTCTTCCTCTCCTGTGCCGTCCCTCCATTCTCCTAAACATGATGTCCCTCTCCAAGGACCAGTCCCTCCTTGCAACATGTCCAAAGTATGTCAGACAAAGCTTCAGAATCCTTGACTCCATGGAACATTCTGGCTTCACCCTCTCCAAGACAAACCTGTTTGTTCTCCTAGCAGTCCATGGTATATTCAACACTCTTCTCCAACACCACAGCTCAAAGGCATGAATTCTCTTTCTATCATCCCTATTCACTGTCCAACTTTTCGATGCATAGCATGTAATTGAAAAGGCTATAGCTTGGATCAGGCGCACATTAGT
>NW_006399759.1:8495508-8508726 GCF_000299155.1 Elephantulus edwardii
CTGTTGGGTCACCTTTCTTTGGAATGGGAACAAATATTGATCTTTTCCAGTCAGTTGGCCAGCTGGCTGTCCTCCAGATTTCCTGGCACAACTTAGTGAGGGCATCCAGGGCAGCGTCTATTTGTTGAAATAAATCAATTGGTATGCAGTCAACTCCTGGAGCCTTGTTTTTTGCCAATTCCTTCATAGCAACTTGAACTTCCTCTTTGCATCTTTTAGAAGAATCAAATTACCATATTTGTTGTGAGACTACATTCTCTCTATGTTCATCTATATGTATGTCCTTTTGCCAGTACCACTTTATCTTGGTTACTATAGCTTTTCAGATTTGAAATTGAGTGATACAGTTCCTCCAATTTTATTCTTCTTTTTTCAAAATTACCACCACTCCTGTTTAATACTGTGTTGAAAGTTCTAGCCACTGCAATAAAGCTCAGAAAAGAAAGAAAATGCATCCCTGCTGGCAACAAGGAAGTAAAACTATATTTACATGTGATGTGACTTCTAATGTATGGAAAATCTCAGAGTCAGCAAACTGCACCTACTGGCCTAATTCCATCATAACTTCCAGCATAAAACTGACTCACAAACACACTAGCCCTCAGCCTGAAGGCGAGGCCAAGCATTTCAGCATTTAAAAATTCTGGCATGCCCACATGCTGATGGACTGTTAGCCAGAGGCCCCCAGTTCATCTGACAAGTCCCATCTGTTGACACCCACTTGGGATGAAAAGAAGAAATGAAGAAGGTTATACAAGTGCTCAGGCCTTTCGTTCATAGGGTTGTTTTGAGTCGCCTACGACTCTACAGCACTTAACAACAACAACAACAACAATGGCTTAATAGGGATCTCTAGTGGCTTACTGATAAGGTGGTGTGCTGCAAACCCAAAGGCACACGGTTTGAGTCCACCACCTGCTCTGTGGGGAAAAGATGGATAGTCTCTGAATGGTCAGCTGTGAGTAGATTCTGACTTGATGGCACACAACACCAGCAGCAGTGCCATTTGTAAAACTTACTCAAAAGATTAAATACTTTGAAATACACTTAATCAGAAGTACAAAGGACAACTACAGAACACTGCTTTAGAAAACCCCTATGTAAAATGAGGCCTATGTATAGGGAAGAATATCAGCTCATACTACCAAAGGTGGTCTACAGATGTGATTTCATCCCTATCCAGTTACCCTCATTATCCTTCAAAGAGATGGAATAAGTAATCACCCAGTTTACATGGAGAAGAAAGAGACTCCACATAAGCAAATGATGCAGAAGAAGAAAAACAAAGGAAAACTACTTGCAGAGTCACTGTAATCACAACCACCTGGTACTGGTCCAGTGACAGATACGTAGACCAATGGAACAGATTTGAGGACCCAGAAATAAATTCTTCTGCCTGTGGACAAGTGACTTTTGACAAAAAGATAGAATCCATTAAATAGAGGTAAAAACAGTATCTTTAGCAATTGGTGCAGGCAGAACTGGGTATCTTTTTTGCAGAAGATTGAAACAACACTGATACTTCTCTTAATTTAAAACAGTTGGCTAAAGATGGGTCAAAGACCTAAGATCAAAGTAAAAGTAAGGGCAAGCATAGTAACCCTAATACAAGGTACATAGAATATCATATATAACTGAAAAGGCACAGTCAACAAAGGATAAGCTAGATGAGTGGAACCTTCTAAAAATGAAAATCTTTCATGCATTTAAATAATTGTAAAAAAGAAACTATAGACTGAGGAAAAATACTTGGCAGTGACATATTCTGCTCGTCTCTAAGATGTATGGAAACCTCTAACACCTTAGCAAGGAAAAGACAAAGCCCCAGTTACAAAAGAGGCAAAGAACTTGAAAAGCCAGTCCCCCAAAGATGAGGTTCAGATGGCCGAAAGACACATGAAGAAGTCAGTTCTCATGATCTTAGCTTTGAGAAAGATGCTCATCAAAACAGCATTGAAATACCACCTTGGATTTCTTTTTATTTCTATTCTTGCTTTTTTCTGGGTAACCAAGACTTCATTGGTTTTTGGTGGCACAGTTAGCTAAGGGAAAGGTCAGCAACCCGTTGGGCCACACTCTGCCCACTCTGCAGACACACTCTCTCTCTCTCTCGTGTTTTCAGTTTGTTGTCACACATTGGCCTTTGGGTCATTTGGCACAGGACTTTAGGATGACCTGTGAATGCCCAGAATTCTTCCATCATGACTCCTTTCATGCTGGGTCCCAGTCAGGATACTTTTCTAGCCGCATCTGGGTTGGCATTTGAGTGTCCATGTTTGCTTGCTTTATGATAAATCCCTAATGGAAGATGACCTTATTTTTCTTGAGTAGCAGTTACGAGCCAGGCAGAAATCCAAATTCTGGTCAGATTTGGACCAGGTGGTAAGCCTCACCATCAACCAAAAATATGAGCTCGTGCAAAAAGAGCTGGAAGATACAAAGGAAGACAGAAGGCACTTGAGGACCAGTGCTGAACGGGACCTCCAGCATCATTAGGTATACCAGTCTCTCAGCAGAGACCATCCATTCCATCTGAGCTCCCCACTCCCACCCCAGCAAGCTGTATCTAGAGTGTGTTAGTCTTGTAATTGTTAGTGCTTTGGAAGAAACATAAGCAGGATAAGACAAATTGAGCACCTACCCATCTTTAAGGAACTTAATGCCTGCTTTAAGGAGACAATAAGCTTTAAATGTTCTTTTAAAAAAATATTTTCTATAGCACTTAACCAATGCTAAATGTAATGAATGTTGTTATATTTTGGAGGAACATTCTTCTAAGTTGTACATAACTCTTCTGTCAGTTTTCTATACTGAGGTAATCTGGGTTTGTTGTGATGCTGAACCTTATGCCATTGGGATGTCAAATGCCATAACGGTTTCCCGAGGTGACAGTGTTTGGTGGAGCTTCCACTTTAAAATAGATTTGGAAGCAGGAGTGACATCCACTTCCTAAAACCACTTGCCTATTGAAACTCTATAAACTTGGAGAAACGATGGTAGTTATAGAAAGGCTTCAGGTCTTTTGTTCATAGAGTCAGTGTGAGTCGTGCTTGACTCGACAACAATCAACAGCAACAACCAAGACCTCACATATAATGTTGAACAGGAGTGATGAGAGTAGAAATCCTTGCCGGTTACCCAATCTTAATAGATAAGCAGTTACTGTTTCACTTGTCAGTCAGATGTTAACTGAGGGTTTTTTAAAAAATATCCTTTAGCCGGCTGAGAAAGTTCTTTTGTAATTCCTTCAGCTTATCATCGTGAATGAATGTTGTATCTGTAGTTTGGCTAAAAATTGAGCGACAGTGTGAATTTAATTCTAGGTTCAAAGAGTTAGTGATGGCTCTGGTCTTAAGGACAAGGGCTTTCTAAAAGAAAATGTTGTTACTTACATGCTGTCCAGTTGGAACAGACTCATTAACTGCCCCTCCTGTGGGTTTTCAGAGGCTATAAATCATGTGGGAGGAGATTGACCGTCTTTCACCCATAGAGTTTCTGATGGATTGGAACTCCTTACCTTTATCACTAGATCACCAGAGTGCCTTTATAAAAACTCTACAGTTACTTGTAAATAAATAAGTAATTAAGTAAATTGTATTCTGTCAAGGCAGAACTAACTCATAGCTGACCTTCCAGTGGGTTTTCAGAGGCAGTTAATTGCACTGGAGTAGATTGCCCATCTTTCTCTCACAGAGCAGCTGGTGAGATTTGAACCATATGCCTTCAGGATTGCAGCATAGTGTCTTGCCATTAGGCCACCAGAACACGCCTGCGCACCTGCATTCTCTCTTTCTCTCCTTCCCCCTCCCTCTCCCTTTCCCTCTTTTCCTTTCTCTCTCTCTCTCTCTCTCAGCAATTGGATTCTAGAAGGTGGGTTCCCTTGTTTTGGTGAGGTTTGGTGGGCAGATCTTGTATTTAAAAGGTGGTTGATCTCTCGGGCCTGTGGCTCTTGGGCCTGGTGTTAATTGTGTTTGGGATGAACATTCTTCTAATGGGTACAGCACTAGTCTGCCAATTTGCTGTGCTGAGGTAACTTGGGGTTGCTGTGATGCTGATTGCTGTGCCACTGGTGTGTCAAATGCCATAATGGTTACCCATCATGGACAATGTTTGGTGGAGCTCCCGGATTGATTTGGAAGGAGTGGCATCCACTTTCTAAACCACATGCCTCTGCAAACTCTATGAATGTAGAGAAATGACGATAGTTATAGAACAGGGTTCAGATCTTTTGTTCTAAGGTTGCTATGAGTTGTACTTGACTCGATGGCACTTAACAACATATATATATATATATATACGTTCTTCTAGGTCATATAGCCCTGGTGTGTCCACTTATTATTCAGAGGTAACTTGTAGTTGCTGTGAAGCTGAACACTGTGCCATTGACGTGTCAAATGTATTAATGGTTACCCATAGCAGACAGTGTTTGGTGGAGCCCCCCGATTAAAACAAGCTTGGAAGCAGGAGTGGTGTCTACTTGCCTCCAGAATCCTTGTGAACCTGGAGAAAGGATGAAAGTCACACAAGTGTTGAGGACTTTCATTCACAGGGTCGCTATGAGTTGCCTATGACTTGTCAGCAGTTAATAACAATAATGTCAACATGGAGAGTGATCACTTGGCCTAGTGGACAGAAAGTGATGTTCCAAGCCAAAGGTGGGTGACTTTTAATCTGCGGCCCTCAGGCCTGTTTCTTACTGTTTTTATTCAAACATTCTTCTAGATCATATAGCCCTGGTGTTTCCACTTGCCGTACAGAGGTAACTTGTGGTCGCTGTAAAGCTGAACACTGTGACACTGATGTGTCAAATGCATTAATGGTTACCCATGGCAGACAGTGTTGGGTGGAGCTCCCCAGTGGAATCCACTTCCATGATAGCTTGCCTCCAGAAATTCTATGAAACTGGAGAAAGGATGAGAGTTACACTAGTGTTGAGGACTTTTGTTCATAGGATCACTATGAGTCACCTATGACTCGACGGGCACTTAACAACAACAACAACAACAGCAACATATATCTCCCCAGTAAAATAGCATTTGTCATAGCATTGCTGATCACCAAATATGGATTGTCTTCACTAGATTTATGAACTACCTGTATAGTAGTAGTAACAGCAGCCACAGCCCTGGCACCAATAACACTCTCTTTTCTTTCTCAATCCTGTTGAGTCATAGCTGATCTTCTAGTGGGTTTTTAAAGGCTGTAAATTGGATGAGAGATCACCTGTTTTTTTCCCTTGGAGACTCGATGGTGGATTCAAACTGCCAGAGAAGTGTGGCCTGTGTGTTAGCAGTGAAACTCCCTGTGTACTAGGCCCCCGAGAGCTCCTCAGTAATAATACTGTTGTTGCTGTTGTGTACTGTCAAGTCAGAACTGACTCTTGGCTGACCCGCTGGCGGGTTTTCAGAGGCAGTAAGTTACACAGGAGGAGACTGCCCAGCTTTTGCTTACAGAGCATCTGGTGGATCCGAACTGTGTGCCTTTGGGTGGGCAGTGCAATGCCTTACCACCCAGCCACAGCCATTTTGTCTTTCACCAGGTATTATGAGTTATGTCATTTCATTATTTCATAAGGACGTAAGCTGTATAAAGGTAAGGTCTTTGCATCCTTTATTGATTGCTATATCTTAATTATCTCTAGCTGTGTCTGGCACAGACGTATTCATTAAGTGCGAAATCAGTGGTTATGTACATTTTTAGAGCTGTTTTCCTAATGAGGAATGAATCTCGATGTGATTAAAGCACATTCCTGAAGTGGACTGTTACCAGTAGAACTCGAACTTAAACCCCTGCGAGATAATTGTTGTCATTTGACAATGAGGGATTGCATGCCTAATCATAGCCAGATGTGTGTGGTGATATTAGATATGATTGCTGTGCTCTGCGCAATAACAGTTTTTAAAAGGGCCAGAATATGCATGTTTTGGGCTTTGTGGACCAATTGGTTTCTGTACAAGACTTCACTAACTCTGCCACTGTAATACTAAAGCAGCCACAGATAAGATATAAATTAGTGGGCATCTTAAGCTTCTAGTTAAACTTTATTTGGCTAAAAACAGGTAACAGGTCAGGTCAGGTCCGCTCATTTTATGTTGTTGCTGGCCTCTACTTTGTGTAACTTTTTACCAATAATGCCATTGATGTTAAGGGCTGAAATTGCATGGTAGCACTTGCAGTACAAGAGTCTTGGGGTGTATAGCAAACTACTTGTTGCAGTATTAACAGAAAGGTTGGAGCTTCAAATGCACCATGCTTTCCCTGAGAGAAAGAGGGACACTTTCCTCCAGGAACAACGTACAGCCTCAGAAATTAGCTAGAGGAAGTGCTATAAATTGGAACAAGCTCCGCAGCAGTGAGTTTGGTCTTTTTCTATGTGCAGTACTGTGGTCCTCCAGGTGACTCAGAATGTTTTAAAATTAGTTGTTTTTCATAATTAATCAAGAAATGAAAGCAAAATTTAGGCAGTTGCAAGGAAGAGTTTAAGGATCTTTAGGAATTTTTGGACTCTATACAGGGAAAAAATGATAAAAGGAATAAAAAAAGAAAAATAAATATAAGAAGCGTTATAATATTCTGTATTTTACCTAACGTTTCAAATTTGTATTGCCTATGAAGATAGCAAGGTTGGAGAGGAAAGAGCAAATTTTAAAGTATCTTTCTTTATAATTAAAAGTTTTCGTGCCCAGATCCCTTTTTTCTATCTAGGACCTAGATTTTATTTTACTTCTTAAGTGTTTCTTGTTGTTTTTCTTTGGTGTAATTGCTCTCTCTTTAATGTTCTTTCCCTTGGGGTATAAATTATTAAATATTCAAGAATTCTGCATATTCGTATGCTTGATTTAGTGATTTAGGAACAAGCCAATGTTAATTATTTAAGTATTAAGGAATATATTTAAATATGTTATAAAAATTAAGATTTCACTATTCTTTAATGAATTAATATTCCATGTCATCCTTATTTAATTTGTGATTCTTGTTTACTAGAGAGTTCTGGTGGCCTGATCCACACTGAGTTGTGCTGCTGACCCAAAGATGGTACCTCTCTGGTGGGTCAGATTTACCGGCAGCTCTGCAGGAGGAAGGTAGACAGCTTCCTCCTGTGTGATTTACAGCCTCTTGAAAACCTGCTGGTGGGTCAGCTATGACTCTGTTCAGACTCAATATCAGAGAGTGAGTGTATGATTTCACCTATTAGGGAATGCTTTTTAACAGTTTAAGCTATTTAGGGAAGTTGTCTGATTATGCTATTTTCTAGATTTTTTCCCCTTCAGTAAAGCTTCTCTACAATCCTGAAGACATGTGGTTCAAATCCACTGGTGGCTCCATGGGAAACACGACTTGATGGTACAAAACAAGACAAGGCAACCTTGAGCTAAAATGACCCTGAATTTTGGATCCATTGTTGTTGTCTTTAGGTGCCATTAAGTGTAGTACAATTCATAGTGACCATGTAGTTGCTGTGGACCATTGAGTTGAAACTGACCCATAGCTGACCCTCCAGCAGATTTTCAGAGGCAGTTAATCACACAAAAGGAGATTGCCCTTCTTTCTCCATGGGAGCAGCTGGTGTATTTGAACTGTGTGTGCCTTTGAGATTGCAGCACTGTTTTTTACCACTAAGCCACCTGAGCTCCCTTAGTGTATTGCTGCTTCTTAGACACAGAGTTTTTTTTTATAAAAAAAGAGATGTACTTACATAAACAATAGTTATATAAGAAAGCAATGAGAAAGTTGGATTTCCATTTTGCCATTTAGGAGTTGTGTGCCCTTGGACAAATGGTCTGTTCTGGGCATGTTTGCTAATATAGAAAATGAAGATAATAATGTCAATTTGTGTGGATTAAGTAATACATGTACAATGTGACTGGCAGAAGCAAAGTTTGCATTGGAAACTACTTGTTACCAAGTGATAGAAAAGTTAACAGTGAATACTTTTTTATTTAAAATTGTTTCCTGTAAATATGTTATTGTTATTGTTAAGTATTGAGCAGAACTGACTTATAGTTCCCCCCCAGCAGCTAGTCCATACAGCTTACTTTTGAGTTGGCAGCCACCTTCTTACCCCCAAGCCTCCAAATCTCTCTACTGCTAATGTGAAAGATTTTTATATCTTCACTTTATAATAAGTTTTTGCATTCTTTATTGCCACATTTCATAGTTATTTTTTTAAGTTATATTAAGTTACATATTTATGTAAAACAGTAATTAAAGAGGGGGAACTGACTGTATTTTGACTCATCCAGGACTGTGTCAAAAAAATAATCAGGGCTAGGAAGAAGACAGAGTCCTGTATTTTCAGCACAGTAAGCACATGCACCCAGATATCTTACCGTAAGCATGTGTACCAATACAGCGGTCTTGTCTTGTGCTGTCTCATGCTTCCCCTTCTTTCTGAATTTGTCTTTTTTTTTTTTACACTCTGTCTTAATATATGTGTAAGAAGATTGGTTTCCTGTGTCTCTTCACAGTAGAATGAAAAGCACTCGGTTGAACTGTGAATGAAAGAGTGATACAGTGGCTTGTTTTATCTTTGTCTCTAGGATGATTGAGGAAAGTGGCAACAAGCGGAAGACCATGGCAGAGAAGAGGCAGCTGTTCATAGAAATGCGTGAGTCTGAAGTGTTTCTGGATTCCTTGTTGATTTATGCTGTATTCCCCCCATCAAGTCACAGCTTTAATCAGTTAGAAATGGAAGTGAGAGAGCTAAAGAATCAGGGAATTGGAGATCTCAGACAAAAGCATGTATTTTAGTTGAATTGCTTTCTAAGCAAGGTCATAAGTACTAAAGCTGAAATGTTGCCTATATTATCTGTGGTTTTAATGCTAGCCAGTCAAATTAGGCCTTTCGCTGTAGTTCCCTTGTTATCATGACCTGACAGTTGATAATAAATAGACAGCTCACTGCTGTGAAGCTGACCCCTGCCATGTTTCTGAGTCTATAAATCCAATAGAAAAAGACTGCCCATTTATCTCCTGTTGATCTGGATTTGAACTATCAGAGAGGCACAGCCATTGGGTTGGTACAGTTCCTTACAGACTTGTATGGCACTGAGTCAGAACCAACCCATTACTGACCCTCCACAGGTTTTCGGAGGCAGTTAATCACATGGAGGAGATTATCCCACCTTTTCTTGTGGAGCAGCTGGTGAATTTGAACAACTTGCCTTTGGGATTACAGCACAGATTCTTACCACTAAGCCACCAGAGTTCCTTATGGACGAGGCAATCAGATGAACTACCTTATACTAAATACAGACTATAAAATAGAGAGATTTAGTGTTGGGGGGAGCAGGTAGAGAGGAAGAAATTCAACAATGAATGAGTGAAAATCACAACAACAACAAAGACTTCCAGGCTTGGAGGAGGGGAAGTGTTAGGACATTTCAAACTATAGGAAAAAGTAAAAAGAATAAAAGTATGCTTTTGTATAATATTTGTATACAATTTTAAATCTTCTATTAAAAATTAGGTTCTTGCATTAAATTTAAGCAGAGAGAAAAGCCAAGCAGTCCTAAGTATTTGAGGGATTGTTTTACTCTGATTTCTTGTCCGGACCAATGAAACTTTTTTCTTGAAGAACTGTACTCCAGACGAAATCTTAAAATGACACCTGGTCCTATGGGATTGAAGCAGAGGAGGAAGCAGAATGGGGCTGGTTCAGAATGGTAGCCTCTGATACACTTGCAGAATTCTTGAGTTCTGCCTATCATAGTATAAACATCAATGGATAAGGTCAGAGAATCTTAGTAGTAGAAGGCAGAAGTTATCTTAAATCTTTTTCATCCAGTCAAGGATAGGCTAGGTAAGTCTTTGTTCAAAGAGCTAAAGAAGAGATTTTGGCATTGGGCAGGCAGCAAGACAAAATGATCTTTAAAATTTTGTAGTTGTGAGTCTAATTGTTAGTCATCCAAGCCAGTTTTTTTGAGACACTTCACTTTCCTTCACCTCGCCTTCCACGTCCAAGAAAATCCCAAGGTTGAGTCTACCCGATAAAGACATATTTGACTCTGTCATACCATAATGGCAGGTTTCCTGGCTTTGAACTTAGGCTCTGTAATCACTCTGCCTGAATTTGAATCTTGGCTCCTTCATATACCGGTTGTTTAACCTTACTCAAGTTACTTATTGACTCTGTGTCTCAGTATTCTCATCCATTCAATAAGGATAATATGTATGTCTTAGATTTATTGTGGTGGCCTACTAGTAAGGAGCTGCACTGCAATCCCAAAGGCATTCAGTTCAAATCCACCAGCTGCTCCACAAGAAAAAGATGATGAGTCTGTTTCTATGCAGTTTACAGGCTCTGAACACCTGTTTGGTGGGTCAGCTATGAGTTGGCTCCAACTCAGTTGTATATCACAACAAGAATAAAATTATTAGGAAATACTGGGACAAATTCACTTATTTTATGAGATAAGTTGTGCCAGGAACATAGAATAGCAAATCCTTAATATGATTAGTTGGTTTAGCATGAATATTTTTATTACTACTTTCCTGAATTAAAAGAGTAAGTTTCTTTTTCTTCTTCCATTCTTTTTTTTTTTTTTACTTTAAAAAATGAATTTATTTGACACTGCTCAGGAGATTGGAAGTTCAAAGTCAGGGAATATGTTCTAAGGAAAGTTCTGACTCTGCCTCTTTCAATTTCTGGTAGTAACTGGCAATGCTTGACGCTCCTGAGCTTGTCGTGCATTGATCTCTATTGTATCATGGTGTTTGTCTTCCCATTGGGTTTGTGTCCCTGTGTCTCCTCTGGTCTTCTTTATGAACCACCACTCAGAAAGGGATTTGATTTAGGACCCACACCACTTCAGTCTGACCTCATTAACACAACAAAACCTAATCTTTACTTTCAAACAGGGTCATATTTTGACATTTAGGGGCTGCATTTCAATCCATAATAGGTGTGCGTGAATAAACTGGGGTGCTGTCCCTTCTGAGGATGCTCCTCATTGAAGAGGATTGGAAGTACTTGTTGAAGTAAGAAACAACCATTCAAGGAGACAGTTCTTCCATTCTTAACCCTCTCAGGTCTGCTATGTGTATATTGCCAGAATAAGTGATGTAAATCTCTTACTTCTTTGTATAAATCATGTCAGCTGCTCCTCATCACTGTCCTGATAAAAGCCCAAGCTCTTCAGCATGCTAAAGAAGGCCTTTCTGGGTTTGGGGGTTTCCCCCCCTCCTTTTGGTTTGACTTATAAGTTCCCAATTTCTGTCTCATGCCTTCTGTGTCATTTCCCTGAAATACTGAATTGGCTTTCTTCCAGATAGATCATGCTGTCTCGTGTCTTTGCTAATGCTAATGCTTTTACTTCCATTTTCATATGGTGAATTCCCCGCCCCCCATCCTTCAGGTGTCATCTGAGGGATCATTATCTTACTCAGTTTTGCTACATTTATTGAAAAGGTACTGTGATTTCACCAGGTAGAGGTGGCTGTCTTCCTTATTTCTTGACATAGAGGAGCACATGTCTACCGGTGGCATCTCTTTTCTGAAACACCTTAGTTGACATTCTGTCAATTTCCAGAGAGGAACTGACATCATGAAGGACTTTATGAAATATAGCTTAGTTGCCTTATGCTGAGGATCAAGGCCATGTTGATATACGTCACAAGAACCAAAAGCACAAGTGACAAAAACCCAGATAAATTGTACTTAATCATGACCTTGAAAATGACATGGTGGTGGTTGTTAGGCAACATCAAGTTGACCATGACTCATTACAACCCAGTTGTACAACAGATCTGAACGTTGCCCTATCCTGTGCCATCTTCACTATCTCTGATAGACTTGAGCCCATCGTTTCAGCCTCTGTCAGCACATCTTGTGGAGGTTCTTCTTTAATCCTCCACCTTTCCCTGCGTGCTTTTTCCAAGGCTTGTCCGCTCCTCAGAACATGCGGAAAGCATGTGAATGATGTTTAACTATCCTTACCTCTACGGAGCACTCTGGTCACACTTCTTCCACAACAGACTTATTTGTTCTTTTAGCAGTTCTTAGGATATTCCCTACTCTTCTCTGATGCCACAATGAATCAGTTCATTTCCTGTCATTCTTAGTCATTATTCAACTTTCAGGTACATAGGAAGTAATTGAGAAGACCATGACTTGGATCAAGTTCACCTTAGTCTTTAAACTACATTGTTTCTCTTTAGCCCTTTGGAGAGGTTCTTGACGCATCTTCAAGGACAGTATAAGGCAGGGTCCAGGTCTCCTGTTCATAAGGTTGCTTTGAGTTGTGGTCCACCTCATGGCACCTAATGGCAACTTGGGGGGGGGGAGTTGTACAGGCTGTGATATTTGCAATTATTTGCTATGCATAGGAAAGCTGGACAATGACTAGGGATGACAGAAGGAGAATTGATGCCATTGGCTGTGATACTGGAGAAGGGTATTGAATATACCATGGACTGCTAGAGCGGGTGAAACCAGGCAAGGATTCTGAGGCTTCGTCTGACTCTGGACATGTTGCAAGGAGGGGCCAGTCCTTGGAGAGGGACATCATGCTTGGGAGGGTGGAGGGACAGCACAGGAGAGGAAGACCATCTTTGAGATGGATTGATCCAGTTACTGGATCAGTTACTGGGGTAATGGGGGTAGGTGTGTCAGAGAAAGTGAGATTGGCAGTGGATAGAGCAGGTTTTAAGGCTGTTGTACATAGGGTAATTTTGAGTCTCAGGCAACTTGATGGCACACAACAGCAACAACAACTACTTAAAGTGAAAAACAGATGTTTCAGTGGACACCTTTGAGACAATGAAAAGGTAGCCCATAAAGGGGAAGACAGTTTTGCAAGTTATCTAGCATGCTCGAAAGGGTGGAGGGACAGTGCAGGAAAGACCCCAGATGAGATGGTTTGGTACAGTAACTAGGGCAATGGGCGTAGATGTGTTGGAGTTGGTGAGACTGGCTCAGGACAGGGCAGGCTTCAGAGCTGCTGAACGTAGGGTCACTATGAGTCACAAATGACTCAACCACACATAATAACAACTTTTATCTAGAATATATAAAGACTCTTACAGATAACCCAATTTAAGTAGTGGACTAGGCACTGCTGAAGTTTCCTTTAAGTATAATCAAAACATTCTAAAATTGATAGTGGCATTCAAAATTATGAATAGACTTTAAATGGGTTAGTTGTATGGAGTCAACGTTATATTGGAATGAAGCTATTTTGTTGTTATTGTTGTTATGTGCCGTCGAGTCGTTTGCGA
>NW_006399759.1:8509396-8513406 GCF_000299155.1 Elephantulus edwardii
CAAGTTATTTTACTGTTATTAAAAAACAAACAGACAACCCAGCCAGAAACTTAGTGTTGTCAAATTGGCTTTCTAAGGCTATGAATTATAATAAAAGGAGAATGCCCACCTTTTTCCTTCTGAACCCTGATGGGTTTGAACCAGCAGGAGACCCATACCCTTTGGGTCAGCTGTGCAACTTGTTATGGACTGAATCATAGGACTAGATGATCAGTGTAAAACAAAGCAATTTACTGCTGCCTCATAGTGATCCTGTAGGATTGAATAGAATGGCTTCATAGGACTTCTAAGATTATAAATATTGATCCTCATTTTTCTTGCCAGGAGGTGCCTAGTAGATTCACATCACCAACCTTTTGATTAACCTGTGAATATATCAAGCATATTCAAATTGAAGGATAGAAATTTCATGAAAACTAGGTGAGAGGAGAAACATTTCAGTCATGACAACATGGATAAAGATACATTTAACGAGACTGACAGAAATCCTTATTTTATCTTTTTGTCATTGAACAATACTTTCACCAGAGGCCTGGAAGAATCAGTTTTCTTTCTTTATTTTTAAGAGAACAGAAATGAGAGGTCATGTAAATATTGGTAGAAAAGAATTTGTACCTATTCATGTTCCCTTTAACTAGTCAAAAGTTGCAGCTAAATTTTATGAAGACAGTGTAGATGAATTTTACAAAAACCCTCACACTGAGAGCCGCAAAGCTCAATTGTTGATAAATGAGTTTTGTCTACTAGTGACTCTCCAGTGGGTTTCCAAGGCTGTAAATTGTAATGGGGGGAAATCGCCCATCTTTCTCTCATAGAGCCCCAGGTTGATCTGGAGATACGTGCCCTTTGGCTTAGTACATGACACCCCATGAACCATGACATTGGAGCTTCCTAAAAGCTACCTAAAGTGACCATTATGTCAGTGGAGGCTTCATTTACTGTAAATAGAGTGAAAATAAAGCTTGACTTATAGACACATGTAATGTAAGGCCTCATTCTAGTTGTTGTGCCTGCAAATAATTTACCTTGAAACAATCAGAGCAATCACTTGTTTTATGCATGCGTTTTGTGAGTCTAGAGTTAAAGAAGGGAGCTCTGTGGCCTGTTGGTAAGGAGCTGTGCTGTCAGCCCAGAGGTACTTTTTCAAATCCACCAGTTTCCCTGCGTGAGAAAGATGAAAATTCTCCTCTCATGTGTCTTACTGCTTCTGAAAACCTGCTAGCAGGTCGCCTGTGTGTTGGTTCTGACTGAATGGAACACAACCAACCACCACAACAAGAATTAAGGCAGGGAGTTCTGGTGGCTTAGGGGTAAGGAGTTGCACTGCCAACCCAAGGGTGGGTGGTTCGAATCTGCCAGCTATCCTGAGGGAGAAAGAGGAGCAGTCTCCTTTCATGTGATTTATTGCCCCTCAGAACATGCTGCAGGGGCAGGTAGGAGTCGGTTCTGGCTCCATGGCACATACAACAACAGAGTGGGAAGACTGCCTTTGCTTTATGACTTCTGGGGTCTTACTGGAAGATTTGAAAGCTGAGTGAGTGGAATAATTTGAAGGCTTTTGATCTTGGCTTTGTCTGATGGATTCCACTCCTGTCTTTCTGGTCCCTTTCCATGGGCTAGTTTTTGGTTCCTTGCACTGTGGTGACTAGATTGCAAGTCTAGATCCTGAGTGAGTGAGATCAGGGGCCACCTTCCACCACCCCTCTTCACAAGTTGTGCAGTGTCATGGCTCTCCAATTCTATCCATTGAGGCAGTCATGATGTCTAGGTTTAAGACAGGAGACTTACTGTACGACTCTTGTTGAGATGTGACAGGGTCTTAAAAGTACATAAAATACTCATCTACAATACTGCTGTGGCCATTATTAGAGAAATACAAACAGCCACAAACATATATGGGGACATTAGAACTAACTGCTGGGGCTAGAACATGGAGGCTGAGATAGATGTAGCATAGTCTGTCAGTGGTAGTCAGAATGGGACTGGAATTTACCTCCTGGGACTATAAGCCAGACTCTTTCACACTGGACGTCTCTTCTTTCTGATTGATGACATTCAATCATGAATTTTCCTTTCCTGTGAGTTTTTTAAGGTTAGCAGAAAGGTCAGAGCACTGGCATATTGCCTGGCATGTCCGCAACATGCAGGAAGAACTCCTTAACCTTTCCCTGCACCCTTTTGTTTTAACCAAAGGGCTGGTTGACATATTAAGGAAACTCTAGTGGCCTAGTCAGTGGGGAGTTTCGTTGTCCAAAGGTAGGCAGTTCAAATCTACCAGCTGCTCCACAAGAGAAAGATGAGCAGTCTCCTCCTTTTCTATTTGTAGTCACTGAAAATCTACTGGAGGGTTCTGACTTGGCAATGAGTCAGTGAGTGGAGTGAGTTGACCTATTATCTATTGTGGCCACAATAATAAGTTGCAGTTACTTTTTTAACATTTAGAAGTTGTGTACTAGGTCCAGCTGAACATTTTTCATTTTCTCTTTTTTTTCAGGTGCTCAGAATTTTGATGTCATACGACTGTCAACCTATAGAACAGCTTGCAAATTAAGATTTGTGCAAAAACGATGTAACCGTAAGTCAGTTCTAGTCAGCTTTCAGTTAATGTAACAGAAAGGATTTTACTGTCATTTAGCTGTAATGTTAATACTGTAATGTTAATTGGATTGCTTTTATCTTAAGTATTTATCAGAATTTATCAGGGTATAATTGTCTATAAGCTTTTTATGTCATTTTTTTTCCTTATGGCAGTCAGAATGTTTAACAAACAACATAGGGTAGGAAATCTAATGTTTTGAGGCTAATGTAACATTAAGTCTTTGATTGGGAAAACTGATTTCTCCTTGTCCCTTTCGTGAATAAGATGTTCTCTACACAATTAATATAATTAATCATCTGCTTAAAGCAAAGGAAAGCAATGTTTTTGTAAAGGTATGAAGAATGAAATTAGGAAGTTAGGAAGTCATTAAAAATTAAACAACACATAAAGATCAGTATTGTAGGTATTAGTTGTAAAGGACTGTTACTGGCCATTTGGAATTGAACAGTGGTCTTCTATGGATAAAATTAGGCAGAGTGGAAATTTAAGAATACTTAACTGTGCTCAAATCAAATGTGTACATAGACGAATAGTAGTTGTTTGTACAGAAAATATATACTGCACGGTCTAAAACTAGGAAAGTTGTGGTTCAGGTATACTTTCAAATACTTTTCCAATATATAAATGCTCAATGAATAATCAGAGAAGCTGGGATGTATGAAGAAGAATGTGACATCAAGACTGGTGGAAGAGCCATCGATATGCAGAAACATTGATATGCAGAAAGGCAGATGAGCCTGCAATATGCAGATAATAAAACTTTCTGCTGAAAGTAAAGAAGACTTGATGTACATACGAAGCTCAAAGACTGTGTCCTTAAATTTTCTCGAACCTCAACATAAATTAAAAAAAAATCTTCATAGCTGGACAAATAGACAACCTCATGATAAAATGAGAGAAAATACTGATTTTTTGTTAAGCATTTAATTTTCTACATCAGTGAAACCAGCAGCCAAGAAATGAAATGCTGTATTGTATTGGGCAAATTGCTCCTAAAGACCTTTTAATACGTTCAGAAGCAAAGATACCACCTTAAGAACTAAGAGGGAACTGACCCAAGCCATGCTATTTCCAGTTGTCTCCAATAGAAGAAACTCTGGGGCTTAGGGAATAAGGAGTTATGCTGCCAACCCAAAGGTAGGCAGTTCAAATCCACTGAGGAGACTGTAGGGCAATTTCTAGCCCCTGAAAGCTCACTGAAGGGTCAGCTGTGAGAGAATTCTGACTCGACAGCATATAAGAACAACCTGTTGTTGTTGTTATGTGCCGTCGAGTCGCCTGCGACTCATAGCGACCCTATGTACAACAGCCGTAAACTCCGCTCTGTCCTGTGCCAATCGCACTGTCTCTGACACTCCCATCCCAATTATCCCAGTCACTGAATCAATCCACCTCATAGAGGGCCTTCCTC
>NW_006399759.1:8515046-8528998 GCF_000299155.1 Elephantulus edwardii
CTCTTCTGTCTTTGCAATGACCGTTTGCACTCTTCCTGGATGATCCCCTTGATATCCTCCCACAACTCATCTGGCCTTCGTTCATTAGTGTTTAAAGCCTCAAATCTGTTCCTGAGATGGTTCTGAAATTCAGGTGGGATAGACCGAGTCTATCCCACCCAAGAACAACCTACGCACGGGAAAGGAGTTGTGCTGTCAATCCAAAGGCAAGCGGTTCAAATCTGCCAGCTGCTCCTCCGGAGAAAGGTGAGCAGTCTCCTTCAGTGTGATTTACAGCCTCAGAAAACCTGCTGGAGGGTCAGCTCGGAGTTGGTTCCAACTCGTTGGCAGTGTGTTGAGAAGTTGAGACGTGTGTGAAAATTAAACAATAAGTAAAGAAGACAGGAAGAATTGATGCATTTGAGTTATGATGCTGGTGAAGATAATCCAATTTACCATTGACTGCCAGAAGAACAAGCAAACGAGTCTTGGAAGTACAGTCAGGATGCTTGTTTGAAGTGAGGCTGAGGATACTTTATGTTGTGGACTTTGGATGTATTACCAGAAAGGACCCGTCTCTGGGAAAGGACATCATGCATGGAAGAATAGAGAATTAGTGACGTATAAGACCACCAGGACGATGGATTAACACAGTGACTACAATAATGAATTCAAAGAACAATAGTTGTGAGGGTGACGTAGGACCAGGTAGTATTTCACTCTGCTCTATATAGATTTATCAGCCAGAACCCACTGAAGGTGCCTGACAATAGCATGGTAGATGCACTGGTCCAATTTCAGTTTTTTCATATGTGTTTTGAATTGTTCATGTACTATTTATTGAAAATGCTATTGTTTTTCTTCACTAATTGAGTATCTAAACCTCATATTCATTAGGAGAAATGTAGAAGAATTTTCATAGCATATTCGTAGATAAGAAATCTGTTTGTAGGCTTATGGGTCCCTTTGGTCCATTTTTCCATTCTTTCGCCATGTACCATATTGTTTTAAAAATTTGTTGGTATTATATACTGTCAAGTTGGAACTGACTCATAGCTGACCCTTTTCAGAGTTTTTCAGAGGCTGTGAATCTCAGGAGAGAAGATTGTCCATCTTCCTCTCACAGAGCAGCTGGTGGATTCAAACTACCTGTCTCTGGGTTGACAGTGTGACTTCTTACTCACTAGGCTACCAGAGCTCCCTTAAATATATATAGTCTAGATAGTTAACAAAGGAAGTCTTCCATCTTGTGTTTTTCCCCTTAAGGGTTTTGTTTGAAACTCTTGATCCTTTATGTTTAATTGAACTTTTTAAAAAAAATTGTGATTTTAATAAACACTTACAAAGCATGTTGGGTTTGCATTTAATCACCTATACACATTATTTTAGAACATTAATTAAAATATGCATTGTGTCTGTTCATTCAGTTATTTATATTTATATAAATTTTAGAATATGCTTGTTCATTTCTACTAAAAATAAAACAAAAGGACCCTGTTGGAATATTTTTTCTTCTTGATGTCATATAGTATATAGTTCTGTTAGGATTTTGACTGAGAGTTTTTGAATCTGTTCATGAAGTTATAAAGAATTAACATTTCAATATTGACTTTTTCTTCTGTGAACATTTAATATTGCTTCATTTATTTAGGTCCTCCATTTCTGTCAGAAGTATTTATAGATTTTGTCCTTTTGTTATTGGTTTGCTTAAAAAATTTATATACATTGTGTTTCACACTATTCTTCATTCACATTTTGTTTCATTCAATCATTCTCATGCATTATGCTTTCTAAAATTAATCACCATTGCACCTTGCCCACCATTACCCTGTCTTTTTGCCTGGATTCTTCCCATTTTCTTTTCCCCCTCCCTCCACCCACCAAACTCTGCAACCCTGTGATTTCACCCCTACCCATCCTTCCACTTCTTCCCCTTGGGTTCTCATATATGCTTTACTTGTTATCCTTCTATTTGTTACAGTAATGGTCTTATGCAGTATTTATCCTTATGAGACTGTGTTAGTTCATTCAGCGTGATGCTCTCCAGCCTCTACCAAGTTACATAGTATTTTTTGAAATCATTGCTTCTGAGTGCTCTGTTTATAGGTATTTTTATATGTTGTTGAACACCTTTCACTGACTTATTTCTATATTTGATGATTTATGATAAACTAATTACTCTCATTACCATCAAGTTGGAACTGATCATAGCTGACCCTCTAATGGGTTTTCAGGAGGATGTAAATTACACTGCAGCAGAGTGCCCATCTTTCTCCTGCAGAGCCACTGGTGGATTGGAACTGCTGGAGATGTGCCACCTTTTGGCTAGCAAATCAACTCCCTATGAACTAGACCACCAGAGCCCCCTGATTTATGATACTATTAGAAATAAACTAAACAAACAAAAACCCCCCACAAATCACCAAAAAACCTCATTTCTGTTGAGTTGGCACTGATCCATAACTGACCCTCTGGGTTTTCAGAGGTTAAAATAAAAGTAGCATGGGAGACGATTGTTCATCCTATGCCTTTGGACCCATTTGTGGATTCAAGCCGCCAGAGAGATGCCTTTGAATTTCACTGCCACTGATTGTACTGCTTACATGTTGTTGTTGTTGTGTACCATCAAGTCAGCACTGACTCATAGATGACTCTACAGGGGTTTCAGAGGCAGTAAATCACACAGGAGGAGACTGTCCATCCTCTGGCGGAGTATTTGGTGAATGTGAACTGTTTGCCATTTGCTAGCACAACTCCTTACCACTAAGTCTTCAGAGCCTGTGCTGTTTAAATAGTACCTTTAAATTTCACTGTCACTAAAGTACAGAAATAAAATTGATTTTTTAAATCTTAACTTTGTGTCTAGCAATCTTTCTTTAGCAATTTAGGTATAGAACATTTGTCATTCTCTTCATTGTCGTCTGATGACATTACGTGTCTTCATTTCTAAAATTTATCTCTTTCCTAGTATCAGAACAAAGGCTTTCAACATTTTTCTATTAAGTATAGTTTTATTGCAGGGTTTTTGATGATAGCCTTAATCAGATTAAGAATTTTTCTTAGTAGAGTGTTTCTTAACTTCTAAAGATGTTTTACTGTTATAGTTACTCATTTGATAATGATTTCTTTTTTTAATAATGATTTCTAAATTAACATTTAATCTGAATGTCATTTATATAATTTTAATAGTTTCATATTTGTTGGTAATCTGTTTTTGTATGTGTACTTCAGAATAAAGCAAACTCACTAGTACTTGGTGGCAGTACTCCATATATTTATTACTTAGCTTTTTCAGATGTGAAGTTTAAATCTTTTCTGTCTGTACTTATTTTTAAAAATGTGGTTGGTTTCGGAGGGGGAAGCAAGCTGGTGGGGAGGAGTGGGCAGGGAGAAAATTGCGGCAATGAATGAATGGAAATCCAAAACCTCTGTAAAAAAATGTGGTTGGTAATAAAAAATGTGCTTTACAAGTTACAGAGAATTATGTTAATATATCAAATTGAGATTGTGAACATTTGCATTTCTCTTTAAAGTTGTGTTACTTTTTGCCCATGCAATTTAAGATGTTTGTTATTAGGTATCAGACAAACCAAAGCCATTGATGGCTAGTGAATTCTGACTAATGGTGACCCTATAGGACACAGTAGAACTGCCCCATAGGGTTTTAAAGACCCTAATATTTAGGGAAGCACACTGCCTCACTGTTCTCCTGAAAAATGGCTAATGGGTCCATTTACCACCCGGATTCAAGCATCACTAGGTGGTGAGAGAGAGGTAGAAAGGGCAATTTTTTTTTTTAATAGGGAAGAGTGAGCTTATGTTTTGGAGAAAATAAAACTAGAGTGCTCTTAAGAGGCAAAGATGGTAAAACATTGTCTCATATACTTTGGGTATGTTATTAGGTTGGGGCCAGTCCTTGGAAAAAGACATCATACATGCAAAGGTGAGACTCAGTGAAAGAGGAAGGCCCTTGACGAGATGGAATGACATAGTGAGTGTAACAATGGGCTCAAGCGTATCAGAGATGATGAGGATGGCACAGGATAGAGCAGGGTTCAGGTCCTTTGTTCGTAGGGTCTCTGTGAGCTGTAGTCAACTCAGTAGCACCTAACAAAAACATAACAAGTGAATTTTTATGAGTGGTAGAATAATTTGGAAAAGAATAGGATAGTGTGTACAACTTAAAGAATGTAATCAGTGTCACTAAATTATGTTGTTGTTGTTGTTATGTGCCATCGAGTCGCTTGCGACTCATGATGACCCTATGTACAACAGCCCTAAACTCTGCTCTGTCCTGTGCCAATCACACTGCCTCTGACACACCCATCCCGATTACCCTAGTGACTGAATCAATCCATCTCATAGAGGGTTTTCCCCTCCTGCGCTGTCCCTCCACCCTCTCAAGCATGATGTCCTTCTCCAAGGATCAGTCTCTCCTCACAACATGTCCAGAGTACGTCAGACGAAGCCTCACAATCCTTGCCTCCAAGGAGCAGCCTGGTTTAACCCTCTCCAGGATGAATCTGTTTGTTTTCTTGGCAGTCCATGGTGCATTCAGTACTCTTCTCCAGCACCACAGCTCAAAGGCATCAATTCTCCTTCTATCCTCCTTGGTCATTGTCCAACTCTCTGATGCATAACAAGTGATTGCAAAGACCATGGCCTAAATTATACATGTATAAATTGTTGAGCTGGCATGTACTTTGTTGTGTTTATTTTCACTGCGGTAAAAAAAAAAAATAAAAACAGAAAAGTAAGGGTTAAAAACATTAGACAAATGGACAGTTTAGAACCAGATTTTTTTCATTATTATATGTAAACAGATGCAAGTGCTTCTATCTTCCTGATGAATGACAACCTTTAGCATCATGAAATGACCTTGTCACCCTAGAATTAGACATTTTACTTCTAGATTTATTTTTAAATTAGGCTCTATTTCATCTACTGTAAAATTTATCCCTATAAAGTATACACTTTGGTCCTTTTTAATATATCACTGCCTCATTCAGGAACATTTTTATTATTCCAGAAAGGAAACCTATACCCTTAGCAGTCACTCAGATTACCTGCCATTAAGAACTGTGCGGGTCATATCTGCAGAGATCTGAAGTGATGGCTAATTGCATATGAAGTCTGGGGCTGGCCTGGGCTACCGTGGTAGGTCCTTGATGTCCACAGAGGACCAAAGTACTTCTGTTCTGTCACAGAATGGTTTTTCTTGTGTTGGCTAAAGAAGTTCTTTTTCCCCCCATAAACATAAAAACTATCATATTTTTTTCAGATTGTATGGATTACAAGTGTTTGTTTTTGTCAATAGTGTAACACTCCCCCCACCCCATGTTGCTGACTTTAGTTGACGTTCATACAGCTCATTGCTGTAGAGTTGTCACTGACTCATAGCTGATCCTCCATTGAGTTAGTTTCTGAGACTGTAAAAGCAAGGGGAGCAGATTGTCTTCTCTTACAGAGCTGCTGGTGGATTCAGAGCACCAGAAAGGTTCAGCAGGGCCGTGCCATGGACTTCGCCACCAGAGCACCCTTCAGTTAGGTCCTACTAGGTAGAACACACAGTCTACAAGGGCTCAGATCTGTCTCTCTGACCCTTCAACCCACAAAAACATGCCCAGTACTGGACTACTGTCCTATCAGAGCACATTTCTGTTAATACTTAGCTAACTGTAGTGAGGAGTTGTTGTTGGATACTGTTGACTTGACTATGGCTCGTAGAGACCATGCTTCAGCCCACTGATACAGTGACTCTGTCCATCCACCTCCTATAAAATAAGTAGATCTAAATGTAACTCTTGCGGCCTAGTGACAAGAAGCTGTGCTGCGATAGTGAAGGCATGTGGTTCAAGGCCACCAGCTTCCCAATGGGGAAATGATGGGTAGCCTCATCCCGTGCAAGTAACTGCCTCTAAAACCTGCCAGAGGGTCAGCTATGGGTCAGTTCCGACTTGAAGGTACACAGCCACCACCACCACCACCACAACAATGTACCTAAAGGGAGCTCTGCTGGCCTATGTTAAGAAGCTGGGCCACAATCCCAAAGATGTGTGATTAGAATTTGCCAGCTGCTCTACGGGAGAAGAACAGACAGTCTTCTCCCGTGAGACTTACTGTCTCTGGAAACCCACCAGAGCCTCAACTGTGGGTCGGTTCCAACACAACAACAACAACAACATGACTAGATTTTACTTGAGACCACCTGATAAGATTTTCACATTCAACAATTGAGCTAATGCATAGTCGTGGTAATTTTAAATTTGTGGAAGCAAGTGTGCAGTTTCAGCTGTTTATTTTCTTTTTACTTGTTGTTAGGCAACTGTGACTCACAGCGACCCTGTGAACGACAGATCTGAGTCTTGCCCTGTCCTGCGACATCCTCACCGTCTGTCCCGCTCAGGCCATTGCTCCAGTCACTGTGTCAGACCATCTTGTTGAACGTCTTTTTCCTAGTGGACTGCTAAACTCAACACAGGACTATTAGATCCTCGCTTATACCTTTATTACACAAGTTTGGCCTGAAGTAACAGTTTGAATTATTTTTATAACACTAGAGAAAATGAACAGATAAACATCATTTATTTTTTTTATATGGAAAGATGGGTGAATAAGGAAGAAATTTAGTTTAAGAAATATTAAAGGACATTCATGGTCCATGCATAGGTGTGCTATGTAGGAGCAGTTTAACCAGATGTGATTGTTTTGGTGCATTATATGTGACACCGTGTTCTTGAGGGTATTTGCCTGTATGGTAATGGATAGAATTAACGTTCCGCTGTGAAACAAGTTCCACACTTTCAAATTGCTGATGGTGTGTTTTCTGCATATTTTCAGTTCATCTTGTTGATATCTGGAACATGATAGAAGCCTTCCGAGATAATGGCCTTAATACACTGGACCATAATACTGAGATCAGTGTGTCCCGCCTTGAAACCATCATCTCATCCATCTACTACCAGCTGAACAAACGCCTTCCTTCCACTCACCAGATCAGCGTGGAACAGTCCATCAGCCTTCTCCTCAACTTCATGATTGCTGCGTATGACAGGTCAGTACCTTACCTTGGTTCATTTTAATCCAATCTGTGCTGTCATCATTTTTCTTCCATACTGCCTCACTTAGGATTGTAGCCAAGATCCTTGAGTAGGAGGGAAATGATTCATTGTCAGTCTCTTCTGGACATGTTAAGTGGCAAAGTAACACGCTGTCCTGGGGCATACCACGTATTACCATTGAGTTGGAACCAACTTATAGCTAACCAGGTGGGTTTCAGAAAGCCATAAGCGTGCCACCAAGTGGGCTGTATGTGTGGAGAATGACAACTCTTGTGAAAAATCTTGTGTACCATTGAGGTGAAACCAAGTCACAGCTGACCCTCCAGCAAGTTTGCAGAGGCTGTAAATCACATGGAGGTGATGGCCCGTCTTTCTGCCACAGAGCAGCTAGTGGATTTGAACTGCATGCCTTTTTATTATCAGTGCAATTCCTTACAACTAAGCCACATGAGCTCCCTTACAGGGACCTCAGTATAATTGTTGTCTATTCAGTGAAATAGAGCTTGGTTTTGGATTTCCTTATAACTTTTAAGGCCTTAATATCTTATTTTCTCTTCATGACGAGGAAGTTCTTTTACATTTTTCCACGGCGTTATCTAGTAGACCTTACAGAAAGAGAAGAAAATTATTTTAGCATATTCCAAATGAAAACAGAAACTATTTACTATATTTGTGTTCATGGAGAATAAAATTAATAGCGCGCGCATGCACACACACACACACACACACACACACAAAATCAAACCCAACCCCAAACCAAACCCCACACATGAAAGACAGAATGGATGGGCACTCAGATGAGTGGTAATAATCTAAGAACTAGGAGTGGGAGTTTCTGATTTTAACCATCTTTTTTTATCATCCGATTTGGATTGGTGGGTCATCATCCTTTCTTTTGCAGACCTGTTTTACATTCATAGAAATTCTGTGAGTTGGTAATAAAACTGTGACAATGTCAAAGCCATCACAACTTGGACAGCCAATAAATTTACAAAACCTTAATAAAGTTCCATCCGATTAAAGAGTATAACTATTTAACAAAATTTAAATTTTTAAAAAAAATTGCATATTAGACATACATATCACGTGCTGGTTTTTTAGTAATCTAGACTGGTGAATTCATGTGGTAAGTTTTATGACTTTTTTGGGCCAGAAGCCTTATTCATTGTAAAATTTTTATACTCTGCTAAGTAAGTAGAACTTACCATGGCATTGACCTTCTGAGTAAATCACTTTTTGTTCTTGTTGATTGCTATCAAATCAAACACAACTCAGTGACCCTGAACAAAAGACCTGAAGCCTTTCTATAACTATCATTGTTTCTCAAAGTTCGTAGAATTTCCAGGCTTCTTGTTTAGGAAGTAGATGCTACTCCGTCCAATTAGTGTAATTTAAATAATATAATTTAAAAACAATTACATTCACATAAGATCAAGAAGGACAGCATTTTAGAATACAGGCTGGTAAGTTAGAAATATTCATGCAAACAATAGGGAGGAAATGGAGGCAGGTGAGAAATGGGAAGTGGGCTGTTACATTGTATATAATGTAATTTATGTCATAATATAAAATGGGTGTGAATAGTTGAATGGAAACCACTTGGATTTGTAAATTTTCACTTAGATCACAATAAAACAGACAAACAAAATCATAGTGGTTTTTTTTTAAAATCAGAAATACAGTCATCTTTCTGTCTGAAGCCTTAAAGAAATGATCAAATGGATTGGGAAATTATGGTACATTCATACAATGGAATACTATGCAGCATGCGGGAGCAATGATTTTGTAAATTGCTGCCTAACTTGGGAGGGACTGGAGAGCATTATGATGAGTGAAGTAACTCAGTCCCATAAGGACAAACACTGTTTAGAAACCATTATTATAGCACTATTTCTAGCAGTTTTAACACTACTAAAATGTGAATGAGGCTCTAAGGAGGCAAGAGTAGGATCAGTGGAGTGAGGATGGGGTCGCACAATTTGATGGGTGGAGGGAGGGGTGGATTAAGGAAATGGGAAAGATCTGGTGTGAAAAACAATGTATACAAATTTTGCAAATAAACCAATAAAATAAAAATTGTATGAAACAAAATGTGAATGAAGGAAAGACAATGTAAACTAATTTTGTATGCAAACCAATAAAATATTTTTTAAAAAAGGAAGGACTCAAAGTTGTATTCCGTAATTAGATAAGTGCAAATTAATAAAGAGAAGGAAGAGGAAGGAGTGTGACAAAATAGCATAAGAATAAGAAGAACAAACTTAGGAGCAAAAAATATATATGCATATAGGTGAAGACATACACTGAAAAAACTTCGACACATACAGAAAAAACAAACAATAAATTCACAGAAAAGTAGATGAAGGTAGATAAACATAAATGAATAAAAAAAAAGAATAAGGAAATTTACAAGTGCAGTGAGTTAAGAAAGGTAAGGAATGCAGTAAGTATATTATGGTTGTGTCCTGTTGCATTGGAATCGACCCATAACTGACCCTCCACTGGGTTTTCAGAGGCTGTTAATTGCATGGGAGAAAATTGTCCATTTTTTTCCTGCAAGAGCAGCTGTTGGGTTTGAACCACATACCTTCGAGTTATGACTCCACTAGGCCACCAGCACTCTTTTCTATGACAGAGCCAAAGAAAGCCCAGCTCAGCTCCAGTCTGCCAGATGAGGGCTCACTGTGAATGTGTGGAGTGAGGGCAGCTAACACAGCAACTGGGCAGCAGTGATCTGCTCTCTACCCTTCTAGAATGTCCTTTTCTATTTGCTTTGCTACCTACTGGACAGTTTGGGGTGTCTGTAAATAGAAGAGGGAAGGAGGAGAAGAAGAGGCCGAACTGTGATTTCTGGGGTCTCTGATTATTTGTCATCACCACTACTTAATACTGAATTCACGTTAATTTTTGCATTTGATGTGAAGTACAAATCCAGTTTCATTCTTTTCAGGTGTAGATCTTACTGTCCCAACACCTGTTATTGAAGATGCTAGTCTTCTTCCACATCATATGGGCTTGAAACCTTTGTAAAAAATCAGTTAACTCTAGATGTTTAGTTCATTTCTAGGTCTCACTTCTTTTCCATTGTTTTATTGCATCGTATGTTCCTGTGCCAGTATCTCTCTGTTAGATTACTGTGACTTTATAATAAATTTTAAATTAAGGTAGTATGAGACTTCCTATTTGATGCTTTTTTTCAAGATTGTGTATTCCAGGTCTTTGGCTATTTTTTTTTTATTTTAGTTTTTAAATAATAGAATATAGGATCTGCAGCCTAGTGGTAAATTCAGGTATGCAAATAATGCTTTACTTATCCAGGATGGTGGAGCAGCCACGTGTTCCTTACCATGTTTGAGCCTAATAGCAGAGACTCGTAACAAGCACTGGTGGTCTAGTGGGTAAGGAGTTGCTGCCAAACCAAAGGAAGGCAGTTCAAAGCCACTTTGTGTGTGGGAGAAAGAGGAATAACGTCCTGTCATGCAGTTTACAGCCTCTAAAAACCTGCTGGAGTGTGAGTTATGAATTGATTTCTACTTGACGATGAGTTAAGTTGATTCTCTTAACATGCTAAAATGATATTTTAACATTTGCCATTTGCTATTTTACATGAATTTGAGAATTGGCTTAACTGTTGATACAACAAAGGTACTGTTGAATTTTAGTAGAATTTGTGTTGAATTTATAGATAGGTTAAGTAGTATTGATGTCATTTTCTAAGAACTGGCCTCTCCTGATAAAGTGGCTAAAGTATGTGAGATGCAGTCTCACCATCCTGACCTCAAAGGACCAATCTGGTTGCACTTCATCCAGTACAGATTTCTTTCTTCTTGTGACAGTCTATAGTATAGTCAGTATTTCTGGATAACAGTGTGCTTCAAAGATACCACTTCTTTGAGCTTTCTTATTCTTTGTCAGACATGCATGTGAACCATTGGAAAAATATCATGTCTTGAGTCAGATGCAACTGAGCCTTCAATGTGACATCTTTAAAGAGGTTGTTGACAGCAGATTTTCCCAATCTAATTAGGTAGAACTTCAGTCTTCTATATGGATTGAAGCTCAAGAAAACGAAGATTCTTACCCCTGGGCCAATTGGCAGGACAATGATTGATGTAGAAGAGAGTGAGAATGTTAACAATTTCAGCTTGCTCAGTTCTATAGTCAACATTCGTGGTACCAGCAGTCAGGAAATCAAAAGATAAATTGCGTTAGAAAAATATGCTATCAGGAATCTCTTCAGAGTGCTGAAGAGCAGTGATGTCAGGTTAGAGACTGAGACATGATCCAGACCATGTTCTTCATAATTACTTGCTATATGTCAGAGAGCTGGACAATGACTGAGGATGGAAGACTATTGAACATAGCATGTACTGCCAAGAGAACAAACAGGTCTGTCTTGGAAAGGGTTAAATCAAGTTGTTCCTTGGAGGCAAGGATTTTGAAGCTCCGTCTCACATACTTTGGGCATGCAGCTGGGAGGAACCACACCTTGGGGAGGGACATCATGCTTGGAAGGGTGGAAGCACAGCACAAGGAAGGAAGACTCCAGATGAGATGGATTGATACAGTAACTGGACCAATGGAGATAGGTGTGCCTGAATCAGTGAGGCAGGCTCAGGATAGGACAAGCTTTTATATGTAAGTTCGCTATGAGTTGCAAGCCACTCACTGGTATATAACAACAATAGGTAGTTTGATTTCTTCACTGCTTATTCCATGGGTATTGATTATGGTTCCAAGTAAAATGAAATCCTTGACTACTGTCTTTTCTCCATTTATCTTAGTGCTGCTTATTGGTCCACTTATGACAAATTTTATTTTATGTTGAGATGTAATCCTTAACAAAAGTTATAACCTTTGTCCTTCTGCAAGTGCTTCAAATCCTCTTCACTTTAATTAAGCATGGATATGACATCTGCATAACATAGGTTGTTATGAGTCCTCCTTGCTAGATTTTAATGTAGCATCTCAGATTATTTACTTAGCACATGAACTTAACAGATATGATGAAAGGATGTGCCTTGACTCATACCTCTCCTGATATAAACAATGCCTTATCTCCTTGTACTATTCAAATGACTGCTTTGTGATCTAGATACAGAATCTATATTAGCACAGTTAAGTGTGGGATATTTCATTGGTTGCTTTTCTTATGATGAATCTCATTTGCTGTTGTTGTTGTTATGTACCATCAAATCACTTGCGGCTCATAGTGACCTGATGCACAGTAGCTCAGAACCCTGACCTATCGGAGCCAGTCTCACTGTCTTCGATACCTACCTCCATTACCTCAATTACTGTGTCAATCCATCTCATTTGGAGTCTTCTTCTCTTGTTCTCTCCCTCCACCCTTTGAAGCATGATGTCTCTCTCCAAGGACTGGTCCCTCCTGGCCAGATGCCGAAAGTATGTGAAATGGAGCCTCCAAATCCTAGCCGGCAAGGAGAAACTTGGTTTTACCCTTTCCAAGACAGACCTGTTTGTTCTCTTGGCAGTTTGGTAATTTTCTGCAGTACCACAGCTCAAAGGCATCAGTTGTTCTGTCATCTTTAGCCATTGTCCAACTCTCTGATGCACAGCAAGTAATTGCAAAGACCATGGTGTGAATCAGATGCACCTTAGTCTCTAGACTGACATTATTGGGAGCTCTAATGACATAGTCCACAGGGAGTTAACACTTCTAACTCAAAGACTGTGCCTCTCATATGGTTCAAGTCCACCAGTGGCTCCTCAGGAGAAAGATGGGCAGTCTCCTTCCATGAGATTTGTCTTGGCAGGGAGTTCTGGTGGCCTAGTAGTAAGAAGCTATACTGCAATCCTAAAGCTTGAGATTTGAATCCACCAGTTTCTGCATGGCAAAAGGATGGGCAATCTCCTTCCATATGAGTTACTGCCTCTGAAAACCTACTGGACGGTCAGCTGTGGGTTGGTTCCAACTCGACTGTACCCAACGACAACAACAAAATCCTCAGGAGGGTTAGCTATGAGTTGATTCTGACTCAGTAGCAATTAGTTGAGTTAAGCTGAGTAAATTTGCTTTTTTTAAAAAAAAATTATTCAAGTTTTTTACATAATTCAAATACACTGTTTTTAATACAGATTCTTCCAATTTCCCTCACCCCCCTCATCAAATTGTGCAACCCAATGATTAATCTCTCTCCCCCTCCCCCTGCACATCCTCATCCTTCTATTTCCACAGCCCCCCGCCCCCGATCCTTATCTTGTTCTACAATAATGGTTTTATACAATATTTTTCCTTGTGGGACTGAGTTAGTTCACTCAGCATAATGCTCTCCAGTCTCTCCCAAGTTAGGTAATAATTTACAAAATCATTGCTCCTCTTTCTATGAAGATGGTGCTGGAAGTGAAGAAGGAAGTGCCAGCCCCTCCCAAAACTGAAGCCAAAGCAAAACTATTAAAGGCCAAGAAGGCAGTCCTGAAGGGCGTCCACAGCCAAAAAAAAAAATAAGATCTGCACGTCACCCACCTTCCGGCGGCCGAAGATGCTGAGACTCTGAAGGCAGCCCAAATACCCCCAGAAGAGTGCCCCCAGGACCACCATGCTTGACCACCATGCCATCATCAAATTTCCCCTGACCACTGAGTCGGCCATGAAGAGGATAGAAGATAACAACACACTTGTGCTCTTTGTGGGTGTCAAGGCCAACAAGCACTAAATCAAACAAGCTGTAAAGAAGCTCTGTGACATTGATGTGGCTAAGGTCAACACTTTGATTAGGCCTGATGGAGAGAAGAAGGCCTGTGTTCAACTTGCTCCTGACTAGGATGTGTTGGATGTTGCCAACAAAATTGGGATAATCTAAACTGAGTCCAGATGACTAATTCTAAATACAAATTTTTCTCCCCCCCCCAAAAAAAAAATCATTGCTCCCACTTGCTGCATAGTTTTCC
>NW_006399759.1:8529098-8531022 GCF_000299155.1 Elephantulus edwardii
TT
Source organism: Elephantulus edwardii (assembly GCF_000299155.1). Lineage (NCBI taxonomy): Eukaryota > Metazoa > Chordata > Mammalia > Macroscelidea > Macroscelididae > Elephantulus > Elephantulus edwardii. The sequence continues at coordinate 8,529,101 of NW_006399759.1, forward strand.
CTGTGAATGTACCATAATTTCTCAAGCCATTAGTTTGTGGTTGGGCTTCTGGGCTGTTTCCTTCTTCTTGCGATGGTGAATAATGCTGCTATGAACATTGGTGTACAAATCTCAGTTTGTGCCTCAGTTCTCATTTTCTCAGGGTATTTTCCGAGGAGTGGAATAGCTGGCTCATATGGAATTTCTGTGTTCAGCTTGTAAAATGGTACAACCATTCTGGAGGGCAGTTTGGCACTTCCTTAAAAAGCAAAACATATAAATCCCTGTGAATTTGCTTTTCAAGCTATCCATTGAGCTCTTGATTTGAATAAGTTTTCCCCTAATTTGAGAATTGACATAAAATAATTTAAAAGTTTGTTTGGTTTTCAGTTCTTTGCCAAATACTTAACTCTTGCCTTTTATTCTTCAGTTGTAATTAACTTAGGGTGTTTTTTTTTTAAATATCTGTGTTTATAATTCCAATGGATTCTCTATCACTTTTTATTGTCATTATTGTTTTGTTTTTCGTGCATGCTATATTGCCAAGTATTTTCCTTGCCCGATACTACATTACAAATTTAATTTTATATTAAAAATATATACTAGATAATATTTGCAAAATGTTGTTGTTGCTGTTGTTATGTACCGTCAGGTTGCCTGCAACCCATAGCAACTCTGTGGGCAGCAGCTCTGAACCCTTGCCTGTCCTGAGCCAGTCTCACTGATCCTAACACATCAATCTCCATTGTCCCAGATAGTGTATCAATCCATCTCATTTGAGGTCTTCCTCTCCTGCACTATCCCTCCACTCTTCCAAGCATGAGGTCCTTCACCAGAGACTGGTCTCTCTTGGTTATGTGCCAAAGTATGTGAGACGGAGCTTCAAAATCTTAGCCTCCAAGGAGAGACTTGGTTTTGCTCTCTCCAAGACAGACCCATTTGTTTTCTTGGCAATCCATGATTGCGTTCAGGAGGAGAAGAGTTTAGCACCACAATTCAAAGGCACCAATTCTTCTTCTGTCATCCTTAATCATTGTCCAGCTCTCTGATGCATAGCAAGTAATTGAGAAGACCACGGCTTGGATTAGGTGCACCTTAGTCTCTAGACTGATCTTGTTGCTTCTCAGTATTCTGGAGAGGTCCCTGACAGCAGATTTTCCCAATGCAATTCATCTGTTGATTTCTTCATTGCTGGTGTTAAGAGTGTTGATTGTGGAGTTGAACAAGCTGTAAATGTTAACAATCTCAATCTCTTCTTCATCTATCATGATGCTGCCAATTGGCCCAGTGGTGAGAGTCTTTGTCTTCTTGATGTTGAGCTTAAATCCATATTGAAGACTACAGTCCTTGACCTTTTGCAGCAAGTGCTTTAGGTCTTCTTCAGTTTCAGCAAAGTTGTATCATCTGTATAACGTAGGTTTTGATGAGTCTTTCTCCAATCCTGATGCCACTTTCCTCCTCATAAAGCCCTGCCTCCTGAATGATGTGTTCTGCATATAGATTGAAAAGGTATGGAGACAGGATGCATTTCTGATGCACTCCTTCCCTGATTTTGAACCATGCAGTGTTTTCCTGCTCTGTTCTAACTACTCCTTTGTGGTCCAAATACACGTTTCGCATAAGCATAATCAAGTGTTCTTTTTAAAAATTAATTTGGAATTAGAAATTTTCCTGTTATAGAGGATTTATGCTTGCATCAGCCAGGTGCTCGAGGACCATAACTGTCTAGGCTCTCCTCAGTTCAGTTTTCTTCAGTCCTTTTGAGAATCTGTGTACTTTCATCACCATTGCTCCAAAGTAAAGGAACTAGCAAGCCCCCCCTTTTTTTTTAAATTTAGGTTGTTTATTTTTCATTTCAGTGAACATCTACAGAGATTTTGGAATTCCATTCATTCATTGTTGCACCCTTCTCCCCGCACAAACCCCTCCCCCTCCCCCCCAAC
>NW_006399759.1:8532223-8561823 GCF_000299155.1 Elephantulus edwardii
AACTCTCTGATGCATAACAGGTGATTGCGAAGACCATGGCCTGTATCAGACGCACCTTAGTCTCCAGAGAGACACCACTGCTCTTCAGCACTTTTACTTTAAGAATGGAACAAACCTGTGAAAACCATATAGCTAATGAAACCAGGTTTGGGTAAAATTTCCACAGTATCTCAGTATTGAATTTTGTTTGTTGTTGTGTGATGTCTAGTCAGAACTGACTCATAGCTGGCCCTACAGTGGGTTTTCAGAGGCAGAAAATTGTGCAGGAAACGATGCCCATCTTTCACCCAAGGAGTAGCTAGTAAACTAGAACTATGTGCCTTTGGGATTGCAGTGCAGCATTTCACCACTAGTCTACCAGAGCTCAGTTGTTTACCATCTAAAATATCACTTAGTCGAAGAGTAAATTTTTTGCTTGTTTAAAGAATTAAAAAATTACCATAATTTAAAGACTTTGATCTATCTTATTTAGGATAAATTTATTTGAGAACAGTTTCTGTGTCCTTTGAAATCTTGTTTTAGTATTTTAATTTGGATACATTTAAAAGGTTCTTATTTTCTTTATAATGCTGGATGCTTAAAACAAAGCAAAACAAAAACAAGCCAATTCATTTTAAATAGAAGCAAATGTGTTCCCTCAGTTCTGCCTTGCTAGCATATTACAGATGGATATTGCTGAGAAAAGATAATATTATGTTATAATCTTCTTTATTAGTGATTTTTTAAGCAAAACTATAATTTCCTGGGAGGAAAAAAACACTTTGTTTATTTTTGCACAATATTTGCTTATATCCCTGCTGGTTCTTAAAAGAATGCAAGATGGTAAAAGAGTGAAAAAAGTGCCAGCTAAGTAAAAATGAGAGTGCTCATGCTGAGTGGGAAATTTTTTATGCCCAAGATGCTAACACATTTAACTTTTGTAAGGATCTGATCATAGCTCTTTCAGAACAGTTGTAAGAGCTTGATAGAGAATGAACATGAAATCTTAAGGGGAAACCCAGTGCAAATTGGAGAAAACAGCTGGTCTGGTGGAGGAGAGGGAGTGGTGCCTACCTGCCTGAGCATCGTCCCTTTTGGTGGGAGCGTGATGTGCCCCATATTGTGAGGCAGTGACAAGGACCAGTTCACTGGATCCCATCTGCTCTAAGTCCTGGTGGCAGAATTGTTCAGGGAACAGAAATTAGGGACTCAGAACTACCCATTACTAGTTAATCTTTGTTGTTGTTGTTGCTGTATCCTATCAACTCCGAGTCAACCCGTAGCTGACTCTCCAGCAGATTTTCAGTCAGTAAATTGCATAGGAAGGGAGTGCACATCTTTCTCCCAGGAGGCAGCTGGTGGATTTGAACCGCGTACCTTTGCATTGGCGGCACACTTCTTAGAACTACGGCATCAGAGCGAGCTCCCTATGTACTCTCTGGTCTGTTGCTTTTCTTTTTTTCTCCAAGAGAAGTCATGTGTTTGTGGTAATTATCCAACAGGAATCTTACTGACCCAGGACATGCAGACATGCCAAAGCCTTGACCATTAGATAAAGGTTAAATTTTTTTCCCTTGTTTATTCCTTATGGGTTTGTTTTACTGCTTACTTTTTGATAAGTTTGGAGTTTGTTAATTTAAAGGAAAGAGGAGGGACTTTATGTTTCTTGCTTTGTTGGTTTTGCCTTGCTTTTTTTTCCTCTCTAAAATGGAATAGAGAAGTAATAATGAGTCCAGAGAGACTTCCCTAGTACTCCATTTCCAGATTAGTCAGAACTAGACACTGTTTGCATCATGTTAACTGTCCACTTCAGGAACCTTCGAAGACTCCTTATGGTATTTGAAATGGGAGTCTACTGCTCAGTTGCATTTAATGGTGCCAGGTTATCTCCCCACTCACCAGAATCCCTAATCAAGCTACTTGAGATGCCTTCCCCCCTTTTTTTTATATGACATGCTCATTTCTCCCTTTTTCGTTGTGTTCCTCCCCAGGCCGTCTCCCAGTCTACTAATATGCATTTCTTCTTTTCTTCTTCTGTCCAAGTCTCTTTTCTTCCTGAGGACTAAACCCACACTTCTATGTATTTTAGAGCTTTCCTCATTGCCAACTCCATTTTTATTTCTGTAGTGGATTATATTACTTACCTGTAGTGTTATTTTGGCTATTAATCATGTAATGCTTTGAACTGCTTCTGAATCGTGCAAATGAGAAAGTCCTTGAAGCAGAATTTTGCCATGTATTTCTTTGATTTTCCTCATCAAGTACAACATTGGATTGTTAATAAATATTTGTGAAGCAGAAATGAAAATCAGCAGGCAGTCTGATTTTGTGAAAGTGGAATAATATCCTAAGTTGATTTTCCTTGGTAGTAATTAAGCTGTCTGACATCTGCCAAGTGAATTCTTGACTTGCAGCTAATTATCGTATAATCCATTCACTGTACATTTTCACAAATTAAGATTAATTAGAAAAAATTGAGTCTTTTTTTTAATTTACTTGATTTAACTGGAAAATCAAGGAGAAATATCCTTTTTACTGTTAGCTAGATAGCAATAATTGGACTGCTAATAGGGTTCCTAAAGTTGAAGTTTGTTTTCATGAGAGAAGTTCTGATTTATGGCTGTCAGTATCCATGATCATTTGCTAAAGATGTAGAAATGGTTTGTATTCTCTAGTAAAAAATGCAGGCGTAAGGACGTCGGAAAGGTCAGAGAAAGAGAGGAAGAAACCTAACAAGATAGGTTGACACAGGGACTGTAACAGTGGGTCCCAGTGTATCAGAGACGGTGAGGACGTTACCGGAGAGACAAAGGTTCAGACCTGTTGTTCATAGAGTGCAGCAGGCTGTAGTTAACTCATTGGCACCGAACAAGAGGAAGAAATAAAAATACTTACCAGAGTTTTGTTTAGCAAAATATTGATTTGAATAGCAGATTCTCAGTAGATGGTATAAAACTATAAATGTTAACCTGCTTAGGTTAGTTTAACTATCAAACGACAAGCATTTGAAGGGCCTACTAACCTGAGGGGGATCAGTGGCATAGTCTGTAAGTGGCTCTGCTGCTGAACTAAAGGTGCTGCCTCTGGCTGTTTGCATCCATCACTCTGCGGGAGAAAGGTGGGCAGACCCCTCTTGTGAGATTTATAGCCTCAGGAACCCATTGAGGGTCCACAGTGAGCCAGTTCCAACTCAGCGACAATTAATTCAGTTGAATTGACTCAACTGAAGCGAACAAATGTCCATCCAAAGGGCACAGGTGAGGATTACAGAGGCTTCAGAAGTTACCTGCATGTAAAAACATAACCACATTGATTCATGGTGACTCACTGTCTGCTTAGCTTGGCACACAGCTAATAAATGATGTTTTCTCAGTGCTGGATAAGAATTCTTTTTAGAATTCATGTACATAGTTTTTTGTTGACTGTGAAATGATAGATATACCAAAATGAATCACACTGAGAAGTCAGAGAGAGGCAATCAGCCCATCCTCTATGGAGGGAAAATGCCCTCTAAAGGGATTCTGTTTGGGTGGAGTTAAAAGAACACATTTCATCTCTCTTGTGCTTAATAAATAATACCTGCTTATCTTCTCTATATCTTTACATTGACCCCAGGTGGCTTAGTGGTAAGGAATTGCACTGCCATTGCAAAGGTAAGATGTTTGAACCCACTAGCTGCTCGATGGGAGAAAGATGGCCAGTCTCCTCCTGTGTGATGTACTTGCTAGAGGGTCAGGAATGGGTCAGATCCAGCTCGATGGTATACAGCAACAACAATATAGATTTAAATTGTGGTTTTGTTGTTTTGTGCCATGAAGTTGGAACTGACCCATAGCTGACTATCCAGGGGTTTTCCAGAGGCTATAAATCACATGGGAAGAGATTGCCTACCTCTCTTCCCTGGAGCAGCTAGTGGCTGTAACTAACCACCTGCCGTTGGGTTGCTGGTTCCCTCCCCACCACTAGAGTCCTTATGGGTTAATGGTCACTGTTATTAATGTTATGTTTTAGTTGTTGCTCTACTAATCACACCAGTAGTTACAATGGACTAGATTTTAGGTGACTCAGATTATTTATGATGAAACTAGGGTAAATATCTCTTCCTAAATTCCGTTTCAATGCCTTTGAGCTGTCGTCCTGGAGAAGAGCACTAAGTATCTCGTGGACTGCCAAAAGAAGGAGCAAGTACATCTTGGAGAGAAGTGCAGCCAGGAAGCTTCTTAGAGGGAAGGATGGTGAGACTTCATCTCACACACCTTGGGCATGTTGTTAGGAGGGGCAAGTTCTTGGATAAAAAACATCACGCTTACAAAAGTGGAGGGTTAGTGAAGAGAAGGAGGACCCTCGACGAGATGAATCGGCACAGTGACTCTGACGGTGGGCTCTAGCGTGGCAGAGATGGTGAGTATGGCTCAGGATAGAGCAGCGTTCAGATCTGATTATCATACGGTTGCTGCGAGTTGTACTCAGTGGTACTTCACAACAACACCACAACTCTTCTTTACAGGTAATTGTTTTTAGTATAAACTTGCATTTCAAATAAAGGCTTGAAAACATGGATTTATTTATTTTGTTTTAAAACATGGATTTTTGTGAGATTACAGTTACTATGCCTGGGAACAACCAACCCTCCTGTCTTAACTGTAACTTGACCAGAGTGTGCAGAGGAAGTGCAGATGTCTGGTGGGATGGATCAGGAATGAGTTCTTCCATGGACAAAGAATGAACTGAGCCAAGAATGTAAACATGTGGTATTAAGCTACTGAATGACTGCAGCTTCTCTCTGTTTGCTTTTAATCTTAGAGGAAGACTGAAGAGCCCTAATGAAACATAAGGAAAGTAAAAGTGATACTTTCCCTTGGCATTTATTTGGGGGCCGTTGCATGAAATTGTTGTGAGAAAGACATAGAGACACTGAGGGATTTCAGAACCAAGGAGAGAATTCAGTGCTGCAATGTGGCTTAGAAAGCAAGTAACAGAAGGATGGAGCTCAGGAGTCTCCTGGCTAGAAGGGAAAAAGGGACATAGCATGACATTGGAGGAAGTAAAGATTGTGACAGTGCCCGATCATGAGTTTTATTGGGTAATTGTTTCCTTATATTGGGTTACACTTAGATTTAAAAATAAATATCTTTAATATGTTTGAGTACTTTAAAATACTCAATTTATTATTATTGTTTTATTATTTATTATTTTATTATTATTCTTTTGAAGATCTCTTTTTAAAGGATAAATAAAACATTTCCCAGTGGAAGCTATCAACCTAAAGTTTCTAAGTGTTTACACTTAAAATAACACTAAGATTAGTTCACAATTAAGACCTGAACCCCATCTCCATTCTCAGGAAGCACAATTCATACTTAGGAACAGATTCTTGAATGTAAAAAGTTTCCCTAAACTTCATTCCCAAATCTTGCTGTCTGTATATTCTCCCTTGTCACATTTACTGTGGTCCTTGTGGTTGTTAAGTGCCGTCGAGTCATAGATAACTCACACTGACCCTCTGAACAAAAGACCTGAACACTTGTATAACTTCCATTGTTTCTCCACATTCATAGAGTTTCTGGAAGCAGGTTATTTTGGAAGTGGATGCAACTCCTGCTTCCAAGCTTGTTACCTTGGTCCTTAATCTCATATAACTCTATACTTTTATCTGAACTGAAAACATCTCCAACTTTATGTACATATTCTCCTATCCTGTTGGGTCGACACTAGCTTTGTAACCCTTCTCACCAGTGAAACATGTATTGTTACACATAGGCACACTTGTACACGTAAAAGAGCATACGGACAGAGAGGAGGGAGGAGCGATGGCGTGCTGCATGCTGTTATTATTAAGTCAGAACCGACTCACCGCTGACTCCTCAGTGAGTTTTTCACAGACTTGTGCATCTTTCTTCTGCTGTGCTCCTGATAGATCTGCCTTTGGGTTGACAGCACACCTTCTTACCCACTCAGCCACCAGACTTAGGTGTGTTGCATAGAGGAGATTCTGTGTAGAGATTACTCTGTGTCTGATATGAGTAGTTGTTGTTGTTGTTGTTATGTGCTGTCAAGTCATTTGTGACCCATAGCGACCCTATGTACAACAGCCCTAAACCCTGCTCTATCCTGTGCCAATCGCACTGCCTCTGACACACCCATCCCAATTACCGCAGTCACTGAATCAATCCATCTCATAGAGGATCTTCCCCTCTTGCGCTGTCCCTCCACCCTCCCAAGCATGATGTCCCTCTCCAAGGACCTGCCCCTCCTTGCAACATGCCCAAAGTATGTCAGACAAAGCCCCAGAATCCTTGCCTTCAAGGAGCAGCCTGGTTTAGCACTCTCCAGGATGGATCTGTTTGTTTTCTTGGCAGTCCATGGTACATTCAATACTCTTCTCCAGCACCACAGCTCAAAGGCATCAATTCTCCTTCTATCCTCCCTAGTCATTGTCCAACTCTCTGATGTATAACAAGTGATTGCAAACACCATGGCCTGTATCAGGTGCATCTTAGTCTCCAGAGAGACACAGTTGTTCTTTATATGAGTAGGAAGGGGGAAAAGGTTGCGGGGTGGACCCGACCACGGCTGATGAGTAAAGGGACTACATTTTTTTGTTACAATGTCATTGAGTTGGTTCTAACACACTAGGGTCTCTATGAATTAGGAGTAACTTGATGACACCTAACAACAGCAACATAACTTATAGGCTCGTTGAAATATTTCTGTATAGATGATCATATAATTTGGAGTTGAAATAGTTTTAGTTCTTCTTTTCCAGCATGTATGAGTGTTCTTTCCCTTTCTTGTGTTTTTTGTCTCTTTTGTCTCTGGGTGTGTGTGATGTTGACCGTGACTGGTGAGGGTAGTCCTCCTTGACATGTTCCTGATTTTAAGGAACTCTTAAATCTTAAATAATTCTTAAATAAGACTCTCAATCTTTCATTATTAAGTATTATATTAGCTTTTTATTTTATAGATTTGTTTTTAAATTTATTATAATTTGTTTTTAAAGTTACATATTGCCAGGTTGAAAAGATTCCCTTCTTTCCCAGTTTTCGGGATCTGTCAGGAATGGATGTTGAATTTATCATCTCATCCATTTACATGATCAGATTGCTTTTCTGTTTTAATCTATTGAGATGGTGAATTATATTGTTTGTTTTTATATGTTGAACCAGACTTACATTCCTGTACTGAAGTCTCTCTGAATGATGATTTTTATCCCTATAACATATTTCTGCATTTATTTGCTAACATTCTGTTGCAAACTTTTTTTGTAACTGTTCATGAGGGATACAGACTTCTCTTTTGTTGCAATGTCTTTGTTTTTAGCATCGGAATAACATTGACTTCATAAAAAGAGTTGAAAAGTGGTTCATCATTTTCTATTACCTGGTAGATTCTGTGTAGAAATACACTTTTGTCCATCTTAAATAATTAGAATTTGCCAGCATTTTCTTCTGGATGAAAAATTGTCTTTTTCTGGGAGTCTTAGCTTTCTCTCAACAATACAGACCAAATTAGGTTATCTTTTCCTTCCTGAATGACTTTCACTGGTTTCTGTTTCTCAAGAAATAGTGTGTTAACAAGTAGTAGTCACTCAGGTTGCTAAATTTATAGATATAGACTTGCTTTGTAGTTGTCTTGAACTAGATTCTCTAGATAAATAAAACCAATAAAACATAAATATATAACGATAGATTTACTTCCAGGAAGTGGCACACACAGCAGCGGAGAATGGCTAGTCCCTAGCCCATGTATCCAGTGGCCAGCTGGAGAGCTCTGCTGATTCATGGGTTTAAAGGAACAGCAAATCCACAGTCAGCCAGGTCACAGGCTGGAAACTTCTGCTTATATACCAGGAACTGGTGATTAGTCCATGAAGTAAGTACAGAGGGGCGAGAGACTTGGCCAGAAAGTTCATTTATATAGTGGAAGCAGGTCCCCTACCCAAGGAGGCACCCTTTCAACTAATTGGCTGCTCAGACCAGATCATAAAATGGAAAGTGATTGCATCCTGAAAGAGTACTTTCTAAACCGCTAAGAATTACAGCCTATCCAGGTTGATGCATGCCATTAACCATCACAGTACTAGTTCTTGACTGTTTCCCCAATAGTTATACCAGTTTTCATGGTGCCCCTCTTTGATCTCTTATATTCTCTTTTTATTTTTTTTTCTAATCTGGCTAGTGATTTATCAATATTAATTGATCTCTAGTGTTTTAAGTATGAAGCTTACATTACTGGTTTGACAGTCCTCTTCTGGTATAAGCACTTTTATACTTGTAAAGTAAAAAGTATCTCACTCTTTCATTCTACTCCTTTGGCTACTTATTGCTTTATTGAAGGCAGCTGAAGGTATTTATTTTTTTTATGCCCTTTGACAGATATTTTATATTTACATGTTGTTGTTAAGTGCCGTCAAGCCGTAGGCAACTCATAGCAACCCTCTGAACAAAAGTCCTCTACAGTTGTGTGACTTTCATCCTTTGTCCAGGTTCATAGGGTTTCCAGAGGCAAGCTATTAAAGAAGTGGATGCCACTCCTGCTTCCAAGCTTGTTTTAATCGGGGATCTCCGTCAAACAGTGTCCACCATAGGGTAACCATTAACACATTTGACACATCAGTGTCACGGTGTTTAGCTTCACAGCAACCACAAGTTACCTCTGTACGGCAAGTGGACACACCAGGGCTATACAACCTAGAAGAATGTTTGAAAATTAGGCCTGATGGCTGCGGATAAAAGTCGCCCCCCTTTGGATTGGTAGCATCACTTTCTAACCACTAGGCCAACTGATCTCTCTCTATGTTGATGTTGTTGTTATGTGTCCATGAGTCCTAAGTGGCTCATAGCAACCCTATGAACAAAAGCCCTCAACACTTGTGTGACTTTCATCCTTTCTCCAGGTTTATAGGGTTTTCTTATATTTATATACACGGCATATAAGAGTATTCTTTTCCTCCATTTTTATGTAGAGAGCTCTGTGGTCTGAAAGCACTGCTAACCCGAAGGTGGTGCCTCTCTTCAGGTGCTGTTCTAGCAGCCTCTCTACAGGAGTAAGATGGGCAGTCGCCTCCTCTGCATTTTATAACCTCAGAAACCCAATGGGGACTCAGCTCTGAGTCAGCTCTGACTCCATGGCAATAAGTTGAGTGCGTGTTGTTTTGGTTTCCCTCCCCTACCTATTTACTAGATTGCATTCTAGTTATTATTACTTTTTTCTTTGATTTTTAAAAACGTAGTCATATGTCTTATCTTATTTTAATGGGTATTTTTATTGTTTCCAGTCTTTTCCCATTAGAAACAATGTTGAAAGGAATGACTTTACTGTTTACATAGATAGATAGATAGATAGATAGATAGATAGATAGATAGATAGATAGATATAGATAGATAGATATAAAACAACATACTTGTTGTTATTTGTTGCCAAGTCTCTTGTGACTCATAGCTGCCCTATGTACAAAAGCCCTAAACCCTGCTCTATACTGCACCAGACTGAATCAGTCCGTCTCATCGACCTCTCCTGCGTTGTCCCTCCACCCTCCTGAACATGATGTCCCTCTCTAAGGACTGGTCCCTCCCTGTAACATGTCCAAAATATGTCAGACAAAACTTCAGATTTGTTGCCTCCAACGAGCATCCTGGTTTCACCCTCTCCGGGTTGAACCTGTTTGTTCTCCTAGCAGTCCATGGTATATTCAACACTCTCTCCAGCACCACAGCTCAAAGGCATCAACTCTTCTTCTAGCATCCCTAGTTGTCCAGCTGTCTGATGCATTGCAAGCAATTGTGAAGACTCTGGCCTGGATCAGGCACCCCTTAGTCTCCAGACTGACATCGTTGCTCTTCAGTACTCTGGAGAGATCCCTGACAGCATACTTTCCCAATGCAGTTAGTCTCTTAATTTCCTGACTGCTGGTACCGAGAGTGTTGATTGTGGAGCCAAGCAAACTAAACTACCTTATAGAAAGAATTTTATTTCTACTTCTGCTTGAGTTTTTTACACACACACACACACACACACACACACACACACCCGAGACATGTTTCTTTATTTTTGCGCACACACACACACACACACACACCGCCGAGACATGTTTCTTTATTTTTGTATCAGAACCAACAGTAATAATCACCTCAGAAATGACGAGGTCTTTAAGGAAGGTATTCATTCTGAAAGCATTTGCCAAGTGCTGTGCTGTCTCCTCTTGGCTGCTTTCCACTTTGTTACTGTTGCCACTGTACAGTTCTTAGAATCCAATCCACTCTTGTGCCACTGTTTTACATTTTAATCATCGTAACTCTTGGTTTTTAAAAGGAGTATCAGTGAACCAACAAGTACTTATTTGTATGTATAGTGTAGGAAATAACTGATATTTTGTTTTTGTGTTCATGGAATAGTTTAAAATAGTTTGAACTTTTCATTAAAAGGTGGGATAAATTGTATTGTATTTATAAAATAAAATATTACTTTGCAGGATGTAGATAGAGGTAGTCTCCAACTTACTGTGGGGTTTCATTTTGACAGTTCTCTAGTATGTTGGTTCTGATGAAAGCCAAACTCTTGTTCCCCCTCTGCCAATTATTGTTGCTAGGTGCTTTTACTCTTGTTCCAACTCATAAAACCCTGTCCAATCCAGCATTGAGCTCATGATCATTGTTATGCTTGAGCCCATTATTGCAGTCATTGTGTCAGTCTACCTCATTGAGAGTCTTACTCTATCTTTGCTGATCTCCACGTTACCAAGCATGGTACCCTTCTCCTCGGGTAACACATCCAAAGAATGTGAGAAAATGTCTCACTATCTTTGTTTCTGAGGAGCATTCTGGCTGTATTTCTTTCAAGACAGACCTCTCTTTCATTGTTACTATTTCCTTTTATTATCGTCATCAATGTTTTTATAAATGTGATCTTTGCTTTTAAAGGTTTGGAAACCTTACATATAAACTCAGTAGATATGATGACATCAACAAAGTGTGTGCTTTAATATTGTATATAATGCATATTATATACAATTGGATAATTGTAAATGTTTCTCAGTCAGACTTAACAACTCTGACCTATAGTTACCCTCGATGAACAACAGATAGTAACCTTGCCCTATCCTGCACCATCCTACCATCTCCCTGATGCTTGAGCCAATTGCTAGAGTCACTGTGTCAATCCATCTGGTTGAGGTTCTTCCTCTTATTCATTGACAATCTGCTTTTCCAACCATGATACCTTTTTCTAAGGACAGCCCCTCCTGACACATTGCCCAAAGTATCTGAGATGACACATTACCATCCTTACCTCTAAGGAGCACTTTGATTGCACATCCTACTTGTTCTTTTGACAGTCTGTGGGATAGTCAGTACTGTTTGCCAGCAGCACAATTCAAAGGCATTATTTCTGTGTTTTTATTAATTGCCCAACTTTTAGCTATATTACAAGTGTTTACAAAGACCATTGCTTATTCTCAACTAGATTAGGTGCACCTTAGTCCCTAAACTGTTATCATTGCTCGCTAGCACTTTGTGAGCTCTCTGACAACAGATTTACCCAATGCCACTTTTTTTTAACACTATTTCTATCATGGGTGTTGATTGTGGATCCAAGTAAAATTAAATTGTGGGGTTTTCTGTTTTTTTTTTTTGTTGTTGTTGTTGTTGTTTTTGCTTTTTTCTTTTCTGCCTCAGGATTTATTTGTGCGAATAGCACAGGAGGACACCATGCAAAGAGCAGCCCAGAGGGGTCACACCAGTCCTTATTTCCTCAGATGGAGAACTCAATAATAGAACATATGCAGGGCCTGGGTACTCTTAGGAGTCTGACTTGGAGCAGGGGCCAAAGTTGAGGATTTTTTTTGAGCTTTGGCTTTACTTTTAGCCTTGACTTTGGACTTTGGCCGGCTAAGCCTGTTGGCAATGCAGGCCAAGCACACTCTCCAAGCCTGGGATGGGCATTGTAGGTCAGTCAGCTGAGCTTGTGGTTGACAGCCCTTCGGATCCTGGGCTTGACCTCCTTGGGCTTGACAAGAGCCTTCACAGCCTCGGTGCTCCATGGCCTTGGCATTATGGACTTGCATCTTCTTCAGACCTTTTTTTGTTGTGCTTCTTGGCAAAGCACATGTTCCTCAGGAATTTGGGGTCTACCCACTGAAGAGACTCATATTGTTGTGATCGGGGGGCGGGGTTTGATGCTGTTACGGGGCCTAGTTGTGTGCTGTGTGGTTCTTGGACTTAGCCATGCCTGCACCATTGCCACAGCTCCCAGAGCACCAGCGACTGGAAGAGAGAGCAAAGATTAAGTCATTGACAACTTTTATTTTCTTGACATCAAGATGTAATGCATATTGAAAGTTGTAGTCTTTGATCTTCTGTAGCAAGTGCTTCACTCTCTGCAAGCAAAGTTGCGTCATCTGCTTAATGCAGATTGTTGATGCGTTTTCCTCTACTTCAGATACTGCATTCTAGGGATGACTAGTGATGAGCTGTGGTGCTCGAGAAAAGTATTGAATATACCACAGACTGCTAAGAGAACAAACAGATTCATCCAGGAGAGGGTTAAATCAGGCTGCTCCTTGGAGGCAAGGATTCTGAAGCTCCATCTGACAGACTTTGGACTTGTTGCAAGGAGGAACCAGTCCTTGGAGAGGGATATCATGTTTGGGAGGGTGGAGGGACAGCACAGGAGAGGAAGACCCTCAATGAGATGGATTGATTCGGTCACTAGGGTAATAGTGGTAAGTATGTCGGAGTCAGTGAGATTGGCACAGAATATGGCAGGGCTTAGGGCTGTTGTACATAAGGTCTCTGTGAGTCACAGATGACTTGATGGCTCATAACAACAACAACAACAACAACAACAACAACAACAACAACAACAACATTCTTCTTTATGTAGTCCACCACCTTGAGTATAATTTGCCCAGCACATAGAGTGAGTAGTTAGGGAGGAAGGATGTTTATAAGGGGCTATAAGTCATAGTTGGATAAATGGCATCTAGTAACAGCAACAACAACTGGGACTTCTAATTTAAATACACATCAGTTGGGGACTACTGGTATTTAGTAATTTGATAGAGCCCACAGTTGTTGAGTGCAAAGAGCCAAACTTGGAAGAGTGCGTAGTGTAGTATTACATTCAAGCACAGGCCGATCTCCCCTGTGAGCTTAGAAATTAGAGCAGAGGTTAACACTGCAGGAGTTACTTGTAGGACGTCTGTGTGAGGCTTGACTTTAGGTGCTAGTCTTGTTCTTTTCTTGATCTGAGATTGTCTCCATGCACGTGCTCACTTTGGAAGAGTTCTTCCAGCTGTACGTTTCCGGCTGTCTGCGTTAGATAGCATCACTTGTTGTGTACCATCAAATTCAATCTGGCTGGTACAAGAGAAGATTGTCCCTCTTCCAGGAGAGCATCTGGTGGATTCGAACCATTTACCTTCAGGATTGCAGCACAGCTTCTTGCCACTAGGCCATCAGAGCTTCCTTCATCCAGCTGTACATTTATGAATTATACATTTCTGTGTTGTTGAGTACTGTTGAGTCAGAATTAACCCAGCCCTGATGGGTTTTCAGAAGCAGTTAATCACTTGGGAGGAGGTTGTTCATCCTGAGGAGCAGCTGGTGGATTAGAACCACGTGCCTTTGGGGTCGCAACACAGTTCATGCCAGTAGGCTTCCAGAGCTCCCTGCATGTGTATTATACTACAGTGAAAAGTAGAAAAACACCAAACAGAATTAACCAGATATGTAGTTGATGATCATCTTGAGCTCAGCATATAATAAAACAAGGGATGACGGTTCTGATGTGAGAAACTCTTCTTTACTGTGGTGATCTCAAACAAGTAAATATTATTTAGGAGTGATGGTAAACATTAAATGGCATATAAAAGAAAACAAGATTATGAAGTTTACTCAGATGGCACACTCTGTAGACTGACTGGAGAAAGAATCAGGACCATGGCAATAATGAGATAATGGTATATTTTCTTACTGCTTTAATTGCCATTTCTTTTCTTAGTAATGAAACCCTGTGTCTTTCCTTACTCTTGAAAGTTATTTGTATTTCTTGTCTTTGTGTATTTTGTATGCATGGGTGAGTATTTTGTATGCAAGCCAACCTTGTTGCTGTCATGTTGATTGGCCCCCAGTGACCTCCTGTGTTAAAGAACAGAGTTTTCTCACAGGATTTTGTTGGTTGTAATCTTCATAGGAGCTAATCACCAGGTTTTTCTTACATAGAACCTCTCAGTGGATTAAAAATACAGCTCTTAGTTTAGCAGTCCATCCTGAGTCCCTTGTACCACCCAGGCCCCTTCATGCTTGAGTGTACTCTGGCCATTTTTCTTTTTAACAAAGTCATTTTCTTTTGGGCCAGTAATTTTCATTTCTGCCTATTCACTTGAGTCACCTGGGAATTTTTTAAGGAATTATCAATGCCAGAGTCACAACTTTGGCCAAATAACCAGAAATTCTTTAAGAATGGAGCTTGGGCCCTGATACGTTTCATGTTATTATTAAT
Source organism: Elephantulus edwardii (assembly GCF_000299155.1). NCBI lineage: Eukaryota > Metazoa > Chordata > Mammalia > Macroscelidea > Macroscelididae > Elephantulus > Elephantulus edwardii. Next base: position 8,546,702 of record NW_006399759.1, read on the forward strand.
TTTAAACACCATTGTGGAAACTCTTGCTGTGTAAAATTTTATACTTTGACATGCCTATTTCTGTTGTCAAATGCCATCAAGTTGATTCCAACACATATCAACCCACCGTTCAACAAAAGGAAGCAGTGCCCTGTCCCGTGCCCTCCTCACAGTAATAGCGATGTTTGAGTCTGCTGTTACCCTGTCTTTTAACCTGTAGTTTTCCACTCCCTCATTTTTTCCTTAATAATTAGCCTTGCCCAGTGATGATGTCATCGTGTTGACTGACCGACAGTAAACAGCAGGTAGAAACCTTGTCCTCCCCTCAGCCTTCCTCACAATCTCTGCCAGCTTCACACCCGTTGTTGGAGTCACCATGTCAATCCAGCTTGTTGAGGGTCTTCCTCTCTTGCTGATCCTCCACTTTCCCAAGCATAATGTCCTTTTCTGGGGACCTGCCCCTCCTGACAACATGTCCAACATGTATAAGACGAAGTTACACTATCCTTGTCTCCAAGGAGCACCCCGGGTGCACTCCTCCAAGACATATGTGTTCTCTTGGCAGTCCATGATCTATTCAGTACTCTTAGCCAACCACACAATTCAAAGGCATACACGCCTCTTCAGTTTTCCTTTATCATTGTCCAGCATTCCCATACATGTGAAACAATAGAAAATACCGTGGTGTGGGTCAGGAGCGGCTTGGTCTTTAAATGCACATTCGTACTCTTTAACATGTTATTTATTTTCTCCTTAACACTTTAAAGAGGAAGCCTTTTCCCGGTGCAACATGTCTTTTGATTTGACTGCTGCTACCAGGGGTGTTGATTGTGCCTCCAAGTAAAATGAGATCCTTGGGGACTTCAGTCTCTTCTCCATCTGTCATGACTTTGCTTGTGGTTAGTTTAGTTGTGAGGACTTTTTTCCCTCTTGAATGTTTTTTATTTACTTCATTAAGTCCTTTAAATCATCAGCATTCTCCAAGCAAGATTATGGCATCTGGATAACATAGGTTGTGGAAAACTCTTCCTCTTATCCTGATGCCACGTTCTTCTTTGTATGGTCCAGCCCTTCGAGTTTTTTGTTCAGTATGTATATTGAATAAATACGGAGAAAGGATAGAATTGTGGGGTAATTCACTTCAAAACCAAGACATAGTGTTTTAATTATTACATAGGAGTTCTATTCTAAGTTACTATAAAGCTCTCTGAGCACATCTGTATAACATTAACATGCTAATAAAATTTATTATCTACTCTGATATCAGGCCATAATGGAATAGATGGAGCAAGACATGTAGTGATAAGGGACACTGGTGATACTGTCTTAGTTCATACAAGTGATACGTAGTGTTTCTTTGAGTAATTATTTTTTTCCAGCTTTCACCTTTCTAGGTCCTAAAAAGAATTAAGATTGCCATCTATTTCCCTTCACTTTTGAACTTGGCAGAAATTTTTGAGGATGCGCAGGGTAGAACAAGGCTTTGATCTTAGCTGTGGATCATAGTCATCTGAGTGGCAGTTAATGTCATCTATTTCCCCTCAGTTTTCTCGTAATGGTATGAGAAGATCTGAGACAGATGTGTTTGAGCTGTTTGTAAGAACTACGTACATGAAAACATGAACTTTATTAGAATTAAAACTAACAACCATGAATGTTCTAGAAGTCTTTATATTTATCATGTTACTTTAGAACATAAGGATAAACTTTTGTTATACTATCTTGATAATAAGTCATATTTCTGAATTAATGCTTTAACCAGGTGACGACTCAATTTTGTATGGTTAAAATAGCTCAGGTGTGGATTAAAAAGGTTAACCGTTGTTGTATGCTATTGTTTTGGAGCCCACCCATAGCTAACCCTCCAGCAGATTTTCAGAGGTAGTAAATTGCACTGGAGAAGATTGTCTTTCCTTTCCCCTTGGAGTAGCTGGTGGATTTTAACCATGTATCTTTGGGATTTCATCTCAGCTTCTTACCTCTAGACCACAAGAGCGCCCTTTCAAAGGTTAAAATGATTAGAAATGTATGTAAGGTATATTTAGCTTTTGCCAGTATATCAAATTGCTGTTACTTTCCAGTCTGGGAACCCTTGAAAGATGTCTGAGGCTGTAATCCTTTTCTGGAGCAGACAGCTTCATCTTTCTCCTGAGGAAGGTCTAGTGAATTCAACCCATAATCGTTGCAGCTTGAGAACCTACTCTGCCATCAGGGCTCATTGAAATTTCTTCACAGGATGTTCCTAAAACTTATTTCCAGATACTTCCGGTTAGCTCTGTTGCCATTTTCGTCTAGCCTAGATGAAACCAGAACTCTACAAAGGGAAGAAAAAAAAAATCCAGAGTTTCTGAATGTGATAAGCTTATAATGTGTAAAGACAGAAACCATTAGAATGTTGATTAGTGATGCACCCCTGTTGCAGACTGAGGGTAAAGTAATAATGAGACAGACAGCCAAGGATGAGATAAGAGACGGTAAAGACAGGGGGCCAGCAGTCCTGATGACTGAAGCACCCAAGCCATGCCCCTCTATGTATTTATTGAGAGTCATCAGGAATATCAAAGGATAATCACAAGGGAGTAGAAAAAAACAAAGGATCCCGGAGAAGTATTTTGCAGATAAGATGGAGTTCCTTTCTATTGTTTACCTTATGCTAATCTCAGGAGGGAACATTCAGTAAATACAAAATAAGAACAGTGTTGACTCTTAAGGAATGCCTTAGGGTCTCAGGGTGAACTCCAGCTTGTATTACACCTCCCTTAAATCCTGATACAGCATTTGGTTTAATATTAATATTAAATTTGATATTCAGCTTCCCACACACCCAGTTTGTTTCTATAGTTCCAGGTAACAGTTATCACTTGTGTCATTTCTCTTACAGCGAGGGCCGAGGCAAGCTGACGGTTTTCTCTGTGAAAGCGATGTTAGCGACCATGTGTGGTGGGAAGATGCTGGACAAGTTGCGATGTAAGTATCTTCACATTGCTGCAAAGACTTTGTTTTCAGATTGGGACATTTGTATTGTATTAAACAGTTTTTAGAATTTTAGGTGCTGACATGCTGAACCCTTTAAAATTTTTGCCAGGTGTCATGACTTGACAGCACCTGGCCCCAACAGCACCTGGCCCCGAGCATGTCAGTTGTGCCACCTACTGTTTAGATGGAAAGTCGGTCAGTTTATTCTGTGTTTTAAAGGAAGAAAACTGAAGAGATTCAAAATAAATATGTTGACATTTAACATTTTCTTTTAGGACGTGTCTTCCATATTATTAATAATTATTTTTAAAGATGTATATGTAGATTGCTTTTAATTCAACATGAATTTGATTACTTTCACTATGTTTGATAACATTTTTTGGCTCTTAGTAAAGTACTAACTCCATTTTTTTAAAAGGTCATGTTTGTTGTGATTCAGTTGCTTCTTAGTGTCTTACAGCCAAACTTAGTTACGTATAAAATTGATTGCTTTTCCTCTCCTTTTCTACTAGTAACCATGTGTCAGAATCTACACAGTGGCAACTAGAAACAACACTAGTCCTTTGTTCCATAATTCATTAGGTGATGCTGTTGTTTGTTATGTGTCTTTGAATCATGTGGGAGTAACCCTGTGTGCAACCACTCTGAACCCTGCTCTATGCTGAGCCAAGCTTACCGTCTCTGACACACCTACCCGCATTACCCCAGTCACTGAATCAATCCATCTCATCCAGAGTCTTCCTCTCTTGTGTTGTCCCTCCACCCTCCCAAGCATGACGTCCCTCTCCAAGAACTGGTCCCTCCTTGCAACAAATCCAAAGTATTTCAGACGAAGCTTCAGAATCCTTGCCTCCAAGGAGCAGCCTGGTCTCACCCTCTCTAGGATGAACCTGTTTGTTCTCCTGGCAGTCCATGATATATGCATCTTTTCTCCAGTATCACAGCTCAAAGGCATCAATTCTCTTTCTGTCATTCCTAGTCATTGTCCAGCTTTCTGTGGCATAGCACATAATTGTGAAGGCCATAGCTTGGATCAGGTACACCTTGGTCTACAGACTGACATCTTTGCTCTTCAGTACTCTGGAGAGGTCTCTGACAGCAGACTTAACCAGTGAAATTTGTCTTTTGATTTCTGGGCTGCTAGTACCTAGAATGTTGATTGTGGAACCAAACAAACTAAAGCTGTTAACAGTCTTAATCTCTTCATCATCTATCATGTTGCTGCCAATTGGCCCAGTGGTGAGAATCTTTGTTTTTTTAATGTTGAGCTTCAATCCATATTTAAAACTGCAGTCCTTGACCTTCTGCAGCAAGCACTTCAGGTCCACCTCAGTTTCAGCCAGCAGGGCTAGAGAGTAGTTAGATGCAGTGAACCTGCCACAAGCATTTGCATTGAGTTGATTTCCACTCAGAGTGACCCTGTACTACAGAGTAGAACTTATCTGTAGGGTTCGCAAGGCTGCAGATCTTTATATGAGCACATTGCCACATCTTTCTCCAGTTGTGCAGCTGGTGGGTCCAAACCACACAACTTTAGGTGAGCACTTGATCACTGCACCACCAGGGTTCCTTAGATAAAGTAAAAAAAAAAAAAGAAAACCGAACCCAAAACAAAAAAGGCAAAATTAATTGCTGTCAAATTAAAGCTGTCCCGTAGCTGACCCTACAGTGGGTTTTTGGAGGCTGTGACACATTTGATTGGCTTCCTTTAGGTTGGAAGCACAACCCTCTATGGATTAGACCACCAGAGCTTCCTGTTGTTATGTTTTGTTTTGTTGTCAAAACTGGCATATAACTGACACTCCAGAGGATTTTCAGAGGCTGTAAATCGTGTGGGAGGCCATTGTCCCTCTTTCTCTTCAAAGCAACTGATGGATTTGACACATTTGCCTTTGGGTTGGCAGTTCAGCTCTCTACCAGAGCGCTCTAGATGAAGTAAAGGTTCGCAAATTCACAGCTGTTTATGGTTGCTACATATGATTTAAGTTTACTCACTCATTACATAATGAATAACATATACCAAAGATTATGCTAGATGGTTTACAGATGCTTTCTCACCAAGTCCTTAAAACCCCTTTGCATAGTATGTGTAACTTTGTGTTTCAATAACTGAGGGGACCACGGTGGTATTCAAACTCAGGCTGAATTCAAAGTCCTGTTCTGAGGTACTTACTACTAAGATATACAATGCTATTGTAGTGTGCTGTCGAGTAGGAACTGACATGGCTGATCCTCCAGCAGGTTTTCAGAGGCAGTTAGTCCCATGAGAGGAGATAGCCCATCCTCCTTCCCAGAGAGCAGCTGGTGGATTCAAACTGTGTGCCTTCGGGATTGCAGCACACTATACTAATACTGTAATGAGAGACATGCAGTTACAGCCAAACCTTTAAGTGCCATCACGTAAGCAGCATAGAGTGGGAAAGTATGGTAGATTTTAGGGAGGTGAAATGGGAACTGCAGACTGAGTTTGTGATTTGGTGAAGAAACTAGCTGATTTGTAGCATTTATTATAAAGTGGATTTTAAAAATCTTTTTATTGTCATTTGGATGAAAGATTATAGAGTAAGTTGGTTTTCTGGTAGACAGTTTATATGTGTTTTGGTTTTATGACATTGATTGCAGACCCCCCAAACATCAGCACTTTCTCACTTCCTGGATATTGATGCTGCACCTTTGATTGCATTCTCTGTGACCTATTTTTTTTTTTTAATTAAAAGTTAGATCTAGAGACTTGATCAGAATTAGGCAAGTAGGGTATAAAGATTTCGGGCAAGATTATGTTGTAGGGTACACTAATTTTCTGTTTCATCTAGTTGTTGTTGTTGTGTACCATAGAGTTGGAACAGACCCATAGCTGACCCTTCAGCGGGTTTTCAGAGGCAGTTAATCACATAGGAGGAGATTGCCCATCATGCTATGAAATTAAGAATTGGAAAGCTAGATAACTAGATATTCTAAAGAAAGCTTATAATGTTTTTTGTTAACTGTTATTAGATTTATCTTCATTTCAACACATTTCTTGTAGTAAAATTAGGATTTTAAAAAGCCTTCTGAAATGTTGCTATTTTTGGCTGAGAGTTTTTTCTATAGTTTCAAATTCTGGTTTGGCATTTTTTTGAGGAAAATTGTATATTGTTCTTGTTATGTGCTGTCAGGTCATCTGCAACTCATATTAATCCTAGGAACAACAGCCCTAAACCCTGCTCTATCCTGTACCAATTTTATTGTCTCTGATACACCTACCCCCATAACCCCAGTCACTGAATCAATCCATCTCATTGAGGGTCTTCCTCTTCTGAACTGTCCCTCCACCCTCCCAAGCATGACATCCCTGTCCAAAGACTGGTCCCTCCTTGCAACATGTCCAGAGTATGTAAGACAGAGCTTCAGAATCCTTGCCTCCAAGGAGCAGCCTCGTTTGACCCTTTCCAGGACAAACCTGTTCATTCTCTTAGCTGTCCATGGTATATACAATACTCTTCTCCAACACCACAGCTCAAAGGCATCAATTCTCTTTCTATCATTCCTAGTCATTGTCCAGCTCTCTGATACATAGCAAGTGACTGCAAAGACCATAGACTCCAGACTTACATTGTTGCTCTTCAGTACATTGGAGAGGTCTCTGATGGCAAACGTTCCAATGGAATATGTCTTCATTTCCTGGCTGCTGGTGCCAAGAGTGTTGATTGTGGAGCCAAGCAAACTAAAGCGGTTAATAATTGTAATCTCTTCATCTCTCATGATGCTGTCAATTGACACAGTGTGAGAATCTTTGTTTTATTGATATTGAGCTTCAATCCATATTGAAGGCTGCAGTCCTTGACCTGGTGCAGCAAGTGCTTCAGGTCCTACTCAGTTTCAGCAAGCCTGGTTGTGTCACCTGCATAATGCAGATTGTTGATGAGTCTTCCTTCAATCCTGATACCACATTTCTCCTCATAGGACCCTGCCTCTAGCACAGCAATAGAGAACTGCCAGAAGTCCAGACTGGGTTTAGAAGGGGTCGTGGTACTAGAAATATTATAGCTAATGTTAGATAGATCTTGGCTGAAAATAGGGAATGCCAGAGGAATGTCTGTCTGACAGTGTTTCATTTACTATGCAAAGGTGTTTGACTGTGTGGATCACAACAAACTGTGGCTGACTCTGCGAAGAATGGGAATCCCAGAACACTTGATCGTGCTAATGAGAAACCTATACTTGGACCAAGAGGCAGTCGTCAGAACAGAGCAAGGAAACACTGCATGGTTCATAATTGGGAAGGGTGTGTGCCAGGGATGTGTCCTATCTCCATACATTTGCAGAACAAATTGCATATAGATAAAATTATATTTTGTTCAAACAAAGAGGAAAAAGACATTTGAGTTTTACCTGTTTAATAGTAGTAATACTAAATAATGACTCTACATTATCATCTTTATCAGTACTAAGGGACCTGGTTGAAAACCAGAAAATACACATAACTGCATATCCTAGATCACTTTACAGTCTTTAAGTTTCCCTGATGAAATCTATGCTTATATAGAGGTGATACCTCATATATGCTATTGCTGTTATGTGCTAGAACTGACCCTGCAGCAGGTTTTCAGAGGCTGAAAGTTGCCGAAGAGGAGCTTACCTGTCTTTCTCCCATGGATCAACTGGTGGATCTGAATCACTTGCCTTGAGTTTGGAAGCACAGCTCCGTAGCACTAGGCCTCCAGACCTTCCTGCATGGCAGATGATATAAGCACTTAAATGTTTAACACACATAGATTGCTGATTGAAAGATAAATAAGCTGTTTTTCTCTGTTGTAACTGGGAGTGAGATGTACAAATTCTAGTACTTGTGTGTGAAGTATAGACAGGATAATGGTGATAGTGTTTTTGATACGACTTCTGATCTATTTGAAGAAATACAAGAGGCCCATGTTCAATAGGCATGAAAGTGAACGTGCCAGGGCAAACAGGACCTGCCAGTGTGTGCAGAATGCCGGTCATTGTCTCAGTGCACAAAGTGATGGGATGCTTGGAGGGCTGCTAATCCACCAGCCAGTCTTCAGGAGAAGGGAGGGCAGTCTCCTCCCGTGAACACGCCCAGCTTCAGAAACCCTGCAGGGCTTGCCCTGAGTTAGAATCAGCTTGACAACAGTGGTTTTTGGTTTTTTGGTGATATGAGCCATACTAGGATACTATTGTCATGCGGCTATTCCTCACAGAGATTTAAAATGTAATCTCTTTATCTTCTTTGTGTTCAAAGTTACTGTCTTTGCAGTTCCATTATTTTTATTGCATTATGATTATCTGGGCTAGGAAATGAGATGTTCAAAATATGTAAATTGGGAGGGGCATGGCATCGAAGCCTATTAATTTTAATTTTAGTAATTCAGGTTGGAAACCACTTAAAACTTTTCATTTTCATCAGGATATGCCAAGCTTAATTTAAACTTCTTTGCTGGTGTAATCTCTTAAAGATGTCGTTCTCTGATGCATTAGGGCCTCTTCGCTGTGTGCTTCCTTCAGTTCTTAAGGCAGCCCTTGTTTTCTGTGGGTATGTGTTTGTGGGGTTAGGAGGTTTGGTGTAGGCCTTTGATCACTCACTCCCAGATGGGATGGCATTATCAGCAGACCAGCCTCTGGATATATCTTCTTATTTTGATTTACTGTTTTTAATATATTTTTGAAAGGAAAAACAACAGATTATCACATTTCCTAGTGTTCTGTTTAAAAGATGTGACTGATGGCTCTCCTAGATGAAAAGCATGTGGGTGTTCCCAATGTGTGTGCCACACTACAGTGTGAGGGCCACTTTGGCTGCTGTAAAGGTTGTGTTCTCGTTCTCAGCTGTGTTAGTTGAGGTGGCTGAATAACAGGTTGGCCAGAAGAGTGAGGTAATACTGCCTTCTGACATCAAATGCTGTTTCACTCCTTATTTCCTTCTCCATCCTTACCTCCTCTGTCTTAGCTCTTAATTTCTCTCTCACTTCTGATTGAACTCTCTGCTGTCATCATTCATTAATATTCCTGTTAAACCAAGTTTCCCAGTTTATGGAACGAGTATGTCCTCAGCTCTACTGAACTCATTGCCGTCAGCTCAGAACCGCCGCCTAGCTGGCCTGCCGGTGGGTTTATGGAGTGTGTGCATCACCCCGGGGGAGACGCCCTTCCTCCTTCCTCACCAGTGGAGTGAGCTCCAGGGAGGCACAGCCTGTGTGTTAGCAGCACACCCCGCTCCTTGGACAGGTCCTTCATTTTCCACTTAATTTGATTTGGATTTTTCTTTTAGATTTTTTTCCATCATTTTATCATCTTCTTTTATTTTTACTCTTCATGTCAATACAGCATTTAAAATAACCTAATCAGTACTTGGTATTAATGGTAAGATGCTGCACTGCAAATCCTGAAGACACGCAGTTTGAATCCACCAACCGCGCTGCGGGAGAAGGATGGGCAGTATGCTCTCGTGCTATTAACTACCTCCGAAAGCCTGCCGGAGGGTCAGCTGTCCGCAAACAGTAATAACAGTACTTGGTGGTTGGTGTTTTTTTGTTTTTGCTTTTGTTTTATTTTAATGGCTCCAAGACTGCTAATCCTTCTTCTTAGTTTTCAACTTTTGCATTCTAATCCCCAGTAAATATCAATGCATTTTAATTACATGCTCAATCAATTTAAAAAAAGTAGTGCAAATCTTCAGTAGCATCATCTTTTGCATTTGAAGGTGACATACACCAACAACCTACATTATGTGGATGACACAATCTTGCTTGCTAATACTGAGGAGCAACTGAATATAGATTTAAGCTCAGTATCAAGAAGACAAAGATTCTCACCACTGGGCCAATTGGCAGCACCATGATAGATGGAGAAGAGATTGAGGTTGTTAAGAAATACAGCTTGCTTGGGTCCACAATCAACAATCTTGGCACCAGCAGTCAGGAAATCAAAAGATGAACTGCACTGGAAAATCTGCTGTCAGGGATCTCTGCAGAGTGCTGAAAAGCAATGATGTCAGTCTAGAGACTAAGGTGTGCCTGATCCAGGCCATGGTCTTCGCACTTATTTCCTATGCATCAGAGAGCTGGACAGTAACTAAGGGTAACGGAAGAAGAATCAATGCCTTTGTGTTGTGGTGCTGGAGAAGAGTCTTGAACATACCATGGACTGCCAAGAAAACAAATAAGTCTGTTTTGGAGAGGGTGAAACCAAGTTTCTCTGTGGAGGCTAGATTTTGAAGCTCCATATCACTTACTTTGGGCATATGGCCTGGAGTGACCAGTCCTTGGAAAAGGACATCTTACTTAGAATGGTGGAAGGACAGCACAGAAGAGGAAGACCCCAGATAAGATGGTTTGACAGAGTAACTAGGGCAATAGGGGTAGATGTGTCAGAGTCAGTGAAACTGGCTCAGGACAGGGCAGGTTTCCGAGCTGCTGTATATATGGTTGCTATGGGTCACAGGCAAATTGACGGCACATTACAATAGCAACATAAATTTAAATAATAGTCACATAATTTAGCTACCTTTATAGGCAGCTTTGGTGGCTTATTAGTAACGCACTTTCTTACCAAACCAAAGGCAAGTGGTTCGAATCCACAGGCTGCTACACAGGAGAAATATGGGCAATCTCTTCAGAGCAAGGAAACACTGCATGATTCAAAATTGGTAAGGGCGCGCGCAAGGTATGTGTCCTATCTCCGTGCTTTTAAACCTGTGTGTAGAACAGATTATCCTGGAGACTGGGCTCTATGAGGAGAAGTGTGGCATCAAGACTAGTAGTGGTAGACTCATCAGCAGTATGCATTATGCAGATGACACAACTCTTTTTGCTGAAACTGAAGAGGACCTGAAATGCTTTCTGCAGAGGGTCAAGGACTGCAGTCTTCAATATGGATTGAGGCTCAATATCAAGCAAACAAAGATTCTCACCACTGGACCAATTGGCAGCATCAGGATGGATGGTGAAGAGATTGAGTTGTTCACAGCTTTAGTTTGCTTGGCTCCACAGTTAACACTCTTGGCACCAACAGCCAGGAAATTAAAAGATTTATTGTGATGGGAAAATCTGCTGTTAGGGACCTCTCTAAAATACTGAAGAGCAATGGTGTCACTGTGGAGACTGAGGTGCGCCTGATACAGGCCATGGTCTTTGCAATCACTTGCTATGTGTCAGAGCGTTGGACAATGACTAGGGAGGATAGAAGGAGAATTGATGCCTTTGAGCTGTGGTGCTGGAAAAGAGCATTGAATGTCCTGTGGACTGCTAAGAAAATGAACAGGTTCTTCCTGGAGCGGGTTAAACCAGGCTGCTCCTTGGAGATGAGGATTCTGAGGCATCCTCTGACATACTTTGGACATGTTGGAAGGAGGGACCACTCCTTGGAGAGGGACATCATGCTTGGGAGGGATAGCACAGGAGAAGAAGACCCTCTGTGAGGTGGATTGATTCATTGACTGGGGTAATTGGGGTGGTTGTGTTAGAGCCAGTGAGATTGGCACAGCGTAGAGCAGGGTTTAGGTTTGTACATAGGTTCGCTGTGAGTGACAAGCAACTCGATGACACATAACAACAACAACAACTTCCTATGTGATTTACAGCCTCTAATACCTCTGTGGATGGTCAGCTGTGAATTGGTTCTGACTCAGCTGAAATGTCTAGTATATAGATCGTTCAAGTGTTCCATTTAATTTTTTTAATGAAAACCTATTTTCCTTATACTCATATTTGGTACATTTTAAATTCCAGTTATTGTTGTTGATGTTAGGTGCTCTTGAGTTGACTGTGGTTTATAATGACCTTACAAACAACATATCTGAACTTTACCCTGCCCCACACCTGAGCAATACTTGTTCTTTTAACTAAAAATATTTCTTAATTAGATTTTCAAGTTATCTGTTAATAGAATTTTTGCCTCTGGGAATCATTTATATGTAGAAATGGTCTACTCTTAGAGCTGGTAGAGACTACTATGTAGATTTCAAAGTTAATTAAGTTACTGTCCTAAATACTAAGAATTTAGTATCAGACTATAAACTGTAGTGATATTGTTGTTGTTATGTGCTCTAAGGTCACCTGTGACTCATAGTGAAGCCTGTCCTCTCCTGATCCAGTCTCACTGATTACGACACACCTACCCCCATTGTCCTAGTTACTGTATCAATCCATCTCATCCAGGGTCTTCCTCTACTGTGCTGTCTCTCCACCTTTCCAAGCATGATGTCCTTCTCCCAGGACTGGTCTCTCCTGGCCATGTGCCCAAAATATGTGAGACAGAGCTTCAAAATCCTAGCCTCCAAGGACAAACTGTGTCTCCTATGTGATTTACAGCCTCCGAAACCTCTCTCCAAGACAGACCTATTTGTTTTGTTGGCAGTCCATGGTATGTTCAAGACTCTTCTCCAGCACCACAACTCAACGGCATCGATTCTTCTTCTCTCATCCTTAGTCATTGTCCAGATCTATAAGCATTATCAAAATGTATCATATTTGAATTTAATAACATATGACTTCTTTCGTTTTGTTTGTCAGCCTTTCTTCTCCCTGGGAGGTATATTTCTAAATGTACTGTGGCAATTTTTTACAGCAGCTTATTTTAAAAAATGACATAGCTGGGCTCAAGAAAATACTCCTTGAGTGGAGAGATTTATTGTCAAACAAATTTAGATGACACATAATTTCCCACCCCAGGAACCTAAAAATACCTCAGACAACAAAATATACAGATGTCATGGCCTAGTGATAAGGACCTGCACTGCCATCCCCAATGCTCACACTTCAAATTGACCAACCGCTCCGGTGGAGAAAGATGGGCGTAAGATCAACTCCTGTGAAATCTGCTGCCTCTGACAGCTTGCTGGATAATCAGCTATGGATTGGTTCCGACTCGGTGATACTGAAAAATTTTTAAATAATGCTTCGTTTTAGTTAATTTAAGTACATCATTTATTTACTTTGTGTAATTGTACTGTGGTTTTTCTCATGAACATAATTTTATTCAAACCTCAGCTGCTTTTTTTAAGTAAAAGAAGATGATTCATGAAACTAAAGTTTTTCATAATTAATCTAGAAAATGAAAACAAAATTTAGGCAGTGCGAGGAAGAATTTAAGGATCTTTACACATGGTTCAAAATCAGGAAAGGCGTGGATCGGGGACGTGTCCTGTTTTCATATGTTTTCACTATATATGCAGAGCAGACCATTCGGGAAGCTGGGCTTTATAAGGAGGAATGTTGCATCAGGATTGGAAGAGGATTCAACAATCTGCCTTATGCAGATAACACAACCTTGCTTGCTAAAATTGAGTAGGACTTAGCCATTTGCTGCTGAAGGTCAAGGACTGTTGTCTTCAGTATGGAGTGAAACTCAGTATCAAGAAGACAGAGATTCTCACCACTGGGCCAGTTGGCAGCACCATGATGGATGGAGAAGGGATTGACATTGTTAACAGTTACAGCTTGCTCAGCTCCACAGTCAACGCTTTTGGCACCAGCAGTCAGAAAATCAAACAACTAATTGCATTGGGGAATCTGCTGTCAGGGACATCTCCAGAGTACTGAGAAGCAGCGATGACAGGAGACTAAAGTTCTCCTGATCCAGGCCATGACCTTCACAATTCCTTGCCGGGTGTCAGAGAGCCAGACAATACCTAAGGATGACAGAAGAAAAATTGATGCCTCTGAGTTGTGGTGCTGGAGAAGAGTCTTGAGTAGATTATGGACCACCAAGAAAATAAATATGTCTGTCTTGGAGATGGTGAAACTGAGTTTCTCTTTGGAGGCTAGGATTTTGAAGCTTTATCTCATATACTTTGGGCATGTGGCCAGGAGGGACCTGTCCTTAGAGAAGGACATCATGCTTGCAAGGGTGAAGGGACAGCACAGGAAAGGAAGACCCTGGATGAGATGAATATACACAGTAACTGGGGCAGTGGGGGTAGGTGTGTCTGAGTCAGTAAGACTGGCTCAGAACAAGGCAGGCTTCAAAGCTGTTGCACATAGAGTCAGTATGAGTCACAGGCAACTCAACAGCACACAACAACATCTTAGGAATGGAATCCCAGAACACTTAATTGTGCTCATATTAAAATTATTCCTTTGCTGAGAAGCTGTTCTGTGAGCAGAGCAAGGGAACACTGTTGTTGTTATGTGCCATCAAGTCGCTTGCGACTCAAAGCCACCCAATGTACAACAGCCCTAAACCTTGCTCTAGTCTGTGCTAGTCCGTCTCCATTGCCACCTTCACAATCACACCATCACTACATCCCAACCCACCCCATGCTAATGGAAGCAGGAAAAGAAAAACAACCAAACCAAAGAAAGTCTGGAGTCTTGCCTAAGGCTGTCCTGGTTGAGCCATCACTGGTACTCAAGGTGTCATCCTGACTTCAGAAATTAAAAAAGAGTATTGTTAATATGAGACTACCATTTACACTTGGATTTAGTTATTGCAAGTATTTACAGACACACAGATGTGTATTCATTGTTGGATTGCTTGGCATGTAGGAAGATGATGAGGGATCAGAGTTTCTTGTGAAAGTGTCCAGGGTTGGTCCTGTGGGGAAGAAAGGGGAAGGCAGAGGGGATAGCAGCAACCGATAAATCCAGGGTTCTTATCAATGGAAAAACAATTAGAACGTGGAGCAGTGGTGGGCTAGCAGATTTTTTTTGCCCATTACACAAAAGGAAGATTTTTTTAAAAAGTGTATACACATCTATTTGAGGTTTTGATTTTGGGGTTTCATAAGGGAGAAAGCCTATTTTTAAAAACTAGGAACAACTATGGGGAGTTAACACATCTTCTTTCTGAGGTGTATAAATAGAAAGAGAATTACTGGGGAAATTAACCTGCAATCTGGGAGGTAATTTATTCCCTAATGCCAGGAGCATTTGGGACTTTAATTAGAGGGCTAATTTAATTTTTTTTAGTATAATTTTATTATCTCATTTATTTCGTTGATAAGATCTTTTTGTGTGTATATAAGGAATCATATTAGCTTAGAGTCATTATTTGTTATGCTTTGTTTTGGGTTAAAAAAAGTCTAGTATTGAAAATTTTAAAGATTATTTTTTTAACATTCATATTAGGCTAAGAGAAACCTAGTCCAAAAGATAAAAAAATTGTTATACTTGATTTTGGATTAAAAAAATCTAGCATTAAAAGTTTTAAATATTGTTTGTTTTAATATTATT
>NW_006399759.1:8564150-8568023 GCF_000299155.1 Elephantulus edwardii
AAAAAAAAAAGAAGTAAAGAATTCCTTCAGTCTGCCTTCAGGTTTTTAGTCCAGCTGACTTCCTGTTACTAAAATGAACACAAGTGGTCTTTTCTTGTTCTCTTATTATCAAAATGGTACTAAGTTATACTGCCTTTGTGTATCTGTTCTTTTTAAATTTTACTACGCTTATCTATTTATAGATCCTCATAACTAAGCGTAGCATAACTGGCATTAATTCTTGGTTTGGGAGGTCCATGATTTCACTAAGGAGTTCTGGAGGTGCAACAGCAGCAGCACTGAGCTGTGAAAGATGAAGTCAGTGGTCAGACACCAGCCAATACCACCCCCTGCCCAGAGGCCTGTGAATTACTTGTGAGGTTCTCCTCTTTCCCTAGGAGTTGCTGTGAAGTGGAATCTCAGAGACACCCAACAGTGACAGCAATATAGCTGTTCATCTATCCAGTCACTCCTTGTTCTTACTCCGAGTTGAGTTTAGATTTGTTTGTATGTGTATGTTTTTAAACTTTTTAAAAATTTTATTAGTTTTAATGAGATTTTGCATTTACAGAGATTTTGGATTTCCATTAATTCATTTTTGCACTTTTCTCCCTGCTCACCCTCCCCCCCAGTTTGCTCCTCTCTTTGAAAAGTAAAAGAAAAATTCTTTCATTGGTATACAGTCCCCCTGCACACTGCCCTGAGTACACTCCACTATGCAGTCTTAATTCTGGACTCTTGTGATAAGCATAATACCCTATCATATACCACTTTTAAACTGTTCTCTCCCTCATCTGTTTCAATGCAGTATACATAATTTTAAACTTTTTTGTGTGTGTGTATGTTTTATCTACTTGGCAACTAAAGCCCTTGGTCCTGAATATTTCTATCATTTACAGGAACACAGCTTAATCATTTATTAGTTTATCAGATATTAATAGATTGGGTAGTAACAGAAGATTGACTAAATGTGACTTGGACACAGTGACGTGTATTTCCCACATGCTAGAGCACATTGAAAGGCTGGGCATGACCTGAAGATACACTTCCAAGGGGTGGCTGCTCCAGTCTTTCTGTTCTGCTATATGACTTCCTTCTTCCGGGTTATTAGATGACTGCTACACGACCAGCCTCAATACTCCTTTTGTTGTTGTTGTTGTGTGCCATTGAGTCAGAACCGACCATAGCTGACCCTCTGCAGGTTTTCAGAGGTTATAAATTGCCTGGGAGGAGATTGCCCATCTTTTTCGCACTGAGTAGTTGGTAGATTCAAACCCCATGCCTTCGGGATTGTAATGTAGTTTTTTACCAACAAGCCACCAGAACTTCTTTCTCTGGCCAAGCAGCTTCTTGATTTGAATGGATGACCTTTTCATTAGCAGCCCAGCACTTTAACCATTGTGACACTAGGATTCTTCTACACAGTAAATGTTGTTGTTATTGTTGTTGTGTACCGTCGAGTTGGAGCTAACCCATAGCTGATGCTCCAGTGGGTTTTCAGGGGCAGTTAATCACATGGGAAGAGATTGCCTATCTTCCCATGGAGCAGCTAGTGGCCTTGAACCATATACCTTCAGGATTGCCTCACAGCTTCTTGCCACTAGGCGACCACTAGCTATGTAAAAATTCGATCCCTTATGCTCTTCTCTTCTTTGAAGAACATCAGTTATTCCATCATTGCTAATGTCTTCAGAGCGCTCCCCCTGCTACCATGAACAGTGACTCACGCCTCTGTATCTTATTGCCTGCAGGGCAGTTCCTCTTGGAAATAACTGATAAGTTTAAACACATTTGTGTCCCAAGCTTTATTGTCAATTTACTTGCTTTTGTCACTGTTGTGAGCATTTTCCCCAATTTAGAATAACCTGCACTTCCCCCAGTTGATCAGTTTGTAATAAATCATCGTTCTTTTGTTAAAATGTGAATTGATTCTCCTTCTCCCCCTCTTACTGTTACAATAGTAATCAACATGGTCACCGCGTCACTTGTGCTTTATTGATAAGGTTTTCTAGCCAATGTCTCCAATCTTACTCTTTTTTTTAAAAATATTTTTTTTTCTTATGGTGTACTGTCAAGTTGGATCCGACTGATATAAGAGGAGGTTGCCTCTGCTTCTCCAGTGGAACATCTGGTGAATTAGAACTGTGTGCCTTTGGGATTACAGTCCAGCAATATTTTTAATTTTAATTGTAATTTTAACAAAAGTTTCCAGAAAAGTTAGATTTTCATTCATTCATTCATTCATTCATTCACTGTTACACATTTTACCCCCTCTCTCTCCCTTACACCTCCCCCAGTTGACTTTAAAAAAAAATATTCATTAATTGTTGTACAATTACCTCTCTCCACCCCAAGTCCTCTTTTCAATTAAGAACTGTTTAAAAGGGATATATGATTAGGCATTATATGTACAATCTTTTTCTTTTAAAATTTTTTGCATCATATTGTTGTGTGCCTTCAAGTTGGAACTAACTCATAGCTGACCCTCTGGTGAATTTTCAGAGGCTGTAAATCACACAGGAGGAACTTGCTCATCTTTCTCCCGGAACAACTGGTTAATTCAAGCTGCTTGTCTTTGGGTGGCTGTGCAACTTCTTCCCACTAAGCCACCAGATCTTTCTTTCTTTGTTTGTTTCTTATGTGCATTTAGTATTATATGTATTATTTTCTTTGTATTGTAGTGATTTTTATTCCTATATTTTTGAGGTCTTCTTTGCTTCATATCTACCTCTTTCCCCCCCCCCCTTTTTTAAAAGTCATTTTTGCATTGTATGTATCTTTTTAACCCTAGGGATTAAGATCCATCCATTATACATTTTTAGTTGTACTTAAAAGCTCCTAGTAGAATGCTTAGCACATGGTCCAATAATAGGTAGGAAGGTTGTACATATTTATTAATTGATTTTCATTTACAGCAGGATCATCCTTCTTTTTTGCCTTACTGAATTTTATCCGCCCTTGTTTGGGTGTTAATGTGTGTCTGTCAACTGCAAACTAGCAGTAATTGTGAAAGGATATATTGAAGAATTTTGGTTTTTAGTGGTTTCCTGTTTTATAATACCATAAAAATTACCTTGTAGAGTTATTAGTTGAACATTTCTGTCTTTCTTTTATCTATTTTAGGAAGATTTTCTATGTCCAATGCTTCAATATCAATTGCCCAAATTGAACCTAATGTGTAATGCATATGTGTGTGTTACGTTTTATAAGAAACATAAACACAGGTGATACACATGGATCTCACCTGATGGTATGCATAGGAATCCGATCGATTATATTTGCAGAAAAAACTGCTGGAGAAGCTCAATATCAGCTGTGAAAACAAGGCCAGGAGCTGATTGTGGAACAGACCACCAGCTACTCATATGCAAGTTCAAGCTGAAGCTGAGAAAAATTAAACTGAATCCACAGGAACCAAAATATGACTTTGAGTTCATCCCACCTAAATTTCAGAACCGTCTCAGGAACAGGTATGAGGCCTTGAACACCAATGAACGAAGACCAGATGAGTTGTGGGAGGATATCAGACGTATCATCCAGGAAGAGTGCAAACGGTCATTACAAAGACAGAAGAGGAAGAAAAGACCAAAATGGATGTCAGAAGAAACTCTGAATATTGCGCTGGAGTGCATAGAAGCCAAAGCACAAGGAAGAATTCAAGATACTAAAGAGCTGAACAGAAGATTCCAAAGGGCAGCACGGGATGACAAAGCAAAATATTACAATGAAATGTGCAAGGAGCTGGAGTCGGAAAATCAGAAGGGCCGAACTCAGTCAGCATTTCTTAAGCTCAAGGAACTGAAGAACAAATTCAAACCTTGAGTGCTGTAATCAAGGATGCTTTAGGCAGAATGTTAAATGATCCAGGAAGTATTAAAAGAAGATGGAAAGAAT
>NW_006399759.1:8569303-8577319 GCF_000299155.1 Elephantulus edwardii
GAGGCTTCGTCTGACATACTTTGGACATGTTGTAAGGAGGGAGAGGACCTTGGAGAGGGACATCATGCTTGGGAGCATGGAGGGACGACCCAGAAGGGGAAGACCCTCTATGAGATGGATTGATTCAGTGACTCGGGTAATCGGGATGGGTGTGTTAGCAGCAGTGCGATTGGCACAGGATAGAGCAGGGTTTAGAGCTGTTGTACATAGGGTCACTTGGCACTTAACAACAACAACATATATAGAATAAAATTTTTCAAAATTCTGCAGTTGGAAAGGCTGCAAGAAATTAATGATTTATCTATACAAATTAAATACAGTAATTTCTTCCCTTCCCCCAGCAATAAAAAACATATTTCTTTGCCAAATTGTTCTTGGTTCCTGATTCTTTTTTTGTCTTTTTTTTCCTCCAACATCAAATCAGAGATAAATAACTGATGGATACAGGAAACTTACTCCTACCAGGAAGATAAAGAAATAATAGTCTTGCTAGAAATGTCTTTCTTTGCTAATTGGGTCAGAAGCCATGTAAACATAGCCTCTCCTAGATTCAAAGTATTTTAGTACGTAAAAGTTTATACCGGTTTTTCTTACTCTACTTTAGAACTTTCCAGGTGAAATGTTGTGAACAAATGCTATGTTATCTTGTCTTTTTTGTCTTTTACAGGTATATTATGCATATATAATGTAATAATTTTTTCCCCCATACTCTCTGATCACTTGACCAATTTGCAGATGTTTTTATGGAGTTAAACATGCACATCTCACTTAACTACATTTCAGATGCTAAGTGAAAAAACGTTGTCTGTTGACATCAAATTTGTTGGAGGTTTGGGAGGTATAAAGAAATAGGATGGAAAAATTCTGTACCAGTTATACACACTCAAAAGACCTATGTAGGTAAATATACATAAACAGCTGTTTGAGTAGATGTTTAGATACAGTAGTAAGTATGTGAGATAGAGGATACTTAGCAGAGTAAATAGACTGAGTTGTCTGTGCCTATTTGACTTGCTCATTTGTTTGTCAGGAAGCACAGATTGAAACAACTCAGTGCATATTCTTTTGCCAAGTTGATTTTGAGGTCTTGATTATTTATCTGTTTCTCCCCACCAGTGAATGAGAGCAAAATGCCTGGCCAGGCATATATACAGCAGTGCTAATAGAATGTGAAGAACTCTAATATTAACTACACAAATCCTAACACCTTTCTGATATTTTTAAGTGCTATTTTTAAGCTAGTGTAACAAATGACATAGAGCCATTTATTCAAGCAAACAAAGTGGTATTTCTTTGGTGTCTCTTTATAGTTTTGACTCTTTGGTTTTGTCCTCATAGATGTTTTCTCCCAGATGTCAGATTCCAATGGCTTATTGATATTTAGCAAGTTTGACCAGTTTCTGAAGGAAGTTCTGAAGCTCCCAACAGCAGTCTTTGAAGGGCCATCTTTTGGTTACACAGAGCACTCAGTCCGCACCTGTTTCCCACAGCAGGTAAGGGCAGTTTTCTAGAATCCAGGACTAGGCTGGCGCTTCGCTTATTTGTCTTTCTGCCTTTCCCTGGTGTTCTCCACGTTGCTTCTAGCCTAGAAATAACAGTCTTGAAATGGGGAGGACGAAGTACTTTAAAATGGGAAAATTTAGTAAGTAAACAGAGGGGAAATGGATATAAAATATCACCTGAGAGCTCTTTTAGTGTGTGTGTGTGTGTGTGTGGGGGGGGATCTTTTAATGATGGCATTTGAAATATTTGATATTACTGAGATTTTACAGAAAAGTACTTAAGATGTAATGTTTCCCAATTGAGTTTTAAAAACCCTAAGTTACAGAGATTCTGATTTTAAATGTTCATTGTCACTTCCTGAGCGCTGAAGATAAAGAATGCTGCACAGCTCTCAACTGCCAGCGAAAGATCTCCCACAGTACACTACCATTTTCATATGAAAGCTGATGAGTTTGGTTTCCTGTTTACTTGTGGGTTTCTTTTTGTGGTCTTGACCTTGAGGCTGGTGTGAGCAGATTGCTGTGATCTTTACTGTGCCTCAAGGAGTTGGGAGCTGGGTGGACCCTGATGGAGCATTCGTACATTCAAGTAGAGGTTACACACAAAAAAAGATCTTATTGTTTAATTTTCTTAGAAGGTTCTAGAAAGGGAAATGGGAAAAAAAAATTCTATGGTAAAACTACTAAAAGATGGTAAAAGATGAATAAGATTTGACCTACTGAGATAATATGAAAATACCTTCATACAAGATACTTCTAAATAACACAGGCGGCATAGTCACTGTGCAGTATATCTTTTAGCAACCCCTGAACCAAATAATCAAAGTCTCCAGGATGGGATGCATGGATTTATTGGGCCACTTGCTAAAATGTACTAGAAGCACAGAATAGTAAATCACCCATCTTTCTTTCAAGGAGTAGCTGGTAGATTCTAATTGCCTGCCTTTTGGTTGGACCCAAATGGAGAGATTTCTGTGACGTAGCTGACCTGTATGCTTCAAAAAGGTCTCTCGGAGTACAGTTTGTGCTCAAGTTTTAACCTAAAGGTTGGTAGTTCAAATCCATCCAAGGCACCTTGGAAGAATGACCTGATGACACAGATTCTGGAAAACCCTGTGGAGCACAGTTAGCTGTCTGATAAGGACATGGGGTCAAAATCAGCTCCATAACTTTTTTGCTTTTTTTTGTTTGCCTGGTTAATTTTTTTTTTAAATGACTCATATGCATCAGTGTCATGCAAGACCATGGAGTCTAAAGAAACATGAAAATTATTGCAACTCATGAGCCAGGATTTTTTTTTTCTTTCTTTCAGTTCTGCATGTCATTGTTGTGACATTTGTAAATATTTGAATAACTTCTGTAGATTTTATAATAACATTCTGGTAATGAAGGCCATTTTCTTTTTAATATTTGTATGTATTCATATGCTGTTAATTGTGTTTGGGAAGAACATTGTTCTAAGTAGTATAGCCCTTGTCTGTCAGTTTGCTGTGCTAAGATAACTTGGGGTTGCTGTGATACTGAATACTGTTCTACTGTTGTGTCACCTGCCCGATGGTTACCCATCGTGGACAGGGTTTGGTAGAGCTCCCAGATTACGATAGGCATGGAAGCAGGATTGGCATCCACCTCTTAAACAACAGGCCTCTAGACACTATGAACATTAGATGATAGTTTTAGAACAGGGTTCAGATCTTTTGTTCATAGGGTATCTATGAGTAGTATTCAAGTTTATGGCACTTAGCAACAGCAACGTGTAATTACATATGAGAATGCTGGTGATTTCTAATAAATCTTTGTAAGTGTTTTAGAGGAAAATCTCTAGTGTTAGTGCTTGGAAGAAATGGCTTAAGGGTAAATGGGAATTGTAGTGTCGTTTTTTAAAAATAGTGTTGTAATTTCTTTGTAAGTATGAATTATATAAAAGTTAAAATAAAAAAGGAACTAATATGAAAGTTTTTGTGTGGAAAGGATATTGTTTTAGCAATCCTCCTGACCTGGGATACTTTGGTTCACAAAAGAACCAAAATAGACCTTTTTTTTTTTAAAAAAAAAAAAAGGAATTTGTGTATGCTTGAATTTAGACTTTAAAAAATATTTTGTGGCTTGTCTCTGGGGTCAGTTAGCTTTAGCATGCAATGTAACATTTCTGTTGACAGAGAGTTACTTTTAGTAACTTCTGGGGTTTGACTATTTATGTTAATTATTGTGGTGTTAGCCTAAAAGTTGGCTTTTTTTTAAGCCATTTCTGTTAGCTTTTTCTGGTCTCCAGATACCTTAACTGCAAACACATGGTCTTGCAAATCACCAATAGCTGTAGGACTAGGATAAGAGAAAGGGTGCTTATATACTAACCTGCAAGACTTGAGGTAACTAGACTTGTGGCGGCAAGACTTGAGGAGACTGGAGCAAGACCCTGGTGAGAGCAAGACTCTGGTGGTGGTGAAGAGATTGTGGCATTGTTGTTGAGAAACTGTGGCAAGGTGTAACCAGAGGATCCTTGAGATAATTAAGGGATTTTGCTGTTCTTGCTTTTGATATTGGAAGGAAAAGCTGCTTGCTGAACTGAAACTGGAGCCTGGACTAAATGAGGAATTGTGCCTTGGAACTTGGCCTGACACTTGGATTTACATTGAGTGATATCCTTTGCTTCCCTCACTTTCCAACTTCTTTTCTTAATAAACCCCATTGTTGGTACCACAACTGTGAGTCAGCAACAAATAAATGAAACTCTTGCTACTGCTTCGGCTCTAGAAGCACCTTGAGATTGGACTATGGGCTCTCTGTCTGTTTTCTGCTCAGGGACAGTGAGGAGCCCCTGTGGCCTTTTCAGAGAGATGCTCATGGCATCTGTGCCTCTATGTCCTATTTTCTCATCTCTAGATAATTATCTTTACACTATTAAGGTTTTTTCCTGCCTATGTCAGTGGCATTGTCAGCATTTATTATATTAAAAATCTCTGAATGCTTTAATTTATTCTAATAAAAATATAGTTTGTCTTTTCCTTCCCACTGCCCTGAATATACATTTTAAATTGATGTGGTAATAAAAAAAGTTGTTAAGGCTGCATTGAAGGCATTGGTAAAATATAAGGCTTTAGGAATTGATGAGATGCCAGTTGATGTGTTTTAACAAGTATGTAGCCCTGGTTGTACTCATTAGTCTATACTAAGAAATTGAAAAGTCAGCAACCTGGCCAACAGACTGAAAGAGATCCATATTTGTTCCCATTCCAGTAATAGGAGATACAACAGAATGTGGAAATTATTTAACAGTAACATTAATATTACATTCAAGTAAAATCTTCCTGAAGATGATTTAAAAAATACCTGGAATATTACATCAGCATGGGACTGCCAGAAATTTAAGCTGGACTCAGAAGAGGCCATGAAATGAGGGATATCATTGTTGATGTCAGATAGATCTTGACTGAAAACAACGAGTATCAGAAAAATATTTACTTGTATTTTATGGACTATACAAAGGCATTTGACAGTGTGGATAATAACAAAATATGGATAATATTGATAAGAATGGGAGTCCTTGAGCACTTAATTGTGCTTTTGTAAAACTTACACATAGATCAAGAAGCAGTTGTCAGAACAAAACATAGGGAGAAACAATGTTAGGTTTAAAATCAAGAAAGGTGTATGTCAGGCTAGATCCTTTCCCCATACCTATGAAATCTGTATGAGGATATTATTCAAGAAGTTGGACTATATGAAAATGGTTGTGTCATGAAGATTGAGGAAAACTCATCAATCTATCTTTTGCAGTTAATACAACCTTGCTTGTAGAGAGTCAAGAAGACTTGAAGCACTTCTTGCAGAAGATCAAAGATCTTCAATGTACGGTACATCTCAATATCATGAAAACAGAAATCCCCACCACTGGACCAATTGGAAACATCATGAATGTGTTTGGAGACACAAACTGAAGTTGTCAAGGATTTAATTTTGCTTGGACCCACAGTCAACACCAATGGTACTAACAATCAGGAAATCAAAAGTTGTGTTGCATTGGGCACATCTTCTTTCAAGAACCTCTCCAAAGTGTTAAAGAGCAGTGGTGGCCATTTAAAGACTAAAGTGTGCTTGATCCAAGTAATAGTATTTTCCTTTATTTCCTGTTTATATGAAAGTTGGACAGTATAAAGATGTCAGAAGAATTGATGCTTTTCGATTGTGGTGTTGAAGAAAAGTACTGAATATTCAGTGGTTAGCCAGAAGAACAAGCAAGTGTCTTGGAGTAAGTGCAAAAAAGGTGCTTCTTAGAGGCACGGATCTTGAAACTTGATCTCATGTACTTTGGGCATGTTGTCAGAAGGGATGAGTCTTTGGATAAGACATCATGATGATAAAAAACATAATCTCAAGTGGTTGCGCACGCAGTACCCTGGGGTATTCCTGTATGTGATGATATATGTGGCTTTTCACACAGGTGTTACTTTGAATGAAGAGTTAAGTTACTCAGTTTTTAAAGGCTTGAGCATGACCACTTAAGCTATAGCTGTTGATCTTTCCCCATCAGGAGCAAAGAAGAATGAAGAAAAACTTAAAAGACGATTAGTCCCAATGTCAAGAAAATAAAAATCTTGATGACTGAGCCAATGGACAACATCATGATAGATGGAGAAAATCTTGAAATTGCTGTTATTTAATCTTACTTGGATCCACAATCATCATCCTTGGTACCAGCAGTCAGAAGATCAGGAGATGTATAGCATTGGGAAAGTCTGCTGTCAGGGACCTCTCCAAAGTCCTGAAAAGCAGTGATGTCAGTTTAAAGGGTAAAGTGCACCTGATTTAAGCTATGATCTTTCCAATCACTTTCTATGCATCTGAGAGCTGGACAGTGACTTAGGGTGACAGAAGAATTGATGCCTTTTAGTTGTGGTGCTGGAGAAGAGTATTGACTATCCCATGGAACAAATATACATGTCTTGGAGAAATTGTAACTAGAGTGTTCCTTAGATTCAGGAATGGTGAAGCTTTGTCTTATATACTTTGGGCATGTTGTTAGGAGATTCTAGAGACATCATGCTTGGAAAAGTGTAAGGTCAGTGGAAGAGAGGAAGGCCTTCCACATGGTGGATTGACACAGTGACTGTGGCAATGGGCTCAAGTGTATCGATGATGATGATGAGGGTGCAGGGTAGGAGAGGGTTCAGATCTGCTCTTCATGAAGTTGCTGTGGGTCATACTTAGTGGCACCTAACAACAACAAGGGAGTTCTGATGGCCTAATGGTAAGGAGCTGCACTGCCAAACTGAAGACAAGTGGTTCAAATTCACCAGCTGCTCAGTAAAAAGATGGGCAGTCTTCTCATATGTAATTTGCAGCCTTTGAAAACCTGCTGGAGGGTCTGCTGTGAGTCACTTATGACTTGAAGGACGTTGGAACGACATTAATCCAAATGACTAGTGGATCATATGAACTTCATTCTTCTTTACTCTGAAACCAGAAGGAATAGATGATGCCTGGCTACCACTGCTTACTCCTGTGAAAGGGATCACAGCACAATGTCCCTCAGATAAAAGGAGGTTGAAACGTGCAACAAACTCAACATCATAAAAAAGACTGGGCTAAGGACAGAGGGAAGTAAAATCCACAAGAATTGGCTTGGCTTAGCCGTAACCATTAACCCACAATAACATTTTATGAGCAAAAATACCAAACAAAAAAACCCCACCAAACCAGGCTAGTAGGTCTTTTAGAGACTAGGGGAGACCCTAGAGACTATGACCTTCTTCCCACCTGGAACTGAACTCATCCCTATTACTCACCTTTTAACCAAACAGTAGATAGTCCTATGTGTTATGTTGCCAACCCAAAAGAACGTGGTTAGAATCCACGAGATGTTCCTCTGGAGAACATTGGACAGTCTCCTCTCATGATGTTTATAGCCTCTGAAAACTCACTGAAGGGTCAGCTGTCAGGTCCAACTAGATGTGAATGGAGAGGGAAAGGGAAGGAATGGGGGAGGGAGAGAGAGAATATAAGATAGTCTGTAACACCAAAGAGAAAGACACTTCTTTGAACAGTCAGCCATCTAAGATCAAAGAGATAACATGTGCTCAGTGATAAAGTTCAGAAGGCAGAAAGGGATAGGAAGGAAGAATGAATGGAAACAAGAAGGATGCAGAGAGTTATAATAATGTAGGGGGTATAGTCAGTGGCACAAGACATAATATATATATGAATTGTTGAATGAAATGCCAGTTTACTCTGTAGGCTTTCACTAGAACCCCAATAAAATGTTTTATAAAAAGGTTGCCTGAAGGTCAGGTTCAAATTGTGTTCATATTTTCGAATTCTGTTACTACTACTATTAAAATGTGTCAGAAAGGAAAATAGCTAATATGCAAAGAAATTTCAGTGAAAACATCTTAGAACACTGAGAAATGGATCACAATTATGTGGACTATATACCTTTAACTTGCTGGTCTGTTTGATACTTCTCTAAATCTGAACATTCACATTGAGACAGACTAGGAAGAAGGATTGGCCATCC
>NW_006399759.1:8580134-8591160 GCF_000299155.1 Elephantulus edwardii
TAATTGGGATGGGAGTGTCAGAGACAGTGCGATTGGCACAGGACAGAGCAGAGTTTAGGGCTGTTGTACATAGGGTTGCTATGAGTCGCAGGCGACTCGACGGCACATAACAACAACAACACAACATTACCCTTAGGGTGATCTTTGATTTAATGGTCATGTGAGTACTGCAATAAGAATGTAACATTAGAACAACAGTTTAAAATGTTAAATAATAGAAAAAAATATCACTGTTAATTCTAATGATGCTCCCTAGAATTCAGGTAATCTTAAGGTCAGAGTGTGGGGTCTTTGAGCTCACAAACTTACCGTGTTTTTCAAAGACATCAGATTCGCATAAACTCAGTCTTTCCTTTATATATGCCCGATGTGGGGATGTGAGAGAAACCCACCTTAGTCTGGAAAGAACTTGAGGTATCTAAAGTACAAGAAGAAGATTAAAAAGAGATGCTGAAGGAAATAGAAACTGCTATCAGGGTGGTCAGAAAGTGAGGTGGTTTTAAGCATGGTTTCAAAATACAGGAGGTGTTACCTTGAACAAGCTTTCAGTTTCTTTTTGAAGATATCCCTTTCCCATTTAGCTTGTTTTTCAGCAGTATGTGTTCCTCTGGTGTGAATGAGTTCACCTATCAGCAGATAGAGGGAATGATATGACCATAACATGAAATTGAGTTGGTTTGTAATGCAGTTATTGACGCATGTTGCAAGAAGGGATCAGACCTTGGAGAGGGACATCATGCTTGGAAGGGTACAGGGACAGTGCAAGAGAGGAAGACCCTTAATGAGACGGATTCATACAGTAACTGGGGTAATTGGGGTAGATGAGTCAGAGGCAATGAACTTGGCTCAAGATGGAGCAGGGTTCAGGGTTGCTATGCGTCGCAAGTGACTCAACAGCATATGAAAACAACAGCGTTAATGTAATGAAGTTTACCCCAGCTTACTGATTGATGTTTTGACCTGAATGGAGAAGTGATTGTAATTAAGGAGCAAGTTGGCAGCACCATGATGGATGGAGAAGAGAGTGAGGTTGTTAACAATTACAGCTTGCTCAGTTCCAACATAAACACTCTTGGCACCAGTAGTCAGGAAATCAAAAGACAGATTGTACTAGGAAGGAATATCTGCTGTCAGGGATCTTTCCAGAGTACTTAAAAGCAATGATCTCATTCTAGAAACTTAAGGTTAAGGTGTACCTCGTCCAGGTAATGGTCCTCAAAATTACTTTCTATGCATCAGAGAGCTGGACAATGACTGAGGATGAAAGAAGAAGAATTGATGCCTTTGAGTTGTGGTGCTGGAGGAGAGTCTTGAACATACCATGGACCATGAAGAAAACAATTAAGCTGGTCTTGGAGAGGGTGAAACCAAGTTTCTCTTTGGAGGGTAGGATTTTGAAGCTCTGTGTCACATACTTTGGGCACTTAGCTAGGAGAAGGATATGATGCTTGGAAGGGTGGAGGGACAGCACAGGAGAGGAAGATCCCTGATGAAATGGATTGATACAGTAACTGGGACAATGGGGGTAAGTGTGTCTGCCTCTGTGAGACTGGCTTAAGACAGAGCATGCTTTAGAGTTATTGTACAGAGGGTCACTAGGAGTTACAGGTGACTTGATGGCATATAACAGCAACATGACTATTTTAAGAAAGAAGCTGAAAGCCTTGTGTAAGTGCCTTCCTTTAGGAAAAGAAGTGACTGACAGAGAATTCATGAACCATGTCAGTTTCTATAATGTGTGTGGTGAGTACAGATGAAAAATTTGTAAAGGCTTTCCCCTCAAATTGGGTTTGTTTCTTTTTTTATTTTATAATTTTTTTTTGTTTGTGTTTTTTTTTAAAAAAGATTGATCAAGTAAGGTGCTCACCTGAAACTCATTTTAATTTTAATGATATAACTGGTCTGTCTTGGGAGATCTGTGGCCTCAAGGAATCTTATCATGAAGAAGGGAACAAAATGTTCTGGGATTTAAGACCATGAGGTGCTTTCCTGCAGAGGCTCTGAGTGGAGATGTCTGTGAAGGTCGAGGGTGCTGGGCTTGCTCTTGGCATCCTCAGGGCGTTCCTGGTCCTCTGTTTACATCACTGAACAGGTTTTGGTGGTTTGGTCTTACCCTGTTTTGTGCATATGCCTGTGATTTTTAATTCCATAGATGTGCACCTTGCCCAGGTTTCCAAGAATGCATGTATTGTGTTATATCAAAATAGTTTGTTTTTTTTAAAAAATTCTTTTTTAAAATTGCTTTTTGTTATATACAGTAACTCACACTTGTTTAATATTTTAATTCTCTTTCAAAAATATACATATCTGCCTGCTTCTCATAATCCAGCCAAAATTGATACATATTTTTTTAATTCTATGGTTTTAAGAACAAAACAAAATTTACAACATTTATAAATGAATTCAACAGAATACATATCCCAGAATTACTAATATTTAGTGACTCACACCACCAAATGTTGACACAGACGTGAACTGACCACAACTCTCATGCATTATCACTGAGAATATAAAATTGTGCAATCTTTCAGAGGAAATCCTGGTGGCTTTTAATAAACCAAAACAGACCGATGGCCCAGCAAGCCCTCTGCTACATATTTACCTAAAAGAATTGACAACTATGCCCACAAATGACTTGTACAGGAATATATATAACACAGCCTTACTCATAATAGTTCCAAACTGCAAATAGCTAGGTACCTGTCAACAGTAAAATACGGAGGTGAAGGTTATTCCAGGCATAAAATATCTGAAATTTGCTTCATAATAAATCATTTTGGCTCGAAGGTTAAGGCAAAAAAGGAAACAACATAAAACATTTTGTGAGAATTATTCAAGCTGGATGATAGGCATATTACATTGTTCTCACTACTTCAGTATGTTTTTTAGAAATGATAGGAAAAGAAAAATTAATCTTAATGATAAATTTGTGACTGTGATTATTATATGAACAAAATATAGTGGTAATGACTCCTCTAGCATGATCTTTAGTGATGACTATATCAGATATATTAGTGTTATTCTGTATTTATCGATAGTAACCTGACTTTGGAGGCTTAATAAGCATTATTGAAAACTAATAGAGATTGGAAGTAAGAGAGATGCAAATCAAACCCACTATGAGATGCCATCTCATCCCTGTAACAGTGGCAAAGTTTAACAGGACAGCAAGCAATAAATGTTAGGGAAGATGTGGAGAGATAGGTACTCTCATACATTTCTGGTGGGATTATAAAATGGTACAACCACTCTGGAAGACAGTTTAGTGCTTCCTCAAAAAGCTGAGCATAGACATTTCATATCACTCAGCTATTCCACTGCTTGGAAAAGACCCTGAGAAAATTATAACTGAGACAACAGAGATTTGTACACCAATATTCATAGCAGTGTTATTCACCATTGCAAAAACATGGAAACAGCCCAGATGTCCAACCACAGTCAAGTGAATTGAAAAATTGTGGTAGGTTCACATGATTGAAAATGCAGCACTCAGAAGCAGTAGTTTTGAAATTTACCACATAATGTGGAAGAGACTGGAGAGCATTATGCTGAGTGAACCAACTCTGTCTTGTAAGGACAAATACTGCATAAGAGCATTGTAGGAATAGATAAGTAGTAAAATGTGTATGAGGATCCAAGGTGGGACATGTGGAAGCAGAGGGGTAAGGATGGTCAGAGGAGGAAATGATAAGGTTGCACAATTTTGTGGGTGGAAGGAGGCATGGGTAAAGGAAATGGGAAAGCTCCAGCAGGGATCTGGAAAGACTGGCAGTAGTGTTCATAGTTAAATGGTGATTAATTTTATAAAATGTAATGAATGGGAATGGTTGAAACACAGTGTGAATAAAGGATAGTGTGAAACACAATGTACATGAACTTTGTAAGCAAACCAATATAAAATTTTTTAAAAAACACCCCAAACTCTAGTAATGATTCTATTTAAATTTCCCCCACCCCCTCCCCAACTTCAGAGTTTTGGAAAAAAACATCTTCTCTTTTAAAAAGTTGTTATTTGCGTTCTTTTTCAAGTCTTCATATAGAATATATGTGTATATATATTAATATAGTTTTAAGGAAATTCACATTGCAGGACATTTTCAGCTAGACACTTATTTTTGTGAAAGAGAAACTTGAATAAGCAAAGGAAAAGATAGGGAGGGGAGAATAATAGAGGAGAAAGATAAGAAAGAAATGCATTCTTTTAGTCAGCATAGACAGGAGATCCGTTTATTAGATGCTGTTGCTAACACTTTATTAGATTTTGTTCCATACTCTTCCTTGATTCAGAAAAGATAGGATAAGGAAAAAAAATATGTGATTACATTACTGCTGATGGATTTTTCATACTTACAGGAACATTTCACACCAAAGCTGTCCTCTGATAACACTTGCTGTGTACCAAATTGACTTTTCTCCTGGCTTTGTCTTTGGAGTAAGATGTTGTCTGGATGTTCTTATTTGCTTTCCTGGGCATTAAATCAAGCTTGCCAAGACTAATCTGGTGTATGTATGAGTGTATTCATAGATAGTTAGAGAGAATTTTTCATTCTCAACTCTGATGGCCTAGTTACTAAGGAGCTGTGCTGCCAACACAAGGGCACATAGTTTGAGTCCATCAAGTTCTAATCCATCG
Source organism: Elephantulus edwardii (assembly GCF_000299155.1). Classification (NCBI taxonomy): domain Eukaryota; kingdom Metazoa; phylum Chordata; class Mammalia; order Macroscelidea; family Macroscelididae; genus Elephantulus; species Elephantulus edwardii. The sequence continues at coordinate 8,584,768 of NW_006399759.1, forward strand.
ACTCATGTACAGGAAAAGATGAACAGTCTCCTCTCATGCAGTTTACTGCCTCTGAAAAATTATAGGATCAGCTATGAGTTGGTTCCAACCTGACAACATGTAACAAGAACATTAAAAAGCCACCTGCAATTGAGTTACGTATTTAAAAACTTCATTGGTTTGCATTGTGTTTCATTCATGTATTTACATTGTGTTTGGGGACTTTTCCCCTCCCCCTCTCTCAGCTCACCAAACCCAGCGACCCTGTGATTCCCTCCTTCCCAGCCCCCCCCCCCCCCCAAGCAGCTCTCCTGTTCTTTCTCCTTCCCTCTTTGGATATCCATACACATCTTACTGGTTATCCTTGTGTTTTTACAGTATTGAAGTTACAGATTTAAGTCACTGGTGACGCATGAATGTTGGAGCAGGAATGTGCTCCATAGGGTTTACAGTACTGGTTTTTCAGAAGTAGGTACCTCTGAGTGGATGTGATGTTCCAGCTTTTTGGTTGACAGCTGAGCACAATGACCCTTTGCATCTCCCTCTGATGATGTAGTCCATAGGGAGTGACTGTTAATCCAAAGGTGGCCCCTCTCTGGCAGTTCAAATCCACCAGCAACTCCGTGGGAGAAACATGAGCAGTCACTTCACATGTGATTTACAGCCTTTGAAGAGCCACTGAAGGATCAGCTCTGAGTTGGTTCCAACTTGAAGGACTACTAGTCAACCCAAGCACACAGACTGAAACAGTGCCCAGTACCCATACTCACAGCCGCCGCTGTGTCAGGTCCATTCTGGCAGTGCCTGTCACCCAGCTCCACTGAAGGTCATTATTGTTTTCACTGACCTTTTACTTTATCAAGCATGATGATTTCCCAAGAGATAGGCCCCTTCTGACAACGTGCCTCAGGTATGTGAGATAAAATCTCATCATCCTGATTTTTTTTTAACAAAGCTCAAGTGTTTATTAAGAATTAAAAATACTGTAAATAAGCATTACAGTTCATTTCACAGTAAACTAAACAAACCTTTTTTTTTCTTTGCCTTTTCTGTTTGGTGTGAGTTTCTTTTCTTTTTCTTTTTTGAAGGGCAAGACAGCTGTTAAAGAATAGAACACCTCACGGGAAGGGGGAGGGCAAACAGGTATTATGCACACTCTCCTTGCTGATGTTGGAGGTCTGCTCAGTGAAAGAAAAAAAGATTTGGCCTCCACATCACAGGGAGACATGCACCTGCTCTGTGGGGAGTGCTCCCCATTTCTTAGAAGAACCCTAGCACTAAGGCATTGTTGTTGTTGTTAAGTGCCATTGAGTCGCAGGCAACTCATAGCGACCTTATGAAGGAGTGAAGGAGAGTCCTCAACTTCTGTGTCTCTCATCCTCTCTCCAGGTTCATAGGGTTTCAGGAGGCAAGCTTTTATGGAAGTGGATGCCACTCCTCCTTCCAAACTAAGGGATTAGAGCTTGCTAAACCCAGACATTCTTTGGTGGCCTACTGAAAGGACTGCACAGGTGGACCCCAGGGACCTCAGACGTGCCCAGATGCTCCAGAGTGACTTTCGAGATGACCAGGTGGCACCTTGTGAGGGGAGGTGACCAAGTGGCCATAAAGCCTGAGGGGCTGTCTCCAACCCCAACTCAGAGCTGACACTGGTGAGTTTTAACCAGTTTCAGTGGATGACAGTGCGTGAAAACTTCAGCCAGGACTTTAAAAAAAAAAAAAATAGAACTAATTCTCCTTAAAAACAATTAGAAATAAAAGCATCTCCCTGCCCTCCTTCCACATGTTGTTGCTGGGTACAGTTGCGTCAAGTACACCTCATAACAACCCTATTTTATTAACAACAGATCTGAACGCTGCCCTATAGGAGGATGTGCCATCCTCATTATCTCTGAAATACTTCAGTCCGTTTGTCAGTCCATCTCACTGAGGACCTTCTCTTAAGCTGACCCTCGACCTTTCCAAGCATGATGTCCCCTTCCAAGGAAGAGTCTCACCTAACAACATGACCCAAGTTTGTGGGGTGAAGTTTCATGATGATATACTCTTAACAGTTTATTATATTTTCTTGATTTTTCACATGTTAATAATTTAACATCTTCATCTTCATTTCATCATTCAGTCATTGACATCTTTCTTCTGCTGCTGCTAAGACAGTGGTCATGAAGCAGCTGTCACTTCCTCTGCATCCTGTTGATGTTGCTTTCGCTTTAGTTGCTATCACTGTGGTAGTAGATTGTGTTTTCATTTAAAATGCCCTCCAAACGCATGAACTGCCCTTGGTATTGAACACTAAATTGCTGTACACACAGACAAGGAAGGGAAACAAAGGTTAGTGAAACAAGTACTGGTTATTGGAGGAATTCTACATAGTCTTACAAAGCAGTGATCATGTGCTTCACAGAATCTCACATAAAAGCAAGAGACCACAAATGAGTGAAGTGGGGTTCTTGTTGTTTATTGAGATACAGAGAAAAGAAACCCTTGTCACTCCATGCTGTAACTAAGGGCAAACGAAATTAGCCAGTCCTTCTGAATAGACTAAAGAAATTTTAATTCATCAAGAGTCTGGTGTGACATTGATTCACAGTTCATGAAGAATTATGCTTCATTGAGGCATTGAGCTAATTTAATTGGCTTAGTGTTTTTCTTAGTGGTAGAGGAGGGAAAAAATACCTTCATAGTGGTACATTTTATGAGTGATGATCCCATTGATTGAATGAAATATGAAATGGATATTGTTATGATCATGCCCATTGTGATTTTGTCCACATAATTGGCATTAATAGAGATTGGACCAAATTGCAGAGGCCTGCAAGTAAAGTTTCTAATTCTCTAATGAGAGAGACTGCCTTACTAATTGATTCCTTAACTTGAAATGACAAGTGGTTCAGAGATGATGTCCTTAGACTGAAAACATTTTTGTTAGGGAGCAATGCTTACTGAGCAATGCTTAACATGCCTCTCCTCCCGAGTTAAGACTCGGGAGCTGAGCTGAGGAGTGGTGCTTCCCTGTCTGTATGCAGTGATGGTGCAGGCTCACACGCACCCACATTCTCATCCCTGGTGGTGGCGCTGTTGCACTTGTCTGTGTGCAATGTATCCCATTCTCACCTCTGGTACCCCTCTCCCATCCAATACTGTCCTGTTCACTAGTCTTATGATTACACAGAAAACTTCCTTGCCACAAAATGAAGGGCCCTGGTCTCCTAGTCACCTAGTCACTTCACTTAGTGGCCTACTGGCAGCCTAAAGGAGAACTGCTGTCATTTTAAAATACAGCTCTGCTGATATTCCCGTTCTGCTTGAAAAGACTGTGAAAGGTGTGCTGTCTTTTGGCTGAGGTTCTCAGCATGCTGCTTGATAGTCAAGGCAGGGCCTGTTCTGCCTTTTCGCTGTCATTTCTGGCTGCTCCTCCCTAGGGACCTCATCTTCTCACCTGCTCCTGTCCCTCACTTTGCCATGAAGGTTCCTTAAAGATGGTGACATATTCCAATATTGCTGTTGTTATGTGCCGGTGAGAACCAATTCATAGCTGACCTTCCAGTGGGATTTCAGAGGCTGTAAAGCATCCAGTTTATAAGAGGGAACTGCCCATTTTTCTCTCGTGGAGCAACTGATGGATTCAAACCATCTGCTTTTGGGTTGGCAGCACAGCTGTAAATAAGACTTGTAAAATGTCACATTCCTTTTGTTGCTGTTATGAGTCATTGGGTTGAAACCATCCCATAGCTAACCCTCCAGAGGGTTTTCAGAGGCAGTAAATTGTACAGGATGAGACTGTTCAGCTTTCTCTCCCAGAGCAATGGTGAATTCAAACTGGGTACCCTTGAGTTGACAGCACAGTTCCTTACCACTCAGCCACCTAGCATGCCCTTTATCATTGTGGGAAAGTGCTTCATCATAACCTTGCCAGTCGAATTTGTTGTTGCACTTTTGCCAATCTGATAGGTGAGAAATGGTGTCTCAATGTGATTTTAAATTGCACTTCTCTTGTGTTGAGTTACATGTGAATTTTGAATGGGTAAAAGCAGTCACACTTCTTCTTTGTCTGTGCTGGTAACCGTGAACTTGTCTCTCCCTCCATCAACCAAGGCCTCATGTTTCAAATCCCAACTAAAACGTCACCTCTTCTCTGATGCTCTTAATCCTTTAATGTAGGATTAATTGTTCCCTCCTGGGTCCTCCCACTGCGTGTTATATATAGCTCAGTTATGCCTAGAGGGGTGAACCTTGTTCTCTTTCTGTTTTCTGTCTCCAGTGGTTAACACAGTATCTGGAAAATAATCGATGCATAGAAAAAAATTCTTAATTTAATTAAATAATGATTTTAAACAAAATTTGAGAATATTCACATGCTTCGGCTGAGTCTTAGCTGAAAGCTTGAAAGAAGTTGTAAGTTTTTGTTTTCTTTGTTATTTTTTTTTCATGACTTTCTTAGCATAATGAGTATTTGCAATGAGAGAATTAGATAGTATCTCAGAATTGTAATATTTTTCCAAGCATTTTTGTAACTTTATTAATTACACTGTCATTAATCAAAGTCTAGGTAGGTTACCTTGTCTTTATTAAAAGTTGCTCTGTATTATCAGAATCAAAAAGGAAAATATGCTATGCTTACATTCGGTCTCTAATAATATTTGAAAGGCTGATGATGTATGGCACTGGCCTGGCAACTCTAGTTAATGTATGTTTGCCTTAGCTAGAGAAAACATGTCTCTAACTCTGTACAAAAGCTTGTATAAAAAAAACATTTTATTCTGAAAGATTTTTTAAAGTATTATTTTCAGGATATTCTTGTTGTTTTTATGTGCCATCGAGTCGAGCGTGACTCATAGTGACCCTATGAACAAAAGACCTGAGCACTTGCAGAACTTTCATCGTTTCTCTAAGTTCATAGAGTTTCTGGAGGCAAGCTATTTCAGAAGTGGATGCCGCTCCTGCTTCCAAGTCTGTTTTAATCTGGGAGCATCACCAAACACTGTCCACCATGGGTAACTATTATCACATTTGACACATCATTGTCACAGTGTTTAGCATCATGGCAACCTCAATAATAAACGAAATTTCATATGCTGTTTTATCTGATTACCAAGCAAATTATACAGCAATAGCTAAGAAATACATGTTGTTGTTGTTGATTGCTGTCAAGCCGAGCACAACTCATAGAAACCCTGTGAACAAAAGACCTGAAGCCTTTCTGTAACTATCAACATTTATCAAAGTTCATAGAGTTTCCAGAGGCATGTTATTTAGGAAGTGGATGCCACTCCTAAGCTAAATATATATAAAATCTAAAATCCTCTCTCTCTCTCTCTCTCTCTCATATTTATATATTGTGTTGTTGTATACCATTAAGTCAGACTGACCCATAGCGGATCCTCCAGTGAGTTTTCAGAGGCAATTAATTGCACAGGAGGAGATTGCCCATCCTTCTCCCGCAGAGCAGCTGGTGGATTCAAGCCACACGCCTTTGGGATTACAGTGCAGCTTCTTGCCACTAAGCCACATAGATACATAAATTTCAAGCTTTGGTATCCTAGTGGTAAGGAGCTGCACTACCAACCCTAAAGGGTGCTGTTCGAATCCACCAGCTGCTCCATGGGAGGAGGATGGACTGTCTCCTTCTGTGCAATTTACTGCTTCTAAAAACCTGTGGGAGGGTCGACTATGGGTTGGTTCCAACTCATTAGTACACAACAACAGCAAATGCATAGAAATTGTTTATAACTAATTTTGCACATCAGTAAATAAGGAGACACATTGCACTGGGAAAATCTGCAATTAGGGACCTTGCCAAATTATTGAGGAGCAGTGATGTATGTTTGAGGACTAAAGTGCATCTGATTCAAGCCATAGTCTTTCTGATTACTAGCTGTGCATCAGAGACCTGGACAATGAATAAGGATGACAGAAAAAGAATTGACTCCTTTGAGCTATGATGTTGGAGAAGAGCACTGAACATTCCACAGACAGCCAAATGAACAAACAGATGTGTCTTGGAGAGGGTGCAGCCAGAGTGCTCTTTGGAAGCAAGAATGATGAGGCTTTGCCTCATATTCTTTGGGCATGTTGCTCTTAAGAAGGGGCTATTCCTTGGAGAAGGACATGATTCTGGGAAAGGTGAAGGGTCAGCAAAGGAGAGGAAGACCCTTAATCAGGTGGATTGACATGGTGACTGCTGCAGTGGGCTCTTGTGTGTCAGGAAGTGTGAAGATGGTGCAGTACAGAACAGGGTTCAGATCTATTGTTCTTAAGGTTGCTGTGAGTCATACTTGACTGGACAGCATCTAACAACAGTAACAATGGAGATGCAAAGTTGGAGAATGCAGTTACGATAGATAATCTGTTGCTGAATCATTCTCTTTTACCATATTATTTTAGCAGTACTGAATTTCTCATTTTTTTTTTAAA
>NW_006399759.1:8591260-8630271 GCF_000299155.1 Elephantulus edwardii
TCAAATCAGATCTGACTGGTACAGGAGGATATTGCGCCTCCTTCTCCGGCAGAGCATCTGGTGGATTCGAACCGTGTTCCTCTGGGATTGCAGTGCAGCTTCTTGCCACTAGGCCACCAGAGCTCCCCGAATTTCTCATTTTTAAGAAATTCTAAACTCCCTTGTTAAAAAAGGGAGGAAGGAATCCAGGGAGGAGAGCAGTGAGTTAATGGCATCTAAGGTACTATAGCCAGTCTCTCATTTAGACTAACAAGGCTGGGGAGGTAGGAGAAAAACATACATGTGTCTCTAGGACAAATGTGAGACATAAGAAGACAGAGATAACCTTAATGTTTTCTAGAGGTGCTGGTGGTTTGAGGATGTTTTTCCTGGAGGCAGGCATAATGAAATCATAGACATTTGCTCAAGTGGCTCAAACAACTGGTAAAACGATTAGACATGAAAATCTTGGAACAAAACAATAAAATGTTTAATAATATACTAAGTGAAGAAAAACATTACATGTTATATCTAATCTGCATTCATAATTATGTCAAAATATGTATAAATCTCAAGGGAAATACAGCAGAATTGTGTATTCATTTATTCTAGTTTTAAAAATAAACAGTATTCTGCTATAAAAATAAAAGGAGAAATGTAAAGAATATATTCCACCCAGGAGCAAAACCAAACCAAAACCAATATTCAGACTACCTTTTTACACAGTTACTTACTGAATCTTGGAATGTTAAAGAAAGGAATTCTCTTTCAATAATTCTCAAGCTTTGGTTTCAGCAACTCTTCATACTCTGAAGATTACTGAGAACTCCAAGACTATTTTGTTTATGTGGTTTAAATCTATCAGTGTTTTCATAATGAGAATTAAAATTGAGAAATTTAAAAAAATATTAAATTATTTTAAAATAACTGAAAAAAAATTAAAATAACACTGATAAAATTGTGAGATGTTAGCATATATGTTATTATTTGCTGTTGAGTCACTTGTGACTCATAGCATCCCTATGTACAACAGCTCTGAACTCTGCTGTATCTTGAGCCAATCTCATTGTCTCTTACACACCTACCCCAGTTACTGAGTCAATCTGTCTCATCCAGGGTCTTTGTCTCTTGCACAGTCTCTGTACTTTTCCAAGGATGATGTCCCTTCTTACAACATGCCCAAAGTATGTCAGATGAAACTTCAAAATGCTTGCCTCTAAGGAGCAACTTGGTTTAACCCTCTCAAGGATGAACCTGTTTGTTTTTCTAGCAGTCCATGGTATATTCAGCACTCTTCTACCAGCACCACAGCTCAAAGGCATTGATTTTTCTTCTGTCTTCCATAGCTGTTGTCCAACTGTCTGATGCATAGCAAATAATTGCTAAGACCATAGCCTGGATCAAGAGCACCTTAATCTCCAGACTGACATTATTGCTCTTCAGTACTCTAAAGAGGTTCCTGACAGCAGATTTTTCTAATGCAATTTGTCTTTTGATTTTCTGGCTGCTGTTACCAAGCGTGGTGATTGTGGAGCCAAGCAAGCTTAAGTTGTTAACAATCTCAATCTCTTCACCATCTATCTTGATACTGCCAGTTGGTACAGTTGTGAGAATTTTATCTTCTTGATGTTGAGCTTCAGTTCATATTTAAAGCTACAGTCTTTGACCTTCTACAGCAAATGCCTCAGGTCCTCCTCTGTTTCAGTAAGCAAGGTTGTATTATCTGCATAACGTAGGTTGTTGATGAGACTTCCTCCAATCTTCATGTCATATTCTTGCCCGTAAGGCTAGCCTCCCAGATTATCCATTCTACATGTAGATTGCAAAGGTATGGAGCTAGGATGCCTTCCTGGCTCCCCCTCCTCATAAACCCATTTATTTGGTGCTTACTATGCTAACAGGGAGCTCTGGGGGGCTTGTGGTAAGAAGCTGCTCTGCAGTCTCAAAGGCACATGCTTGAAGGCCACCAACTGCTCTGTGATAATTTTTCAAATTTTCATTTTATATTGGTTTGTTTACAAAGTTCATATACTTGTGTTTCACACTATCCTTAATTCTCATGTGTTTCATACAATCATTGTATATAGCATATTATTGGGAAAAGTAGTTATATTCCAAACAAAAAAATTGAGATTGTTACTATTTTGTGCTTATACAGATTCTTTAAATGTTCGAATCAGTGGAACATATCTGTTAGATCAGTTACAAGATACTGTTTTGGTGAAAACATAGGGAGAAAATCTTGTGTCCCAGAGATACATAGAGGAAACAAAAGGCCAGGTCTGCTGTCATCAGGGCAATCCTAATGAGCAGGACGGAGAAGAACTATCCCACAGGTTCTCCAAGGCTGCACATTTTCACGGAAGCCGACTGTGTGTTTCTCACATGGATCAGCTGGTAGGTTCTAACCACTGACCCTTGGTTAGCAGCTGAGTGCTTTTGCGCACAGCTCCACCAGGGCTCCTACTCACAGAATTTGGAGGAGTAGTTAGCCTTTCAGATGACTGTGGATCTGGAAGACCTGCCATACACTTGTGCAGGAAAGAGTGAGGAAAGCAAGTATTGTCATAGTATTAAAAAGAATTTTGATTTCACAAAAGCCCTCAATAGTGTTTTAGTTGCTGTCCTTTTAAACTTTGCCACTGCTACTGGAGTGAGATGGTATATCATTATGGTATAACAGGATGTTGTTGTTATGTGCCATCAAGTTGCTTGCGACTCATAGCAACCCGATGTACAACAGCCCTAAACTCCGCTCTGTCCTGTTCCAATCGCACTGTCTCTGACACTCCCATCCCAATTATCCTAGTCACTGAATCAATCCACCTCATAGAGGGCCTTCCCCTCCTGTGCTATCCCTCCACCCTCCCAAGCATGATGTCCCTCTCCAAGGACCGGTCTCTCCTCACAACATGTCCAAAGTATGTTAGATGGAGCCTCAGAATCCTTGCCTCCAAGGATCCACCCGGTTTAACCCTTTCCAGGATGAATCTGTTTGTTTTCCTAGCAGTCCATGGTATTCTCAATACTCTTCTCCAGGATAGTAAGTAATAAATGTTGGGGAGGATGTGGAGAAAGAGGAACTCTTATACACTGTTGATGGGATTGTAAAATGGTACAACCACTCTGGAAGGCAGTTTGGCATTTCCTCAGAAAACTGAACATAGAAATTCCATATGACCCAGCTATTCTACTGCTTGGAATATACCCCAAGAAAATGAGAACTGAGTCACAATCAGAGACTTTTACACCAGTGTTCATAGCAGTATTATTCACCATCACAAGAACATGGAAACAGCCCAAATATCCAACCACAATAGAATGGATTGAGAAATTATGGTACATTCACATGATGGAATACTATGCAGCACACAGGAGCAATGAATGATTTTTGTGAATCACTACCTAACTTGGGAGAGACTGGAGAGCATTATGCTCAATGAACTGGGTAGTTCCACAAGGACAAATACTATATAAAACCTTTATTGTAGAATGAATGTGAAGATCCTAGAAGGGGGGGGTGTGGAAGCAGAGAGATCAGGACGGGTGAGGAATGGCATGTGGTTAATCATAGGGTCACACAATTTGGTGGAAGGTATGTGTGAAGGAAATGGGAAAGATCCAAAGTAAAAAACAATTTATAAGAACTTTTTAAATAAGCCAGTATTTTTTTAAAGAATAAAAGTGTTTTTAGGAAGTGCCAGTGTCACACTTGGAGAATCACTGTGCTTGCTCTTGAGAGATGAGGAAATGGACAGTCAAAAATGTGGTGATTTTTCTCAAAAATCACATGAGGTGCAGAGGATAGAGCACTGGAGCACAGCACTTCTGGTTTCATTTCTCATACTTTTTGAGAACCTAGAATTACGGCATGACCTGGAGCAACCTCTGGAAATTGGCCCTGAACATATTTGAGAGAATCTTCTGAGTTATAGAAATATGTTAATTTCCTGTGTGTTTTTTAAAAACCTCCTATTAGGCGAATCAAAATCTTTTTTGGGAGGAGGTGGTGGGGGACACATATCTGTGGTTATTCAGATCATGCATTTGCTTCTTAGTTCCCACTCACTCCCCTCCAAAATGTGCTTTTACTTCTTTTACTAGTAAAATGTAGAAGGACAGTAATACTATACTAATCAGAAACGTTGGGGAACCATTCCCTTGTTGGCCTGGTTAAATATGTCTCCTTGAGCTTGTGGAGAACTCATTTTCGTGGTTATATTGAATGCCACTCTGGAGGTTTATATGCCGAACTTATTTATTGGCTGAATGTTGACAGTAACAAAAAGGAAGAACTAAAAGTTGATGTCTGGAAATCTCATTCAGATCTATAGTTTGATGTCTCTCTCTCTCTCTTTAACCTTTTACTGTGATTTGGGTGAAACTTTACATCATGCTCTGGTTTTCCATTCAACAGTTCATGCATATGTTCTTTGATGTCATTGACTGAAATCCCCACAACATAACAGTATTTTTCTCACTTCTCTGTGTTGAACGTTTGTTATTCTTCTTTTCTATCCTCTGTTGTTTATCCCTGAGCAAATGGTACCCTTTTGATATCATATGACTCATTATTCTAAGGAGTGTGTATTCCCTGGTGTGACTGTTAGCCTTAGAGACCTGTCTCTACTTTAGCTGGAAGTTAAACCACAGGAATGAGTTCAGTTCTGGGGATGAACGACGATTGAGGATCATAGTCTGAGAGGTTTTACCAGTCTGTAAGATCAGTAAGCCTGAAGTTTCTTATAATTTTGAGTTTGGATGCACATTTTTCTTATACTTGATCTAGGACCCTCTGTTGTGATCCCACAACAGGTAGTGATGGCAGCTTGGCACCTTCTAGTTTCTTCTAGTCTCAGGGTTGGGTTTTTATAAAAAAAATTTTATTTTATTAATTTTAATGAACATTTACAAAGATTTTTGGATTTCCATTCATTCATTGTTGCATTTTTCTCCCTGTGGTCTCAGGGTTTTGAAAGTTGAAGTTCATCTGGACCATTAGTTCTTTGGATTGACTGTTTCCAGGCTCCACGATTGTCTTGATTCTTTGCTCTGGATGGAGAGAGACCAGCAGTTGAACCTTAGATGACTGACTGGTCACAAGCTTTTAAGACTCCTATTTCTACTTACCAAACGAGGAAATAGAACATCGTCTTTGTGGAATGTTAATGCCAGTTAATTTTGATGATCTTGAGATTTGGTCCTTAGGCCCTTAATCAAAACTTTTCTAGAGAAATTAATATTAGCATTATAAGTAAATTTATAAAAAATAATTTCTATATTTATAAAACATAGCAAAAGAAGATAAAGAAGCATTAATTTACATTTTAAATTTTTAGGAAAATACAGAATACATTTCATTTTTGCTGATTGTATTTATAGGCTTACAAAATTCTTTGGAGAAGGGTATTGAGGGTACCATGGACTGCTAGGAAAATAAACAGATTCATCCTGGAAAAGGTCAAACCGGGCTGCTCCTTGGAGGCAAGGATTCTGAGACTCCGTCTAACATACTTTGGACATGTTGTGAGGAGAGACCGGTCCCTGGAGAAGGACATCATGCTTGGGAGGGTGGAGGGACAGCGCAGGAGGGGAAGGCCCTCTATGAGGTGGATTGATTCAGGGGCAATTGGGATGGGTGTATCAGAGATGGTGCAATTGGCACAGGACAAAGCAGAGTTTAGGGCTGTTGTACATAGGGTCGCTATGAGTCGCAAGCGACTCGATGGCACATAACAACAACAGCAACAACAACAAGCTTTTATTTTAAATAGTTTCTTTCCCTTCTGTTCTGTTGCACTTAATTGTATATTTATATTAAGAGACATTTCCCATGCCTGATTCTTCATTATAAGCTAAATGTTCATTGGCTTTCTGAGTTTGTTTTAGATAGGGTTAGTTATGAGATGGAACACCTTTTAGGAAAATCTTTATTTAGCCTAGTTGAATAAGCATTTCTTCAACTTTATCTGCATTGCAATGTTGTTGTACCATCAAGTTGAGTTTGGCCCCTTGAGACCCTGTGTATAAGAAACCTGAACCCTGGCCCAGCCTGTGCTATCCTCACCACCTCTGACACACTTGAGCCCATTGCTGTAGTCACTATGTCATTCCGTCTGATTTAGGTGATAACCTCCTAATGTTGCCATCCTCAGACAGTCCTTTAGCACAGATCTCAGCACCGTAGCCCTCTCCTCACTCAGTGCTGGTGTGCAAGCAAGACCTCAGCTTGCTTCTTTCACAGGTTTTCATTACCCCTCTTTGCCTTCTACTCTTACCTCCTTTTTCTCTTCCTTACTTACCAGTTTCTCCTTTTAAGAGTCATTCTTGATAAGAGAAGGAGCTTTGGTGGCTTAGTGCTAAGGAGTTACACTGCCAACACAAAGGTATACAGTTAGAATCTACCCACTACTCTTTAGGAGAAAGATGGGCGGTCTCCCATGTAATTTACAGCCTCGTAAACCTGCTGGAGGGTCAGCTATGAGTTGATTCCAACTAAACAGTACTTAACAGTATCAACTACTTAATAAGAATGATTTCAATCTATATAGCCTGGAATCACAATTTCCATGCTATAGACTGATGGGAACCACTGGTTGGAAACATATCATAGTGAAGCAGAAAATCCTAGAAACTTCTGTTTTCCTGATTAATAACCCAGTGACTTTGTCCTTTGGTTTCTGTTGTGGTAAGTATAACTCCCCTGCTCTCAAGACATTTCCTCAGGTGTCTGAGGCTGAAAATCTTTACAGGAGGAGACTGCGTGTCTTTCTCTCAGAGAGCAGCTGGGAGACTGCATCTTTAGAGCTCCTCATGTTAATTAGACTAGACGTGCTTCCCATGAAATCTTTAAAAGACTTTGATAAATTTCAGGAGGGGAAAAAAATAGAAAAGATAAAATTAGATAGAGCCAACCTAAAGATTTTGCCACCCAATTACAAATTAGTTTTTCTTTTAACAGTGTTTTATTTGCTTTATCTCACATACTTGGGACATGTTGTCAGGAGGGTCCAGTTCTTTGAAAAAGACATCATGCTTGGGAAGGCAGAAGGTCGACATAAAAGAGGAAGACCCTCAACAACATGGATTGACAGAGTGATTGTAACATTGGGTTCAAGTGTATTGGAGATGGTAAGGATAGCACAGGATATTCAGATCCATTGTTCATAGGGTGCTATTAGATGTCAGCTTGACAGCACCTAACAACATATTTAATAATACACATATTTATATATATCTGTAGGTCATATAATAACATTCTATGGAACACATACTTTTGTAGCCTATTTTTCACTTCAAGGAAAATTCTGGGCTCGAGAACACAGTTTTTTGGCAGAAGGATGGAATTCTGAGAGTCCTTTTGATCTTACTTCTCCCCAGTTTCCAGCTCCTAGCTTCCTGGATGTGTGTCTTCTTAGTGTTTGCCCTTATGTCTCTCCCTTCTTTTATGGTAAAAATTTAAGTGGAGTCTTAGATGTCCAAGTTGGAGCTATGGAACCCCCACTATGTCTGATGTTACCAGATTGATTTTTCCTTTCCCTTTTGAGCTGGAAAGGGGCTCGTGGGGGAGAGGAAATAAAAAAGAAAATCCATCATTTTAGAGTATTGCTGACTGTCTGTTCTAATTACTCCATATCAAAAGACGAATTGCGTTGGGGAAAGTCTCTTGTCAGGGACCTCTCTAGAGTACTGAAGAGCAACAATGTCAGTCTGGAGACTTAACGAGCACCATATCCAGGACATGGTCTTTGCAATTACGTGCTATGCATCAGAGAGCTGGACGGTGGTTAAGGATAATAGAAGGAGAATTGATGCTTTTGAGCTGTGGTGCTGGAGAAGAGTGTTGAATATACTATGGACTGCTAGGAGAACAAACAGGTTTGTCCTGGAGAGGGTAAAACCAGGGAGCTTGTTGGAGGCAAGGATTCTGAAGCTTCATCTGAGAGACTTTGGGCATGTTGCAAAGAGGGACTAGTCTTTGGAGAGAGACGTCATGCTTGGGAGGGTGGAGGGACAGCACAAGAGATGAAGACCCTTGTTGAGATGGATTGACTCAGAGACTGGGGTAATGAGGGTAGGTGTGACAGAGACAGTAAGGTTGGCTCAGGATAGAGCAGAGTTCAGAACTATTGTACATAGGGTCTGTATGAGTTACAAGCGACTCAAAGGTGTATAACAACAACAACAACAACATGTGTAAAACAATGACCTCTTGCACTATATTCACACTTAGTTTAGAAGGGAATATATAAATATATATATTTCAGATTCTCCATGAGAATAGATGATTGTGTCCATGTTTCACATTTGTTGTTAGGTGCCATCATGTTAGGCAGGGCTTATTATAAACTTATTTAAAAGAAAGGAGAATGAAGATAGGACAGAAATGATTGTGAAAAATGCACTTTAACTGGAGAGACGGCATTAATTGAAGGAGCCCTGTGGCTCCTTGGAGTCTTAGGATCTGATCTCACCTTATCAGAACTATCTGTGACTTTGTCAAACTGCTTGACTACTCTGAGCTTCTGTTTCCATGGCTGTAAATGAGAAAGTAGTTAAATTATGTGTAATAAGGACTTGCTTTTCACTTGTATTATTCATCTTTTCAGAAATTACTTACTACATGCTCTTTCATGCCAGGCACTTACTTCTCTGAATGCTAGACATGTAAGAGACAGTGAGCGAGTTGTAGCCCCCTGCTCACCTTGGTGTAATAATCAGTTGTGAGCTGACTGTGACTGGAAAGTACAAGTCATCATTTGAAGGACTAAGTTCTAGGCCTGGCTTTGCGTCTAATTTGGATAGAACAGTTTCAAGCCATTTAAATACTTCCTTACTTTCTCATTTGTAAAATGAAGATAATAATACCTGACTTGTTTACTGTAGACTCTTGGTTCAAGACTCAAAATAATGTTTGTGGGAATCCAACTGATTCTAATAATGGTGTGCAGTATAATACAGTTTTGTAAGAGGGTCTGTAGTACTACTGTAAAGAGGATATTATTTTCCTATATTTTAATATGTCATTTACTAAAGATAAGTTAGAATAATCCTAGGTTAACTTAATTGTTATCTATGAGAAATGTTTGAAAACTTCAAGTGTGTGTTTTCTTCCTCTTTTCACAGAAAAAGATAATGCTGAATATGTTTTTAGACACGATGATGGCTGACCCCCCTCCCCAGTGCCTTGTCTGGCTCTCTCTCATGCACAGGCTCGCCCATGTGGAGAATGGTAAGTGGAACTTAGTTCAATTCCTCACACTCCAAGATATGTATAAGCTGCTTATTTGTAAACTTCTTTGCAGTGTTCACTGACAGTCACTTAGGAGCTCTGGTGGCCTAGTGGTTAAAGAGTTGCGCTGCCAACTCAAAGTCAGGTGATTTGGACCCACTAGTTATTCTGTAGGAGAAAGATGGACAGTCTCCTTCCACACTATTTACAGCCTCTGAGAACCTGCTAGAGGGTCAGCTGTGAGTCGGTTCTAGCTTGACAGCATGTAAGAACTAGTACTCCATTACCGCTCCGGGGCTTTTACTCTCAATAGAGGAGCACTTATTTCTTTAAAAATTAGGGGTGGTATTTATTATTTTAGACATGCTGCCAAGAAGTAGTAATGTTGAGTCATAAAATGTTGTGGCTCCAACCCTAGGTTCTTAGCTCAGAGCTCAATTTTTGTTTTGGTTTGGGTTTTTGTTTTGTTTTGTTTTGTTTTTAAATTATAAAAACCTTAGTTTTGAAAGTCAGATAAAATATCATAGCAATTACTAAAACTATAATTATTTTTGAATCATTTAAAGGAAAATAGATAAGATATAATTTAGCACGAGTTTCAGATGTCTTCATTTCCCTTCCATTTATTATTTTTACATTGAGTCTGCTCTTGGGATTCTTCCCAGTCATTTGACTTAAGTCTTTGTTCTACTTTGAATTGAAATAGTAGTTATCTCTTAAAACCAAAGACCCACTTGCTGTTGAGTTGAAACAGTTCATGGTATAAAGCACTTGGCTGCTAACCAGACAGTTGGAGCCTGTCCAGAGCGGTGTCGCTGAAGAAACCTGTGGTGACCTCCTGTCCCCCGTCTAGCCCCTCAGGACTCCTGAGCACTGTTCTGCTCTGAAAAATGGCCTTAATTATGTCTTGTTTTTTTTCTGCTGCCTGCCTGCCTTCTTTTTTCAGATTGTTTGAGCTTATTAAAAGAACAATCTTGGTTGTTGTTGTTGTTGTTGTTTGTTTCTTAATACAGCCTCCCTTCTCTCAAGGGAGATTGCCTGGCTGTATTCACTTTGCAAATGAAAATAGGGAAGAATGGCTGGAAAGCTGTTAAGAAGTAGTTTTTTCCTTTCCTCCTTATAAGAATGAAGTACGTAGTTTCATTCTTTTTACTTCTCGCTTTACTTTTTTTTTCTTTTCCTTTTTAATATTCCCGAGGCACGTCGTTTAAATTCACCAGCTCCTCTGCAAGAGAAAGATGGGCAATCTCCTGTGTGATTAACTGCCTCTGAGAACCCACCAGAGGTCAGCTGTGGCTAAGTTCAACTCAACAACAACAACAACAACAATAATAGCATGACTTTAATAAGGGATCTCTGGTGGCCTGGTGGCAAGAAGCCACGCTGCAATCCCAAAGGCATGCAGTTCAAATCCACCATCTGCTCCATGGGAGAAGGATGGGCAATCTCCTCTTGTAGGAGTAACTGCTTCTGAAACCTTATTGGAGGTTCAGCTATGCATTGGTTCTGACTCGATGATACACAACAATCACAGCAAATGACTTTCACTCACAAGCGCCTCAGATTTAGGATTATATACTTAAACAACTAGAATTTTTTAGTATGGATTAAAACAGCCAAAAGTTTGAGCAGGATTTTGGGATAGAGGTTGAAGTTATGATGTGACAGAGTTACTGTGCCTCATGTGACATCCTTTCTCCCATACCCTTCTTGCTATTTCCTCTCCTTCAAGTCTTCCATCCTGTGGAGTGTTCCTACTGCCGGTGTGAGAGCATGATGGGCTTCCGGTACCGATGCCAGCAGTGCCACAACTACCAGCTCTGCCAAAATTGCTTTTGGCGTGGCCATGCCAGTGGCCCTCACAGCAACCAACACCAGATGAAGGAGCATTCCTCTTGGGTAACTGTTTTGTTTCTCAGTCTGCGTCTCACTGCTGTCAGTCTTCTTGCATCAGTCACAGCTCCCGGGCCAGTTTCCTGATAGAGGCCAATTGAAAAAGGAAGAAATGTGATAAAAGCTCAGTACTGACATTTATGCTGGAGGTGGCAAAAATATCATGCAGCATCACTTGCTTATAAAAGTAGAGCTAGAAAACCCACAGAAATAGAGGTTAATTGATTGCTTTCAAAATGATCCTTTATTTAATAAAAGTGAATGTTACTATACTCCTCACCCAAAGTGCAAAGTAAGCTCCTTCTCATATTAAGTTTGTATAAGAGGTATCTCCCAGATGCTTGTTGTTCTGAGCGTTGAAATTATTTTGCCAAGCAAATTAAGTTTTCTTTATGTTTATGAAATTTAAATGTTGAAAGAACACTGGATGAAATAAAGGAGTTTAGTCTTTGCCTTTCTAAGATTGGGGGAAACACTGTATTTGATAATCATTCCCTTATAAGAATGTATCCTGACCTTTGAAGGAGTCATTTTTAAAAATTATTATTATACTTGTTTATTTACAAAATTCAAATACATTATTTTCCAGAACAGATTCTTTCAATTTTCTTCATCCCTCACCCCCTCAGATTGTACAACCCAATGACTAGGAGGAGTCTTTTAATACCAGTTTTTGGGTGGAGTTGATGTGGGCTTTTTCTTTTTCATCATCATTTTTCTTCCATTCTTCAATTTATTTCCAAAGTTTTAAAAATGCCATACTTTTCTTTTAAGTTGTTACAGCCTTTGTTTTGAAACAAAACACTACCGTAAGCACTACAAATTATATGAGGTCAGCTGTGTAATTTGTGTTCTCAATTTTTTTAAACCTGGTGATCCTACTGGGTTTCTGGTATTAGTTACTACAATAATTATGTATTTTCCTCACTTTAAATCTTTTTAAAATTCAGCCAAGAAAAGGTAAATAACCTCAAATTAAGAATTATTTAAAAACAAGCTTTAACTTAAGTGTATGCTTCATATAAATCTGATAGTGTTGCAGATTTTTTAAAATAAGTAGGTTTTCAGTTAAAATTAGCCATAAAATTGTGTTAAACTAAACATCCCATGCTAAGTCTTGTCTT
Organism: Elephantulus edwardii; assembly: GCF_000299155.1. Taxonomy (NCBI): domain Eukaryota; kingdom Metazoa; phylum Chordata; class Mammalia; order Macroscelidea; family Macroscelididae; genus Elephantulus; species Elephantulus edwardii. The sequence goes on from NW_006399759.1 coordinate 8,603,489, forward strand.
GTGAATTCCAGTAGGATTTATTTGAGGAGTCATTGTTTTCATTCATAACAAAAAAAAGTCTAGTGATTTTTCGTTTTTGTTGAGTAAGGTAATTTTTAGTAGATTCTTTGAGTACAGTACTGCACTGCATTGACTTGTTATTTATTACTTTGCTTCTTATTGAGGGTGGGTCTCTTTAGATAGAGGTAAAATTTTGTTCTATTGTCTTTCATAATTATTAGATTAGCTAGTATGTTTTTCCTGAAAATAAGCCTTCTAGATATTAGGACTAGATGAGACCTTACTTTGAACCATCTCATTTACCCATTCTATAACACTTTGAGGGAGCTCTGATGGCCCGGTAGATAAAGGGTTGTACTACCAACCCAAAGGCACACAGTTCAAATCCACCAGCTGCTCCTCTGGATAAAAATGGGCCGTTTCCTGCCATGTGACTTGTAACTTCTGAAAACCCACTGGAGGGTCAGCTATGATGGCATATACCACCAGCACCAAGAATAGCAACAATAACACTCTTTACATGTTAAACAGTTTGTACTTTATAATACACAAAGCTATTTTTCATGTTGTTGTTGTTGCTTGCTGTCAAGTCGAGCATGACTCATAGTGAGCCTTTGAACAAAAGGCCTGAAGCCCCTCTACAACTATCATCATTTATCAAAGTTCATAGAGATTCAAGAAGAATGTTGTTTAGTAAGTGGAAGAAGCTGTGCTGCAATCTCGAAATCATGTGATTTGAGGCCACCAGCTTCTCTGACAGGAAGATGAAAGGAAGATGAAAGGCAGTCTTTTCCCGTGTAATTAACTGCTTCTGAAAACCTGTTGTTGTTGTGTGCTGTCGAGTCGCCTGCGACTCATAGCGACCCTTTGTACAACAGCCCTAAACCCTGCTCTATCCTGTGCCAATCGCACTGCCTCTGACACACCTACCCCCATTACCCTAGTCACTGAATCAATCCACCACATTAAGGGTCTTCCCCTCCTGTGCTGTCACTCCACCCTCCCGATCATGACATCCCTCTCCAAGGATTGGTTCCTCCTTACAACATGTCCCAAATACGTCAGATGAAGCTTCAGAATCCTTGCCTCTAAGGAGCAGCCCAGCTTCACCCTCTCCAGGATGAACCTGTTTGTTCTCTTAGCAGTCCATGGTACCCTCAATACTTTTCTCCAGCACCACAGTTCAAAGGCATCAGTTCTCCTTCTAGCATCCCTAGTCATTGTCCAGCTCTCCAGTGCATAACAAGTGATTGCAAAGATACATTTAAAATTTTTTTTATTAAATTAGAACAAGCATACAGAAAAGTATACAAATTTTGTTTTCTAATTTGAACTCATTAACACTCATCTGAAATAGGTCTTCCCTCCAACTATTGCTTTTATTTCAGCTTGGTTCTTTATTTTCATTAAGCCCTTCATTTCTGGGCTACTGACTTAAAATCTTAATAAAAATGAAACTCTTCAGCATGCATAGTTTTGAAATGTGGTAATTCAGATTATGACTATATACGTTGTATATTGCAGATATATACTCAGGATGTTTCATCCCTGTATGTGTGTGTGTAACTTTTTTAAAGTTAGAACATTCTTTGAGCAGTTGCCTTGCTCTGTAAGGAAGACCTGAGGGAACCCTTGAGGTTGACAATGGGTAAAGAGATTTCTACCTAACAAGAAAATGTGTAGACAGTTAAATAGTAATTTATTTACACATTTGCTAATGCAAACATGCTATTAAAACATACTAATATTTTGAATAGATCTTTCTATATGTTTACATCGAATGAATTTAATATGACTTTAGCCAGCTTGTTTATGGATTTGTATTGTATACATGTGTCGTGTTTAATGCCTAGAAGTATATTTTTATCTTCTTCAGAGTTTTTGTTTAATGTCATAGCTAAGTCATTAGTTTATTGTTAATTAGTCACTTATAGTTTATAGTTATTAAGTCATTAGTCATATAGTGTAAGTCATTATTTTTTTTTTAGTCCCTGATTCAGTTTGCCTTCATTATAAAACAAAAAAGCCATATGGTATCATGTCTGTGGTTCAACTTGTCAACACATTTATTCTTGCGTTCAGAGGATGCTTTTGAACACCTGCTATTTGCCAGGCACTGCTTTTTTTTTTTTAGGATGCATCTATGAACAAACTAGACAAAAATATGCACTGTGAACATAGCCTTATTTTTGAGAGACGTGGGAAGACAGCACAAGTACTTCTCCAGTATGGGCATTTTCCCATTCTTGTTGCACCACACACATTTCTATGGCATTTCTTGGCCCCTTTGTATGTGAGTGGGACCCTGTTCTATCAGCAGAATGTGGACAGAATAATCTGTGTCTTCCTAAAACATGGCTGTTTGTAGAAGCATACCTTATCTACCTTCTGCCCCAGCAGGATCCTAAGGAGGGTTAAAACATAAAAGAAAAGGGTCAGAGAATGAGAGGTTGAGAATGTTGTCATACCAATCCATTTGACTGTGGTGGGAGCAGGGTACAAAGCTCTGTGCTGATTCACTATGGTTTGAGGAATTTTCATAATGTAGTTACTATTGGGGGTTGGATTCTGGTATGAAAACTTGGAGTTTGGTGGCATTGTGTCAGAGCAGTTGGATGGCATGATAAAGAGGAAACACATATTTGAGACGGGAAAGATAAAGCCATGTTACAGTACTAACCACTTTGGAAAAAGTTTGGAATGTGGAAGGCACATTTCATGCTGACTTAGGTCAAGATGTTGAAAAGATCCAGAGCATATAGTGATGTGTGTTGGCTGTTAATGGCAAAGTATTACAAGAAATAAATGAGGACAAGAAAGAGTGGTCTAGATTTTTCTTAAAAAAGTTAAATTGGGTGGGATAAAGAGAGGGCCACTATTTTGGGTAGTAAAAGGAGAAATAGGCTGCTTCCAGACCCCAGAGGATAAAAAAATATGAGTTGAAGAAAGTGTTGAGCAGCAAAAGCTTAGTGAACGTTCCTGACCGGATGAGGGGAGCAGCCTCTGCTTCTCGCAGTGGTTCCTGTTCCTGGCTGCGCAGCAGAATCACCTGCAGAGCTTCTGATTTCATTGTCGTCCGTACAGAAGGATTTTGAAAACATTTCCCAAATGATCATATTGTGGAGCCGCAGCTGAGAACCGCTGACCTGTTATTGCATATGGCCTCCAGGTGGCTGCTCTCAGCTGAAAGAAAATGCCAAGGAAGTAACAAAATAAATTAGGCTTAAAAATTATGTCTAGGAAAGAATTTTGTTTGTGTGGTTATTGCACATAGAACTGACTGGAAAAAAAACCAACAAAACACCCCACCCCAGATCAAAGACCTGCTAAGTTTCTAAAGGAACTATGTTGTCAGAGAAACCATGAGCTTGGACTGAAAAAGTCCTTGACTTTTGCGGCATAAAACCACTTTCTAAAATCCAGAACCTGGCTTGGCAGGAGGTGGGCTGTGAATGCTGTGTAGCCCCCAAGGAGGGCATGCTTCTCAGCGCCTCCATCTCTGGAATATTGGACAAGAGTGGGTAAGGGCGAAACTACAGGGTTGCACAAGGTGGAGGGAGTGGAGGAAGGAAATGGGAAGGATCTGGGCCATAAGACAGGGCAATGATGGGCAAGGTCCAGTGATGATTAGTTTTATAAAACATAATGCATGAGAATGATTGTATGAAACACAATGTGAGTGAAGATTAGTGTGAAACACAATATATATGAACTTTATAAACAAACCAATAAAAGAAAGAACCTCCTGTTCCTGCTCCCCCGTGTATATGAGAGTGGGAAGAGAATGATGCACATAATTGCCTTTTCAGGTCTTAGATCTTGACAGGAGCTGTGGGTCTGATGCATTTGTGTGTGGATGTTGAGTAACTATTAGATAAACTAACTGTGAGATTGGGCGGATCTTTGGGTATTCTTTCTTGGGCCAGCAAGGGGATTGAGTATGTTACCTATGTAGAAAAAGAGGCAAAATAGGTATTTGTGATTAGAAGTACTCATCAATGTCTGTGTTCTCTTTTGTTCTTCCTGTGTCTTCTGGAGCTTCGATGACCTACTGGGTAAGGAGTTATGCTACCAACCCAAAGGCAGGTGGTTCAAATCCACGGGAGAAATACGAGGTGTCTCTTCTTGTGTGATGCAGAGTCTCAGAAAACCCACTGGAGGGTTAGCTATGTGTTAGTTCCACCTTGATGACAGTGTGTTGAGTTGTTGATGTCTTCTTGGGCATTATCACTAGATTATAGAACTCATCCTTCTTGTACCTGGAGTGGCCACATGACTGGTTCTTACCATTGATTTTGTTTGGAAATGATATATGTAATTTCTGAGCCAAAGTATTTTCAAGCAGGTGGCATGACTTCTCCATTTTTTTCTTTGCACAAAGACACCCACAGTGTCCTGGTGGAGTGGGAAGGACTCCAGGGAAACCTGCATTCAGGAGCCCTGAGGTGGAAGGAGGCTGGGTTCCCAGATGGGTGGAGCAGAACTCTTCTGCACAATCTCCAGGAGACGTTGCCATGAGTTAGACATCAGGAAGAAGAAATCAGGTGTGCGGAGATGAAGAGATAGTAAATACAGAAGTCATACAGACCTTGTTGATAAAGTGAGATTTGAATAAGAGCTCAGACATCTGGCAGTAGACATCTGGGGAAGAGCAGAAGGCGTATGCAGTTTGCCTGTGAATTGCAGAACAGTAAAGACGCTAATGTGACCAGAGAGCATGCCGGGGAGAGAGGCGGGAGAGGAGACCAGGGAGTGAGCGAGGCCTTGCTGAGCACGCTGAGGCTTTGACTTTTACTCTGCATGAAATAGGCGTCTTTATAGGATTTTGAGTAAAAAATAAAATAGCCAAAACATTTGGTTCCTAATAGGAACAGTCTCGATACCTTATAAGGAGTAAATAGTGAGAGGAAGAGTTAGAAATGGATCTTTAGCAGAGATGACTAATAATTGAAGCTCAGGTTCAGTAGGATGGAACAGTAGAGGTGAAGGTGTATTTTTATATGGATAGGATGCCACTTGTGAGAGGGGAAAGGTCAAGGCAAACACAGATTTTGGCCTAAGGAGCTAGAAAGAGGAAACGGCCCTTGGCTGAAATGGAGAAGACCGTGGATGAAGCATGTCCAGATATTAAGAGAAAGAGTTCAGGTTTGCATGCATTGAATTTGAGTTGCTTGTTAGCTATCCCTATGAGGTTGTTGAGTAGTCCATTTTATGTGTGTGTAAAATTCAAGAGATAAAAGTATGAGTTTGAGAGGCGTGTTTAAAACCAGGATATCACTTAATGAGTAAGTATAGATAAACAAGATAAAAAAGAGAAGAGGACTAAGAACTGATGCCCCTGACATTTTCTAACATGAGATCTAGAACAGAAAGAACCTTCATTGGGTGAAGCAAGCTACAAACCAGAACGCTCAGGTGGTGTGGTCTGGGGGAGGTTGAGCTAACCAGAAGGCAGCAGAAGGTGTTTTGAATCACCTGTGGTTCCGCAGGAGGAAGAGGGACCATCGCCTCCTGTGGGATTTATAGCCTCTTAATCTCATAGGAGGGTCAACTAAGAGTCAGTTCCAAAACTCAACAGCCACGTGTTTTTCAAAGAATGAAAATTGGGAGCGTGTGATGCCCTGAAAACTAAGAACAAAGTCTTTTTAGGAAGTGACAAACTATGTTGGATGCTGTGGATAGTCAAGGAGTTTGACAATGTGGAGATCATTTTAATAAGAACAGTTTCTGTGGAGTGGTGGAGACAAAACCTAATTAAAGTAGGTTTAAGAGAGACAAGGAAGAAGAGTGGAAACAGCAAGTATAGACAGCTGTTTCAAGAAATATTTCTTTCTGACACTGCTTTTAATAGCAATTCTTAATGGGATTTTAGGGGATCCAGTCAATCCCATTGCTCTGTTTTTCTGTGCAGGATTGCAATGAGGAGTTAAGCAGATGGCAGTCTATTTGAAAAAGTTATTTTAATTGGGAGGAAACAATGGCATTGCTAAATTCACTGCCACTGAGTCACTTCTTTTAGTGACTGTTCTTGGGCTTCTTGATGAGAAGGCTGTAAATCTTTATGAGAAGAATCAGCCCTTCTCTCTCCTCAGAGCTGCGGGATAAAACCACTGGGAAAAACTCCCCAAAACAAACCCCTGATTTTTTTTTTAATTTGGCATCAAAACATAACACACTATACTATCAGAGCCCCTTATGAAATTGGTAGTAACTCCTTAATGGAACATACTCCCACTAACTGCTGACCTTTGCAGCAAGAAGTAGAGTCTGAAAGCGTAAGGTTCTGAAGAGCAGAGAAAAATGTGTAGGATTTTCCAATTCTAAGGAAAATATGAACAAGAAGATACTAGATATGCTCAGGTCCTCCCCCCAAAGTCAACAAGTCTGAAATTAGGAGAACTGAGAGGGAGGGGTAGTCCTGCGAAGAGTCTTTCCACATGGAAACAAGAATTTCCATTTTTTTTTTTTTATCCTGAAATCTGCAAGGATCTATTAGTTACCTTCTGTGAGACAAGTGTAACCAGAGTGCTCCTTGGAGGCAAGGATGGTGATACTTTATGTCACATACTTGGGCATGTTGTTAGTAGAAGCTTGATGGGAAAAGACCTCATGCTTGGAAAGGTGGAAGGTCAGCAAAGGAGAAGATCCTCAGTGAGATGGATTGACACCGTGACTGCAGCAGTGGGCTCAGTGTATCAGAGGTGAAGACAGTTCAGGACAGGGCAGGATCCACATCTGTTGTCCATTGGGTTGCTGTGAGTCATAGTCAATTCAATGACATCCCACAACCTTGCCATCAGGAAGACTATGGTATGTATGTGTGTATGTGTATATATATATATAAAGCATTTTAGTCAGCATTGCTGCCCAACAAATCACCCCAGTGTTTAGTGACTTAAGATGACAATGATTCTATTATGCTCACAGGTTTGGTGTCAGGAATTTGTATAGCCAACATGGATAGACATTTCTGCTTCTTGATTTCTAGGGCTGGGATGCATGAAATGATGACCCCAGTGGCTGACATTATCTGGAGGCTCCTTCACCCCTATGTCTAGTTATTGTCCTGGGACTTTACCTACATTTGGAATCTTGGTGTGGCTTGTACTTTTCACTGCTTGGTGGTTGGGCTTTAAGAGATCTGATCTGGAGCGGAAGCATCTGGGGAGCATGTGTTCTAGGAGAGCTAAGGGAAAGCTCTGTGGCCCTTGGTGACTTGGCTGTGGAAACGAATGTAGTCACTTCTGTTAGTCACAAGCGAGCCCGCTGGCCCACATTCAAGGAGAAAAGAAACAAAGTCTATGTCAAAGTGCTGTGGGGTGGTGGTAGTTCTACAGTCACTTTGTAGGGGAGCATGTGCAATAAGTGGGACATATTATTGTAGTTTACCACACGTAGTATAAAGCCTAGTAATCTGAGCAAGCCTTCCTGTGTAAGTGGTTCATTTAGCCCTGTTGTTATTGTGTGCCATCAAGTCAGAACCAACCCATAGCAGACCCTCCAGAGGTTTTTCAGAGGCAGTAAATCGTGCTGGAGTTGATGGCCTAGCTTTCTTCCACAGAGTAGCTGGTGAATTTGAACCGTGCACCTTTGGGTTGGCAGCACAGCTCTTTACCACTAGGCTATCAACGCTCTTCTTAGCCATAGAGATCATTGTGGTTTGCTACAGAGTTATACTTTAAAAAAAAAACAATTTATTAAGACAACTAAGCATAATACTAGGATTTTTTTAGTGCATTTAAATGATTCCGATTTGGAGGAAGGTTTTAAAAATACGTTGTATATAAATAGTTTGTTTTGATTACTGGAAAAATTATTTCATTTTTGAAAAACTAATTTTGTTGTCGAGACTGTACACAGAAGAACCTACACTGAGCACTTCAGTTCATCTAGCTGCACAGTGCATGTGCAAGTCATCGACACTGTTGCATTCTTTTGAATTGGACATCCATTAGCTTAGGGCAGTATTTTCAGGGAACAGTCCACCCTTCATGGCTTCACAAAAGTCTGGAGTTTATGAGAATGTTAATTTCTCTGGTTTTTTAAATCCCTTTTGTTCAGGATTCTTCTAATTTTGTATCACAATATCCAGTAATATTCACCAGGCACCATCCAGTTCTTTGAGACTAACTAACGGCAAAATTGTTAAAATGATTTTTAAACTTAATCTTCCTTGACTATAGACAAGGCTTATCAGCTACTCTGATTCCCTGTTAGCCTTTCTTGACGTGTAAGGGAGCTTAGCCTGCCCAGTGCAAACCTCCCACGGGCGTCTTCCACCCAGATGCTTACTCTGGTCTTCATTGTGTCGTTGCAAGCCGTTGAAGAAATTCCTATCAGTAGTGACCCTGTAGGAATCAGTACTACTGCCCCATGGAGTTTTCTAGGCTGTAATCTGTATGGGAGCAAATCCCCAGGTCTTTTCCATAGAGTTGCCGGTGGGTTTAAAATAGCAACCTCTTACTTAGCAGCTGAACATGGAACCATTGCTCCATCATGTCCTCTTGACCTTCACTTTACCAAACTGGCCTGCCTGGCTGATTCCCACCTGGTCAACCCATGACAAGGGTGAGTGTGTGTACAAAATATATTTGTACCACAGATAAAGGTCCCTAAGTGGAGGTCTAACTCAAAACTCATGCTCAACACCATCTAGTCAGCTTCCTCCTTCAGGGTTACCTGACTGAATATAGAAAGATGAGGGTACTGCCCCTCTTTCTCTTCAGAGCTGCTGGTGGATTGTAACCACCAGACACTCGAAGCCTTTAGTTAAATAGCTAGCACTACTTGCCACTAGTTAGTTGTTTATGTAACTGGCTGATGCTATAAACATTTTCTATTTTTCCCCAGCAGAGGGCAGACTTCGCCACTGAAAGAACTTCTACTAGGGATGATGAAATATTTGGAATTTGTTTAGCAGTGCAGTAATAGTACTACTTAAAAAAAAAAAAGTTAGTGGGAAGTTGTCCATCAATGTCTAGTGCAGTAACTTGGAAATTAATGTTAGCCAAAAGAAACTATCCCGTTTTAAGGAATCAAAATGAATTCCTTTAAAATTGACCTGAAACAGATATGATTTATCTTTGTCAGAACCAGGATTTAATTCCATGTGACTAGAGCTCCTCTGATCACCTGTTTTGATTTTAAAAAGATAAAATTCATTCACTGAGGAAAAAAGGCATACTTCTTGGCCATGATTTTGTCTCTTGTCACACATAATTAAACAACTACTTTGTGCAGTAGTCCAAATTCAGGCAAGGCGATTATATTTTTAAAGTGCAAGTCAGTAATCTCCACTTATACGCAAGTTATGTTGTTGTTATGTACTGTTGAGTTGGAACAGACCCACAGCTAGCTGATCCTCCAAAAGGTTTTCAGAGGCCGTAAATCTCACAGGAGAAGATTGCCCATCTTCCTCCCATGGAGCAGCTGGTAGATTAGAAACACATGCCTTCAGGTTGACAGTGCAGCTCCTTACCACTTGGGCCACCAGAGCTCCCCCTGAGCAAGAAGAGATTTATGCACATGAAGATAATAACATCAAAATCTACAGAGTCTAGTTTTTTAACCGAATGCCTTCATCCTCTTGGAGAAATTGAGGTTTTGCTGAGGTGGTGTCCACTGTGGTTCTCGCCTCTGTTCTGTTGAAGCTGTGTCACAAAGGGACACTGTCACGTGTTTCCATTTAGGACACCATCATGGTCTGTAGTTCGTGCCCCAGCCCAGCCTACTGGTTGTTGCTCTGTACTGTTGAGTCGGAAACCACCCATGGCAGCAAACTTTCCAGAGGGTTTTCAGAGGCTGTAAATCACATGGGAGGAGACTGCCCATCTTTCTCCTATGGAGCAGCTGGTGGATTTGAACCAACTGCACAATTCGTTACGGCTGTTAGGAATGCCATTGCTTCATTAGTGAGCTGCCCTGAGAATCAACTGATTCCTTAAGCATTTCCTCCACTCTTTGCCGTAATTGAAATTTGGCTCTTCTGGAGATCTCCTGTAGCTCTTCAAGTTTGTTTTTTTCAGATGGTACCTGTTTGTTTCCTCATATTCTTGCGTGCATTTAGGAAAGGAATCAGGAGGTGAATTTACTGTTAGAGTGACCGTATCACTTATTGTCTACTCTAAGACCCACTTGAGAGTGAAAGGGTGCTGTCCCTGATGCAGGGATAACATGATTAAGCTGGGATTATCCTGGGTCAGCCAGGATTTATGGCCATTTATTTTGTTTTCTTTTGCTGTATAACAAGTTAATACAACTTGAGCGTGTCAGAGATTGTGCGGTTGGCACGGGATAGGGCACTGTTAAGATTGGTTGTACATAGGGCTGCTGTGAGTCGTACTTAACAGCACCTCATAACAACAAGTGGCTAAAACCAGCACAAATTCACCTCAGCCTTCTGTAGGTTATAGTCTAGGCCTTCCTTGCCTGGCTGGGCTCTCTGCCTCAGGAGCTCTGGTGGCCTAGTGGCAAGAAGCCGTGCTGCCATCCCAAAAGCATGCATTTCAAATCCACTAGATGCTCTGCGAGAGAAGGATGGGCCGTCTCCTCCCATGCAATTAACTGCCTCTGAAAACCTGCCAGAGGGTCAGCTATAGGTTGGATCCAGCTCGACAATATACAACAGCAATAACTACTGGGTCTCAGAATCCTCTTTCCTGCCCATTGGCTGTCGGTAGAATTATTTTCATTACAGTTGTGGTACTGAGGTTCCCATGTCTCTGCTCACAGTCTTTCTCCTGCTACTTGGCCCCACGAGCCAGTCACAACATGGATATTTGCTTTCACCAGGGTCAGCCGGGAGCATGTCTCTCTGCAGATCTGCCTTCCTTCTCTGCCACCAGCCAGAGAAATAACTCCACCTTTTAAAGGATTCCCTCCATTAGGCCAGGGCCACCCTGGATGTTCTCCCTTTGCTGTCAAATTAACACAGAGAAGTGATTTGAATATGCTGGCTGGCGGGATGAATGTGCAGGGTCATCTTAGAAGTGTGTCTACCCCAGTCACCCTTTTTCTTTCTCCTTTCTTTCTGCCTTGCATTTCTTAAACCACTGAATCTCTTCTTTACAAACAAGCCAGCAAGATCCTCCTTAGGAGCTGTTTTAGCTTTCCCTTTACACATTGCCGTTCTCTCCCATCTTTCTGGCCTTTATTCCTGGGATGTAACGGCCAGATTTTTGTCCACATCAGGTGACTTCGCTGTCTGTGGCTGGACCTCTTCCTGCTCTGGCTCGCAGTTCTTACACTTGCTGGACTCAGAGCATCTCCTCTGCTCCTGTATCTCAGCCCTCTGCTCCTGCAGTCACATACCTGTAACAGCTTCCCACAACCTGGAACAGCTCACCTCCAAAACCACTGACTTACATGTCCTCTAGTCTGGTATCAGCCTGTTTTTGTTCTACTTGGCTTGTTCAACTGCTCCCATAAAAATCTTCCCTTAACCCCTTTTCAACCTCTGGTTCAGTGACCTGCTTGCTTTCTTTTTTTTTTAATCTGCCAGCCCTCTCTACTTCTCCCTTCTTTTTTTTCCATCCATCTAGATACGGTCCTTGTCCTTCATTCCAGGGTCATAAAAACCTCCCTTTGCTCTGCAACTTTTTATTCATCTGTCAGCTGAAGCCATAACACAGACTTTGTGCTCCTGGAGAAAGCCATGCAGTCGAGCAGGTGAGTGGAAAAGATTAATGAAATAAAACTGAGAGTCCAGAAATAAACCCTCACATTTCTTGTCAGTTGATTTTCAGCAGTGCATCCAGGACAGTTTAAGGGACAGAGAATAGTCTTTTTGATAAATGGTGCTGGAACAATTGGATATTCATGATTGATTTTTTGACAACTACTGTCTACCATATTAAGAAATTTAAATGGATCACAAGCCTAAATATAAAAGCCAAAACAATACCACTTTTAGAAGAAAGCAGAAGTATAAATCTTTATGATCTTGAGTTAAGCAGAATCTTCTTACCTAGAACCCACTGCCATGGAGTAATTTCTCATTCATGTTGTTGTTATTGTGCTGTCAAGTTGACTACAACTCATACAACCCTATGCCCTGTAGCTCTGAATCCTGAGCCAGTCTCACTGTCTCTGACACACCGACCCTCATTATTCCAGTTACTGTGTCAATCCATTCAAACAGAGTAGAATTGCCAATAAAGATTTCAAGGCTGTCATCTTTTCAGAAGCAAGTCACCTCATCTTTCCTGCTCAGGACACCTTTTGGTCAGCAGCCACATTCTTTAACCACGATGCCAGCAGAGGTCCAGAGTGTTCTCAGATGACTCAGGAAGCATAACTAACCAATGGAAACACAGGCAAATGGCACTGGTCAGGAGAAAACCTAGTGCTTTAAAGACACCATCAAGATGGTGAAAAGACACCCCATACCATGGGAGAACATATTTTCATTGTACATCTTTTAAGAGGCTTGCATGTAGAACTGTAAAGGATTGTGCTAAATCAATAATAAAAAGTCAAACAACAAAATTGGAAAATGAGTAAAGGATCCAAACACACAGCTTTCTAAAGAAGATATACAAATAACTAGTAAGTATATAAAAAGATTCATAATACTAGTCATTTCAAACCCTAAACCCATTGTCAGAGTTGCTTTGACTCACAGTGACCCCGTGTGACAGTCAGAACGGCCCTATACAGTTTGGAAGGCTGCTGTCTTTGTATAAGCAGATTGCTGTATCTTTCTTCTGTGGATGAGTTTGAACTGCTGACCTTTTGGCTGAAGTCAAACACTTAACCCTCTGCCACCAGGGCTCTTTATTAGTCATTCATTCCAACTCATTGCCATTGATTGCTGACCCTCCGGAGGGTTTGCAGAGGTTTTAAATGGCAGAGAAGGAATACTTCTGGGCCTCCACAAGAAAAAGACAGATAACCCAATTACAAAATGGGCAAAAGACATGGAAAGGACTTTCACAGAGGAGGATATTCGAATGGCCAACAGACACATGAAGAAATGTTCAAAATCACTGGCAATAAGAGAGATTCAAATCAAAACCACAATGAGGTACTATCTCACTCCAGTAGCAGTGGCAAAGTTTAATAGGACAGCAAGTAATAAATGTTGGAGAGGATGTGGCGAGAAAGGAACTCTTAAACATTGTTGGTGGGATTGTAAAATGGTATAACCATTTTGGAAGGTAGTTTAGCGCTTCCTCAAAAAGCTGAACATAGAAATTCCATATGACCCAGCTATTCCACTACCTGGAATATGTTGTTGTTGTTGTTATTGTTATGTGCTATCAAGTTGCCTGTGACTCATAGTGACCCTGTGTGCAAGAGCCCTAAACTCTCCTCTATCCTGTGCCAATTTTATTGTCTCTGATATACCTACCCCCATAACCCCAGTCACTGAATCAATCATCTCATTGAGGATCTTCCTCTCCTGCACTGTCCCTACACTCTCCCAAGCATGATGTCCCTTTCTAAGGACAGATCCCGCCTTGCAACATATCCAAAGTATGTCAGATGAAACTTCAGAATCCTTGCCTCCAAGGTGCAGCCTGGCTTCACCTTCTCCAGGATGAACTTGTTTGTTCTCTTAGCAGTCCATGGTATATTCAATACTCCAATACCACAGCTCAGAGGCATCAATTCTCCTTCTATCATCCTTAATCATTTTCCAGCTTTCTGATGTATAGCAAGTAATTACAGAAATCATGGCCTGTATCAGGCATATTCTAGACTGACATCATTGCTCTTCAGTACTTTGGAGAGGTCACTGACAGCAGACTTTCCCAATTCAGTTTATCTTTTAATTTCCTGCTTGCTGGTACCAAGAGTGTTGATTGTGGAGTTGTCAATAATTTCAGTTTCTTCACTGTCTATCATGATGTTACCAATCGGCCCAGTGGGGAGAATCTTTGTTTTCTTGATGCTGTGTTTCAATCCATATTGAAGCTTGAAGTCCTTGACCATCTGTAGCAAGCGCGTCAGATCTTCCTTAGTTTCAGCAAGCAGGGTTGTGTCATCTGTATATACCTGGAAAAATGAGAACTGAGACACAAACAGAAACTTGTACACCAATGTTCATCGGAGTATTATTCACTATTGCAAGAAAATGGAAACAGCCCAGGTGTTCAACCACAAACGAAGAGATTGAGAAATTATGGTACATTCACACAATGGAATACTATGCAGCATGCAGGAGCAATGATTCTGTAAATTATTACCTAACTTGGGAGGGACTGGAGAGCATTATGCTGAGTGAACTCAGTTCTACAAGAACAAATATTGTATAAAACCATTATTGTAGAATGAACATAAGGATCCAAGGAGGGGATAAAAGGAGAGGGAGGAGGATATGTGTGTGTGGGGGGTGTAAGATTAATCATGGGGTTGTACAGTTTGATGGGGGGCAGTGAGGGAAATTGGGAAGAGTCTGTTCTGGAAAATAATGTACTTGAGTTTAGTAAATAAATTATTAAAATAAAACACACACATGCATACACACACACAACAATAAAATCTGGCCATCATTCTCTAAAAAAAAAAATTGCACAGTAGGAGATTGTCCATCTGTCTCTCTCAGAGCAATTGGTAGATTTGAACCTGGAGCCTTTGGGTTAGTATTGCAACTCCTTACCTACTATGCCACCAGAGCTCCATTAATACAAACTAAAATCTGTTAAGTCAAATGCAAACAAAAGTCATAATGAACTACTTACTATTTCCCACATCTAGGATAACAAAGGTAAAAGAGTGACAAATGAAAGATGTGAAGGAATTGGGGCTTTTATGCAATGCCATGCACTTATAGAAGGGTGAGGCTGCTTTGTAAAACTGTTTGGGATTTATTTTATGTTACATACAGGGTTACTGTATACCCAAGAAAGTAGATATTAATATATAAAATATATATTAAAAATATACGTCTCCCAAAACTTGCACATAAATGTTCATAATAGCATAACTCAAATTAGCCAATAGCTCCAAATAACTCAAATATCCTTTGGCCAATGAATGGATAAATAAAAAGCATACCCATACAATGGCATATTATTCATAATAGAAAGTATTGAAATACTGATACGTGCCCCAGTATGGCTGAAAACATCATGGTGAGAGACAATGTCCAGAATAGGTACATCCACAGAGACAGACTAGTGGTTGCCAAGGGTTGGGAGAGGACAGAATTCAAGTTCACTGCCTAGGGGTACAGAATCTTGGCTTTGGAGTTTTTGTCAGATTGTTTTAATGGGTCCATAGGAGCATTGGTAGCATAGACCACCATGCATCAGGCTGCTAACTGAAAGGTCAGCATTTCAAATCCACCATCTGCTGCTCCATGAGCAAAAAAAGAGACATTCTCCTTCCATACAGAGTTAAACTGTTGGAAACCCAATGGAGGGTCGGAGTGCATCAGGACTGACTTATGGCAGTGGTGATAGTTGGACATAAAAATCTATGAATATATGGAAAACATGTTAATTGTATGCTTTGAAAGGGTGAATTTTGCAGGTAAATAATACTGAAATGAAATCATTCTTTAAAAACCAAATGAGACAATCAGGAAAGGTGAGGTAGGTTTTTGGTGGTTTTTTTGTTTGTTTGTTTGTTTTTTGTTTTTTTAAGAGTGACATTTGTGCTAAGATTAGAACATCTGACTGCTGGTCATAAATTCAAAGTCAGAAAAGTCAGCACAGCCGAATAGTGTGTGTCAGTCAGTGCACGAATGGTGGCAAGGTGGATGCAATCAGGGTTTCTTAAAAAGCATGTAGTGAGAGAAATGGCAAAAGAGATGGAGAGTATACAGGGAAAGGGATATCAGGAAGCACCGTGGGCCATTTTTTGGTTGAAGAGGCCATGAGGGAAATGAGAGACTCTATAAAGCTGATAGGTTCAATGGGGTATACGTCTCACTGGGGTTGAAGAATTATTGAAATCAAAATCATAGAAAGACTAAAGTAAAGAGATGCTGATGTTAACAGTGAGTTTCTTGAAATTGAAGTTTTAGGTGATGTGCAGTAATTGGCAGTGGTGTGTTCTGGGGTATGATTTTTACAGTGGTGATTGACGTAGGGTGAGCGTGAGATTGAAGGAGAGGTGATTGGAGAAGACCAGCATATTAATATAACAAATTACCACAGCCCTGGTAGCTTTACAGACATTTCTCCTCTTAGAGTTCTGTAGGCCAGAAGTCTCAAGCATGTTGCCAGGGCCTCTTCCTTCTGGTGACTCTAAAGGGGGCATCATTCTTTACCTCTGTCAGCTTCTGATGGCGGCTGCTAGCATTCTTTGGCTTGTGGCTGCCTCTCAACAGTATCTGACTCCCAGGTCACATTACCTTCTTTTCCTTTCTATTTATAAGATCACTTGCAGATTGCATTTAGGATTCATTGGGGTCACCCAGAAGGCACTAAGTGGTGTAGTCCATCGTAACTTGCACTGCTACTCCAAAAGCTGGGCCTCTCTGGTGGTGTGAATCCACCAACCACTCTGAGGGAGAAAGATGGATAGTCTCCTCCATGATATTTACAGCCTCTGAAAACCCGCTGAAGAGTCAGCTATGTAGGAGTTAGTTCCAGCTCAGTGGTGATTTAGGATAAGCCCTTCCTCTCAAGATCCTTATTTTTATCATATATTGTATTCTTTTTATATATTCTATTAATTTATTCACTATTTTGCTACTTCAGGTAATAGTGCATAGATTCTAGGGATTGTTCTTGAGGTGCCATTGAGTTGAGTACAACTCATAAAGACTCTATGAATTGCTGACCTGAATCTTGACTTAGCCTGTGCCATCCTTATCATCTCTGATACACTAGAATCTATTGCTGAAGTCACCATATCTATCCATCCACTTGAGGATCTTGCTGACCCTCCCTCTTTCCAAGAATGAATCACCTTACCTAGCTACCTGTCAAAAGTATGAAAGATGAAGCTTCACCATCCTTGCTTCCAAGGAGCATTCTGGCTGCAGTTTCTCCAAAACATAGCTGTTTGTTTTTTCAACAGTCCATGGAATAGTCCGCACTCTTTTCTAACACCCCAGAGGCATCAATTCTTCTTTTGTCATCCTTATTGTCCAGTTCTGATACATAGCAAGTGATTGAGAAGACCATAGCCTAAATCAGGCACACCTTAGTCTTCAAACTGACATCATTGCTCCTCAGCATTCTGGAGAGATCCCTGATAGTGGACTTACCTGGTGCAGTATGTCTCCTGATTTCTTGACTGCTGGTATTAAGGTTGTTGATTGTTGATCCACGTAAGATGAAATCATTGACAGCTTCAGTCCTTTCATCATCTGTCATAATGTTGACTGTTAGTTCTGTAGTGAGGACCTTTGTTTTCTTGGTGTTAAGATAAAATCCACAACATGAACATCTTTGGGGGCTGTCTTTCAGCCTACTGTAACCATAGAAAAGACCAACTCTGTGGATGTTGAAACCATCTAAATTTATGGCAAACGTAATGTTGGGGTGAGTGAGTGTTCTGTGAGCTCAAATGTCTCAGGTGAATGTCTCAGGAGTTTAGATGATTTCACCTAAACTTAAGGACGTATAGTTAGCATTTTTGTGTGATGATATGAGAGTCCCAAGTTAGTTTAAAAGCAAATAGTAACTCATCGTAGAGTGACTGTGAAGTCCTGGAGGGCTCTTCCCCCACCCAGTGGTTTTCATGATGTGGGAAAGAAAACTGCCCCTTGAAATGGCTGCAGGAGCATGCAGAGCTTTGGCTTCCTGTGTTAACAGTGGCGTCAGGGACTGGGGAGGAGCACTTGAAATTCTCATCACAGCTGGCTAGGAGTTAAACTGACTGCATCATTGACCAAGGGCCTCCCTCTGAAATCATGGAGTATCTAGCACCATCTGAAGCATAAAAAATACAGGCCATTGGTATCCTGAAAGCATTTTCTGTGGTTGCTTAGGATGCCTTGAAATTTTGCTCTTTTTAGGAACTGAACACAGCTTCATTCTATTGTGATATTTGCATGCACTATTTATTCTTAAACCCATTTACAGCTGCAGAAGTGCTGAGTGTGAAAGCAGAACATTTGAAATGGACCCAGCTGTTAGAGTAGATGGATGCTTATCAAAGAAATATTGGCGTGTAGCTTATAAAATAATAAAGCTTCCTCCCCTCAAGTGGTTATTCTTAGAGCAAATTCTTTGCATCTCTTAGAGCAAAGAGATGACAGGAAGGTTTTCCATCGCAGAGACATGTATGACTTAACCCGAACCAAGCAGTTCTTCAAATGAGCAATTTCCTCTGGCAATCATCACTTGCCCACAGAGTTTTCTCTGGCTTTAGATCTATTTTGATGCTTACAGGTGGCCACCAGAGCTGAGCTGGAGAATACATACCCCACTGCCATGTGCAGGGAAGATCACAGGGTTCCGTACGACCTAGCAGTGGGACTTGCTTGTCTCTTTCTGCATTTACTCAATAGATCAGCGATTCTGGCCTGTAGCTAGTGCTTACCGAGAGACACAGATTTTAGGGTAAAACAGTTTGTCTAAATAAATACAGTTCATGTGCATTGTGCATTTGTTGTATTTTCGCTTCATTTAATGACTGCAAAATGTCCAATTATGAAATGCTTACAAAATGAAATGTTGGTTAAATCTTATGTTCACTTACAATAAGACAGCTAAGGTTGTTTCTCAGCTTTTGCAAGGGGCAGTTAGTTTCAGGATCATCAAAGATACTAAAGTCTTTAAATGCTCAACTCTCTTATATCTAGAGCTGCGTTGCTATCCCAGAACATGGCACATAGTTTTAATCCACCAACTGCTACACAGGAGAAAGATGGGCAGTCTCCTCTTACGTGATTAATGAAAATGTGTGGGGCGTCTGTAGCCGTCATTTGTGGCAACGTGTTAAAGCCTACTGAAGGGTCAGTTGTGGGTTGGTACAATGCAATGGTACACAGTGATGATGATGATGATGACATGCACCCTATGTATATGCTCCTGTGTGTGTGTGTGTTAAACTGTGATTTTAATGAGGGTTTACAGAAAATTTGGCTTTTCATTCATTCAGTGTTGTCCATTTTCCTCCCTACCCCCCCAGTTAACTTTAAAAAAAAATCCTTTATTGTTGCATAATTTCTTCTCCCCACCCAGTCCACTTTGCTCTGCACCTCTTATTTTGGGCTTTGTCAGACAGATAATGCCTAATCATATATTCCTTTCAAACAGTTCTTCCCTTCATCTGTTCTAATGCAATGTTCATTGTCTATCCCCTCTTTTCTTAGTTTCTCCACAACCCCTATGGCAGTCCTGTTTTATAACAGTGGTGTTATGCAGTATTTGACCTTTTGTGACTGAGATATTTCACTCAGCATAGTGTCCTCCAGGGTCATCCATGTTCTGTAATATTCTATGAGTTCCCTTTTTTTCAGTGCTGCTTAGTATTCCATTGTGTGAATATACCATTGTTTTTCCTATCTATTCATTTGTTGATAGGCAGTTGGGTTGCTTCCATCTCTTTGCTATTTTTCCTGTGTATTTTAAATCATCTCTTTGAGAGATTACTAAAAATGCCCACTACAAGGTAAATGCTGTGTAAATTGCACATTAGCTCCGTTTTAGATGTTCAGGGACTGCTTTGAATACTTTATTTTTTTTATTTTCCCTTGAAAGGTTTGATAGGCAGTTGGTTGTGGATATGGAACCTGTGGATTCACCTGCTGTAGATCACAGGGCCGACAGCTGTGTCCTTTCTGGAGCTCCTTCTGGAGCCTTCTTTCTCCTCGTGCCTTGTCTTCTTTCTAAAATGTTTCATACATTTCCAGGTGTTAGAAACATCTCCCTCCAGATTAATGTCTGTAGTTCTTAGTTCCAGCTCAAGCTTTTTCCTTGGCAGAATGCCTATATTCAGTAGTCTCACGGACATTTCCATTTTGAACTCTCATTGGCTTTTCAATCAGTACATAGCTCTAATAGTTTTTCATCAATTCCTTTCATCTTCTAGGTAGAAACCATAGCTTATTCACATTCCAATAATTTTTTTATTAATTTCAATGAAAGTTTACAGAGACTTAGGGTTTCCATTCATTCATTGTTGCACTTTTCTCCCTGCCCATCCCCTCCCCCACAATTTGCTCTTCTCTTTGAAAAGAAAAATTACTTTTGTTGTTGTACAGTCCCTCCCCCCAAGTCCACTTCACTGTGTAGCCTTCATTCTGGACTTCTGTCATGACAATAATACCTAATCATATATCCCTTTTAAGCAGTTCTCTCCCTCATCTGTTTCAATGTAGTATACATTATTCCTCCCCTCTTTCTCAGTCTTCCCTCAGCCCCGATGTCAGTCCCGTTTTACAACAATGGCACTATGCAATATTTATACTTTTGTGACTGAGATACTACACTCAGCATAATGTCCTCCAGGGTCACCCGTTTTGTATAATATTTATGAGTTCCTTGTTTTTCAGTGCAGCATAGTATTCCATTATGTGAATATACCACAGCTTCTCTGTCCATTTGTTTGTTGATGGGTGCTTGGGTTCCAGCTCTTTGCTGTTGTGAACAAAGCTGCAATAAACATGGGTGTGCACATTTTCCAATAGTTTTACCTCTTATTCTTTTTTACTGTTATCTACTTCTTTGTATTGGCAAGAAGTTTTTACAGCAAGGTTTCCTGAAAAGAGTCATCTGGGTGGCTTTTTAAAGAAACAAAATACCAGCCTTCTACCCCTGGGAATTTTAATTTAATAGGTTTGGATTGGGGCCAAGGAATCTGCTTTGTTTTTAAAACAAATGCCCTAGAATTTATTTTTATTTTTTCGATATTCAGGCAAGTTTGGAAATGCCGTTTTCAAAGCAGTGCTAATAATAGCAATGGTAGTCTGTTGTCCCTGACTTTGGGTGTCTGTGTTATGTGCATTGGCTGCAGTCCCTGCTCCTATCCCTGCTCCTACAAAACCTGAGACCATGTTGTCACAGCCTATGGAGGTGCTGTGGGCCCAAGTGTAGTCACACAGGGGGAAGCCTGAGCCAGCAGAGAGCTTTCTGCCTGGAATTCAGTCAGTAAACATTTTGAGTGCCTTTTCCACTCCACACCCTGGAAAGTGCTGAGATACAAGAGCACAGGGTAGGCCACTTAGTTCTCCAACCCTCATACTTTCTAATTCTAACCCCCTTCTATGTGGCTATTTTATTCTCTGAAATACCATTCCTTATTAACAGATTTGTCCTGGAAAGGGTTAAACCAGGTGGCTCCTTGGAGGCAAGGATTCTGAGGCTCCGTCTAACATACTTTGGACATGTTGTGAGGAGAGACCGGTCCTTGGAGAGGGACATCATGCTTGGGAGGGTGGAGGGATGGCGCAGGAGAGGAAGGCCCTCTATGAGGTGGATTGATTCAGTGACTGGGATAATTGGGATGGGAATGTCGGAGACAGTGTGATAGGCACAGGACAGAGCGGAGTTTAGGGCTGTTGTACATAGAGTCGCTATGAGTCGCAAGCGACTTGACGGCACATAACAGCAAGAACCATTTCTTATTACCTTTATGACTTTGAATCTGTTATCCACTCTTCCACCCAACCCGCAACTCTCCCTGCTTTTTTCTTACCAGTGTCTATGTTTTTAATAATTAGTTAAGCTTTTCTGATCCCTTGAACCAACCTATTTATTTAACTCTTCATTCTGTACAGTAGCACATGGAATATTTTTCAGAGCACTTCTCACATGGATGTAATCATCGATTCATGAATCCATTAAGTCACATTTCTTTAGCATGTTATTCTTTTTATGCCCCAATTATGTAATGCACTATTCAGTAGTTACTAAATAACTAGGAAAATTGGCATTCTCTTCTCGTTCCAGTGCAATTTTAATGATAGCATTGTTTGATTTTCTGCGTACTAGACTTGGAGAAAATGCAAGAGTGTGGAAAACAGGACTATTGAAAATTCTTGGTTGGAATGTGAGTTGATAAAACAGTTGAAAGACCAAATTTAAGGTGCCTACAGACTTTGGCCTAGCAATTCTCCTTGTGGAAATTTTCTTAGTAAAATGTTTGGGCAGTGTTTCAGGCTTTTATATGATAATGTCATATCAGCATTATTTATGATTGTTATTATTGTTATTAGATACCATTGAGTCAGAACCAACTCAAGCTGACCCTCCAGTGGTTTTTCGGAGGCTTTTAACTGGATGGGAGAAGACTGCCCATCTTTCTCCCATGGGGTGGATTCAAGCCATGCAGCTTTGGGTTGGCCCCATAACTCTTTAATCTCTAGGCTACCCTTTTTTTGTTGTAGCAGCATAAGTGAATAAATATGGAGATACTTTCTGTAGTGAAAAAGGTGAATTTATTCTGGGATACACACTGTGGAATCCTGTACTAGTCAAAATAAATGGTTTATGCATAACAAGGAGAGGGCAAAATCAAAGAATGGGACTTTTGCAAAATTAAGACCCTGTGTGTATCAAAACCTTTTTCCAGTAGGGTGAAAAAAACTCAAATCCTACGGACTGGGAACAAAAAACATGTGGCAATTTCAGACAAGGGTCACATAATGAAAATTTACAGAATACTACAGGGCAGGGTCTCCACAAGGAAAAGACTCATAACCCAATCACAAAATGTGTAGAAAACTTTTCACAGAGGAAAATGTTCAGATGGCAAACAGGCACATGCAGAAATACTCAGTGTAATTAGTAATCAGATGCAGATCAAACCAACAGTGAGATACTGTCTCACCCAAGTAGCAGTAACAAAGTTTAACAGGGCAGCAAGCAGTGTGTGGAGAGGATGTGGAGAGATTGGAATGCTCATGGACTGCTGGTGGGATTGTAAACTAGTACACCATTCTGGAAGACAGTTTGTCATTTACATTAAAATCCCATATGACCCAGCTATTGCACTGCTAGGTATATATGCTAAGGAAATTAGAACTGAAACACAAACTGAGATAATTACACCTATGTTCATAGGAACATTATTCTTAATGGCGAGAATATGGAAACAGCACAAATGCCCATCAGCAAGTAAATAGATTGAAAAGTTGTGGTACGTTCACACAGTGGAATACTACGCAGCACCCAGGACCAACAATTTTGTAAATTACTGTATAACACAGGCCATTCTAGAGAGCTTTCTGCTGAGTGAACTAACTCAGTCTCATAAGGACGAATACTGCATAAGACCATTATAGTAATAAAAGAAGGATGCAGGACTGGCATCCACTTCCTAAACAGCCTGCCCCTGGAAACTCTATGAACTTTGATAAATGACAATAGTTACAGAAAGGCTTCAGGCCTTTTGTTCATAGGGTTGCTATGAGTCGTGCTTGAGTCAATGGCAATCAACACCAAAAACAATTAGTAAGATGTGTATAAATCTCCAGAAGGTAAAGAAGAAGGGAGCAGACAAATAGGAAAGGTGGAAGTCACTAGGAGTGTTTAGTGGGCAGATTTGGGGGAGGTGGAGGGAATGGGAAAGATTTAAATTAAGACTTGAAAAGATGGTGTAAATTATTACATAGATCAATGATAATTATGGGGGATACAGTGAATATGAAAGATTTCTAAAACAATGTAAATGAAGGATTGTATGGACATAATGTGTATGAATGAAACACAATGTAAATATTGTATGAAAACCAATTTTAAAAATAGTATTAAAAATTGACCTAGAAGTGGCAAAGAATCCCACAATTGTATGCTTCAAGATTATATTAGAAACAGCAGTGAAACTTCTGAACAACACAATATGTTATTGAATGAGAAAACTAAGTTGTGTTACCATATATATAGTATTATCTCATTTGTATTAGACTCCATTTTAAGTTTGTTTATTAAATTTCCTATTTATGCATAAAAAACTGTGGCATGGTATGCAAACATTTTTTATCAGGTTATACTTTTATAGTATTATATTACTACATAATTTGAGTTTTTTCTCATATGTACTCTTGAGTGCATTGAACTATTTGTTTCATTTGTCTTCCCCTGGAATATCTGAGTTGTCATTTTCTGAATTAGCAAGTCATCTGTAGTTTCTCATTATGAAATATTTTAAGCACATAGAAATGAGTTTATTGCGTTTTGGCATTTTTCCATTTACTTCAGATCGTTAAAAAAAGTAAGTAGGAACTATATAAGAAAACTTGAAGTTCATGTTTCCTTCAATTCCAGACCTATTCTTTGAATTTGATGTTTAATATTTCCATTTATATTTTATTATACCCAGTAGTAAAATAATAATATTTTATTATTGTGCCCAAAGGGTTGTTGCTTGTACTTTTAAACTTCCTCAGAATAACATACTACTGTTCTTATTTCCCAGTCTTTTATTTCACCAGTTGTTGTTGTTAAGTGCCGTCCAGTCGTAGACCACTCATAGCAACCCTATGAATGAAAGACCTGAGCACTGTTCATAGAGGTTCCAGAGGCAAGCCATTTCGGAAGTGGATGCCACTCCTGCTTCTAAGCTTGTTTTAATTGAGAAGCTCCGCCAAATACTGTCCACCATGGGTAACCATTATCGCATTTGGCACATCAGTGTCACAGGGTTTAGCATCACAGCAACCATGAGTTACCTCTGTACAGCAACGCACAGACCAGTGCTATACCACTTAGAAGAATGTTTGACAAAAAACAATTTAAATCAGGCCTGAGGGCCGCAGATTAAAATCACCCACCTTGGGCTTGGTAGCATAACTTCCTGTCCACTAGACCAACGTAGCTCTCTCTATGTTGTCATTGTTACTGTTAAGTGCCGTCGAGTCGTAGATGTCTCGTAGTGACCCTATGAATGGAAGACCTGAGCACTGTTCAGGCCACCTATGCTCATGGGTTTTTAAATAGAAGGCCTTATTACAAAGGCCTCACTTCCCTTAGCGAATCAATATTCCACCCTTCAACTCACCCATTCCAGCCAACAGCTTCTGTAGAACCAGCTCCAGTAGATGACCTTCAAACTGGTCTCCAGCACCATGCCGCCTATGCTCATGGGTTTTTAAATAGAAGGCCTAGCATTGTTTTAAAATTGAGCTCCATCTTGATAGTCTTCTTCTCGGCACCAGGTAGAGTTCAGATGCATGAGTGTAACACAATCTATTTTCTCCTGTTACTTAATAACTCATCTTTTTCTAATTATCCACTTTTTCAAACAGTTTTAGTGATTTTTCTGATGCAGCTTTTCTGCTGTGTGAAAAGCTTTTCTAAGACCTACTTCGGGACTGAACTCATTGAGCCAGGTTGAATGTAAATATCAGTTTTATTGTTGCTGTTACTGTTCGGTGCTGTCGAGTACCACACATAGCGACCCTATGAACAAAAAATCTGAACCCTGTTCTGTCCTGTGCCATCCTCACGTGTCCTAACACACAAGAGCCCATTGCAACAGTCACTGTGCCAATTTGCTAGATACTGAGAAAATATTCTTGAAGGTGACTTCACTATTTTGCCCTCTGACCAATAGTTAATGTACTAATTATGTGCTAATTTACTAATTACTATTAAGTTAGCTCTTTGCTTATAAATAATGGATAGATTTTAATTCTCTTCAGAGCGCCAAAACTCTTAAGGACAGTTTCTCTGACGATGAGAATATGTACTGCCAGTTAAAGCTTAAGAAAAAGGAAATTCTGCCCATGATCTTGGACTGGCGTTTTGCAAGGAGATCCATGACTCAGTGCCGTGTTTCCCCTGCAGTGGATACTGTGCAGGGGCTGACACCCAGCAAAGCAGATGCTTCTCCTTCAGGTCAGGTCAATATGACAGTTCAGTTAGGAGCAAAATTTGACCTTCAACTTTGTTTTTCCCTATAAGCATGCATTTTTAATTACTAGCATTTAATATAGTCTCTTCCCCCCCCCCTCCACACTTCAGGGTATTCCTCTCACCCTGCAATCCCCAGAAATGGTGTATATGGAACCAGAAATTCTGTATAGGCTGTCGTGTTTACAAGTCATTTGTTTTTTCTGCCAGAGATGCTGGAACAATTTACTGCTAAGTAAATAGTGTTGTTTGTTATCTGGCTTCTACTTACTTTGGGCTAGTATGAGTAGCATTGTTTTATCTTATGTTAAAGTGATTTTTTGGTTTGTTTTACTTTTGGTCGTTTAAAAGCATGTTTCAGAAGCTTATTCTATTTTAATCTGACTAGCTATATTTTCGTAACTGTCAGAGGACCAAACCACTTAGGCTTTTGAAGATTAACAAAACTTACAGTGATTGCAGTTGATTTTATTCTTATTCGTTGATAAAGTGGAACCGACTCATAGCTGACCCTCCAGAGGGGTTTCAGAGACGATAAATTGCACATGTGGATATTGCCGATATTTCTATCTCATAGTAGCTGGAGGAGTCAAACTACCAGCCTTTGGGTTGGCAGTGCAGCGCACGAAGACACCAGATCTTCCTCTTGTACATTGTTGTTGTTATGTGCCGTCGAGTCACTTGCGACTCATATAGACCCTATGTACAACAGACCTAAACTCTGCTCTATCCTGTGCCAATCGCACTGCCTCCAACACACTGATTACCCCAGTCACTGAATCAATACACTTCACAGAGGGTCTTCTCCTCCTACGCTGTCTCTCCATCCTCCCAAGCATGATGTCCCTCTCCAAGGACCGATCCCTCCTTACAACATGTCCAAAGTATGTCAAACGAAGCCTCAGTATCCTTGCCTCCAAGGAGCAGCCAGGTTTAACCCTCACCAGGATGAATTTGTTTGTTTTCCTAGCAGTCCATGGTACTCTCAATACTCTTCTTCAGCACCACAGCTCAAAGGCATCAATTCTCCTTCTATCCTCCTTGGTCATTGTCCAACTCTCTGATGCATAACAAGTGATTCAA
>NW_006399759.1:8631311-8648809 GCF_000299155.1 Elephantulus edwardii
AATAAAAGAAAAATGTAAATTCCATATCAACATGATAGTGTGAAGATATACCACAACCTGTTTTTCCTCTCCCCAGATATCTGGAGATGATACAGCAGAATTTTTTTTATGTGTGTACCGTCAAATTGGATCTGACTGGTACAGGAGGCGATTGTTCCTCCTCCTTCAGCAGAGCATCTGGTGGATTTGAACCTCACACTCTGGGATTGCAGTGCAGTTTCCTGCCACTAGGCCACCAGAGCTCGCCTGAATTTTTGAAATAATGATTTCATCTGTGGAGGGAATCACTGGAGAAGCTCAAATTCAAGCTGAAATTGATGAAAATGAAATCAAATCCACAGGAACCAAAATTTTACCTGAAGTCTATCCCACTCGAATTTCAAAACCATCTGAAGAACAGGTTTGAGGCCTTGATCACTAGTGAGCAAAAAACCAGACGAGCTGTGGAGAATATCAAGAATATGGTCCATGAAGAATGAAAAATAATCATTACAAAGGCAGAAGAGGAAGAAAAGACCATAGTGCATATCAGATGAGACTCTGAATATTGCACTAGAGTGCCAAGAAGCCAAAGCTAAAGGAAGAAATCAAGAAATTAAAGAGCTGGACAGAAAATTGTAAAGGGCAGCTCAGGATGACAAAGCAAGGTATTACAATGAAATGTGCAAAGAGCTAGAGTCAGAAAATCAAAAGGTCCACACTTGCTCAGCATTTCTTAAGCTGAAGGAATTGAAAAGTTCAAGCCATGAATGGCAATACCTAAGGGTGCTTTTGGCATAATGTTAAATGATCTAAGAAACATTAAGAGAAGATGGAAGGGTATACAGAGTCACTGTACCAAAAGAAATTGGCTGACACAGAAGAATTTCATAAAACAGTGTTTGAGCAGGAGCCTGTGGTGATGAAGGAAGACGTTCAAGTTGTCTGAAAGAACTGGCAAAAAACAAGGCTCCAGGAATTGACAGCATACCAATTGACATATTTCATCAAACAGATGCTGCCCTGGATGTGCTCACCAAGTTGTGCCAAGAAATCTAGAGGACAGCCCGCTGGCCAGCTGACTGGAAGAGTTTGATATTTGTTCCTATTCCAAAGAAAGGTGACCCTACAGTGCAGAAATTATCGAACAATATCATTAATATCATATGCAAGCAAGATTCTCCAGAAAATTATCCAAAAACAACTGGAGCAACATGTCAACAGAGAACTGTGAGATGTGCAGGCTGGGTTTAGAAGAGGTCGTGGTACTAGAGAGAGTATAGTTAGTGCTAGTTGGATCTTGGCAGAAAACAGTACCAGATAATTTCTCTGTTTAATTGACTGTGCAAAAGCTATTAACCTGTGTAGATCACAACAAACTGTGGCTGACTCTGAGAAGAATGGGAATCCCAGAACATTTGATTGTGCTTATGTGAAATTTATACTTGAACCAACAGGCAGTAGTCAGAACAGAGCAAGGAGACTCTGCATGGTTCAAAAATGTGAAGGGTGTCCGCCAGGGATGTATTCTGTCTCCATACCTCTTCAATCTGTATGCAGGACAGATCTTATAGGATTCTGGGGTGTACAAGGAGGAATGTGGCATCAGGATTGGAGGAAGATTCATCAACAGCCAGCATTATGCAGATAACACAACCCTGCTTGCTGAAACTGGGGAGAACCTGAAGAGCTTGCTGCAGAAGGTCAAGGATTTCAGCTTTCAGTATGGATTGAAGCTCATCATCAAGAAAACAAAGATTCTTACCACTGGGCCAATTGACAAAATCAGTGTGGATGGTGAAGAGATTGAGATTATTAACAGTTTTACTTTGCTTGGCTCCACAATCAACACTGTTGGTACCAGCAGCCAGGAAATCAAGAGAAGAATTTTATTGGCGAAGTCAGTTGGCAGGGACTTCTCCAGAGTACTGAAAAGCAATGATGTCAGTCTGGAGACTAAGGTGCACATGATCCAGGCTATAGTCTTCGCAGTTGTGTGCTATGTGTCAGAGAGCTGGATAATGACTAGGAATGATAGAAAAAGAATTGATGCTTTTGAGCTGTGGTGCTGGAGAAGAGTGTTGAATATACCATAAACTGTTAGGAGAACTAACAGGTTTGTCCTGGAGAGGGTGAAACCAGGCTGCTCCTTGGGGGCATGGATTCTGAAGCTTCATCTGATATACTTTGGACCTGTTGCAAGGAGGGACCGACTGGTCCTTGGAGAGGGACGTCATGCTTGGGATGGTGGAGTAACAGTGCAGGAGAGGAAGACTCTGAATGAGATGGATCGATTCAGTGATTGAGGTAGTGGGAGTAGGTGTGTCGGAGACAGTGAGGTTGGCACAGGATAGAGCAGAGTTTAGGGTTGTTATACAGAGGGTCGCTATGAGTCACAAGCGACTTGATGGCACATAATGACAACAACGACAACAAGCATAATATAACCTCAAACCAAACCATCTGTCATTGTGCTCATGTTGACTAGCAGTGACCCCGTCTGTGCAAAGTAGAGGTGCACTGCTGGCTTTTCAAGGCTGTGGTTGTGTAGAAATAGATCATCAGGTCTTCGTCTCAGGTGCCCCGGGTGGATTCCTGCAGGCAAGTTTGGTTAATAGCCAAGCATTTAACCAATTGTATGACCCAGGGTCTCCTGTTAATACGCTGGAAGCAAAAAGGAGAGAACCCTTTGGTAGACCACCTAGCCCCATGCCAAGTGGGTGGGATTGGTTTGCAGGAGAAAGCTGTATTCCAAAACAAGAACAGATTGGTGTGGCCACTGAGGAAGGGAACAGCATTTAGAGTGCAATATGACTGTTACTATACACTTGACTTCTACACATCAAATGAACTCCCAGGCAGTCTCTTCTGAAGGTGAGCTCATTATAGAAAATTGCAAGGGAGCTCTGGGTGCCTTAGTGGTAAGAAACTGTGCCACAATCCCAAAAGATACACGGTTCAATTCTACCAGCTCTGCGGGAGAAGGATGGGCGATCTGCCTTTGTGTGATTTGCTGCCGCTGGAGAGTTAGCTCTGGGTCAGTTCTGACTGGACAGCACATAACAACATACAGACTTGGAGCCTTGATGTGGAGAAGATTAAATTTTAGCCTGAGCTGCTGCTAACTGAAAGATCAGCAATTCAGACTCAGCAGCATCTTGGCTACAGAAAGATGAGGCAGTCTCTTCCTATTAGTGGTAAGAATCTGTGCTACAATCCTAAAGGCATGTGATTCAAATCCACCAGGTGCTCTGTGGGAGAAAGAAGACCAGACTCCTGTGTGATTACTGCCTCTGAAACCCACTGGAGGGTCAACTATAGGTCGGTTCTTACTCGATGGCACACAACCACAGACTTGAGCCTGTAGAGGGAATCATGAGTTGTAATCTACTGAACGGTACAAAGCTATCTACTGTCAGAGGGAATCCACAAACACAGTAGATACTTGGTTTAGCAGCATGTCAAAACTTTAGAAAGTACATAGATTTATAAAGTTGGTACCAGTGTAAGGAGAAGAGCTCTTAGAGAAAATGAAAATATTCTCCACCAAAATGCAATTAAAGAGTGATAAGACTGCATCTGTCGAAGAAAAAAGTAAGTTAGTCCCATTGAGTTCCAGCTCACACAGGTTTCACTGTGGTATATTTTAAGAAGTTAAAAAAAATTAAAATTAGGAATAATTACATTTAAAAAGAGAACCAGCAGATATGAAAAGGAACCAAATGAGACTTTTTAAAAAGAATAGATATTAAGGGTAATCTCAGTGGAGAGTTAAACAGATAATTAGAGAACAGCTGAGTAAAAATTAGGGACTGGAAATAGCTCTGACAAAATTAACCCGGATCCTGAACGCAGAGACAAGGAGATGGAAAATGAAAACGTGATTAAAGGGTGTGAAGGCTATAATGAAGGGGTCAGCCTCGAATTCTGTACCTAATCTGGTCAAGAGCAGAGAAGAAATGAAGATACTCTGGAGGAACATTCTCAACAAGTTCACCACCAATGGACTACTGCTGAAGGAAGTAATACTTTGAGAGAAGAAAGGGATTAAAACAAGAAAGGGAGATGGTGCACAGTACAGTTGGCAAATGTGGACAAATTCAGATAGCACTAAATGTTAATAATAATAATAATGCCTAATTTGGGGGAGTTTAAAATATGATGTAGGTACTGAAAAAAAACGATGACTTGAAAAAGAACTTGATTCACATTAAAACATTTTAATTTAAAATAGTGCTTACAGTTCTGGAGAAAGACATCTTGGTTGGTAGTCACTGGTCTGAGGAAAAGAGGAGGGCCTTCTTCACCAGGGTGGGCTGACGGCGCGGCCCGCAGTGGTGGCCATCACAGCCGAGCTTGTGATGTGCAGGGTCAGGCAGGGTGGATTCTGTTGGACATAGACTCACTGTGAGTCAGCCTTAACTCGGCATCTAACAACCCGTGTTGTTCATGTTCAAA
The DNA here is from genome assembly GCF_000299155.1 of Elephantulus edwardii. NCBI lineage: Eukaryota > Metazoa > Chordata > Mammalia > Macroscelidea > Macroscelididae > Elephantulus > Elephantulus edwardii. The sequence continues at coordinate 8,635,749 of NW_006399759.1, forward strand.
TCGAGGATGTTCCTGATCTGTCTAGAAGCTGATGGTCCTAGGACCAGGGGCCTCTGCTGAGGAATCTGGATCCCTGTAGGTAGAGTGCCTGGGAGCTTGGCTTGATGAACTCAGAGACAGTAATTTGAAGTGAAAGTGACAAGAATGACCTCAAAGTACAAATCCTGAGCTTTTCCACTGGGCTATTAGACTCCCGAATGTCAGGGTCTGTCAAAATAATGCCTTCAGCCGAAGACTCTGCTGTGCCAGGAATTAGCTTGAGGCTGATTGAAAATATATAGCAAACTGAGCTCAGAAATGTTTTTCAGATGTGTCAGCCCCTGCTCCATGATTGTTGGAGGAAAACAAGTTTCACCTCAGCCTTGGTAGAATAACTCACAGCACAGCGTCACTGACCACTCACCCAGCTCCTTGGATTGTGCCCTCACTGGGAAACTCTGTGACCCCTGACCCAGGTGATTGACCTTCATGACCTCCACACAGTTCTCCTTGTCCACATGCCTCACTTTCCTGATCTGTCACTCCTAACTTTGTGTGCATCCTGTCAGAGTAATTTTACCTGTTCAGGGGTTGTTTTTTACCACAAAAAGAGTAATGCTTGGAAGACAGACATGCCAATTAATAGCTTTAAATTTTGCACCTGGAAATTGAGGCCATTAAAATCTAAATTTGTAAGACGGTTGTGAGGATTGAGTGAGCTAATATAAATATGTAAAGCATCTTTTAAGTGTCTGACACCAAGTAATTTTTCAACAAACATTCAACTCAGCTCATTGCTGTAGAGTCAGAATCAACTCACAGTGGACGCTCCATTGGATTTCGGAAGCTGGGAATCACATGAGAGGAGATTGACTGTCTACTGCCTACAGAGTCTCTGATGAATTTGCTAGAGAGGCATGGTTTTTGGTGTTAGCAGCACCACTCTCTACACATTAAACCACCAGTGTTATGTTGTGTTGTTTATCGTAGAATCAGAACTGACTCGTAGCTGACCTACTGGTGGGTTTTCAGAAGCAGTTAATCACACTGGAGGCGATTGTCCATCCTTTTCCTGCAGAGCAGTTGGTGGCCTCGAACCATGTGCCTTTGGGATTGTAGCACAGCTTTTTGCCACTAGGCCAACAGAGTTCTCCCAGTAAACATTCAGCTCATTGCCCTTGAGTCAGAACCATCTCATAACCGACTCTACAGAGGCTTTTCACAACCAAGTCATAGCTGACTTTCAGCAGTTTTTTAGAGACTTGAATTGCATGAGAGGAGATTGTGCATCTTCCTCCCTTGGAGTAGCTGTTGAATTTGAACCACCCACCTTTGGATGGACAATGCAACTCTCTACTCACTAGGCCACCAACATTACTTCCATTGGGAAAAAAACAGCTATCAATACATGGAGCTCTGATGGAGTTGACACCGATAACCCAGAGTCTTCTCTGTAAATCCACCAGCACATTTGGAATCCTAACGATCAGTTGTGAATCATTTCCAACTTGACAGCAATGAGTTAATGAGAGAAGGATCATAATTGCAAAACTGGAAAACATAACATGGAGGAGGGTGTCCTAAAAAGTAAGAAAGGACAAGCATAAAAGAGAATTAGACAGTTGGTAAAGACAGAGTCAACAAAGTGTTGGTTGGTTGTTGTTAGGTGACATCAAGTTGACTACAGCTCATAAGGACCCTGTAAACAGAGCACCTTGTTCTGTTCTGCACCATCCTCACAATCTCTGTCATGCTTCAGTCTCTTGTGGTAGTAATCACTGTGCCAGGCCATCTCACTGAAGTCTTCCTCTCTCTCACTGGCCTCTTCCTTTCCCAGGATGATGCCTCTCTCTAAGGACTAGCCCTACTGAAAACATGCCCAAAATAAGTGAGACGAAGTTTCACCATCCTTGCCTCTAAAGAACACTCTGATTGTACTTCCTGTAAGACTTGTTTGCTTGGTCTTTTGAAAGGCCATGGTATATGAAATAATCTTCTCCAGCACTATAGTTTTAAAACATCTGTTTTACTTTGGTCTTTCTCATTCATTGTCCAACATTCAGATGAATAGTAAGTAATTGAAGATACTGAGACTTGGATCAGGCACACCTTAGCCTTTAAACTGATATCCTTGCTCTTTAGAAACTTTGAATAGGTCCTTACCAGCAGATTTTTCCAGTGCAGCACATCTTTTGGTTTCTTGGCTGTGGTTACCAAGGGTGTTCATTGTGGATCCAAGTAAAATGAAATTGTTGACAGCTTCAATATTCATCTGTCATGATAGTGCCTGTTAGTGAGGATTTTTGTTTTCTTGATATTAAATTGCAATCCATTTTGAAGGCTGTAGTCTTTGATCTTCTGTAGTAAGTGCTTCAGGTCTTCTTTACTTTTTCTAAGCCAGATTATGTCATTTGCATAATGCAGGTTGTCAGTGAGTTTTCTTCTAATCCTAATGTCACATTTTTCTTCATATAGTCCAGCTTCTAAAATTATTTGCTCACATACAGATGAAACAGATATGGAGAAAGGATGCAACCCTAATGCACAACTTTCTTTGTTTTAAACCATGCAGTGTTCCTTTTTTTGTTTGTTTGTTTGTTTTCTGCTTCTTGGTCTATGTAGACGTTTCACGTAAGCACAATTAAGTGTTCTGTAATTCTCATTCTTCTCAATGTTAGCCATAATTTGTTATGATCCATACAGTCAAATGCCTTAGGATAACCAATAAAACACAAGTAAGCACCTTTCTGGTATTCTCTGCTTTCAGTCAAAATCCGTCAGACATATGCAGTGATATCTCTTGTGCCATGGCCTTTTCTGAATCCAGTGTGAATTTCTGGCAGCTTTCTGTTGATACAGTGTTCTGTTTTTTAATGATCTTCAGCAAGATTTTACTGACATGTGATATTAATCGGCTTTCTTACCTCACCATTTCTTCCCCTCATCTTGGCTTCTTTTTGATCTACTGCAAGTTTCAGAGACTCCTCGGGCATCATTTCTTTCTCCCTGGTCTTTGTAATGATCTTTTGCTTTCTTCCTAGATAATGTCCTTCACAGCTGGTCTGGTCTTTGGTCGTTAGTGTTCAATGCATCAAATTTGTTCTTAAGATGGTTTTGCAGTTGTTTTGGGATACACTCAGGGTCATATTTTAGTTCTCATAGACTTGTTTTCATTTTCTTCAAGTTTAATTTGGACTTATATATGAGTAGTTCATGGTCTGTTCCACTCTCAGCCCCTGGTCTTGTTTTGATTTCTGGTACTGATGTGTCAAATGCGTTAATGGCTGGTTACCCAATGCGGACAGAGAGTGGGGTGGAGCTCCCCAATTAAAACAAGCTTGGAAGGAGGAGTTGCATCCACTTTCGTAATAGCTTGCCTCCTCCAGAAACCCTATGAACCTGGAGAGAGGATGAAAGACACCCAAGCGTTGAGGACTCTCCTTCATAGGGTCGCTGTAAGTCGCCTGCGACTCGATGGCACTTAACAACAACACAACAACAACAACTGAGTTTCTCCAGAATGTCTTTCAACGGATGTAGTCAAATTCCTTTAAAGACTTAAACGCAGAATTAAGACTGTCTTTTTTCACCGCCCTACCATGCACAAACCAAGTGCCTCTGATTTTAGACTGTAATATTAGGATGGAATAGAAAAACCTACAGAATAGTGTTGTTTTTCGGTGCCATTGAGTTGCCCTTAGTCACCTGTGGACAACATAGCTGAGCCTTTTTCATGATCTCTGATATACTGGAGCCCATTACTGCAGTCACTGTGTCAATTCCTCTTGTTGGGGGGTCTTCTCTCTTTCTCTGACCCTCAGAGATAATACTAGAAGGATCATTTAATTTAATTAGTTATTGTTGTTGAGTACCATCGAGTCGTAGTAGGATCATTAAATTGAATTGGTAGTGCTAAGTTTCTGCATAAAGGAAACAGCCCGGCATGAATGGCTTTACTTGAATGTCAATAAACATTTAAAGGAAGAATAATGTCAGCATTACCAATGTCTAGGAGCAAAAAAGAAAATAAATTATTCTCTGTTTCATTTGGGAGACTGAAATAACCTTGTACCAAAACCTTAATCAGGACAGTATAAAAAAGTGAAAACTGTAGGTGCTTGGTTCTCATTTGTAAACATGGTGGCTTAAAACAACAGAAATTTATTCTCTTGGAGTTCCGGAGGCCTGAGGTCTGAAATGCAGGTGCTGATGTGGTTGCCTCCTTCTGGAAGTGCTGCATGATCGTCTGCTCTCTTCCTGTCTCCTAGCATCTGATGGCTGCCCTGCAATCTCTATGTTTGTCTTCATATGACCCTTCCTCTGATCCTGTGAGTGAAATTTCCATTTTTCCTCTAAAGAGGACACCAGTCATTGGATTTAACCCAGTTCACTAAGTCTCCCAGTTCAGGATGATCTAAGCCCAAGATCTCCAGCAGAGTTAACATCTTCACAGACCCTGTTTCCACATACTGTCATAGGTCCTGGACGTTAGGACTTGAACCTAACATTTAGGGGAAGCTGTTCACTCCATCATAGCAGTCAATGTAGATCTCTAGGAAAAAAGCATGAGTTTTTTATTAAATGGCTCTGAGCTAATGGGTTAACAACACAAGAGGAAATTGTATGCTTTCCTCATTACATAGCCAAAATATCAGGTCCAAGTAAGTTCAGGCTGAAATGTGAAATGCAAAACTATGAAACGTTACAGCGGAATATCTTTTTGGCCTCAGTACGGGAAATACTTGAAGTATAACATAAAAGAAAACATTCATAAACTAGGACTACTGTTGTATTTAAAGATGGTTGTTTATTAGAGAGTATGAAAACAAGCCTCAAAGTAGGAGTTATCTGTAATACATAATGTAGAAAGGATTCTAAGTGCTGTAGTGGTGTGGTCCACGGGAGCTGTGCTGCTGACCAGCAGGTCCTGACTGCGCCTTTCACTGTTCAAAGCCTCCAACTCCATGGGAGAAAGATGCGCATCTGCCTCCTGTATGATTCACAGCCTCCTAACAACCACTAAAGGGTCAGCTATGAGTTGTCTCCAGATCGATAGCAAAGGCAAATACCAGGATACAGAGATCCGAAAGAGTATAGTTTATTCGGGCAACTATGAGTGCTTTAATGCAAGTGAGAGGTGGGAGGTTTTTGTGTGGAATATGAAGGCATTTATCAAGGTGTTAATCTTTCAGCAATGATCAGCCTCTGAAAGATTTTGAACAGAAGTGTGGTGCAATCTCTGGGAACAGTTGGGAAGATAGATTTGGTGGGGTAGGGTGCCGTAGAGTTTAATTACAGCCAGTTGTTCAGCAAAAGAAGAAAGGACAGCAGGTAGGGGGCAAATTCTGCCTGTCTGCTTTATTTTTCTGTGATTTGCAGGAAATCAGGTTGCACCTAGAATTTTTCCATAAAATAATGTTTTGAAGAGGATAATGATAGTGACAATATTCTATGCTAATATCTGAAGTTCTTGAAGAAATCAGTAATATTCAGTCTTTATCATCAAGAAGATATTAGTTAACCGAGCCAATCAAATCTTAAAGGCAAACAGGTTTTTGTTTATTTTGTGTTTATGATCCCCCATCAAGCAGCGTGTAAAAGTTAAGTGGAGATGTGCTGGTGAAGCAGACAGCTGCATACAAGATCTCTTTTCCAATTAAAGTAATACTTTTGGTAATATACTGCAGAGACTGTAGGATGCAATACTTAAACTTTTTCCCCTCAGTTAATATCCTGCCAAGAGTCTCAGACAGCAATTTTTTAAAAAAGAAATTGAGTGAATAATAAAATCTGTATATAAAGGACCATCATGAAATACAGGTTTTAGAAGTAAAGGTATTACTTGAGTTAATTGTGATGTATTGTTTACTTTTGTGTGCATTTACTATTAAATTTTAGACTTCATAGTCTTTGGATTTAGTAAGCTTTATGTACCAAAGAAATGTAGTGGCATGCCATCTTATTTTTGTTCCTTCAGTATATGACGATTTATAGATCTTTTGTGCCTAACTGTGGATATGAATGTATTAATTTCTGAGTATGTACACATACCCAGGCCCTTAATGCTAAGTGGTTTAATATTAACTTTGGGATGAATTGGTATGTAGTGTGGTCAACTAACTTGCTAACGTAACAAAAAATGTACACTTTCAGAATTAGTCTTTTCTTGTTGTAACTTCAAAAAATGTCCTGGCTCTGATTGGGGAATTTTTCACCAAAATTGATCAAAGCATCAAGAAAGAAAGGGTGCAAAGTATCTGTGGAGATGTTCATATAGAAAATTAGTATTAACTTGGTGTAGTGACTTCACAGAAATGAAGAAGGATCAACTGAAATGAAGGGACCACGGGTGACCTTGGAACCACTGCAGATTCCCTCCTGCAGTGCTAAATAATGTTGACTGTGATTAAGCCTGATTTGGATCTGAAATGATACTTTGGTGTAGCCCTCCATACCAAGTTCTTTTGAAGTAGTTTTGTTGTTGTTGTTTTGAAGATTTAATTCCTTAATGATTATTTTTTTTTACTTTGATACAGAAATCGCCTGCAAAGAAGCTGAGCCATGCAATTAGTAAATCCTTGGGGTGCGTACCCACCAGAGAACCCCCACATCCTGTTTTTCCTGAGCAACCAGAGAAACCACTTGACCTTGCGCACATAGTGTAAGTATACACTTGGATGTAGATTATTCTGAAACGGAGCCCTTCCCAAGTCTTCTTTATTGGATCAAATCCTACCTACCTAATATGAGCATTAAACCTTCTGGTTTTTCTTGATTCTGGATAAGTTTTTCTTCAAGCTTTTAGCTCTGAAAAACAAAACACTTATTACTATCAGGTCAATTTTGACACATAAATATATATGAGAAAAGCTAGCTTCTAAGTCCTGAGGGCCAGGTAATTTAGCAGTTAATCAATAACAACAGCTGTCGTGGCCTAGTGGTAAGAAGCTGCTCTGCAATCCAGAAGGCAAATGATTCAAATCTATCAGCTGCTCTGCTAGAGAAGGACGGGCAGTCTCCTTCTGTGGGATTAACTGCCTCTGGAAACTCACTGGAGGGCCCGCTACAGGTCAGTACTGGACAGTAACGTTAACAGCAGTAATTCATTGAAGAATGAATATTTTACCGGTTTTAGCTGGATTGCCTTTTGTTTATGGATGTTGTTGTTACTGTGTACTGTTGAGTTGGAACTGACCCATAGCTGACCCTCCAGTGGGTTTTCAGAGACTGTAAATTGCAAGGGAGGAGATTGCCCATCTTTTGCCTGTGGAGCAGCTGGTGGATTTGAACCGTGTATCTTTGGATTGGCAGCACAGTTCTTTACCACTAAGGTATCATCAGAGCTCCCTTGAATCGGTGGAGAAGCAATTTAGTCCCTACAGCAGTAATGTCTATAGAAATTTAAAAAAGAAAAAGTAGAATAACAGTGAAGATCAACTTAATTTGCTCTTTTAGTATTGAGATAAATTAAGAATAGAAAAGAATAAAAATAGTATTTTATATATTTTTAATTGAATATCCATGCTTTTTAGCTAGAAAAGAACCATCCTGAGGTACACAGTTTGAATCTACTAACTGCTCCCTGAGAGATAGATGAGAAATTCCTCTCATGTGATTTACAGTCTCTGAAAACCTGCTGGAGGGTTAGTTCCTACTCGATGGCAACTGATAACAACAGAGGTAGGTAGACAAAAAGGTCAAAGAAATAGAGGCACGGTCAAAGGGAAAGCTGAGGAGAAAAAGAAACAACATCTCCAAATGGTTTCTTCAGTCCGAATTAATGATTATATTTGCTTTGCTGGGTGAAGTTGATCATTGTTTTGATTACTCATCTTTATAATGAAGTTGGCTCTAGAGATAGCAGAGATCAGAGCTCTTGTACATAGGATCACTATGAGTCACAGGTGGTGCTACAACACATAACAACAACAATGGGTTTAGAAGTTTTTCTATTGGAGTAAACATCTATTTTCCTTACTTACCTAATGGTATGTGGTTTGACTAGATGAACTCCTGATCTTTAATCCAATTTTTTTTAACATTCTAGTAAAATAATACATGCACATATATAAAAAATAGAATAATATGGAAGATCTTATAATGATGTATGTGTCATCCTTCCATACTTTGTACTAGTTTTTCTAGGTTTTAGATTATATCTCTAATATTATACTTATGGCATCGTCTCTTGATTTAGTATTTTGGGACATTACTATATTATTTTTCTCTAGTATAAAGAATTAACCCCATGTATAACATTGTATACCAGCCCATCCTTGGTTTTTTTATCATTATATTATTACTTTTTTTATACATGTGAAATAAAAGCTTCTTTATTTTATACTACTTTGAATTGCTCCAATTCATGCCACCTGTTACCTTTAGAACGAAATTTACTTTCCTGTACAGTTTTTGTTGTTACTGTTTTTTTGTGTGTTAGTTTTCCTTTGTTTTTGTTTTGTTTTTTTATTATTGGTCTGTTTCTCATTGTTTGTTGGAAAAATACACTTTTAAATCTTTGTCTTCCTTCTTACATTTTATCTATTGCTTGTAAATATTTTTGTTAAATGTGTTCTTTTCCCACCTGTGATTACTGCTTATGATTGGTGGTGGTTATTCATTTGGGTTTGGATTTTCAAAATCCTTGCTTTCTACAGTGTTCTAGTAATTTTCTCTATTTTTCAAGTTTTACAGATATAGATATTCCTCTCTTTGATTTATCTAAAGTAGTTTTTTGTGTGGTCTGATATAGACTATCAAAGATATATGTATACACACATACAGTAGTCTCTTTCACAACATTCTAATGACAACTTGGCTAAAAACTACATATTGGATGATTTCATAATTTCTCTGCTTTCGTAAATGAAGTCTCCAAGTATGCATGATTTGGTTTCTGAGCTCTCTGTTCTGATCGGGTGGGCACATTTTCTCTCCTTAGGACAGTACTGCAGTCACTTAGTTAACCCATTGCCGTAAGTTGATTCCCACTTGATAACAACCTTATAGAACATTGTAGACCTGCCCCACCGAGTTCACAGGACTTCAGCTCTTGAGGGAAGCAGACTGCCACATCTTTTTCTGCTGAAGCAGGTGGCACATTCAAACCACTGACTTTTCAGTTGACAGTTGAGTGCTTTAACAGCTGTGTCACCAAGACTCATTATCTTTATGTAAACAATTAAGTAACTTCTTCAGGAATGTCAAACCCATTACTTGCTCTTTGTTCTTGGATACTACTTTTAGGATCAGCTTATTGAGGTCCTGAAACATTTTTTTTTATTGGAGTTTTGATTAGTTTTTCATAAAATCTAAAGATCAAGTTGGAGAGAATTGACATCTTTGCAGTGTTATCCATCATGGACCCGTGAGTTTGGGTCCTGCGATAGTTTACGTGTTGTGTGACGCTGAGAAACATGCAGTGGTATTATAACAACAGGGTCACCTGGTGGTGGACAGGTTTTCATCCGACTTTACAGACTAATAAGGAGAATATGGCAGTTGGCTTCTGAAAAAAAAAAAGGCCGGTGAAACTCATAAATAGCAATGGAACATTGCCTGATATGATCCCAAAATAGGGGAGCCCTTCAGGCTAGAAAGCATTCACAATGCAGGTGGGGAAGTGCTGCCTCGTCAGAGTACAGCCGTAGGATGAGGATGGAGTAAAACTTAATTTAGGGACCTTCATTTATCAATACGGTATGACTCAAACTTTAGAAGAAACAACTGCAAATATTCATTAATAGTCAGAATTCGGAATACACATATTTTATGACTCTAGGAAACTTGGAAGTCATAAAATAACTCAGTTCTATAAGGACAAATACTGTATAAGATCATTACCAAAGAATCCAAGGGAGGAGAAGCGTGGAGCAGAGGGGTGAGGATGGGGGGGTGTGGAGAGTGATTAATCATATGGTCATACAATTTGATGAGTGGGGGAATGAGTGAAGGAAATGAAAAGATCTGGTGTGGAAAAAACAATGTATATGAACTTTGTAAATAAAACAGTATTTTTTTTTAAAGTTAAAAAAATGAAATCAATATCCTCAATCATCAAAAGACCAAGGACTGACTGTGGAAAAGACCATCAATTACTGATATATAAATTCAAGTTGAAGAAAAGTAAAACAAACTCATGAGAGGCAGTGTATAGCCTTATGTATATCCCACCTAAATCTAGAGACTCCCTCCACAACAGTAATGTATTTAATACTACTGATTAGAGAACAGATGAGTTATGGGGTAGCACCATACATGAATGGAGCAAAAGGTCATTTAAGAGTAAAAACAAAAACAAAAACCAAAATGGATGTCAGAAGAGAGACTCTAGCACTTGCTCTTGAATGTAGACTAGCTAAAGTGGATTGAAAAAAGAAAAAAAATGACAAAAGTAAAAGAGCTTCATAGAAGAATTCAAAGGATAGCAAGAGAAGACTGAGTGTTGAAATGTGCAGAGATCTGGAGTTAAAAAATCAAAAGGGGCAAATGTGCTCTGCGTTTGTTGAGTTAAAAGAATGGAAGAAGAAAATGCAAGACTTGAGTAGCAATAATGAAGAACGCTGGTGGCCTGGTGGTCAAGAAACTGTGCTGTAACCCTGAAGACACGTGGTTGGAATCCACCAGCTGCTCCATGGGAGAAGGATGGGCAGTCTCCCTGTGCAATTTACTGCCTTTGAAATCCCACTAGAGGGTCAGCTATGGGTTGGTTCTGACCTGACAGCACATAACAACAGCAATAGGTAAAATACCGAGCAATGCAGGAATCAATGAAAGAAGATTGAAGGAAGGCACAGAGTTATGATACCAAAAAAGAATTGGTCAACATTCAGTCATTTCAAGAGGTAGCATATAATCAAGCAGTGGTGTTAAGAGAAGTCTTAAGTTGTACTGAAGGCATGAGCTAAAAACAAGACTCCACATACTGATGAGATACCATGGAGCTGCTTCAATAAATGAATGCAGTGCTGGAGGTGCTCACCTATCTACGCCAAGAAACTCAGAAGGCAGCCACTTGGCCGACTGCCTGGAAGTGATCTATCTTTTTGGCCATTCCATAGAAAGTTGATCCAATAGAATAGAGACATTATCAGGCAATTTAATTAGGATCACATTAAAATAAAACTTTGTTCAGGTAAATCAGCAACAGTAGCCACCTTCCATCAAGAGGGAACTGCCAGAAATTCAAGCTGGACTCTGAAGAAGACTTAGAATAAGGGATATTATTAGTGATGTCAGATGGGTCTTGGCTAAAAAGAGAGAATACCAAAATGATGCTTGCGTGGGTTTTGTTGAGTATGCAAAGACCTTCAACAGTGTGGATCAAAAATTATAGATAGCTTTGCAAAGAATGGGAAATAGATCACTCTGTTTCTCTATTCACTGTATTCATACAGAACCTCTATGTAGACCAAGAACAGAGCAAGGGGATACCGGTTTATCCATGGAAGTACTGTGGGTTAGTGGTACGAGTTGTATTGCCAACCCAAAGGCATATAGTTAAAATCTACCAATTGCTTTGCAGCAAAAAGATGGTCAGTCACTCCTGTGCAATTAACTGTCTCTGAAAACTCACTGGAGGATCAGCTATGGGTCGGTTCTGACACAGTGGTACACGACAACAACAAAATCAAGAAAGTTGTTCATCAGGGTTTTATTCTTTCATCATACTTATTCAGTCTGTGTGCTGAGCAAATAATTCAAGAAACTGAACTTTATGAAGAAGAATGCATATCAGAATGGGAGGAAGACCCTTTAACAGCCTGAGATGGCCAAAAAGTGAGCAGGACTTGGGAGTTCTTACTGATAAAAATTAAAGATTACAGCCTTCAATATGAATTATGCTTCAGCCTAAAGAAAACCAAAATCTTCACAACTGAACTAATGAATGACATCCTGTTAAACACAGAGAGGATTTAGGTGGTTAAGGATTTCATCATACTTAGATCCAATGAATGTCCATGGAAGCGACAGTTAAGAGATCAAACGATGTTTTACATTGGGTCAACCTACTGCAAAGGACCTCTCTAAAGTGCTTATAAAACTATGATGTGACTTGGAGGACTAATGTTTGCCTGCACCTGACATGGTATTTTTAACTGCATTCTTTGGACATGTTGTAAGGAGGGACGGGTCCTTGGAGAGGGACATCATGCTTGGGAGGGTGGAGGGACAGCGCAGGAGAGGAAGACCCTTGATGGGATGGATTGATTTAGTGACTGGGGTAATCGGGATGGGCGTGTCAGAGGCAGTGCGATTGGCACAGGATAGATCAGGGTTTAGGGCCGTTGTACAAAGGGTCGCTATGAGTCGCAAGTGACTCGACACCACATAAAAATAACATACACTCTTGAAAGCTGAACAGTGAGTAAAGAAGACAGAAAGTCTGAGTATGAGTTAAGCTGTTGACAAAGACTACTAAATGTATCATGCACTGCTGCTGCTGCTATTCTTACGCCTATTGTTACCTTCACTGCTGCAATTTGTCCCGGTGAAGATCTTCCTCTTTTTTTACTAATATAGAGCAGTGATTGGGAAAAAAAGGGAAAAAAAGGTGCAGGACTGGGAAGTGCATTGTTCTGTTGTGTTTGGCAACTAACAGCAGCAACAAGTGTGGACTGCCAAACTACTTAAATCAGTCTTGAAAGAAGTTTCACGAAAATGCTCCTTACAAACGAGACATCAAGACTTTGTCTTCTGCTTTGGAGGTGTTATCAGGAGGAAACCAATCTCTAGAGAAAAACTCTGTCCTTGGTGAAGAAGAGAATCAGGGGAAAAGGGGAAGACTGTTCATGGGACTCAGTGAAATGATGACTACAACATAAGGCTCAAATGTAGCAACAATACTGAGGATGACTCCAGAATTGGGCAGTGTTTCATTGGATTTCAAAGGGCAACATGAGAAAAGAAAGCAAAGTGTTATAAGAGAATATGCAGAGAGCTGGAACTAGAGAATATAAAGGGAAGAACTCCGTCAGCATTTCTCAAGCTCAAAGAACTGGCAAACGAATTCAAGCCTTGAGTTCCAGTACTGAACTATGCTGTGGGGAATATCTTGAATAATCCAGGAAGCCTTAAAAGAA
>NW_006399759.1:8650515-8662646 GCF_000299155.1 Elephantulus edwardii
TAACCTTGCCAACGTTTGTTGTTTGCTGTTCTGTTAAATTTTGGTATTCTTACTGGGGTGAAATTATATCTCATAGTTGTTTTGAAAAGTTCTCCAGTTTAAAGTATACAATTTCATGAGTTTTGGTGAACATATATGATTAAGCAAATGCTACCTTTCTAAAATTCTGTTTCTTAACAGTTTATTCCTAGAGTGTGAAATGCAGATAATGTTGAAATTTGAACCTCTCTCTACTCTCCTTGCTTCAGTTTCTCATTAATTGCCATAATTTTTAATTATTTTTAAAATTTTCTCTGTGGGTAATTAGGGAGCTCTGGTAGCCTCCTATGTATGGAGTGGTGTATCTAACTCAAAGGTGGCACCTTTCTAGTGGTTTGGATCCACCAGCAGTTCTCAGAGAGATGAATAGTCTCCTGTCTTGCCATTTACAGCCTCAGAAACCTTCCTGGAGGGACAGCTAGTCAGTTCCAACTTGCTGGCAATAACTTTGAATTTTATATAGATAATCATATCACCTGCTTATAGTTATTCTCCTCTCCTTCCACTCTTTACACTTGTAAAAATAAATGCATTCTCTTTTTTTTTTCTTACTTTGCTTGCGAGAACCGCTAGTGTAGTATTGAATAGAAGTGCTTTAGTAGATATTCCTGTATAATTACCATTACCAAAGGGACTGCTTTAAATGTTCATTGTTTAGTATGCTATTTGATGTACAATTTTTATGTAGGTTTTATAGATGTGATTTAATAGGTCAGAGAGGTCTCTTTTATCCTTAGCTTGCTAAAATGCTACTTATTTTGTCATGAATGGATGTTGAATGCTTATCAAAGACTTTCTGCACTAATTGAAATGATTTTTTTAATTCTGTTAATGTAGTGAATTACATTAGTTGTTTATCTAAACCACTTTTAAATTCCTAAAATAAACTTCACCATGCTTTTAATACATTGCTGGTTTGCTAATATTTTTTTTAGATGTTGTATATTTTCATGTATGAGACTGACCTGTAACTTCCCAAGCATTTTAAATTTTGCTATCACTGCCAAATTTGCTAACTTCAAATAGTTAGGAATCATCCCCTCTTTGTGTAATCTCTGGACAAAAATGTTGGCAAGACTTGCCATGAAGCTCTCTGTACCTTATGCCCTTTTGTCGGAATAATTTTAACTGTTGTTGTTAGGTGCCATCGAGTCGAGTATGACATAGCGACCTTGTGAACAAAAGATCTTAACCCTGTTCTATCCTGTGCCATCCTCACACTTCCTGATACACAAGACCATTGCAGCAGTCACCATGTCAGTCCACCTGGTTGAGGGTCTTGCTCTCCTTCACCAACCCTCTACTCTTCCCAATATCATGTGCCTCTCCAAGAAGTAGCCCCTCCTGCCAACATATCTAAAATACGTGAGGTCTCTTCTTTCTTGCCTCCAAAGAGCACTCCAGCCACACCCTCTCCAAGACATATCTGTTTGTTCTCTTGGCCGTCCGTGGGATGTTCAGTGCTCTTCTCCAACACAACAGCTCAAAGGCATCAATTCTTCTGTCATCTGTATTCATTGTCCAGCTCTCAGATGCATAGGAAGTGATCAGAAAGACTATGACCTGGATCAGATGCACCTTATTCCTCAAACTGACATTAATTGCAGATTTTCCCAGTGCAGTATGTCTTGTTATTTCCTGACTACTGGTACAAAGATTGTTAATTGTTGATCCAAGCAAAATGAAGCCATTGACAGTTTGAATTTCCTCTCCATCTATCATGATGTTACCTGTTGATCCAGTGGTAAGAATCTTTGTTTTCTTAACATTGACACACTTCAACCCTATGAACACTAATTTTAACTGTTAATTCTATTTTTAAAAAGATACAATTATAAGATGGTTTTAGTCACTTTGGAATTTTTCGATTTCAAGGAATTTGTTCATTTTTATGGTTCTTTTTTTTTAAAAAAAAATGTTATATTGGTTTGCATACAAAGTTTGAATACGATGTGTTTCACACCATCCTTCATTCACTATATCTCATACAATCTTTCCCATTCGTTTTGTTTTATAAAATTAGTCACCATTGAACTATGCTGACCATTACCCTGTTTTTCCAGATCCCCGTCAGATCTTTCCCATTCCCCACCCCCGCCACCTACCAAATAGTGTGATCCTCTAATTTTCCCCCTGCCCATCCTCATCACTCTCCTCCCACCTTCCCCCCCCCCCAGAGTTCCCATACACTACTTGGATAACCACTAATTATCCTTCTGTTTTTACAATAATGGTCTTATGCAATATTTGTCCTTATGGGACTGAGTTAGTTCACTTATCATAATGCTTTCCATTTTCTCCCAGGTAATGTAGTAATTTCTAAATTGTTGCTGCTGAGCTCTGCATAGTATTCTATAACATGAATATGTGCCATTTGATTGAGGTTGGACATTTGGACTGTTTCCATGTTCTTATAATTGTGAATAACGCCGCTATGTACACTGGTGTACAAATATCCATTTGTGTCTCAGTTCTCATTTCCTTGGTGTATATTCCTTGCAATGGGATAGCTGGATCATACGGAATTTCTTGTTTCAGCTTTTTGAGGAAACACCAAACTGCCTTCCAGAGTGATTATAAAATTCCACCAAAGAGTTCCTATCTCTCCAAATTCTAGGATTTTGTTCATTTTATCTAAATTTTCAAGGTTAATGGCACAAAGTTTGTAAAATATTAATATCTTTATAATACATATAGCATCAACCTTTTATAGTTATATCAGTTTTATTTTGAATATGTAGCTCTGGTAGCCTAGTGGCAAGAAGCTGCACTGTAATCCCAAAGGCACTCGGTTTGAGGCCACCAGCAGATTTGCGGAAGGATGGGCATTCTCCTCCTGTGCGATTATCTGACTCTGAAAACTCACCAGAGGGTCAGCTATGGGTCGGTTCTGACAGTACACAGCAGCAATGACAAATGGTGTGTTAATATATTTTCAGGCTTTTTTCCTGATCAGTTTTGCCAGGTTGTTGTTGTTATGTGCCATCGAGTTAACCTGCCACTCATAGCGATCCTATGAACAAGAACTCTGTCCTGTCCTGAGGCAGCCTCACTATCTCCAACACCCCTATGACCCCAGTTACTGTATCATCCATCTCCTCTAGAGTCTTCCTCTCCTGTGCTGTTCCTCCACCCTTCCACGCATGATGTCCTTCTCCAAGGACCGGTCCTTCCTGGCACCATGCCCAAAGTACGTCAGATGGACTTTCAAAATCCTTACCTCCAAGGAGAAGCTTGATTTTACCCTGTCCTTGCACCGATTCTTATTCTGTCATCCTTAGTCATTGTCCAGCTCTTTGATATATAGCAAGAAATTATACAGATCATGGCCTGGATCATGCCTACCTTTGTCTCCAGCCTGACATCATTGTTCTCCAGCACTCTGGAAAGGTCCTTGACAGCAAAACTTCCCCATGCAACTCGTCTTTTGATTTCTTGACTGGTGGTGCCAAGAGTGTTGATTGTGGAACCAGGCAAGCTGAAATTGTAAACAGTCTCAATTTCTTCTTTATCTTTTATGCATGGTATTGCCAATTGGTCTGGTGGTGAGAATCCTTCCTTTCTTGATGTTGAGCGTCAATCCATAAGTCTTGCCATAGATTAGTCCAATATCTTCAATTTTGAAAAGACCAACTCTTTGTTTCAAGGATTCCCTTTATTGTATATTTTCTAGTTCAAGTTTATTTTTATATTTTTCCAACTTCTTTAAAGGTATGGTACACTTACTCTTTTCAGTTTTGTTCTTTCCTAATAGAAGCACTGAGGGCTGTAAATTTCTCTAAGCATCACTTAGATAGTATACAAGATTTATTATACAATATTTTCTTGGTTATTGGTTGTAAACATTTTTTAAGTTTCATTATGAATTCTTTGAAAAGCATACATTATTTCCAAACATTTGAAAATTTTTTAGTTGTCCTTTTGTTATTAAGCTCTGACTTAGTTTCATTTTGATCTGAAAATAGTGTATGCATTATTCAATCCTTTGAAATGTATTCAAACATACCTTATAGCCTTTCTCTCTCTCATTGAAGTCAGGTTGCAACTGACTTATAACTGACCCTCTAGTAGGTTTACCGAGGCTATAAACCACATGGGAGGAAATTGCCCATCTTTCTTCCATACCTTATGGTCTCTCATATGGTTACTTTTTATTATGTTTCAAGATTAATATTTATCTGCCCCTGTTGGATTGGCAGAGGTGCAGCCAGAGTGCTCCTCAGAGACAAGGATGGTGAAAATTTGTCTCACATACTTAGGACATGTCATTAGGAGAGGCCAGTCCTTGGAAAGGGACATCATGCTTGGAAAGGTGGAGGGTCAGCCAAGGAGGGTCGGACCCTCCATGGGATGAAGTGGTAGAGTGACTGTAGTAACCGTGGGCTCGGATATGTCAAAGATGATGAGAATGGCACAGGATAGATCGAGATTTAGATCCATTTTTTATAGGGTCCTTATGAGTCATAGTCAATCCAATGGCAATTAATAATTGGGTGCAGAGTTCTAAGAATAAATTATTATAGATCTAATTTAGAGAGCTCTAGTGGCCTAGTGAGTAGAGTGTTGTACTATCAACCCCAAGATTAGTGGATCAAGTGCACCAGCTGCTCCTAGGAAGAAACATGGGCAATTTTAAACATCTGAAAACCTGCTGGAGTCAGTTCCAACTGGATGACAATGGGTTGTGTTTTTATTGAGTTTTTATAAGTATGGTCTATTACTCATTTTGCTCAAATAATCTATCAAAACTCAAATAGGTCATTCAGATATTAATAGTATAAATTATATTCAAAACCAAGAATATAGTCAATAGGCATCCTTCCCTCTAAAAGAGTATAACTTCTCTTTTTTAAGATACTGACATGATTTTGAGGAGTTTTTCTTATTTGAACTGGTATTCAATCTGTATGTTGAACAAATAATCTGAAAAAATGAGCTGTGTAAAGAATATTGACCCAAGACTGAAGATTCATCAACAATTTTGTATTACACAGATTATTTACTCAAAGTGAAGAGGACTTGAAGCACTAATCTGAAGAAAATAAAAGACTATATGTAAAGTTCAGTATGGATTATATCTCAGCATAAATTTTAAAATATCCTTAAAACTGGACAAAAAGGCAACATCATGATAAATAGAGAAGATTGAAGTTGTTGAAAGATTTCATTTTCCTTGGATCCAAAGCTAAAAATCCATGGTAGCAGCAGTCAAAAATAAAAAGTGTAGATTTGCTTTGAGCAAATCTACTGTCAAGGACATTGTTAACATATTAAAGAGTAAGGATATAACTTTAAAGACTAAGGTACTCCTGCTCTAAGCCATGATATTTTCAGTTGCTTCATACACATGTGAAAGTTGGACAGTGAGTAAGGAAGACCAAAGATCTGACACTTTTGAATTGTCCTGTTGGAGAATATTGAATATACTATAAACTGCCAAAACTAACACATCCATCTTGGAAGAAATACAGCCAGGGAGCTCCTTGGAGGCAGAAGTGGTGAGACTTGACCTCACATATTTTGGGCATGTTAGCAGGAGGGGGGTGGTCTTTGGAAAAAGGCACTGCTCTCGGAAAAGTAGAGGGTCAGCAAAGAAGATGAAAATCTTCAGTGAGCGAGATTGACTGCACCAGCGGGCTTAACGCAGAGGAGCTGCTCACATGATTGGTCAAGGTTCTGATTTCTAAGTCATAGTTGACTTAGTGGCACCCAACAACAGATGACTTTTAAAGTTCCTTTACACTTTGAACAGCACAGGAGGGGAAGACCCTCTGTGAGGTGGATTGATTCAGTGACTGGGGTAATTGGGATGGGTGTGTCGGAGGCAGTGCGATTTGCGCAGGATAGAGCAGGGTTTACGGCTGTTGTACATAGGGTCGCTATGAGTCGCAAGCGACTCAACGGCACATAACAACAACAACAACAACACTTTGAACTGTTTTGTTGATTTCTTCTGTATTCACCATATGTTAAGCCATTGATTCTTAGATTTGGCTGACATCAGAGTAACTTGGAAAGATTTGGAAAGTACAGATTGTCAGTTGTTCGCAGTTTGAGTCAGCTGAGTCATTATGGGGGGCCTGAGCATCTCCTTTCTATAGAATTCCCTTTGCAGTCGAATTAGTTCATGGAAACTACTGCCTTAGAACATAGATGATTTTAGCTATATGGTCAGCAAGCTACTCATTCAAAATAAAACCTTTAAAAATGCATATAGAGTACAACTAAAACATAAACCTTATTGTATTGGTATTATTTTATTGTATTGGTACAGTTCTTAGCGCTAAGACTTTTAATCATTCATTCATTCATTCATTCGTTCACCAGATAGTTAACCTTCTTGGTATATTGCAAGCCACGAACAGTGTTGATACTGTACTTTGCTTATAGGCAAATAGGCTTGAGTGTAAGGTAAGGAAGTCTGTTTCATAAAGTGCAGAGTCATCATTGGCTTCCTTAGGAAATGGGAGAGTTGAGAGGAGTTGGCTGCCGTGAATTTCTAATCACAATCAGGAAGGAGAGGTTGCTGCTTTGCACTTGGAGAGGAAGATGGGCCCCGAGGTTGAATGCTTAATGTCATAAATATGCATTTCCATAAAGTCATAATTATGGTAATCATTACTATTGCACTGTATTCATTTTGAAGGATCCTTTTTTAGACAGAATGGAGACTTTTCTTCCATTTCATCAGCTTCCACACATTGTGAGCATTACTTTTTCTTATGTTTGTTGTACTAAAAATTAGTTAATCCTGAGCCAGATGAATTCCTCCAATCAAAGGTGATGGGAGTTGGGGGTGAAACCAAAGAGAATGGATGAGCAGCAGAAACAGATCTTTCCCAAGAATGCTGATTAAACATTTTTCAAGTGAGCTCATACTTTATCGTAATTTCTTATTTGCTTGTTTTCATAATTGCTTATAGCTTTTTTATTATAATAAAATTTAGTTAACAAAACTTTTGCCATTTGAAACCAATTTTAAGTATCCTGCTAAGTGCCATTACATTCACTGCGTTACAGAACCCTCAGTGGGATCCATTTCTCAGTTTTTCATCACTCTCAGACAGAAACCAAGTTTCCCTTTGCCTCACTAATAACCATTTATCTCCATACATTTGCTTATTCTAGATACTTCTTATAAATGGGATTTTACAGTATTTGGGATCTCGTCTGATTTATTTGACTCAGTGTAATGTTTCATACGGTCGAAAGAACAAACAAATATGCCTTGGAGAAGGTGCAGCTGGAGTGCTCTTTGGAGGCAAGACTGATGAGGCTTCTCCTCACATAGTTTGGGCATGTTGCTGGGAGGGGCTAGTCTCTGGTGAACGTGATGCTGGCAAGGGTAGATGGTCAGCAAAGGAGAGGAAGACCCTGGAGCAGGTGGACTGATACAGTGACTGCTGATACAGTGGGCTCTTATGTGTCAGGAGGTGTGAGGATGGTACAGGATAGAACAGGGTTCATAGGCTCCCTATGAGTTGTCCTCAACTCGATAGAACCTAACAACAACAACAACATTTCAGAGTGTCCATGATGTTGTAGGTGGCAGAACTTTATTTCTCTTTCTTGTTGACATATTCCATTGTACGCATGTACCACATTTTGTGTATCCGTTCACTTTGTCTACTTGTGTTCTTTCTAACTCTTAGTTTCTATGAAAAATTCTGCAGTGGACACTCGTGTACAAGTATTTATTGGAGATTTTGCTCTCAAGATTTTTTGGTATGTTTCCAGGAGTAGAATTGCTGGATCGGATGTTAATTCTGTATTTAATTTTTTGAGGAATCATCAACTATTTCACATGTTGGCCTCCTAGTTATTTTTTCTTTGGTCTTTTTCTTAATAAGGTAATAAGAATTTTCTTTTTCCTGTTCGATTTTGTCAAACATTCTGCAGAATTTTTCTGAATTTGTTCTGATATTTTATTTCATGTTTCTTATAAACTTGTTTTTAAAGTTAAATTTTATTTTTCTTTATGATTTAAGGCTCACTTTAATATTTTAAAATGTTCACTTCGAGATTATAAAAATACTTCTATGAACAATTGCTATTTTTGGATTTGTATTCCTTTTTTAAAAAATTAGGAGCTAAAACTTGAAGTTTGTTTTTAAGAGTAGTCAATTTCTTCAACTTCATTATTCCCCTGCAGTTTTAATTTTACTTTCTTTGTAACAAAGGATGTGGACATCAATTAATTTGACAGTTCTCTTTATGAATGACATGTGTTAATTGATTGGAACTCTCTCACGCGTGCACTTTGAACTTGCTTTTGATAGCAACCCAGGGTCTTTCCCCTAGATTGCACATACCATTTGACTCGGAGTTCATTCTGAAAAGTAGCTAATGTAATATAACGGTGCTTACGTGCTGTCAAGAATGCCATCTATAATAGTCTGCCACTTTGAAGGGTTAATATTAGAATACTGTAACAGGCTCATAAACATTTCCTTTCATGTGGAGCCTGCAAAGTAGCAAGTTAGCGCAAATCAAGTCTGACTCCTCTGGAAATGCTGACAGACCTAAGGGTTTGCACATGTCAGTAGTTATCAGTCTTGGCCCACTGAGGGTCATAGCCTTCCTCTGAGAAATGCAGAAGGGATTTTTTTTCTTCCCCTTCGAACAAGAGTGGGCATTCTTAATCAGCCTTTGCAGTTGGCTTTCCACAAGTGCAACTTTCTTGTATTTATGGGAATGTGATCATTTCTTCCTCCCAGTGCTGAAGGCATGCTGACCCATGAGGCACCCGGAGTGTCTGGAGGTCTGGATGGATTCTGCAGTGCTGATAGCGGATGTTTTCTGTTTGCAGAAGTGCTGTGCAGATTGAGGAAGATGTTATTACAACTTCCCACTCTAGTCACTTGGGCAGCAGATCTTAAAGTTTAAGGATGTGTAATTTGGCTGTTGTGCCATTAATCACTGTAGAATATTTTATTTTATAAGAAATACCTACACCCTTGCTAAATGATACTTTTAAAAGTCTGAAAACATAGTTACTTGAATGAATAACTTTATGGAACTTTTATGTTCCTCAGCTGCCTGGCCAGCAACCTGGAAGAGAGCTGTATTTATGTCCATTGTCCAGAATGGTGCTCTAACAGCAAAATATTACTGAAGATCATTAAAAAAAGGCCAGATAGTACATTGACAGAGAACTGTTAGAGCTTTCATCTTGGTTTAGAAGTAGCCATAGCATCAGGAATATTATTCATTGCTAATCTCAGATACATCCTGACTGAAAGCAGAAAATACCAGAAGAATGTATGTTTATGTTTTGTTGACTATCCCAAGGCATTTGACTGTGTGGATCAAAACAAACTATGGCTAACACTGAGAAGAATAGGAAAACAGAACACTTAATTATGCTCAAATGAAACCTCTGTCTACACCAAGAAGGTATAGCCTGAACAGAGCAGGGGACACTGTATGGTTTAAAATCAAGGAAGATGTATATCAGGCCTCTTTCCTTTTTTCATACCTATTCACTCTATGCTAATCAAATCATTCAGAAAGTTGGACTTTATGAAGAAGAATATGGCATCAGGATTGGCGAGTGACAACAACAACCTGCATTATGCATATAACACAACCTTTCTTGCTGAAAGTGAAGAAGACTTGAAGAATTTGCTGCAACAGAGCAAAGACTACAGCCTTAAATATTAATTACTTCTCAACATCAAGAAGACAAAAAATTCTCACCACTGGGCTCATAGGAAGCATCATGATGTTGTTGTTACTGTTTGCCGTGAGTCAGAACTGACCCATAGCTGACCCTCCAGTGGGTTTTCAGATGCAGTTAATCACACAGAAAGAGATTGATTGCCCATCCTTCTCCTGAGGAACAGCTGGTAGATTTGAACTGTGTGCCTTTGGGATTGCAGTGCAGAGCTTGATACTGCCAGCTGTTTCATCTTACTTGGATCTACAGTCAACATCCTTGGTGCCAGAAGTCAAGAAATCAAACATGGATTGGACTGAGACAATCAGTTGTCAAGGACCCCTCCAAGCTGCTGAGGAGCAATTATGTCAGTTTAAAAACTAAGGTGCACCTGATTTAAATGGTGAGCTTTTTTATTTCTATGCATTTGAATGTTGAATAGTGAATAAGGATGACAGAGATGACTAGATGCTTTGGAATTGTGCTGGAGAAAAGTACTGAATAGACTGCAAAAAGAATATCTTGGAGAAACTGCAGACAGAGTGCTCCTTGGAGATAAACTTCAACTCACGTAGTTTGGGTATGTTGTTAGGTGGGGCCATGCCATGGAAAGGGACATCATGCTTGGAAATGCAGAGGGTCAGTAAAGGAGAGAAGACCCTCGACATGATGGATTGACACAATGACTGCAGAACTGGGCTTAGGTATGTCAGAGATGCCGAGGATGGCACGGGATAGGACAGGGTTCGATCTGTTGTTCACAGGGCTGCTCTGAATCATACTTGACAGCGCCTAACAACAAAAACTCATTGTGCATGGTTCAAATCCACCGGATGCTCTGCTGGAGAAGGAGGGCCAATCTCCCTCCTCCTGTACCAGTCAGATCCAATTTTACGGTACACACACACACACACACACACACAAAATTATAAAATAAAATTTAAAAAAAACTTCATTGTGAAGCTCTGAGAAATGCAATAAAACATACAGCTTCTCTGTCTGTCTGGGAATTCTCTAACAATTTGTTTTCATCTTAGAGTCTGTGTTTCTCCTAAGAAATTCTTCCCTGAAGAATAACATTTAACTTGAAGCCTGAAAGCTGAAGAGGAGTTAGCCACAGAAAGGGCCAAGAGAGGAGCACTCTGTGTGGAGGGAGCACAGAGAGCAGGTGGAAGGCAGCAGAGATTGGCAAAGACCAGGGAAGGATTCAGGATGTTACCTGAAATGGAAGGATTTTAGAGTGGAGAGTGGCATATTGAACTTTACATTAAGCAAAGTCATTTCCACTTTGTGAAAATAGGGAGGAGGGGAAGGATGAAAGAGAAAAGGCCAGCTGGGGCTACTTTTCATAGCTGAGGTGAGGGTGAATGGTAATGTGGACAATTTATGCTGGCATTGGCGATGGAAAGATTTGTAAACATATTTTTTTAAAAAAGAAGAAAGTTTTGTTTTACCATCACTGCATGCCCAGAAATTGTATTAAAACCCTAGTGGGAATTTGGAGCAGAAATTGTAACTCAATATTACATAAAGAATATTTTCATTTTAATTACTAAAGCTTCCTGATGGACGTTAACAAGAGATTTATGAAGATCCTCACAAAATGAAGATTGAAGCACACTTAATACTTATTTAGTCCTTTTTTCACCTCTTGCATACACATTTTTATTTTCACTTGTACCCAACTTTTGTGGTGTAATGTTGTTATGTGCCATTGAGTCGCCTGCAACTCATAGTGACTCTATGTACGATAGCTCTGAATGCTACCCTATCCTGAGCCAGTATCATTAGCCTATTTAATGAACCAGGAAATAGTAGAAAGGAGGTGGAATAGTGCTGGGAAGACCACATAGCTACAAAGTGATATTTGAGTTCAGATTAGTGTCTAGTGCTCCTGACTCTACACTCAGCCATCTTTCCATGATACACTCCTGTCTTGCCATGCTTACCATTCAGAAGTTGTTATTTTAAAAATATACAGTAGTGGGAGCATCATTGTTTGATCCTCACAGTTCAGAATCAAGCAGGAGCATCAAATAACTTGGTTTGTTAAGTGGATCAGGGTATGGTATAATAGAAGGAACACATAAAAATCAAGATGCTTCAATTAGCTTTTCTGTAAAATGGGATAAGAAAATCAGTCTTACTTTTCTCAGAATGTCATATAAAGATAAGACATGTGAAAATGTTTCTAAATGTCTGTTGTTAAGTGCTATCAAGTAGAGTGTGTGACCCATAGCAACCCTATGAACAACCATCTGCCCCCTGCCCTATCCTGTGCCATCCTCACACTTCTGACACATTGTTGTTGTTGTTATGTGCCGTCGAGTCGCCTGCGACTCATAGTGACCCTATGTAAAACAGCCCTAAACTCCGCTCTGTCCTGTGCCAATCGCACTGTCTCTGACACTCCCATCCCAATTATCCCAGTCAC
>NW_006399759.1:8664311-8697880 GCF_000299155.1 Elephantulus edwardii
AATTCTTCCCTGTGCTTTGGCTTCTCTGCGCTCCAGTGCAATTTTCAGAGTATCTTCTGACATTCATTTTGGTCTTTTCTTCCTCTTCTGACACATTAGAGCCCATTTTACAGCCGTCACTATCTCAATCCCTCTGGTTGGGGGGGTGGTCTTTCTCTTCACAGACCCTCCACCATTCAAAGTATTATGTCCCTGTCCAAGGAATAGCCCATCCTATCAACATATCCAAAGTATGTGAGGTGAAGCTTTATCATCTTTGCCTCCAAGGACATATTTGTTTATTCTTTTGGCAGTCCGTGAAATGTTCACTACTCTTCTCCAACACCACAGCTCAAAGGCATCTGTTATTCTTCTGTCATCCTCATGCATAAGAAGTGATCAGAAGGACCATGGCCTGAATGAGGTGCACCTTAGTCCTCAAACTGACATCATTGCTCCTCCAAAATTTGGAGAGGTCACTGACTGCAGGCTTCCCCAGTGCAGTACGTCTCCTTATTTCCTGACTGCTGGTACCAAGGGTGTTAATTTTGTATCCAAGTAAGATGAAGTTGACAGTTTCAATCTTTTCTCCATCTATCAGGGTGTTGCCTATTGGCCCAGTGGTAAGAATTTTTGTTTTCTTGATGTTGAGATGTAATCTATATGGAAGGCTGTATTCTTTGATCTTCTGCAACAAGTGCTTCAAGACTTCCTCACTTTCAGCAAGCAAGATTGTGTCATCTGCATTACCCAGGTTATTGATAAGTCTTTCCTCTGATTTTCATGCCACATTTTTCTTCGTACAATCTAGCTTCTCATATAATTTGCTCAGCATACAGACTAAGTCGATATGGAAAGAGAATACAACCCTGACACACTCCCTTCTTCATTTTAAACCGTGTAATATTCCTTTAATCTGTTCATGCAATAACTTCTTGGTCTACTAGGTATAGATTTCACATGAGCACAATTAAGTACTCTGGTATTCCCGTTCTTCTCAAGGTTAGCCACAACTTGTTATTGTCCACACAGTCAAATGCCTTTGAATCAACAAAGCATAAATAGACATTCTTCTGGCATTCTTTACTTTCAACCAGAATCCATTTGCCATCAGCAATGATATCCCTGGTGCCCTGGCCTCTTCTAAATCCTACTTGATTACTGGCAGTTCCCTATCTATGTATTGTTCTGTTTTTTAATGTTCTTCAGAGGTATTTTGCTTCCATTTATTATTAATGATATTGTGTGATAGTTTCCACATTCTACTGAATCACCTTTCTGGGGAATGGGAACAAATATATATAGACCTCTTCTAATCCATTGGCCAGATAGCTGTCCTCCAAATTTCCTGGCATGGACTAGTGAGCTGCATCTGTTAGCTGAAACAAGTCAATTGGTACCTCATCAATTCCTGGGGCCTTACTTTTGGCAATGCCTTCAATTCAGCTTCACCTTCTTCCCTCATTATCATGGCTCCTACTCATATGGTACATTTTCTGAAATTTTTCAGTGTCAGTCAGTTCTCTTTGGCACAGAGACTCTGTATTCCTTCCATTTTCTTTTGATGTTTCCTGGGTCATTCATCATATTGTCCATTGCATCTTTTGATACTGTGACTCAAAGCTTAAATTTGGTTTTCAATTCTCTCAGCTTCAGAAATGCAGAGTAAGTTCTTCTCTTTTTGGTCCCCAGTTCCAGCTCTCTGCACATTCTATTGTAATACCTTGCTTTGTCTTTTCAAGCTGACCTTCTATTCCGCTCTTTTCCTTCAACATGTTTCCCTTTGTTTTGGCTTCTAGTGTAATTTTCAGAGTCTCTTCTGACATCCATTTTGGTGTGGTTGTTTTTTTTTTTTTCATTTCTCCTCTATCTTTATAATGATCTTTTGCTCTCTTCATGGGATGATATCCTTGATATCATCCTACGACTCATCTGGTCTTTGATCATTTGCTGTATAATGCTTGAAACCTATTTTTTAAATTATTTCGAAATTCAAGTGGAATAAACTAAAGATCGTGTTTTAGTTCTCATTGACTTGTTTTCATTTTCTTCTGCCTCAGTTTGAACTTGCACAAGAGTAATTGATAATCTGACCCACAGTCTGCCCCTGTCCTAGTTTTATTATTTTTTTAGATGGGAATGGAAGCATTTATTATTTTTCTCAAATTGTGGAAATTACTCAATTTGACTTACATGCCAAAATATTACTTACTGATTTTGCATTTGTGAAAGTCTCCACTAGATTATGACTTTTAATGATCTTTCAGGGGAGGACTGATTTAATTTTATTATTGCAAGTGAGAGTTTTGGGGTTACAAGGCTTTCAAAGTTTTTTTCCTCTAAGTAGTCATTTTCTTTGCAACTACAACACCAACTTTCAGATGAGATCTTTGTTTAGTAACGCCAATAGGCTTTTATTTTTCAGGGTGATGGATACACAATGTGAATGAAGAATAGTGTGAAACACAATATATACAAACTTGTATGCAAACCAATAATTTTTTTTTAAAATAGAGAGAAACCAAATAAGTTTTCCATAGTTACTGTTCCCTCATATTGATTTGCCCAGAGGATCCAAGAATTCCACTGTTTCCCTTTCATACTAGATATTTCTACCACTTTATTAAAAGATGACAAACCTCTCCTTCAGTCCTCCCCTACTAGTTTTGACTGCTGATATTGAGCTTCTCCAAGATCCTTCCAGATATAGTCATTCTGATTCCTGTGTGATTCAGGTGAGGTCAATGTGTATAATTGCTATTTGTATTATTTTTAGAAAAGGTATTTGCAATGAGTAAATAATTGAAAATGCAAAATTTGATCATTCTCTTTCCAGTAGAAGTCCAGTAGATCCATTATGTATGCCTTTGTGATTAACAGTCTTTTGAGGGCTGGGAGCTTCATATTTAAAGCAGTTGCTATTTGGAAGGTAGGCCTTTTTTATTTTACAGTCAGTTGGGGACTGGGAGCCTCTTGTTTAAAGCAGTTAGGAAGCTCTAAGATTCTAAGATACTATAAATAAACCTAATATGAGTTTTCAAAATCTTTTGTTTACAGTAAAGAAATAACCTAGTTACAGTTGCCATTGAGTTGAGAAGTCTTTTTTGTGATGACTATGTGTCAGAGTAGAACTGTGTCCAGGAGGTTTTCAGTGGTGGGTTTTTGAGAAATAGATTACCAGGCCTTTCGTCCAAGATGGCCCTGGGTGAGTTAGAACCACCAATTGTTCAGCTAGCAACTCCTTTTCTCAGAATAAAGTAACTTATATCACAAAAATATAAACGCCACAAAGACTACGATTTTGTATTGTTTACTGTTTAATTCCCTACTTATAGTGCATGATGCATGATGGCGCATAAAAATACTAAATAAATAGCTGGATCGTATGTCATGAGATTTCTAGAAATAGTTATCTACCTCTCCCCTTCTAATTTATTTATTTTCTTAGCCTTCAGAGAAGAATATAAGTGGTGTCCCTACAGTTTTCTAAAGTCTCCACTAGATGTCAGGCATATTTTCTTGGTCATTTAATTGTGTTCCTTTTCTGATGAGAATAACAAGATTCCTCAAATAAATCTCATGGCCTGTATTTAAAACACAGCCAATTTGCTTAACACCATTCCAGCAATTTTTTTTTCCTAAATCTCTGAGCGAAATTAACTGTTTCTTTGGTTTGTAACATTTTTATAAAATTAGTAGTCTCTGATCATCTTTCTACTGTCTTATTTGAACCCATTTTGCTGTTAGTTAAGCTTTAAATGTCTACTAAGTGAGTCCTTATATCTAATTTCTCTAATTAGTGGTTGATTGACTTCTATTTCTGTTTGTTTATCTCCAAGAGAAAACAAACTTCCTGATACTGGCTTAGTGTGTATCTTTCTCTTAGTCTCAGTAAAGGAAAGCATGCACAGTCCCACCCACCGTACTGGTTAGTTAGATATTAAAGAAGATTGGCAAACTACAGTCCTTGAGCCATGTCCAGCCTGTCTTACCTTTTTCAGTAGCCCGTGATCAGAATGATGGGGATAGGTGTGTTGGAGATGGTGATATTGGCACAGGATAGGGCAGAGTTTAGGGCTGTTGTACAGAGGGTCGCTATGAGTCGCAGGCAACTCAACGGCACATAGCCACAACAACAGTGGCTGAAAAGAATGAAAAATAACAATGATACATGAAATTCAAGTTTCAGTGTCTATATTGAAGTCCTGTTGGAAGGTGCCTCACCTACTCATTTATATGTTCTCTGCAGCTGCTTTTGGGCTGTAGCAGCAGCTTTCTGGGGACCAGGGTTCCAGAGCCCTTATTTGCATTATGTTGTTAGATGCAGCTGGTGAGTCTTCAGTGGCTCACAGTGACCCTAGGAACAGCAGATCAGAGCCTGGCTGTGTCCTGCATTATCCTAATCTCTGACATACTTACAGTCACTGTATTGATCTGTCTAGTTAGGCATCTTCCCTTTCTCTGACCCTCTGCCTTTCCCAGAATACCTCCTTTCTCCAAGGATTGGTCCTTCCTGACAACATGCCGAACGTGTGTGAGACCACGCCTCACCATCTTTGCCCCCTAAAGAGCACCCTGGTTTCATTTCCTCCAAGGTGGACTTGGTTTTGCTTTAGTCACTTTGTAAGATAGTCAGCACTCTTAGTGAACACTATTCAGAGGCATCAATTCTTTGGCCATCGTTATTTGCCCAACCTTATAGCAATATTTTAATGGCTATTTTTGTACTGCTCTTCTGTTTATATATAGGCTTAGAAGCTATGCATACATTACTTTGAACTTATCTAAAAAAAAAAATTCTCTGTTGATTTTATCCTATACCAAACTCATAGATTTATTACTACTACTACTACTATTGCTATTATTTTACTTTACACAGCTCTGTTTTAAACAGCTCCACTTTCAGGACTCGTTAACATTTTCTTATAGTGTGATGGTTCTGCCTGCTTTAGTTTTTATATTTTTTTACCTACTTTATTTTTATTCATAATAACTTTAAGTGGCTAAATACATGTTCACCAAAACAAGAATAATATAAGACCCTTTGTAACATTTTGAAAGAAGAAGCCTGACTTCAGTTAGTTATTAAAGCACACAATTCTGACGTTTCTTTTAAAAGGATGTATGGAGTCTGGAGATGAAAATGGCTTTTGTGACAGGGGTGCTTCTGGCTACTTGTCCTCTGACAAATCAAATAACCCTTTGCTCACAAGGGGTGGTGGTGTTGTTGTGTTACGGAGCTAAATTTGGGGTTACTAGCTTTATTATAGTCTGCACATTGCGGAATGTTACAGAATTTTTGATACTGATAAATTTCCCTGGGTTGAAATGACTATCTTACACAAGAATTTGCTGAATGTGTATGGTGAGCAAGGCCCGTGCTCATTGCTAAAGATAGAGTCTTGTTTGAGGAGAGTGATGAGATTGTCCTTCATCCCCTCTCCTTTGACACACTGGGGGAATCTGATGTGTTCTGCTCAATTGGAAGGAGGATCAGATTCATTCTGCATGACTTGGTCTCCTGCAGCTAAACCTATTTGGAAGATTATAATTTTGAGTGCTTTCTGACAGATAAATATCATCTTTTTTATTCCTTCTGGTAAATATGGTGTCAAAGCATCTCATATAGTGTAGTATAACAATTTGAGAAACCTCAACAGTGGTGAAATAATCCGTTCATCAGTGGACCATGAGGCACCTGAATTTTGGAGTTCACATCACACAGCACCAACAGCAGTCATCATTTGACCTTTGCAAAAAGAGAAGTTGTTTTTATTCTCATGTTCATCAGGCCATGCCTTGGAAGACTTCTGTGCTTCTCTGTTTTGGATCACTTTAATCAGTATTAGTGCTTTAATAGGATTTTGGACTCATTCATAAACACTCCTTAGTCTTTTCTCTAGGTTTGCTTATTGTATGCATTCTTTAATGCATCTTTCATAGCTTGTCCCCAAACTGTGCAATACTTGAGTTGTTATTCTGTTCCCTTCCCATCAGGTGTTACATGAGGACAAAATGCCTGCAAAATTCCCGTTCTGTCTCAGTCCACACTGTTCGGTGTAGTGCCCCGGGTGGTGCAGGGTGTGAAGGGGAAGCTCAGAGCTCTCTGATGATTCTCCGGTGATAGGTGAGGTTTGAACAGGCTGATTGCAATGGAACATATTTGGAAGATCATGACACTTGAGCCCTCTCTGACAGATAATTATCATACTCTGACAGCCAGGTCACAGCCCATCTGATACAGATTCTATCCTGTATTTTGCTGTGATGCTTTGCAATACAGGGTTATCTCAGAGCCTTCAGCTTCACTGGGCCCTCATCTGGCTATTGTCCACATGCTTCCATTTCAGGCTAAAAGTCCCAGATAATCGTTCTCTTTTGATTCCAAAGATTACAGCTCCTTTCTAGCCATGGAAGGATATCTCTCCAAGATGAAAAAGCACAGAGAGCATTAACACCAAGAGTCATACATATATTACAGAAAGTGGTCTCCACAATAAGAGAATTTTATTTTCAAGCTTGTGCGTGTTGGGGGGGGGCTCGCACACATTCACGTGTGTGCGTATGTGTCTGTCAGCCTGCTAACTGATAGGGCAGCAGTTGGAATCCACCAGCCACCCCGTGAGATAACGATGACTGTGTCATCCTGGAAAGATGTACAGCTCGGGAGTCCAGTGGAGGGTCCCTGTGAGTGGGCACAGGCTCAGCAGCTGGGGCGTTTGGTTTCTCTCTGTGTGCTACCAAGGACTGGTCACGTGGTGAACAGATGGGTTGGACGGTAAGGAGAAACAGCGTCGTTCAGTACAGCAGAACTCAGAAGCATCCGTTTAATCCTGTTGTTTGTTGTTGTTGATTGCCGTCAAGTCCAGCATGGCTCATAGCCAAGTCTAGCATGGCTTATAGTGACCTCATGAACAAAAGGCCTGAAGCCTTTCTATAACTATCACCATTTATCAAAGGTCATAGAATTCCCAGAGGCATGTTGTTTAGGAAGTGGATGTCACTCCTGCTTCCATTATGTGTATTACAGTTAACAATCTGGAACATGAAGTGAAAAACTGATCAATTATGGGGAAGAGGGAAAGAGATTAGGAAAGGTTTACATATGGGTCAAATAACTGTGGAGGGTTGACAGGAACAGGTGGGGAGGGAGGGAGAGGAGAAACTAGTGAATAGATGGGTTGGGTGAAGAGACAGGCAGGGTACAGAGGATTTTTTTTATAAGATGTTGTAAATAATGGCATAGCACAATTATAGTTAACATTATGAACTAAAATCTATAGTACAGTTTTAATGGAAACCAATTTGAAAAAGAAATTTTAAAAAAGAATTTTAAATTCTCAAAGACACTAGACTTTCTGAAACTTTTTAGAGTGGATGAACCTCGAAAACTTTTGCCTTAAAATAATCTTCAAACCTTAAACCAGTGGGCAGGGAGAAAAATGCAACAATGAATGAACAGAAATCAAAGTCTCTATAAAATGTTCATTAAAATTAATAATAAAAAAACAAAACAAAACAAAAACTCCTTAAACCAACAGCCACAGACAATCAACTAAATTACAGCTCTTCTCCCACCACTGCCTCTGTTGCCGCAGATTGTTCCAGCTGTCTTTTAAGTAAAGTCCAGGTTCTTTTATTCTATAATTTGATATCAACTTTTAAAAAGGGATTCATAAACCTTAAACCAGAGAAAACCTCTGAAGTCTTATTAAAGTGAACAACCGGTTTAAAAGATTTTTATAAGTCAGCCTTTAGCATTATGCTCTTTTAAGAACAAGCCAGATAGGATCAAATAGACAAAAGAAAATCATAAGATTAGAGAGGAACCTTCCTAGCAGTGGGTTTATGCTAATGAAGGCAAGCCAGCTCCAGGAGGAGAGTGAGAATAGTCCAGCTCAAAGAGTGCAGTCAGTGTCACTGAATTGTTCCGGTAGGAACTGCTTGTTGAACTGGTGTGCGTTGCTGTGTATATACCAAACAGAAACAAATAAAACAGGCAGAAAGCACCGGAGCTGGAGTCCGACCGACCTAGATTCCCTTTCTGATCCAACATTCCAGCTTTGTGGTCTTGGTCCTTCATTCTCTTGACGTCTTTCTCAAAGTTAGGAGGATTAAGTGGACTAATACACATACCTGCTTGGTCCAGTGTCCAGCCCAAAGCAAATACTCAGTACATGCCAGCCACAACCTAGTAGTCAACTCAGCACATTACTGTCAAGTAAGAACAGACTCGCAGCTGACCCTCCAGCAAGTTTTTAGAGGTTATAAATCACAGGGGAGGAGAATGTGCATCTTACAAAGCTACTGGTTCAAAACCAGAACTGGATTCAAATCACCAGAGAGACACCATGTTTGGTTTAGGAGAACCCTTGGGAAATCTGCGGAAAGAGGATCCGCGGAGAGGTGGGGCAAATCCCCCCTGACCCGGCATCAGTTAATGCTAAGAAGGTAATTATTTACGGGTGCCTGTGCCTCAGGTCCTCTGAGCAGCACCCTCCCACCAGGACGTGACTCACTCTCTTTACCAGTAGCACACTCTGCTTTCCATTTTCATTTGCATGCATAAACTCCCAACTTGTTTTTGAAAGTAACTACTCCGTCTTACGGTCCTACTAGCAGGGCATGAGAGTTCCAGTTTCTTCCCATTCTCACAAGCATTTGATGCATTGTTATTCTTTTGTAGTATATTCATATTCACATACTCATTGTTATTATGACGAGGATCTCTAGTGGTGTAGTGTGTATAGCACATTGTTCTACTAGCCAAGAGGTTGTCCATTTGAATCTACCAGCTGCTCTGAGGGAGAAAGATGGCCAGTCGTCTCTAAGGTTTATAGCCTCAGATATGCATTTAGAGGGTTGCTATGTCTAGCAGTAAGGGGTGAGGTGAGGTGAGAGTGATGCTGGCTTCAGTAGTTACAGTTTTGAATCATCCTGACTTAGCCTTTGAGTCTCAGTAGTTTAACCATGATGTAGTGATGATGTCATCCCTCATTTGGGGATCAGCAGTGCTCATCCTCCATTTTCACATAACACAGATTTCCACACAATAATTTCCTGGTCTTTGGAACCTAACCATGTCGCCGAATGAGTGAGAAATAAGAAAAATGCTAATTTAAACCACAGTCAGATACCACCTGACAACCAGTCTCTCTTGCTCCCATCAAGTCAGAAAACTGACTCATCGTCAGCCCTTCAGTGGGGTTTCCCCAAGGCTGTGAATCTCATGGAAGGAGATTGCCCATTTCTCTCCCATGCAGTCACTTGTAGATTTGAACCACCAGGAAAGTGCGACCTTTGCTTAGCAGAGCAGCTCCGTATGGACTATGCTGCCAGAGTGCCCTGGATATCTGGCTTGTTGTTTGTCCCGTGGAGGTGGAACCACTTGTTGCTCTCCCTGCAGCAGGCTTTCAGAGGCAGAAAGTGGCACAGAAAGACACTGCCCATCTTTCTACTGTGGATCAGCTGGTGCATTTGAACTGTGACTCTGGGTGGGCAGTGTAATGTCCTTACCACTAAGCCACCAGAACTCCCTTGACATCCAAGAGATAACGAAACGGGAAACACCAAGCACTGGTGAGGGTGGGGAAGATTGCATACACCATATTTTGTTTCGTTATGCAGTTGGTAGCTAGGTGAATTGTTTACAGTTTGTGACTATTATGAATAACACTGTTAAAGCATTTGTAGACAAATTGGTTTGGTTTTTTTTTCTTTTATCTTGGTTACATACAAAATTCAGTAAGTTCTAATAACATTGTTTTTCACACCAAACCTTTCCCCTTTTCTTTACCCACCAAATTGTGTGACCCTGTTATTAAGCCCCCTTGCCTCAGATTCTCATATTCTTTTTACAATAAGGGTCTTATACTGTCTATGTCTTTATGAGACTGAGTTCGCTCAGCACAATGCTCTCCAGTAGATAAGTTTTGTGTAAATATATGTTTCACATCTTTTGCTTCTATGCCTAGGGACAGAATTGGTGACTTATGTGGAAACTCTGTGTTTCACATTTTAAGGAATTGCTGAACTGTTTTTTCAAAGTGGCTGCAGCATTTTACATTCTTGTTAACCACCATAAGAGAGTTCAAGTTTTTCACATACCAACTTGAACCATCCGAACTGATGGGCTAATAATATTTGGCAAAATTCGTCCTTCATTCGTGATTTAATTTTTAAATATCACAATAGGACCACAGGGATGCTCCCTCAACATAGAAATCATATGAGTGCTGCCAGACATGACTGCCATCACAGTTAAAGGTGAGAGGCTGGACACTTTTAATCTCAGGAACAAGACAAAGATAATTGTTGCCAACATCTGTATTAACAATTCTGCTGTAGTTCGAGATAGTTGTTCTTTTTATGTGCTGTCGAGTCACGTGCAACCCATAGCAACCCTATGTACAACAGCTCTGAAGCCTACCCTGTCCTGAGCCTGTCTCATTGACTCTGACACACCAACCCCCGTTGCTCCAGTTACTGTATCAATCTATCTCATCCAGAGTCTTTCTCTTCTGCACTGTCCCGCTACCCTTCTGAGCATGATGTCCTTCTCCAAGGACTGGTCCCACCTGGTCACGTGCCCAAAATATGTGAAACGGAGGTTCAGAATCCTAGCCTCCAAAGAGAAACTTGGTTTCACCCTCTCCAAAATAGACTTATTTTTTTTCTTGTCAGTCCATGGTAAGTTCAAGATTCTTCTCCAGCACCACAGCTCAAAGGCATCAATTCTTCTTCTGTCATCTTTAGTCACTGTCCAGCTCTCTGATGCATAGCAAGTAATTGTAAAGACCATAACCTGGACCAGGTGCACCTTAGTCTCTAGACTGACATTGACGCTTCTCAGTACTCTGGAGAGGTCCCTGGCAGCTGATTTCCCCAATAAAATTCATCTTTTGATTTCCTGTCTGCTGGTGCCAAGTGTGTTGATTGTAGAGCTGAGCAAGCTGTAATTGTTTAATAACCTCAGTCTCTTCACCATCTATCATGGTGCTACTGATTGGTCTGATGGTGAGAATCTATGTTTTTTTGAAAAAAAAATTTATTCTGATTTATTTACAAAATTTGAATACATTGTTTTTCACAAAAGATCCTTCCCATTTCCTTCACCACCACCCCCCCAATCCAATTGTGCAATTGTTCCACTCTGGAAGGCAGTTTGGTGCTTCCTCAAAAAGCTGAACTAGAAATTCTGTATGACCCAGCTATTCCATTGCTTGGAATATACCCCAAGAAAATGAGAACTAGGGTTCAAACGGAAACTTGTACACCAGTATTCATAGCAGCATTATTTACCATAACAAGAACATGGAAAAAGCCCAGATGTACAACCACAAACAAATGGATTGAAAAGTTGTGGTACATTCATGATGGAATACTACACAGCACGCAGGAGGAATGATTTAGTAAATTACTACCTAACTTGGGAGAGACTGGAGAGCATTATGCTGAGTGAACTAACTCAGTCCCATAAGAACAAATACTGTATAAAACTATTATTGTAGAATGAGTGTGAGGATCCAAGGGGAGGAGAGGGTAGAAATAGAGGACAGGTGAGGCAGGAGGGTGTTAATCACAGAATCTTTGTCTTCTGGATGTTGAGTTTCAATCTATATTGAAGACTACAGTCCTTGACCTTCTGCAGCAAGCACTTCATGTCCACCTTGTTTTCAGCATGCAAGGTTGTGTCATCTAAATAACATAGGTTTTTGAATCTACAATTCTGATGCCACATTCCTCCTCATAAAGCTCAGCCTCCTAAATGATCTGTTCTGAATATAGATTGAAAAGGTATGGAGACAGGATAAATCCCTGATACACTCCTTTCCTGATTTTGAACCATGCAGTGTTTCCTTGCTCTTTTCTGAGAACTGCTTCCTGGTCCAAGTATGTTGCTGTTGTTATGTGCTGTCAAGTCTCTTGCTTCTCATAGCGACCCTATGTACAACAGCTCTAAACTCTGCTCTGTCCTGTGCCAGTCTCACTGTCTCTGACACTCCCATCCCTATTGCCCCAGTCACCAAATCAGTCCACCTCCCAGAGGGCCTTCCCCTCCTGCATCTGCCCTCCACCCTCCCAAGCATGATGTCCTTCTCCAAGGATCAGTCCCTCCTTACAGTGACCAAAGTATGTCAGACGAAGTCTCAGAATCCTTGCCTCCAAGGAGCAGCCCAGTTTAACCCTCTCCAGGATAAATCTGTTTGTTTTCTTAGCACTCCATGGTAACCTCAGCACTCTTCTCCAACACCAAAGCTCAAAAGATCAATTCTCCTTCTATCCTCCCTGGACATTGTCCAGCTCTCTGATGTATAACAAGTGATTGCAAAGACCATGGCCTGTACCAGATGCACCTTAGTCTCCAGAGACACACCATTGCTCTTCAGTACTTTAGAGAGGTCCCTAACAGCAGACTTTCTCATCGCAATGCATCTTTTCATTTCCTGGCTGCTGGTGCCTGTTGATTGTGAAGCCAAGCAGACTAAAGCTGTGAACGATCTCAATCTCTTCACCATCCATCCTGATGCTGCCACTTGGTCCAGTGGTGAGAATCTTTGTCTTCTTGACATTGAGTTTCAGTCCATATTGAAGGCTGCAGTCCCTGACCCTCTGCAGCAAGTGCTTCTTCAGGTATAGGTTTCACATAAGCATGGCCAAGTGTTCTGGGATTCCAATCTTCCTCAAGGTTACCCACAATTTGTTGTGATCCACACAGTCAAATGCCTTTGCATAGTCAATGAAACACAGATGATAGATGTTTCTCTGGTGCTCTTTGCTTTCTGTCGAGATCCATGTGACATTGGCAATGATGTCTTTAGTGCCATGATCTCTTCTAAACCCAGCTTGTATTTCTGGTAGTTCTCTATCAATGTACTGTTCCAGTCATTTTGGATAATCTTCAGCAGGATTTTGCATGTGTGTGATATCAGTGATGTTGTTCGATAATTTCCACACTCTCAGTTCACCTTTTTTTTTTTTTAATGGGAATAAATCTGAATCTCTTCTAGATTGCACCATAAGAAAAGATAAAAACAAGTTAAACATTTTGGGGGAAAAGATTTAAATTCTTCAAAGACAGACAGTATGATTGTCTAGGTAGAAAATATTGAAGAATCTAGAATCTACAAAATAAGTTGGTAAGACTAATAAAATTACCACTCGTGCACTATGCAAGTCAATATAAAATGAATTCTGTTTCTGTATACTAACAATCTGTTTAAAATTTTTAAAAATTAATATAATTTGTAGTATCTCTGGTAGCCTAGTGGTAAGAAGCTGTGATGCAATCCCAGAGGCACACGGTTCAAATCTGCCATCAGCTCTGCGGGAGAAAAATGGGCAGTCTCTTCCTGTGCTATTTACTGCCTCTGAAAATCTTCTGGAGGGTCAGCTATAGGTCAATTCGGACTTTATGGTACACCACCTCAACAACAACCCCTTACTTACAGACCATTTCTTCCAAATCTACTATTCCAACTATTTTGTGCATTACCTGTGTACATCTGACATAATGAATGCTGAAGCGTGAGGCAAGAGTACTATTGGCTATGATGGTTAAGATTGTCAGTGTGGGTAGGCAGTGATTCCCAGGGGGTTTGGCAGGGATGTATGGAGTAATTTGACAGTTACATGATAACATAGTCATCTTCCTTCTATGCCTAATGCTGATTTTCTTATATTAACCCGCTCATTGGAACCTAAGCATGGCAATAAGTGAGAAGTGGGTATATAATGAAATATTATGTAAGATCAGGACACTGAAAACTACACATTGCTAAAAATAGTATACAGATTAAAGAAGATCTAGTCAAATGAGACCTTTGTTAAATACCATGTTCATAAATTGGAAGATGAATGGTCTACTGCTTATTTTACCCTAAGACTAGTTGTGTGCCTCTCATATTTGACACTCAATATGGGTCCTATTTAACAGCGTTTTCTCCTAGATGTTAGAATTAGTTTTAGTAATACCATGATGAAATCATCATGATCATTATGATAATCTATAATTGTTGTTGACATGTGACATTGAATTGACTGAG
Organism: Elephantulus edwardii; assembly: GCF_000299155.1. Taxonomy (NCBI): domain Eukaryota; kingdom Metazoa; phylum Chordata; class Mammalia; order Macroscelidea; family Macroscelididae; genus Elephantulus; species Elephantulus edwardii. The sequence goes on from NW_006399759.1 coordinate 8,678,336, forward strand.
ACTCTTAGCAACTCTATGAACAGTAGCCCTGTTGTTGTTGTTATGTGCTATCAAGTCACCTTCAATTCACAGCGACCCTGTGCCCAGCAGCTCTCGAGCCTGCCCTGTCCTGAGCCAGGCTACTGACTCCAACACACCTACCCCACTTACTACAGTTAGGGTGTCAGTTCATCTCACCTAGAGGCTTCCTCATCTGAACTGACCCTCCCTATAGTTATATAATTCTAATTATTATATATTGTCATTAATAATAGTAGTTTATATTTATATTCTTAATTGTAAATATTTATAATTATTAATAATTTATAGAATATGAATTTATTGAAATAATAATGGATAGTAAAGAAATAATAATTTGACCCAGCAATTCCACTACTGGGAATATACCCTAAAGAGACCATAACCGACATCCAAGCAGATATATGCACACCCATGTTTATCACGGCTTTGTTCACAATAGCAAGGAGTTGGAAACAACCTAAGTGCCCATCAACAAATGAATGGATAGAGAAGCTGTGATATATTCACACAGTGGAATACTATGCTGCCTTGAAAAACAAGGAACTCATGAAATATTATTCAAAAGAGGACATTATGCTGAGTGAAGTATCTCAGTCACAAAAGGACAAATACTGCATGGTACCACTGTTGTAGAATGAGGCTGACATCAGGGTGGAGGTAAGTCTGAGAAAAACTGGATAAATTGTGTTTACTGCATTGAAGCCAATGAGGGAGAGAACAGTTTAAAAGTAATATATTTTAGGGCATTATGATTATCATAAGAGTTTGGAATGAGGGTTACAGAGTGGAGTATACTAGGGGTAAGGGTGAGAGGGTGTGGGGGGGATTGTATACCAATGAAGGAGTTTTCTTTTGCTTTTAAAGAAGAGCGAACTGGAGGTGGGGGTGGGGTGGGCAGGGAGAAAAGTGCAACAATGAATGAATGGAAATCCACAATCTCTGCAAATGTTCATTGAAATTAATAATAATAAAAATGTAAAGATGGGATTATAATAGGCATAAATCAATGATAATCAGTCTTACAATGTATACCAATTATTGTATAAAACACAAAATATAGGTAAAAAAGAATAAAAATTCTTATTGAATTGTGTACAATCATGCAAGTAAAATAAATGTTGTAGGACAAATAAGAAGGAAGCAACTCTATTTCATCAGTAATTTTTATATCTACCTGGTGGTTAAGCAAGGAACCCAAGCAATGTAGTGCATAAAGTGTTGGGTTGCGAATCAAAAGATTGGTGGTTTGAATTTAGCAGCCACTAAAAGTTGGCAGGGCGCTCTGGTGGGTTAATGGCAAGAAGCTGCTTTGCAATCCCAGAGCCACATGGTTCGAATTCACCAGTTGCTCCACAGAAGAGGGATGGGCAGGCTCCTCCTGTGCGATTAATTGCTTCTGAAAATCTTCCAGAGGGTCAGCTGAGTCAGTTCCACCTTGATGGTACACAACAAAAGATGGGCTGTCGCCTTTCCATAAAGATTTACAGCCTTGGAAACTCCGTGGAGGGTCGCCATGAGCCAGATTCAGCTTGTTGGCATTAAGTTTGTTTTGGTAAAGGTTAAGCCTTAAGGAAAGGCCAATCATTTGAATCCACCAGCAGTATGTCCTTCAGGATAAGAAAGCTGGCAGCCTGCTCCCTCCAAGTTCTCTCTTCTGTGGGATCTCTAGAATTATCTGGGTGGCACAACAAAAATTTGAACCTTCAGCAACCATTTGGTTGGTTTTTTGCTTTGGGTTTTTTAAAATTATTTTTATTTTATATTGGTTTTCATATAAAATTAATATACATAGTGTTTCATTTGTATACATTGTGTTTCACACTTCCCTTCATTCACATTGTGTTTCATACAATCATTCCCATACTTCACGTTTTATAAAATTAATCCCCATTGATCCATGCCCACCATTACCCTGCCTTTTCAGGTCCCCACTGGATCTTAATGACCATTTTGATATAGTAATATTTTTTATAAATAACTTCCAAATAACGGGTAGCCTAGGTTTTACTTTTTTTAAAATGGATTCTTTTCCTACATTTTTATTGTGAGTTTTACCGTAAGTTTCTATAATTTTAAAAATTATAATCCATTCTTAAGATATTCTTAAACCCTCTATAGAGTGTATGACTGGGAAATACATCTCCTCTCTAATAGATCTTGTTCTAAAGTGACATTTGAAAACACCATAAAATCTTATAAAAAGTGAGGCTTACAGGCAATAATTTTAACAGTTTGTGATTGATTTTGTAAAGTGTGTTGATTTATGGTAAAGTCTAGTGGTAAGGAGGTGTGCTGCCAGCCTAGAGGCACTTGATTTGAATCCACCAGCCGCTCTGCTTGGGAAGGCTGGGTCGTTTCCTCCCGCTAGGTGGTTTCCTCCCGGGTGGTTCACTGCCTCTGAAAACTCGCCCCGGAGGGTCAGCTGTGGGTTGGATCACACTCGAGGGAACACAACAACAAACAACAACAACTTTAATGCCTCCAACACTCGGTATTCCCAGGTGGTCCCCTGCTTAGCCTCCAAGACCAGACGAGATCTGGCTCATTCAGGGTGATTAAAAGCAAGTTTTAATAAAACGAAAATCACTGCAATAGATTTAGTTTAGGTAACTCCTAAACTACTGATTAAATATTAAATCTTATTGTATTGATTATTCTTTAATTTTAAAATACTAAACAACTTTTAAAAAATCATTTAAAAAAAATAAAAATCATTTCCAGTCACCCAGTTTCTCTTATGAAAATAGTTTGAGTCAATTGACTTTGGGATTTAACAAAAATATTTCATATTTCCTGGTCTTTCACTGTTTTAAAGTATAAGAACAAATACAAATTCCAAATAGTCATTTACACTGACAAGCTTGACATAAATTTGAGGGATATTTTTAAATTTTTTTCCATTGTTGCACCTTTTCTTTACCCCTCCCCCCACCCTCCCCACAGTGCACTCCTTGTTCTAGATTATGGTCGTACATAATCAATCATGTACTCCTTTTGGACAGTTCTTCCCCTCATCTGATCAAATGCAATATTCATTGTCTATCCATTCTTTTCCCAACCCCCCAGTATCTGTCCTATTTTATAACAGTGGTCTTATGCAATATTTGTCCTTTTGTGACTGAGATAGTTCACTCAGCATAATGCCCTCCAGCCTCCCCCATGTGGTGTAATGTTTTATGAGTTCATTGTTTTTCAATGCTGCATAAAAGTCTATTATGTATTATAGAATATACTATAGTTTTTCTATCCACTCATTTGTTGATTTGCATTTGTGTTGCTTCCATCTCTTTGCTCTTGTATAAATTCAAGGTTTACTTCTTCATCTTTTCAATCACTGTCTTGTTCTAGTTTATATGAAATCTGCTGCTTAGCACAGAAGCAAGGAGTACTGCAAGGACTGAAGACATGACTTGTGCCAAAAGTAGTCTTGATCATTCTGAACCGTTGCAACTTACTATCCAAATGAGTATCAGGGACTAACAATATTACTGCAGGTTTTCTGAATTAACTTGAATGCAGAATTCAGTATTTATTAAAGGGTGAATAATTTACCTGTGCCTGTCTGAAGCATACATAAACACAATTAAAACTCCACACCTTTAAAATGTGGTTTTGCCAGTCAAACCAAGTGTTGCATATATACATTGTTAGAATTTTAGAGCAGTTGCCTTTACTTTAGAGAGAACAAAATAGTCTTTCTGGGAAAGGTAACACCCAGTAATGAACAACATGTGCCTCCTGACAGGATACACTGACAAGAGTCCAGCATCCTGTCTTTAGTATTCTTGTTAAAAAGATATAAAGTGACTTTAGTCATGATTCAGTATTCACTTACTTACTAGTTGCTCTGGAGTTAGAACCTCCAGCGAACCTTCCAAAAGGTGTTCAAAAACAGTCTCCTCCATTTAAATCACCTAAAATGGCCCATCTTTCTCCTTTCGAGCCATGGGTGAATTTGAACCACCTGCCTTTGGGTTGGCCGCACAACTCCTTATGCACTAGACTACCAGAGAGTTCCCTGATTGCATGTTATACAAACTGAAATGATACGTGGTTCTAAAACACCAGCTGTTCTGCAGGAGAACCATGGGCAGTCTCTTCTCATTTGATTATTGCTTCTCAAAACCCGCCAGAAGGTCAGCTGTGAAGTCCGTTCCAACTTGATTGTATACAACAACAACATATTAGAAAAGGGAGCTCAGGCATCACAGTCCTTAGAGTGTGATTGCACCTTGCTAATGGTTTGACTCCACAAACAGCCCTGAGGAGAAAGATGGGCAATACCCTACCTTGTGAGTGACAGTCTCAAAACCCAGAGAGGGGTCAGCTATAAGTTGGTCCCACTCTGACGGCATGGGTAGGTCACCTAGTATATCAGACAAACAACTTGAGTTCAGAAGATATAAATGGTTTTATAACTTTAAAAGGGGAACAAAGCTTAACTTTTTGGTTTGATCCCCCCCTTTCTTTGTGTGTTTTTTGTTTTATACTGATATATTTATGAAGTCTGAATACATTGTCTTTCACAAAAGATCCTTCCCATTTTCTTCATACCCACCCATCGAATTGTGCAACCCTATGATTAACACCCCACCCCATCCTCATCCCTCTGCTTTCACCCTCCCTCCCCCCACCCCTGGATTCTCATGTTCATTCTACAGTAATGGCTTTTATACAGTATTTGTCCTTGTGGGACTGAGTTAGTTCATTCAGCATAATGCTCTCCGGTCCCTCCCAAGTTAGGTAGTAATTTACAAAATCCTTGCTCCTACATGCTACGTACTACTTCATTGTATGAATGTACCACAGCTTCTCAATCCATTCGTTTGTGGTTGGGCATCTGGGCTGTAAGACTTGAGCAGCAGTATGACCATATGTAATGTAATGACCTAATGTAATGACTGGTCATTAGGGAAGCGTGGCAGTGGGGTGACCGCTGCACACCTACTGGAATGGCTGGACATAGAACGATCATGCCACATATGAAGAGGGTTTGAAATTCTCATATGTTCTCATACACTCCTGAGAGTGCAAAATGATGTGACCACTTTAAAATGATCTGGCAGATCTAATACGAATGCCCATTGCCATAGAGTCCATTCCAGTTCTTAGGGACTTGCAAGGACAGAACGCACCAAGGCTGCATTCCTCTTCCTCCTGTGGAGAGGCTGGGGAGTTCAAACCATGGACCTTTTGGTCTGCAGGTTTGATAAAGGTAATCAGTATATTCCTATTTCATGGGCTGTTGTGGTTGTTGTGTACTGTTGAGTCAGAGCCAACCCATAATGTAACACAACTCACAGTTGATTCTACCTCCAGAGCTCCCTTCTACTGTACAGTGCCCCTTGTATTGACTGTACTTTCAGGTCCTGTGTGTTTCGCTGTATATAAGTTGTATCTCAGTTAAAATGAAAAGTAGACCCATCCACTGCTGCCAAGTTGATCGAGCCACATATTGACCCTGTAGGACAGAATAGAGCTTCCTATAGGGTTTCCAGTCTGTGATATTTATAGGAGCTCATCACCTCCTTTTGCTCAAAAGTGGCAGCTGAGGGCTCTAACTGATGGCCTTTCTGTTATCATCCCAGCACAGTCCACTGTGCCACCAGAGCTCCTTGAAAGGACGAGGGAGGAAGAGAATGATAGTTCTTCCAGTTCCAGTAGGAACAAGGGGGCAGCCAGGTTCTGGGCCTTCCTGCTTCTCCTTGGAGTTCTTACAAAGTGACAAGAGAGAATGGGGAGCGAGGGGCTAAGAAACCACATGCTCTGTGAAATTTGTATAAAAGAAGAGCGGACAGCTCCACGGTACATGTATCAGTCCTAGCAAAGCAGCGGAGCAGGAGAGGAAGGGATACCAGGGGTTTGGTGAAGACAGATCGCAGGAACACCAGCACATGTGCAGCCGCAGGATGAGAAGGTCTTCTCCTGATAGAAATGTTCTGTAGGCAGGTGGAAATTAAGCAAAATCAACAGGAAATTCTCCAGAAGGAGAAGAAGAAAAAAAGCCTGCTCTCAAAAGATCACCAGCCTAATAATCCTAAAAAGTGGACTCACCTCAGGAGATAGGGCGGGACTCATGGTGACTGACTAAGGCCTGACAAGTGACCACGATGCCTAAAGTGATCAACAGTATCACTCCAAAGCCAGATTATGTACTGAGAGGAAACCATAGTGAACTTATTCACTGCAGTCATGTTACAAAGTCACTGCAGACACTGACTTTCCAAATACAAAGTCATTACCTGGAGCAGAAAAAGAAGGTGGTATTTCTGTGCGCCTCTGGCCACAACATTTTATTAGCCAGTCAATATATAACCTTGTTTTATATATTTCTCTTTGAATACAGGTTTATTTCTCTTTGAATACAGGTTATTTAAAATTTATTTTGGTTTTGTATGCCATCGAGTCGGAATTGACTCACAGCTGACCCTCCCAGCAGGTTTTCAAAGGCAGTAAATCGCATCATAGGAGATTCCCCATCCTTCTCCCTTGGAACAGCAGGTAGATTTGAACTGTGTACCTTTGATATTACAGCACAGGTTCTTACCACGAGGCCATCACTGCAAATAAATATATGTAGTGGCCTAGTGACAGGAAGCTGCACTGCAGTCCCCACGGAACATGGTTCAAGTTCACCAGCTGCTCTGCGGGAGAAGGATGGATGGACAGTCTCCTCTTGAGAGATTAACTGCCTCTGACAACCTGACAGAGGGGATCAGCGAGGGGTTGGTTTGACTCATTGTACTCAACAACAATAACAACTAGAAGATTGTAGAACAATGACAACAAGACACTAAAAAAAAAGTACTGAAATCAACCAAATTGTCCTTCAAGTATAAAATTTTCAAACAAGCTTAAAACCGTTGCCACACACTTTTAAGTTGGCAACCATGTTTAGAAACACACTTTGCCGTCACTTGCAGCAACATGTTAAATCAGCATATGACCTTACTCTGAGGACAGTACTGAATGATGAACACCAGTACCCTGCATATATGTGTGAGGAGACTGATTAATGGACTGGGGAGCCCTGGTGGTCTGGCCCACAGGGAGCTGTACCGCTCTCTCCTGTACAGTATAGGTGCAAAGGGTGACACTGCAAGTCATTGTCATGGTTGGAAAAAAATAATCTAAAACACAAAATAGTACGACCACGTAGAATTCATCTCAAAATATGAGAAAGTCCAAACTCAAGAAATGCTCATCATACTGTAAAATTAGAGGAAAAGAAAGACCATGTGTTTCACCACTGTATGTGCTTCCTACGTAGCTCACTTTCTTTATTTAAAATAGTATTAAAAATGATTTTCTTAACTTACTATCAATTTTGACAGTATGTCTCTTGACATAGTTCAGATGGCCTTTTTCCCATTAATTTCATAGTGTGATGAACATCTCCTGAGTTTAGAGTTTCTCACATTTTAGGGTGAATTCTACTTGCTCATGCTATTTTGTTATAGTGGTTTGGGATTATTAGTGTTTTGTATCAATGTTCATGTGTAAAACTAGCAAATAATTTTCCTTTAATGATCATTGTCTGGTTTGCATTTCAGATTATACTAGCTTCATAAAATAAATTGAGACTTTTCACTGTTGGAGAAAAAAAATTAAAGAGGTAATTTCTTCTTTGAAGGTTTAGATTTTTGTTTGGAGTTTTGCGATTTTGGAGTTTTTTTCCTTTAATCTGTTACTGGCTTCTCATTTGTTGGTTTGAAATAATTTTTTATTGTGTCTTATGTTGTATTTGTTATTTACTCTCCTCATTCATTCCTCATTTTATTTGCATTCTCTTTCTCTTACCCACTCAATGACTCATTCACTCATATAATTGTTGATTCATCTGGGCAGAGGGTTACTGATATTAGTAGTTTCCTCACAAAAATCAACTCTTTCTCTTTGTATGTGTGTCACTGATCTATGATTTTGTCTTCATTTTTTCCTCCTAATGTTCTTAGGATGTTCTCTGTTTATGCTTCGTTACCTAGCAAATGTTTTATTGCTAGGTGCCAGCCCAAACACCTGATGTGTTCCAGGTGCTTTTCAGACATAAATAGACCAAAATGTTTACACCTATGGAGAAGGTTGTCTACTCGTGGAAGAAATGTAATAATCATAAGAGGTATAAGTCATATATGATATTAGAAGATAATGGGTATTATAAAGAAAGAGAAAACCTGTGAGAAGATAGGAAGTACTGAACAGGAACAAGAAATGCAATTTTGAGTCAGATTCTTATTTTAGGCTTAAGAAAAAGGAAGCATTTGAAGGAGATGATAGAGTGGCATTCTTGGGTATCAGCAGGAAGAGAATTCCTGGCAGCAGAAACTGCTTGTGCAAAGGCTTTCCAGCTGAAGCAAAGCCGGTGGTATGCGCAAGGAACACCAAGAAAAACATGTAAGTGGAATGAAGGGAGAAAGCTGTAGGAGATGAGATTAAAGATGAGAAAAATGCCAAATGGTATGGGATCTTTTAAGTCATTCTAAGAACTTTGTGGTTTGTTGTTTTTTAAGAATTTATTTTGTTGTTGAGAATATACAAAACAACATAGGTAGATTCAACAGTTTCTCCGTGTACAATTCAGTGCCATTGATTACATTGTTGTGCAGCCATTCTACCTCCTCCCATTTCTGAGCTCTTCTCCCCCTTTACATTCATTTACTGCTCCCTAGGTTTCCTATCTAGTCTCCTGAGCTGCTCTTGTCAGTTTGATTCCGTATAGATAGGTCTTAAAGAGCATAATGCTCAGGAAATTTTTTGCTAACTAAGCTAGACTTAGTTTGGTTTTATGAGATATTTTTGGTTTAAGGTTTAAAGAATATCTGAGGGGAATAATTTCAGGGATTTTTTTTTTATTTCCCTCCATGCTCCATAAAGTCTGGGTATTTTAGTGTACATTTCCCCTGTGTGGTTGAGATTCTCCTATAGAATCTTTGCCTCCCCCACTCTCCAAGTTATTTTCCTAATAAATGCCACACTGGGTACCACAACTGTGAGTAAAGTCTGTGCGTCAACAACGAATGTGGAACCCAGTGACTGGTGGAGAGAAGTTCACGAGCATCAGGGCTAGGTGTCTGGCTAGCAGCTATCTACTTGCTGCTACAGATATTATTGTTGGGGACAATTCCCCTTTAGGAAGTGGGTGGAAATCACACCCACATTGCATCTGCTCATTTTACCATTGTGGTTTTTATTCTAAGTCAGAGGAGGCATTTGGATGGTTTTGACTGATCTGCATTCCATTTTAAAAGGAGGACTTTTCTTGTTGCTGTAGAATACAGTCTTAAGGAGGGTCAGAATGGCAATAAGGAAGCTGGTTAGGTTTGGGAAAGAATTCAAATGAGAGATGGACTTGAGTAGACTGGGTGGAATGCGGTAAAGGCTATTTCTGGCAAATTGAATATGCAGTGTTAAAAAGAGAGAGAGAAGTTATTTTGATCAGAACAAATTAAAGGGTGGAGATGGGGATTATTATCAGTAAAAAGTTAGGATAAGGTTGGAATGCCATTTTGAAAGTGTTGAGTCATTTCCTTAATATACAAATGGAGATACCAAGTAGGTAGTTTATTTCAGTCTAGAGAGTTTATGTGGTAAGTGTAGTTTAGAAATATAAATGTGAGTTTTGGCAATTCATAGATTGAATTTAGATAGAAAAAAAAATTGAAGACATTAATATTACTAGTTTCTACTTTTGATGACTGTTCATTGATTTTTCAAATTCTTTTTTCCTCATATACACCGTTAAGAAAATGTTTTACATTTCCAAGTACATGAAACTCCCCCAGCCCCTGTATTTTCTGATGCTTTTTGATACTATTGAATTTTAGACAGAGATAATGCCATATCTTCTATAATAAGGTTATATCTGAAGCCAATTAGGTTTGAGTTATAAAATAGTATATTAGGCACATAAGCACACAAGCTCAGGTGGGAGAGGGTAGATGCTGCTGCACCTGAAGATCATCATAACCGAGGACCGACGTGGAGATGCTCCCTGAGGCCCGCAGAGAAAGCAAGCCTTGCCTCAGAGCCAGGGCCCAGAATTCAGGCTTCTAGCCTGCTAACTGTGCAGAAATACATTTCCATTTGTTACATCCACCAACTTGTTATGCTTTTGTTACAGAAGCATTAAGAAACTATGAAAGGTAGTATTCTGTGTGGCATTGAGATTTTGGTCGAATTATCCTTTCTGTTAGTGCCAAGTATCTGAATATTTTCCCCCCCCTCAGATTGTTGATTGCAGGGCTCCTCATTTTCCTTTTAGTTTAAAAAGTGTTCATTTTGGTGAACAAAAAAGGTAATACATAATCGGAGAAAAGCCAGCACATTTGACCAAAGCAAAGGAAGTCACCAAGAGGTACATGAAGATAAAGGGCTGCTTGTACATAAGAGCAGAGAGCTTTGGTGGCTTAGTGGTAAGGAGTTGCACCACCAGCCCAGAGACACTAATTCAAATCCACCAGCTGTACTGAGGGAGAAAAGGAAGTCATCTCCTTTGCTGTGATTTACTGCCTCTGAAAAATCTCAGCAAGGGGTAGATTTTAATTCAACAGAGTATAGCAACAATATATACCTAGAAACAGCCATTCAAACAGAAAAAGGGGATACAGCATAGTTAAAATGAAGAAAGATATTCATCAAGGTTGTATCCTTTCTTCATAACTATTCAATCTGTATGCTGAGCTCATCATGTGAAAAGATGGACTCTCATTGTATGAAATCATACAAAGAAGATGAAGAATGTGGCATCAGGATCAAGGGAAGAGTCATCAGCAACCTACATTATGCAGACGACACTTGAAGAAAGTGAAGATTAAAAACACTTACTGCAGATGAAGAACCAATGCCTTTGCATTGTGGTGTTGGAGGAGAGTACTGAAATCCCATAGACTGCCAAAAGAACAAATAGGTAAGTCTTGGAGAAGGTGCAGCTGGAGTGCGCCTTTGAGGCCAAGATGGTGAAGCTGTCTCACATACTTGTGGTATCTTCTCAGGACAGGATGGTCCTTCCAAAGGAAATCGTGCTTGGAAAGGTGGAGAGAGTAATTGAAAGGAAGACTCTCAACGAGATGGATTGGCACAGTGGCTGTGACAGTGGGCTCTGTTGTGTCAGCTGATGAGGATGAGACCTGAACTCTGTCAAGACAGGGCAGGGTTCAGGTCTGTTGTTCACAGAGTTGCTGTAAGTTGTTCTCCACCCAGCAGCACAAAACAACAAACATACATGCTTGACTCTGACTCCTAGTGACCCTGTGTAAAAAGAATGAAATAGCACCCCATCCTGTGCTCCTCACAATCCCTGATTGTGCCCGTCTTTGTAGTCACTGTGTCAGCTCAGCCCTGTCAGGCTCTTCCTCTTTTTTATGTTACAAAACATGATGTCTTCATATGTCTGTGCCCTTCTGGAAAAGTGTGCCTAAAATAAGTGAGACACCATCTTTGCTTCTAAGAAGCATTCTGGCTGAAATTCGTCCAAGATCACTTTATATCTTCCTTAGTAGCCCATATTATAGTCAGTATTCTTTGCCAGCATAACAATGCAAAGGCAGAAGTAATTCTTCCATCTTCCTTATTAATCATCTGACTTTTACTTGCATAAGAAGTTACTAAAAATACCATAGCATAAGGTACACCTTAGTGCTCCAAGGGACATCTTTGCTCTTTAGCACTTTAGGGAGATTCTTTGAGCAGACCTTCCTTCCCAAAATGATACATCATTTGATTTCTTGACTACTGTTGCTGTTTGGTGTTTGTTATGGATCCAAATAACATAAAATTATGAACAACTTCAGTCTTTGATGTCATCATTAAGTGCTTCTAACTCTTCTTCATTTTCTTCAAGCAAGGCTGCATACCATTCCATATTACCATTTTTTATTGTTACAATTATTGATTGCTTGATCCATTATATTTTTATAAATAAAATTTTTCTTTTTAACTGGTTTATTTACGAAGTTCGTATACATTGTATTTTTACACCGATCTTTCCCGTTCCCTTTACCCATTTTTTCCTCCACCCATCAAATGGTGTGACCCTGTGATTACCACCCATCCCTCACCTTTCTGCTCCCCGTTCTTTGATCCTCATACACACTTTACTAGTTGTCTTTCTAAAATAATGGTCTTTTCAGTATTTGTCATATTATGATTTATTAAAGAGTCTTTCTCCAATTCTGATGCCACATTTTTTCCCATACTATTCCAAGTTCTCAGATTATTTGCTTAGCATACAGATTGAATATATATATTATACCATAGTGAAAGTATACAACTCTTGTACACACGTTTCCTGATTTTAAACTGCCCAGTAATCTCTTGTGCTGTAGAACAACTTTTATTGTTTATTTGTTTATATACAGGTTTTTCACAAGCAAAATTTAATGTTACAGAAATACCATCTTTTTTTCAGTGTTGCACATAATTTATTGTGATCCACACAGTTGCGTGCCTTTACATAGTCTTATTTCTGTATGTTGTAGTTAGGCACCATTGACTTGGTTATGACTCACAACAGCCTTACGAACAATGGATAAAAGCCTGCTCTGTCCCATGCCATCTTCACAGTCCTCTCCCTGTGGACACTCATTGTTAGGGTCACTGTGTCAGCCCTTCTCATGGAGGCTTTACCTCTGGGACTGACACTCTACTTTCCCAAGCATTATTTCTGTATACCTGTGGATAAATGTCATGTGCATACTCATACACATAATAGAATACTTAGAGGGCAGAGTTACAGAAACTCCATAAACACTGGGACCGAACTATTGAACTTGAAGGTTTAGGACTGTAGGATCAGGGAGTATCTGTATCAGTTGGCAAAACACAGTTTCTAAAATTCATGTTCCGTATCTTAGTCTGGTGAGCAGCATCAGTCTGAAAAGCTCGGGAGTAGCCTTCTGAGAAGCACATTTTGGTCTCTTCCCAGCTGAAGCATAGGACTATGGTAGACTAAAAAAAACTGTTCAAAGAAGAAAAAAAATTGAACTCGTGGCCACAGGAGTCACAGTTTCTAGATAGTGCCTGTTTTACGACTTTTGACTACTCAAATGAGAACTACTATAGAAGGTCATTATTAGAATGGGTACAGATATGTAGAACAAAATAAATTAAAAAATGAAAAAGTCTAGACTTACTGATCTGAACTAGACTGGAGGAGTCCCAGGGGTAGGTCTCAAACTTGAAATGGAAGATACTTCTGGAGATCACCTTCCAGCCAAGTAACAGACTGGCCTATAAGATAACACCAATGAGACATCTTAGAACTATCACCCATCTAAGACCGAAAGAGTGGCATTTACCCAGAAACAAAGATGAGAAGGTAGGGCATCTAGAGGAATGGAATTGGAGAATCTAGGGAGGAGGTAGAGTGCTGACACGTTGAGGGGATTACAGGCAGTTGACAGAAGAGTTTGTGTGTGGATTATTTCTTTTTAATACCAATTTGCTCTGCATACTTTCACCTAAAGCACAATAAAATGCTAAAAAAAAAAGAAATTAATTGCAGATTTCAATGTAAGCTGGCCTAATGTTATAGGAAAGAGGTAGAGTCAAATTCCCATGGAAAACATTAAATAAAAATAATTGTATCTGAGCCATCTATGCAGAAGATGATGCACACAGGAGATGATGTTTAATGATTCAGAGAACCTTTGATAATGACGAAGACACTGATGTCAAAGTTATTTTAAAAGATTTAGATGAAATTGAATTATGAAATGTGCAAATGAAGTAAAGCTATATTTTTAACTTTTTGTGACTTTCAGTGTTGTAAGTAGCAGTGGCAGAAATGGAAGAAATAGATTCTAGCAGGAGATGTAAAAATGGCAGCAAGTTTTGATATTTTTTCTTTTTTTCTAAGAGTAGAGCACCAATCCTTAAATAGAAGTTCTCTGTCCCAGAAAGATCTCAACAACCTAACTGGACTATGCCAGTTTTTAGATAAATGAACTTAGTTCAATGTCTTGTGGCTGTGAGTACCTGGGGAAGGTGTCAGTGAATCCAATCTTTGCCCTCGTCTAACACATCACGGAACACATCTTTCTTGGAGGTAACTCAGCCAGTTTGCTCCTTAGAAGCATAGATTGTGAAGCTCTATCTCATATATTTTAGAAATGTTGTCAGGAGGGACCAGTCCTTGGAAGAAGGCATCTGCTGGGAAAGGTGGGATCAGAGAAAGAGAAGAAGACCCTTAACAAGATGCATTGACACAGTGACTAAAAATGGGCTCTTGCATATTGTTGACCCTGAGGATGGTGCAAGACAGGGCAAGTTTCCAGTCTATGGTTTATAGGACTGCTATCATTTGTGATCACCTTAATGACTCCTAACAACAACACATCACTGAAATAGTTTTTGGCTCTATGACAGTGACCTTCAGCTTCCTGTGAACACATCTGTTTGTCAGTTGTTCAAACTTTGTGTGAGGGCAAGGGGAAAGTGGTGACAATGAAGACCCTGAGTGGAAAGACAAGACAGAGTGTCACTGGCAGCCTTCCTTTTTTACTGTAGGCATTCTACAGATGAGGAAAGTGAAGGGGGTACTGAGAAGTTGTGCTTAGAACAGTGACAGGGGCACCAGTCTGCAGACCTACTTAAACAGGTCAGGATCTGCTGATCAATCCTCACACATATTTTGTTGTTATGTACTTTCAACCCAAGCTCAGTATCAAGAAAACAAAGATTCTCACCACTGGGCTAATTGGCAGCATCATGATAGATGTTGAAGAGATTGAGATTATTACAACTTTAATTTGCTTGGCTCCACAATCAACACTCTTGGCACCAGCAGCCGGAAAATGAAAAGATGAATTGCATTGGGAGAGTCTGCTGTGAGGGACCTCACCACAGTACAGAAGTGCAATCATGTCAGTCTGGAGACTAAGGTACATCTGATCCTGGCCATAGTCTTTGCAATTACTTGCTATGCATCAGAGAGCTGGACAATGACTAGGGATGATAGAAGGAGAGTTGATGCCTTTGAGCTGTGGTGTTGGAAGAGTATTGAATATACCATGGACTGATAAGAGAACAAATGGGTTCAACCTAGAGAGGGGGAAACCAGGCTGCTCCTTGGAGATAAGAATTCTGAAGCTTTGTCTGACCTACTTTGGACATGTTGCAAGGAGGGACCAGTCCTTGGAGAGGGATTTAATGATTAGAAGGGTAGAGAAACAGTGCAAGAGAGGAAGACCCTCGATGAAGTGGATTGATTCCGTGAATGAGGTAATGAGGGTAGGTGATTCAGAGACAATAAGATTGGCACAGGATAGAGCAGGCCTTAGGGGTGTTGTACATAAAGTTGCTTTGAGTCGCGGGTGGTTCAACCACACATAACAACATCAACATATACTTTGAAGTCAGAACCAACTCATAGCTGACCCTCATGGCTTTTCAGAGGCAGTAATTAGTATAGGATTATCACAATGGGCTTGAACAGGGCAGAGTTCATGAGGGTGGCACAGGATAGGGCAAAGTTCAGATCCTTTGTTCATGGGTCACTATGAGTCATTAGTCAACTTGATAGTACCTAACAGCATCTATTGAGCATCTTTTCATGTGCTTATTAGCCATTTGTATATCTTCTTTAGAGTAATACCAACTTAGATCCTATGCTCATGTTTTTAAATTGGTTTGTTTGCTTTTTGTTGTTTTTGAGTAGTAGGAGTTTTTAATATATTCTGAATATTGAACTTTATCTGGTTTTTGTTTCCAAATATTTCCTACTGGGTTGTCTTTTCACTTCTTTGAAATTAGCCTTTGATGTATTAAAGCTATTTAAAATTACTTTATTATTATGAGAGGGACTGTGCAGGTGAAAAAGACACTGGATGAGATTAATTGATACAGTAACTGGGGCAATGGGGGTAGGTGTGTCGGAGTCAGTGAGATTGGCTCAGGACAGGGCAGGCTTCAGATATATAGGGTCTCTATGAGTTGCAGGTGGCTCAACAGCACAGAACAACATACATAGCACAACATCCACCAGTTCAGCAGTTTGTGCTTGTGCAGTTCAGTGACAATGCTTACACTCCTCAACTGTACAACTGTTCTCACTCATCTGTTCTCAGTTGCTCCTAAGTTATTTTCTTCTCTACTGATGTACAACTTTTTGACAGTAGTTATAGTAACTGACTGAATGCACAGAGGCTTTTGATAGATTTAAAAATTTTTTTCCATTTATTTCTCATGCTTTTGGAGTCTTTAAGAATCTGTTGTAAAAATACAAGATCCAAAACTTTTGACCTTTCCCCGCTAATTTCTCCATGTTTTTATTGTTGTCATATTCCATTGAGTCTCCTACTATTCATAGCAACACTGTACAATAACTCTGAAGGCTGCCCTGTCCTGAGCCAGTCTCACTGACTCTGACACCTACCTCCATTGCCTCAGTTTCTTTGTCAGTCCATCTCACCCAGAGTCTTCCTGTCCTGTGCTGTCCCTCCATCCTTTCAAGAATGATGTACTTCTCCAAGGACTGGTCTCCCCTGGCTGCGTGCCTGAAGTATGTGAGACAGAGCTTCAAAATCTCAACTTCCAAGAAGATACTTGATTTCACCCTCACCGAGACAGACTTACTTGTTTTCTTGGAGGTCCAAGGTATATTCAAGACTCCTCCAGCACCACAACTCAAAATCATTGATTCTTCTTCTGTTACCCTTAGTCATTGTCCAGCTCTCTAATGCATAGCAAGTGATTGCGAAGACCATGGTATGGATCAGATAGTCATTGATCTATTTTCGTTTAAATTTCATAGATGGTATGAGGTGAGAGTCCAGCATAATTCCTTTGCAAATAGAGATCCACTTGTCCTACTACCATTTGGTAAATAAGTTTTTCTTACCAATTTTTAATGGTCTTGGCTTACCAATTTTTAATGGTCTTGGCATTTAAAAAATCATTCGGCCACAGATACATGGGTTTTTATCTTGACTCTCAATTTTATTCTATTAGTCATTGTATCTATCTTATTCTAGTAGCATACTGTTGAGTCCCATAACTTTGTGATAAATTTTGTATGAATTTGAAAGTGTGAGTCTTCCTCTTTAGTTTTTTGAGGGAGCTGGTTTGTTTGTGTTTAGTCAAGATTGTTTTGACTAGTTAGGACCCCTTGCAATTCCATATGAATGTGAGAATTTACCTTTCCAGTTCTGAAAAAAAAAAGGCTGTTGAAATTTTGATAGGGATCATGTGGCATCTGTAGATTGCTTTGGGTATTGTTGACATTTTAACAATATTGCTTTTTCTAATCCATGATATCTTTCATATTAATTCATTGTTTGTTCGTCGTTAGATGCCATCGAGTCATAGATGACTCGTAGCGACCCTATGAATGAAAGGCCTGACCACTTTCATGTTAATTATTGTTGTTGTTGTTGTTGTTGTTAAATGCCATCAAGTCGCAGGCGACTCATAGCGACCCTATGAAGAAGAGTCCTTGACGCGAGGCAAGCTATTATGGAAGTGGATGCCACTCCTCCTTCCACGCTTGTTTAATCGGGGAGCTCCACCCCACTCTCAGTCTGCATTGGGTAGCCAACCATTAACGCATTTGACACATTCGTGTCACAGTGTTCAGCCTCACAGCAACCACAAGTGACTGTGGGACAGCAACTTGTACACCAGGGCTATACGACCTAGAGGAATGTCCAGACAAAAACAATGAAAGACTGGCCTGAGGGCCGCGAACTAAAAGTCACCCACCTTTGTCTTGGTCACATTGTTTTCTCTTCACTGGGCCAGCTGATCTCTCTCTCTCTCTGTTGATGTTATTGTTGTTAAGTGCTCTAGAGTTGCAGGTGACTCATAGCGACCCTATGAAGGAGTGTCCTTGATGCTTGGGTGCCTTTCATCCTCTCTCCAAGTTCATGTTAATTAGATTTTTTTATATATTTTGTTCCGATTTTTGTATCTTAATCATGTGTCCAACAACTTCACTGGATGCACTTAACTCTTTTTTTGTTGTTGTGCTCTGTCAAGTCCAGAACCAACCCATAGCTGACTCTCCAGTGGGTTTTCAGAGACGGGGAATCACATAGGAGGTGATTGTCCATCCTTCTTCTGCGAAGCAACTGGTAGATTTGAACTGCAAGCCTTTGAGATTGCAGTGCAGCTCCTTGCCACTAGGCCACTAGTGCTCCCTTTTATTAGCTCTAGTAGGGGTTATTTTTGTGAGCTTTTAGGATTTTCTATATATAAAACCTTATCTTCCTCAAACAGAGATAGTTTTACGTTTCCTTTCTAATTTGGATACTTTTATTTCTATGTCTTTTTCTTTTCCAGTATTTGTGGTGTATGTTCAATCTTGAATTAAAATTTGTTTAGATATAGAATCCAGCCAAAAGTTGTTAGTCCTTTATTTTTTGAAGATATATCTCCTTTGTTATCTTATAACTGGGATTTTCTGATAACAAACTAATTTTTTAATAATAGCTTTTGCATTGTCTTTATTATTTATTATTTTTAGAATTTTCTTTGTTATATTCATAATCTAATTATTTACTATCATCTATCTGGATACAAGCTTTTAGTTTGGAGTTTTTGTTTAATTACAGTTTTAATTCTTTTTAAATGATAACTAAGATTATTACTCTTTTAAAAATATTTTTGTTAATATGGTTTGCTTACAAAGTTCATATGCATTTGTTTCACTATATTTGTTATTCCCACTGTGTTTCATTTAATCATTTCCATTCATTACATTTTATAAAATTATTTAACTATGCCCATCATTACCCTGTCTTGATGGTTGAAGGCTTCCATCAATTCTATAAAGTTCTAAGCCATTATCCATATGTTCAAATACTGTTATTTCTCCTCTGTTCTCTTTCTGGATGGAATATTAATGTGTGGGCTTAAAAGTTCTAGATCTAGCTCTTTTGCTTTTTATCTAACTTTTTAAAAATGTTCCATTAAACTTTAGCTATATCCTGCTCACCAGTGGATTTCCCCCCCATTTTGTCTTTCGTGAAAGTTTACAGAACAGATTGATTTTTCCACTCAGCAAACTATATGTTGTTGTTGTTGTTGTTAAATACCATCAAGTCAGAACTGACTGATAGCTGACCCTCCAGAGGGTTTTCAGAGGCAGTTAACCGCATGGGAAGGAGATTGCCTGTGCTTCTCCCATGGAGCAGCTGGTGACCTCGAACCATGTGCCTTTATGATTGCAGTGCAGCTTCTTGCCACTACTCCTGACATTGTAATAGCACTTTCCCTCTTTCCTCCCTGTGGTTCTCATTTCCATTTTCCTTTTCTATCCTTTGCTCATTCTTAAATTCTCCCTGAGCATATGCTGCCATTTGATCCTGTATGGTTGATTTCTCTTTGATTTTATTGCTAAAATGGTCCATACTCAACTCTCAGCCAAACAATAGACAAAGGCTATAGATTAACCATACACTATCCTACCCCAAGCCTGTCATATTAATAATGAAACTAGTACAGATCAAAAGGCAGGAAAAATTGACTGTTGACTCTCTAACCCAACATTTCCAACAAATTGAAAAAGAACAGCAAGAAAACCCAACA
>NW_006399759.1:8701435-8704742 GCF_000299155.1 Elephantulus edwardii
ACTGGGGGTGGGGGTGAGTGGGTGGGGAGAAAAGTGCAACAATGAATGAATGGAATTCCAAAATCTCTGTAGATGTTCATTGAAATTAATAATAAAAAAAATAATGAAACTAATGGAATTTTTATAAGTCAGTAATTAGTATTTTTATTTTTATAATCTCTAATTGATTCTTTTCCAAAACATTTTATGACTATTCACCTATCTTTCGTGTGTCTCTGGATATGAAATATACTCATTTTGAAGACATTGATTATCCTTTGGATTTCTTCATTTCCTCAGTTTTAAATTCTCCCAGCCACCTTGAGGATGGCCTTGTGCAGAGCCATGTGTTAAGGGCAGGCTAGCTCAGCAGCAGTCCTTGCTCCTGCTGTGGGCTCTTGTTTGTTCTTCTTTGGGAGGGACATACCCATTGTCTTAGGCCTAACAAGGATTCGTTTCTTGTTTTGAATCAATTATTGCTGTTAGGTGCCACTGAGTTTACTCCAAAGTGACTCTCTGAGCAACAGATCTGAACCTTACCTTCTCCTGCACCATCCTCATGGTGCCCGAGCCCATTGTCGTAGCCATTGTGTCAGCCCATCTTGACCCTTTGAATCTTAACTGTGCGCTCATTTTATTTTCTATCTTAAAATCCTTCTTTGGAGCAGGAAAGTAAACGTATGCTCAGTAAACACACATTGGACCTGAAGTCCCTGGATGACTTCCATAGCTGATTTATAATTCACTGCCCTAATGCTGTGTCCAAAGGCCTCTGTGTGGCCTTTCCAGCAGGGACTTTTGATACACATTGTAATGAAATGTTTTTTCCCTTTTCCCCCCTGGCAAACTCCCTAATGTATTAGAGCTTTTGGATTCTTTTGGCCCAGAAATTAAATGCCAGGACTGATTTAGCAGGCATAGTTGGCCTGATGGATTTAGTACTCGTGTAGTGCACTGCTGCTTTCTTGTGTGAGGAATGCTCCTGGGCACATCCTTTAGTTGTTGCGCCTCTTCTCCCTCAAGACAGACCATCATCCCACACAGCCTGCCTGCCCACTAGCTCTCCTGTGGATTTCCTGCCTGCATGCATTTACCATTTAATTCAGGTGAGCTCTTTGCCAATTGCCACTTTGAGGTATCAACAAATATGTTCTGTGCAGTAAATGAGGATAGTGGATCAAACTATATAGCATTTCATCAAAAAAAGATTTTCACCACCAGTCACTGTGTGTCATTCAGGGTGTTGGGTCCACACTGTGAAAACAATGAATGCAGAGGTAGGACAGACTCTACGGTTCCTGCCCACATAGAACTTAACGGCGTCTGAACTGAGACCAACCAAAATGTAAATGGAAATTGTCTATCATTTCAAGTAGTGATGCATGGTATAAAAAGAAGAGGATATTATGAAATGGTGCGGCAAGAAATTTGTATAGTAACAAAAGGAGTTTTCAGACCCCTTCTTCAAAGGAGTAGATCATTTTGTCTATGTGAAATCCCAACTGTAAAATAGATAGAATTATTGTAGGAATAGATGACTAGTAAAATATTTGTGAGGATTTAAGGGGGAGGATGGGAGCACAGAGATGAGGATGGGTGGAGGGGCATAATCATCAGATCACACAATCTAATGGGTCAAGGAAGAGGTGGTTAAAGAAATGGGAAAGGTCTGGTATAAAAAAAATTGTTTACAGAATTTGTAAGCAAACCATTATAAAATAAATTTTTTTAAAAAAAGAATAGATAGAAGTAGAACTATTCTTACTGAAGAGGGAGTGGGGAACCAGTGCCACTTGTCTTTTCTCCCTACTCTCCACCATGGGTACTGAAGCATCTTCAAAAGAACATTAGAGAGCAGTATGTAAAAACCACCACTCTAAACCAATCCCTTCATTTCATAGGGCAAATGGAGTGGCACACAGGATTTATTGTTCAGAATCATGTCAACTAGCTAACTCATTGCTGTTCAGGGGGTTTTCAGAGGCTGTATATCGCAGGTGAAGAGATTGCCCATCTTTTTCTGTGGAGCAGCTGGTAAATTTGAACCACCTGCCTTTTGGGTTGGCAGTGCAACTCCTAACCCACCAGACCACCCGAGATTCCCTTCAAAATCATATACATATGTAATCTGCTTGTATCAGAAATGAAACAACAGCCCAGTTATCCCAATCCAGAATGCTTTCTTTCTGCTTTTTTTTTTTTAAAAAAAAAAATATTTTCTTAATTTTAATGAACATTTACAACGATTTTGGATTTCCAGTCATTCACTGTTGCATGTTTCTCCCTGCTCACCCTCCTCCCCAGTTCACTCTTCTCTTTGAAAAGTAAAAGAAAAATCCTTTCTTCGGTATACAATCCCTTAACCCCACCCACTAGTCCACTCCACTATGCAGCCTTTCGAACTCTTGTGATGACCGTTATACTCTTATCATGTATTGCTTTTAAGTTGTTGTCTCTTTCAACTGGCTCAATGCAGTATACATAATTTATCTAGTTTTTCTCAGTCTTATCCCAACCCTGATGTCAGTCTCATTATACACCAGTGGCGCCATGCAGTTTTTGTCCTTTCTCTCTCTCTCTCTTTTGTTTTTTTTAAAAATAGCATTCCGTTTATTACAGATATTTAGTATTGGCTTCCCATATTTCCCCCTTTTGTTTTTATCATAATTATGTTATCATCTAGATGAGTATCCTTTATACACAAACAAGCAAATAAAACAAATTAAACATAATAAACTCAAAGAAATACTTTAAAAAATGTTCATATGTTCAGAAGGATTCAGGTTGAATATTCATTAAAAGTCTGTTTTAACTGTCCTATTGCCACAGTGCTTGTCAAAACCAGTTCTGATTAATCTCCTTTGTCAGTGTGTCCTTTTTCCCATTCCCTGTCAATCCTCCCTAAGAGAGATTTCACCCTGATTGATAAGGAAAAGGGGACAGTATATTCTCTTAGCTACTTCCTGCTGAAAACAGACGCTGTAGGTTTCAGGGTGAAGATCTCTCACTACTCTAAAGGGCACCTTTGGCAATAGGAAACACATAGACTATTGTGGAGATTGATTTTGGAATTTAGATGCACTGTTATCAGTTGTGCTTAGCTGGACATGTTCATATCCTTGAAGATGTATCATGGAAGTGTTGCATCCTAGAAGACACAAATTTAACTAACAACTTAAAAGTACATGAGTCAAAAATCAAGAACAATAATATTCCAAGTAGAGGTTCTAACAGTGGCACAAATCAAGTTACAGAGGGAAGGTAGTTCTTAAAATAAAAGGCTTATTGACTAGCGCTTTGTCTATTATAGTATAAAGGTTAGGAACCA
>NW_006399759.1:8705947-8714957 GCF_000299155.1 Elephantulus edwardii
TCCTGTGTTAACAACAGAGGCACCATGCAGTGTTTGTCCTTTTGTGACTGAGATACTTCACTCAGCATAATGTCCTCCAGAGTCAACCATTTTGAATAGTATTGCATGAGTTCCTTGTTTTTCAATGCAGCATAGAATTCCGTGTGTGAATATACCACAGCTTCCATTTGTTTGTTGATGGGCTTTCTGCTTTTATCTGCATGTTCTCTCTCTCTCTCTCTCTCTCTCTGTGTCTGTTTATTATGATATAGGATATTGGAATCTCAGATATTTTTGGTAGTTGATTTTCTGTCCCCTGAAATTCACATTATCTGGTATTGACCACATTGTCTTTCACCTTCTGTGCTACACTCCCTCTGGTCCTCTTCAGTCTTTTGTATTTTGCATCTTTGAAAGATACTACCTAACTGCTCTTGTTTTTATATCATAATTTGAATGTACTAATCACCTCTCATTTCTGCCAAGTCTGACACTCCTAACTAGTCCAACTAAGATGTGCCTGATTTACGCCATGGTATTTTCAGTTGCTTTTCTATGCATATGAAAATTGGAAAATGGATGTCAGAAGAAAAAGTTATGCCTTTGAGGTGTGGTGTTGGAGAAGAGTCCTGAATATCCCATGGATTATCAAAAGAACAAACAAGTCTATCTTGGAGAAAGCACAGCCAGGGTGCTGCTTGGAGGCAAAGGTGATGAATCTCTTTTCTTACACACTTTGCTCAGGAGGAGCCAGACTGGATAAGACGTCACTGTTGGAAATATGGAGGGTCAGCATAAGAGAGAAAGACCCTCAACAAAATGGATTGACTCAGTTATTCCAACAATGGGCTCGGGCATATTAGAGATCATAGGATAGTACAGGAGAGAGCAAGTTTGAGTTGTATAGAGAGTTACTGTGAGTGGTCGTCAGCCAGACTCAGTGGCCCCTAACAACAGAGCCCTGTCTGATTTATTGGCTAGTTTTCCTTGTCTCTTCATTGATCTAAGCCAGTAGTAGTATGCTTTCCAAGTAGCACTTAGATCAGGTTGGGTTTTATTGGCTTCCCCTATGTCAGTGATAATCTGTGTACATTTTTTACTGTCCTGTCTTGTTTTGGTGGAGGAAAAAAGAAAAGTTCAGATCCTGTGTTTCAGCAAAGTTCATGTTTACCTAGAACACTTGGGAAGTATCAGGAAATGGTGGAGATGAAGATAGACTGGGAATTGTAGTGTCTGGGTAGAAGCTCTCCAGAGGAAGACTTTGTCCTGACCGGGGAGACAGGTAGAGAATTGGTGATTTGGGGCAGAATGGTGACACAGTTGGAGCTGTGGTCAGGGAAGTAATACTGGCTGTGGGAAATCAGGTTTGTCATGATGAATGGTTCTCTGAGAACAGAGCAGACAGAAAGAAAGCTGTCACGATGTTTGAGTCACAATAGCTAAATGAGGACTGAAATGTGATGATGGAAGTGAGGATGAAAACCAAGAGCGGAGTTATTTAAGAGAGCTATTGAATAGGTGACATGGATAAGAGGCCACAGATTGGCTCTGCGCTTCAAGACATTTCCATCATGCAAGTGCCCGGCTAGTGCTGTCCTTGAAGCCTCTTCAGCAGCTCACCCTGTAGTCTGAGTCAGCCTCCCTCCCTCTGCTGAGCTGCCTCTATGAATTAGGAGCTCTTAGTAACAAAGGGTTTGTAGACATCATTGTCCTATTTTTTTTTAACCTGCTTACATTTCCATTAACTCCTCTTCAACAAAAGAGGAGGGAATCCAGCCTTAGTAGTTCCCCGCACTCCCGCTCGTTGCATGTCTACATGGTTTGGCACGCACAGTACTGCAGCTCCTTTCTTCCTAAAGCACTTGGCAGCCAGTGGTGTGAGCAGTCACAGAACGGCCCTTGGAGAGGTGGGGAGGGAATACTCCTTAAAGGCCCCTCAGAATGGAATTGCTGGTTGAGTTAACTGGGTTACCCATCTGCAGCAAGGTTTGGATTCCAGTGCGTGGGGGTGTTGCATTCTTGAGTGTCTCTGAAGTGGTCCCTGCTCTCTGTGCCGCACCTGCCCTGCTGTCCTTGGCTGCCCTGGACTTTGTGGACTTGCTGACGGAGTGCAGACGTATGTGTGCTTGCCATCTCATGAATGCTTCTCCTGTACCTGCTCCTTCCCCAAATGCTCTGTGGGATAAACTACCTTAGAAGAGAAGCTTCTCCGTCATGTGATTGTTCTGTTTCCTTAGAGACAACAGCAGTGTAGTGCTTCGATGCCAGAGCCACAGAGAATGAAGCAGCATTCCCTTCGGGCGTGAAGGTTTGATAGCTATTCCTTGCCTTTATGTTTTTTGCTGTTTGAGATGCTTGGCTAACGATGATTGCATTTCTTTTTGGCAGGATGCTAGATCTGGAACTTACCCTGTAGTTACTATATAAAGGGTGGCTCCTGTCTGATTTACTGTAAAAATACTTGAGAGGCAGCTGTCTTCTATAGCTATATACTTGCTTTTTTGAGGAACAGATTCTAGTGATAACTTGTAACAGGTCATTGCAGAAAAGGACATTGCATCCAGCATTTCATTTACCTCTTTGTTAGTAGAAACTTGTTGACAACTTTAGGTTGCCGTCTTTTCTCATAATTCTAGAAATAACAGTTGAAGTCTGAATGAAGTAGTGACAACTTCCCTCTAAGTCTTTAATGAACAAGGAAATAGCAATTAGTAAAAAAGGTTTTAAAATAGAAGCAGTTTTTTCTGTTGAGTTGGTTATATGTTCTAATATAATGGTATTAAATATAATGTGTTAATATAAACTTTGATACTATATACTGTCAGTATCATGATGTTATTAAACCACATAGTTCTATTAAATCATTCCTTTTCTAATTATTGCTGTATTTAATAATTCTATTCTTTTCCAAGAGTTAGAGAAGTACTTGTGCTCCTCTGGTTCTTTCTAAATACTGTCACTGAAGGTATTTGTTTGTGCTAACTACTTCTTTCTAAGAAATGTGTCATATCTTGTGTCATAAATGCCTATGCCGAACTGCTAAAAAGGTAAATTGAGATCTGTTTCTGTTTATAAACCTTCATTATATTAACAAATCTATTAAAATATGTTTTTAGTTTTTGGGGAAAACCTTAGTTTGGATTTTTTTTTTTACTGTTGATTGATGAATTATAAGTAACTGACAAAGTGCAATGTACTTCCTTAGATGTCTGAGAAAACTCATATTAAATATGTAACATGATACTTAAGCAGCATTTATAGTATCATATGGGGCTTTTTAAAACCTTGTTATTTCTGAAAGATTGTTGTGTTTATTTAACTGTCCTTGCTTGGACAGTTTATTTGTCTGTCCTTGCTTGGACAGATAGTCCTAGGACATATTAGAGTGAGAGGAAGGTGGTCTGTTTTATAGAGATTCATGAAGAGAGAGCAAAGCATTGCACTCTTCAAGAACAATACAAATGGACTGCACTTGACACATTGTGCTTTCTGTGAGTGTGCTAGAATCCCCTTGACAGGAAGGACCCGAGAGTCTGTGCTCCTAGTATTTCATTAGTCAGAGTGCATCACGGAGCTCACTGAAAACCCGTGCTCTTTCATCACAAGAGAATCATCGGAAGGAAACATGTTTTCACTCTAGACTGTGACTAAGTCACTAGGTTGCCAGATTTTGAAAAGTGGTGACTGAGAGAAGTGGCGTCATCAAAGTGTTGTGCGTCTGGGCTGGTCACCCCAGCAGAGGTCCAGAGTGGATCCTGGAGACTCTGTCAGCTGCTTGGTGGTGAAGAAAGTTCATCTCTCACCCAGTGAACATCTTTGCTTGCTTTGCCTGCAGTCTGCCTTTTTTCTGGGTGTTGCTCCCAGAGAATCGGTTCTCTTCCAGGTCCACCTATGTGGGTCTAAGAGGACCCACTGACCACACACTGGGCCCTGCCCACCATAGTAGGTTGGAGACCCAAAATACCAGTCTTCTCTCGGAATTTTCACGTTGAAGGAAGAGGTGGTGTTCTTACCCAGTGGGGAAGCTATGCAATGCCAGGCAGAAGCTGTTTCTTACGAAGTATAAAAAGCTGTGAAATCTGTTTAGATTCTGGCTGCCAAGAAAGAAACCTCAGCAAAGATAACCGTGTACCCTCATGACTCTCCACTGGCCGGGGAGCCGGCTGCACCTATACCCTTCATCACCTGTAATTTTGGTACTCAGTGGATTCCTCCACCCCTACCCCCCTCCTAAATTAGGACAGTCTTTCTCAAATTTGAGAATTTATTGCTCTCTGAGGCCCCTAATCTGGAAAAAGACATTTAGGTAACACAAAAAAATTACTGGAATCAAATAGTGAGTCTTGGACTCACTTAGATAGTGGAATTGAACAATGGACTAATCTGTTCAGTGGCTTTAGAATGACGTAAAAGAAGAGAGTTTGAATACTGGTTCTGCCACATACTAGCTCTATGACCTTGATCAAGTTCTCTTTTGATCTTTTTTTCTATTTGTAAAAAAGAAATACCACCGTAGGTGGAAGTGAGAATTAGGTAAGGTATCTGAATGATCTGTCATTGTTTTGTCCTGCAGTCAGAGCTGATTCCTAGCTGACCCTGGAGTGGGCTTTCAGAGGCTGTAAATTGCACCAGAGGAGATTGCCCCTCTTTCTCCCACAACGCAGCTGGTAGACTCCAACCTGTTAGCACAACCCCTCACACACTGTGCCATTGAAAATGCCCTTACTTTCATCATACTCGACAAGTGTGAACACAAATTTGTGGTTTTGATAATTTTCAAATAAATTTTAATCTGAAAATGGGAATAGATTAAACTCAGGCTTATATAATTATTATAATTGATGGTTGTTGTCAGGGCTAGTTGGATTATAAATTTCTTGAGAGCAAAACCAATCTTTTCTTAATTGGTTTGCATACAAAGTTTGTATACATTGTGTTTCACACTACTCTTTATTCACACTGTGTTTCATACAATCATAATCATGCATTATGTTTTATGAAATTAATCATCACTGGAGCTTGCCTGTCATTACCCTCTTTTCACCCAGATCCTTCCCATTTACTTCCCCTCCTCCTCCCACCCACCAAACTGTGCAGCCCTGTTGTTTCACCCCTACCTCTCCTCACCCCTCCACTCCCCACCTGAGTTCCCTTACAAGTTTTACTGTTTATCCTTCTATTTTTACAGAAATGGCCTTATGCAGTATTTATCCCTATGAGACTGTGTTAGTTTACTCAGCATAATGCAATATAATGCTCTCCAGCCTCTCCCAAGTTACGTAGTATTTTACAAAATCGTTCCTCCTGCGTGCTGCATAGTATTCCACTGTGTGAATGTATCACAGTTTCTCAACCAGTTCGGGTATGGTATGACATTTGGGTTGTTACCATGTTCTTGCGATGGTGAATAACACTGCTGTGATCATTGGTGTACAAATCTCCATTTGTGTCACAGTTCTAATTAACTTGGGGTATATTCCTAGTAGTGGAATAGTTGGGTCATATGGAGTTTCTATGTTTAACTTTTTGAGGAAATGCCAAATTGTTTCCAAAGTGGTTGCATCATTTTACAATCCCACCAACAGTGTATGAGACCTCTCCACATCCTCTTGAACATTATTGCTTCCTATCCTACTAAACTTTGCCACTGCTATTGGGGTGGGATGATATCTCATTGTGGTTTTGAATTGTATATTTCTTATGAACATACAAAGCCCTAGGCACTAAAAGATCATGAATTTTTTGGTTTTTTTGGGGTTTTTTTTTGGCTCTCTGTCTATCAACAGATTGCCCTCTCTTCTCGTGCAGCCTCAACATCTCTGAGACATGATGGTTAAGGTTGGAGTAAACAAGTTTGGCTACATACTGCTTTTAATTCTGGCAGAGTGGATGTAGTTACCACCAGTGATCCCTTCATTTTCCTCAAATACATGGTCTGTATATATTTTCCAGTATGGTTCCACCCACGGCAAGTTCAACGGCACTGTCAAGGCTGAGAATGGGAAACTGGTCATCAATGGAAAGCCATCATTGTCTTCCAGGAGCGAGATCCCACCAACAACAAGTGGGGTGATGCTGGTGCTGAGTATGTTGTGGAGTCCACTGGTGTCTTCACAACCTTGGAGAAGGTTGGGGCTCACTTGAAGTATGATGCCAAATGGGTAATCATCTCTGCTCGTTCTGCCGATGCCCCCATGTTTGTGATGGACATGACCTATGAGATGTATGACAGCTCTCTCAAGATTGTCAGCAATGCCTCCTGCACCACCAACTGCTTGGACCCCCTGGCCAAGATCATCCATGATAACTTTGGCATCGTAGAACGACTCATGACCAGTCCATACCATCACTGCAGTCCGGAAGACTGTGGATGGCCCCTCGTGAAAGTTGATGCTTGATGGCCATGGAGCTGCCCAGAACATCATCCCTGCATCTGCTGGCATTGCCAAGGCCGTGGGCAAGGTCATCCCTGCACTAAGTGGGAAAACAAGTAGCATGACTTTCCATGTCCCAGCACATCCACAGTCGTAGATTTAACCTGCTGTCTGGAGAAAGCTGCCAATTATGATGATATCAAGAAAGTAGTAAAGCAGGCATCAGAAGGGCATCCTGGGATACACTGAAGACCAGGTTGTCTCCTCTGACATTTAACAGTGACATTCACTCTTCTACCTGTGATGCAGGACATTGCCCTGAACAACCACTTTGTCAAACTCATTTCCTGGTATGACAATGAATTTGGCTACCACAGCCAGGTGGTCAACCTGATGGTTCGTTCACACGGTCTCCAAAGAATAAGAGCCCCTTGGACCACCAGCCCCAGCAATAGCACTAGAAGAGAGACCTTAGCTGCTGGAGAATCCTTGCCCCAACTTCATCCCCCCACACACTGAAAATCTCAGATCCTTGACACAGTTTCCATCCTGTCTCCCTGAGAAAGGAGGGGGGCTGAGAGAGCCCATCTTGTCATGTACCATCAATAAAATACACTATACTCAGCCCAAAAAAGAAACAAAATGTCATTAATTTTTAAAGATAATATGTTTTAGTCTTTTCATTCAAATTTTACACAGTGAATTAAGTTCTCATTTAATAGCTTAGTGGCTCAGTGGTAAGGAGTTGTACTGCTAACCAGAGACATGTGGTTCAAATCCACCAGCTATGTTCTGTGAGAAAGATGAGTCATCTCCTCGCTTGTGATTTATTGCCTCTAAAAACTCACTGGAGGGTCACCAGTGGGTCTGATCCAAATCCATGATACTTAACAACAGCAGCATGCAAATTGTTAAGAGCCATGGTTTCATAGTGGTTAAAGAATACAGCTGCTAACAAGAAAGAAAGCAAAGTGGGAGGGGGGAAGCAGTTCAAACCCCAAAAGACTCTCTCCATGGAGAATGATGGGGCTTCCATAACAATTCATAGCCTTGGGTGGAAAGCCCACAGGGACGTTCTACTCTGTAGTTTAGGGTCACTATCACTATGTATTAGAATCAACTTTATGGCAGTGGGTTTGATTTTTTATTTTGTATAGAAGATTTACTGATACTGGTTACATCTTCCACAATGTATCAGCATTCTTGATAATTCTATTTGAGATGTTTCATATCCAATAATCTGGTTCCTGCCCCTTATCCTTCCATCCTTGCTGTCATTCTTGACTGCTTTGTCTTTTAGAAGTGACTTCTTAAAAAAATGTATATAATACTTGTAGATGATGATAATAACTTTATGAGCTTGTCTGTTATTTGGCTAAAAGGTGACCCTGAGGGATGGCTACGGTTCAACATTTTAAGAGGATTGCAGGGTGATCATCTTGGAGACTCCTCTGGTTTCAACTAGTCTAGTAACTGAACTTCTTAAGAATTTTAGTTCGATTCTACAGTTTTCTCATTCTAGAATAATCCTTTTATTGTGATGCTGATAGAATTGGTGGTGGTAATCAGACATCCTCCCCTAGTCTCAGGGAGATGTGGCCCTGGTTTATGCAGGCAGTTCTGTCAACTAATTTCTTCTCTGTCTTTGCTTTCCTTTGCTTTCCTTATTTCTCCTTTACTCTGGACAAGTGGAGACTGATACTTCTATCTTACATGATGACAAGCATGTTTGGAAGACCTCAGATACAACACATTACACATTATTTTTGTTTTCATTTGAGCATCTCTACCTTCTAGGCCAAGTTTCACAGTCTCTTCTGACATCTATTTATGTCTTCACCTCCATTATTGTCTTGTATTTAAGTGATCTTTGGCTTTCTTCATGTGTTGTGTCCTCCTACAACTTGTGTGGTCTTCCGTTATTAGTGTTCAGTGTTTCAGATCTGCTCTTGAAATGATCTCTAAGTTCACATGGCATATACTTAAGATCACATTTTGACTCTTCTCAGTTTGTTTTCATTTTCTTCAGATGCAGCTTCAACTTGCATATGAGTAATTGATGGTCTGTTCCACAGCCAACCCCTGACCTTGTTCTGATTGATGATCCTAAGCTTCTGTCGCATCTCTTTCTATAGAGTTAGTGAATTTGATTCCTGTGTATTTCACCTGACCAGGGCCATGTGTATGCTGTTGTCATTAGGTGTCCTCAAATTGACTACAGTGTATAACAACAGATGTGACCCTTACCCTGTCCTGCCCATCCTCGTAATTTGTGTCTTGCTCAAGGCCATTGTGGTCATCACTGTGTCAGTCCAACTCAGTGAAGATCTCTCCATGACCTTTTCTATCTTCCCTAGCATGCTGTCTTTCTCCAAGGATCAGCCCCTCCTGACAGCAATGCCCAGAGTATGTAAGACAAACTCTCACCATCCCTACCCCTAAGGAGTGTTCTGGTAACAATCCCTTCAGATTTATTTGTTGTTTTGGCAGTGCATAAGACAATCAGTACTCTTATCCAGCACAACTCAAAGGCATTGATCCTTCTTCAGTCTTTCTTATTCATTGTCCAATTTTCAGATGCATTGGACACAATTGAAAATACCATACCTTGGATCAGATGCACTTTAATCTTTAAAATGACAACCTTGGGGGTAGGG
>NW_006399759.1:8716557-8794017 GCF_000299155.1 Elephantulus edwardii
CAGATTTGTCCTGGAAAGGTTTAAACCGGGTGGCTCCTTGGAGGCAAGGATTCTGAGGCTCCGTCTAACATACTTTGGACATGTTGTGAGAAGAGACCGGTTCAGTGGTAAGGATTATTATTTTCTTGATAGCTGAGATGTGTGTTGAAGGCTGATATTCTGCAGTCAAGGTTGTGGCAGGTTGTTGGTGAGTCTTTGTTCAGTCCTCATGCCCCATTTTTCTTCATTTAGTCCAGCTTCTCAAATCACTTGTTGCACATACCGATTGAATAGATGTGGAGAAAGGATAAAACCCTGATGCACCTTCTGATTTTAAACTATGTTCCTTTGTTCTGTTCAGACAACTGCTGCTTGGTTTATGTATAGATTTCACATGAACACAACTAAGTGTTCTGAGAGTCTCATTCCTCACAATTTCATCCATAATTTGTTATGATCCATAAGTCATTGTATAATCAATAAAAGAGAAGTAACCTTCCTGGTATTGTCTGCGTTAAGCCAAGATCCATCTGACATCAGCAGAGTTATCCCGTCTGCCACTGTTTCCTGCTGAATCCAACTTGAATTTTTGACAGTTCCCTCTCAAAGTACCGTTCGTTATTTTTAATAATCTTTGTCAAGAGTTTACTTGCATGTGATATTAATAGTTTGATAATTTCCACATTCTGTGGATCACCTTTTTTTAAAATGCAAACAAATATGACTCTCTCCCAGTCAGTTGGCCAGGTAGCTATCTTCTAGATTTGTTGGCAGAAACTACTGAGCACATCGAGGGCTGTTTCCTTAAATACCTCAGTTGGTATTCTGTTAATTCCTGAGGCCTTATGTGTTGCCAGCACCTTCGGTACAGCTTGGATGTTTTTCTTCAGGATACTTGTTCTCAATCATATGCTACTTCCTGAGAGGTTTCAATGTCACCCAGTTATTTTTGGTGCATTTACTCTGTGCATTCTTTTTCATCCTTTTTTGATCCGTCCTGCATCAGTATTCTACCCATACTTTAGTATTGCAAGTCAAGGTTTGCATTTGTTCTTCTGTTGTTTCAACTTCAGAAATGCTAAGCATTTTCTTCCAACTCCAGATCCTTGCACAGTTCCTTAGAGTATTTCGCTTTGTCTTTTCAGGCTCCCCTTTGAAATCATCAGTTCAGCATTCCTTTCCCTTATTTTGGCTTTTCATTCCAGTGCAAATTTCAGTGTCTTCTAAATCCCTTTTCGTTACTTCAGTTCTATCCTGTTTTTGTAATAACCTTTGCTGTCCTCCTGAATGACATCATCCCACATCTTATCTAATCTTCAGTCATTAGTGTTCAGTACCTCAAATCTGCACTGGAGATTATTTTTTTAAATTCAGTTGGGTTGCACTGAAGGTCATATTTTGGCTCTCATGAACTTGTTTTCATTTTCTTCAACTTCAGTTTTAATTTTCATGTGAATGGTTGATGGTCTGATTCACAGTCACCCCCTGACCTTGTTTTAACTACTGATTCTGAGTTCTTCCAGCATCTCTCCACAGTTGTAATCTGTCTTATTCCTGTGTTGTCTGTCAGGGAATGTCATGAGAATAGTCACTGTTTATGCTTTAAAAAAAAAAAACAAAAAAAACAACAACAACACAAACCGACAACAAACCAACATAATTACAAAATTCTGTTGTGATCTCCGGCCTCCTTTCTCTCACCGAGGCCATATTTCCCAACTGCCATTCCCTCTTCTTTGTTTCCAACTTTTGCATTCCAGTCACCAATTATTATTAATGCATCTTGATGGCATGTTTGATGGATTTTAGGCTGCAAACGTTGGTAGAAATCCTCAGTTTCTTTGTCTTTGTCTTTCATGGTTCATTTTTATATTTTAGTGACAGTTGTATTGGCAGGTCTTCCTTGTGTTCATATGAATAGTATCCTATCCCTCATAACATTGCACACTGGACAGATCTTGAAATGCTCTTTTTGACTATTTTCTTCAATTTATTTTTTGTCCTGTCTGATTCAAAGTGGCCGATACAAATTCATCTCTACTTACTAATGTGGATCTGGTAGTTAAGCTTTTCCTTTCACATTTTACAACTTCCAATTTTTTCTAGTCTCATCTTCATATTTTTCATGTTCCAGTTATTAATGGGTGTGTGCAACTACTTTTCCTCATTTTGAATCACCATTTATGCTTTCAAAAAAGGTGCTTCCTAGATAAGTCATTGGTAGTATGAAAATCTGTCAAATGATATGCAGATTAATTTCTATCATCAATCCCTTATTATCCTTCTTACGTCTTTCCAAGTTTTGCATTCCAGCCATGAATTATTATTAAGGCATATTGGTTGTGTTGTTGTTTTTGTTTTTTATTTTTTTTTGTTCTGTTAGTCAATTTCAAACAGTAGAAATTGGTAGAATACCTCACTTTTCTATTTTTGGCTTTACTAGTTGAGTGTACATTTGCAAACTAACTGACTTAACAGGCCTTTCTTATATTCATATGGATATTATGTTATCATTACAGCATTGTATTTCAATATAGATCTTGAAATATTCTGTCAGTGAATATGACAACATTACTCTTAAATTTGTCATTCTCAACATAGTAAACAGTTTGATTAGCCAATTCAGAATGGCAACTGTCAGCCTGTTTTAGCTCATAAAGTATGGTATGTTGATATTTATACATGCCATTTCATTTATTTTTCCAATTCATTTTTAATGACTTTAAGTCCTCCTAGATTCATATTTCACACAGTCCATGATACTTGCTAATGAATATTGTTGTTGTGTACTGTCGAGTTGGAACTGACCCATACCTGACCCTCTGGTGGGTTTTCAGAGGCAGTTAATCCCACAGGAGGAGACTGCCCATCCTTCTCCCGCAGAGCATCTGGTGGCCTCAAACCACATGCCTTAGAGAGTGCAATGCAGCTTCTTGCCACTAGGCCACCAGAGCTCCATTATTAATGAATCTTGGAATGAAAACCTGCAGCTGCTTCTCCTTTTTTTGAGTCATGTATAAGCAAGTGGAGATCCCACCCCTAGCAAACACTGAGGACTTTTGGTATCTATCTGTATACTTTTGTCTTCTTATAAGAAGGAGATCATACAGCATTTGTCCTTTGTGATTGACCTGTTTCGCCAGCCTAAAACCAACACATTTATCCACAATATGGTTCAATAGCGCTTCATTGTTCTTTATGGCTGTGTTAGTATTACATTGATTGTGCATATGACCTTTATCCACTGGTGGGCACTTAGGCTGTTTCAATCGTTCTGCTATTTGTGAACATGTAGTGAGTGACCTGTCTGTGAGTAGTGTTGTAGTATGCACATGTCTTTTCATGTCTTTTACTGTTAGCTCTCTCGGGTGTACACCTGTAAGTGGGATTATGGGACCATAAGGTAGTTCTTTGTCTAGTTTTTTTAGAAAACAATATTGTATAGTGTATTAAATAGTGGTCCCAAACCATGGGTTGTTGACAGTTTATATGTTAATAAAATATTACAGCCTAGGAAATCTTTCAGCTTTGGTGACCTGGCGGTAAGAAATTGTGCTGCCAACCTTAAGGCATGCAGTATGAATCTGCAGCTGCTCCACAGCAGAGAGCTGGGCCATCTCCTTCCACGTGGTGTTCAGCCTCTGACAACCCACTGCAGGGTCAGCTCGGAGTCTTTTCCAAACTGGATGACACAGAACAACAACAACAGGACATCTTTTGAGCAGTGCCACTGTCATAAATGGTCACTGTGAATCAGAATCCACACAACATCAAGGCCTATGTTTAATGAAATAGAATGAGATATGAAGACATTGACATTTCAGGAATTACTTGTCTGGTAAGAGAAGTGAAGAGTTTCATCTTGATGGGTTTATGAAGAACTTGCCAGGATAGGGTGGGCACCTGGGAAAAGTTTTAAAAGCAGTTTCTTAGGAGAATCAAAATTCAAACAACTTGTTGAGATGTGTGGAATACTCAAATAGTTTAATAGAGAAAACAATGCAGTATTCTGTAATGAGATTTTTTTTAAAAAAAAAAAAGACGCTTTAATGTTTCAGGAAATCTGTATAACCTTAAAGGAGAGACAAGTATGTTCAAAGTGAGGATAGAAATTTTTAAAACCAACCCAAGTATAGAGTAGTGAAGATAGAAAGCCAATCTAAACGTTGTTGTTCTGTGCCATCGGGTTGGCTATGACTCGTAGTGACCCTGTGAACAATGGCTCTGAACCCTGCCTTATCCTAAGCCAGCCTCACTGTCTCTGACACACCTGCCCCCATTGCCACAGTCATTGCCTCAATTCATCTCCTCCAGAATCTTCCTCTCCTGTGCTGACCCTGTAAAGTCAATAATATTTACTTAAAATACTGAAGAAACATATATAAAGTATTATTTTGTTATTTTTTAACATAAAAAAATGTTACACATTGCCCCATCCTCCCCCAATGTACCCCTTGTTCCACATTGTTGTCATGCATATGATATGTAATCATATATTCCTTTTGGACAGTTCTTCCGCTCATCGGATCTAATGCAGTGATCATTATCCACTCTTTTCCCATTTTCTCCCCAACGTCCCCCTATGTCTGTCCTATTTTATAACAGTGGTGTTATGCAGTATTTGTCCTTTTGTGACCGAGATATTTCACTCAGTATAATGTCCTCTAGGCTCACCCATGTTGTGTAATGTTTTACAAGTTCATTGTTTTTCAGTGCTTCATAATATTCCATTGTGTGAATATACCATCGTTTTTCTACCCATTCATTTGTTGATAGGCACTTGGGTTGTTTCAGTCTCTTTGTAATTGTGAATAATGCAGCAATAAATATGAAAGTACATACGTTTGTTTGAATCAACTCTTTCTTTAGGATATATTCCCAGTAGTGGAATTGCTGAGGCAAATGGTATTTATATTTCCAACTTTTTGAGAAGGCACCAGACAGCTTTCCAGAGTGTCTGTACCAGCAGTGAATAAGAGTCCAAGTTCTCTACAACCTCGCCAGCATTTGTTATTTATTGCTTTGTTGAATTTTGCTATTGTTGCTAGAATGAGATGATTTCTCATAGTTGTTTTGATTTGCATCTTTCATCACTTGGGATTTTGAACATTTCTTCATGTATTTGTTTCCCATCTGAATGTCGTCTTTGGTGAAGTGCCTATTCATATCCTGTGTCCATTTTGTGATTTGGGTGTTTACCTTTTTCTTCTTCTTTTTTCTTTGTTAAATAAATTTTAGATATAAGTTCATTATCAGATATATCATTGCCAAATTTTTTTCCCAGCCTGTAGGTTTTCTTCTTACCCTGTTGGAGAAATTTTTTGATGTATACAGATTTGATTCTTAGAAGATCCCAGTCATCTATTTTATTCTCTCTTGGTTTTAGGTAAAACATTATTTGAAAACTATTTTATCTTACTTTGGAAAAAATTGTTCCAGTAAGTAAAATCTTTTTTTCTAGCTGGAAACAACCTAAGTGCCCATCAACAAACAAATGGATAGAGAAGCTGTGGGATATTCATACTATACTGCATTGAAAAACAAGGAACTCATGCAATATTATTCAAAATGGGTGACCCTGGAGGACATTATGCTGAATGAAGTATCTCAGTCACAAAAGGGCAAACACTGCATCGTGCCACTGTTGTAAAACAGGACAGACCTTGGGGTTGGGGAGAGACTGAGAAAGATGAGTTAAATAATGTATACTGCATTGAAACAGATGAGGGGGAAAACTCTTTAAAAGAAATATGTGATTAGGTATTTTTGTCATGACAGAAGTGTAGAGCGAAGGCTACATGGTGGAGTGGACCTGGGGGAGGGTTTGTAAAACAGTGAAAGAATTTGTCTTTTACTTTTCCAAGAGGGTAGCATACTAGGGGGGAGGGTTGGGAGGGGAGAAATGTACAACACTGAATGAATGGAAATCCAAAGTCTCTGTAAATTTTTACTAAAATTAATAATAAATTTACATTTTAAAAAAATCTTTTTTTCTCCTTTACATTTGCAGTCACAAGCACACAAATAAACCAATCCACCAAAACTGCTAAAAAGGCCCCAAATTCATGATGGTCAGATAGCTGCCAAGGTAAAAGGGTTGTAAGAGTGTGACTTCATCCCTACAACTGAAAAACAGTTCTGAGGGGAAAAAAGATGATGTTAATGAGCAAATACTTTTGGGAGTTTAGAATAGCAGAGTGGAGGAGGACCCATTGAATCAATTCTGATTCATACTTCCTCTGTATAATACGGAGTCAAGCTGCCTCGTAGTATTTCCAAGGCTGCAGATCTTAGGGAAGCAGGCTGTCACATCATTCTCCTGTAGCGCAACTTTTGGGTTCAAGCTGCTGGTTCTTCATTGGGCAACTAGGCCCTTAACCACCACATGTCAGGGCTCCTGGGGAGGATTTAGGATCTGAATACCTGGATGACTTACTGCAGAAGAGCTCTGGAGTAAGAATGTGGTCCATTAGTCTAAGGGCTCATGGAATAGTGACAGCTCTCTGAATTATGACCCTCTCTCGTCCACTCAGGGAGCTCAGAGTCCACTTTGTCCGTTTACTCCTTCATCTACTCACAGCTTTTAAGTAGAATTTTTGCCTAAACAACATCAATATTATACTGCCACACACTCAGTTTGATCCAGACGCGTTCAGCTCTGGATCCAAGTCAAGTCAGAAAGCCAAAACAAGTAATAACACTCACTGTTGGTTCTGAGCCCAGTGTTAATCTTTTTTTTTAAAAAAAAATCAACAATCTGACTGATGGAATAAATAATTTGCTCATCAAATCCATGTAATGTACTTTGCCAAGCTCAAGAGCCTGGAGCTTTTTGAAATAAAAAATGTATTTTCCAATCATCATGGTATATTATTTGGGGACTTTTTTTGTTATTGTCTTGCACATTTTATTGTAGTTTGTGTGCATGTTTACAGGGCAGGTTTCCTAACCATTTGTACATGTGTTTTGTGTCGCTACTTGCAATCCCTTCAGTGTAAAGCACTCTTCCACTTCCCTCCTGGTCCCCCACTTCTTTCTGCCTATCTTTCCTACCCTTCCTGCTGTCTGAACTTCACTTTGGGGTTGATAGTTCTGAGGAGCACGTTGCTACCAGACTTCATGGTTCACTTTCTAGCCCTGCATGTTTGGTTGCAAGCTGACACCCAGGTGTGAGTTTAGTTCCAGACCTGAAGGTTGTCTGGGGGCCATAGTCTCAGAGATTCCACCAGTGTCTACCAGAAGAGTGAGTCTGGTGTTTCCTTTAGTATTCTGAGTTTTGTTCTCCCTTTCTCTCCCATTCTAAGACCTTCTGTTGTTGGGAGGGGTGGTAGCTGAGTACTATGCTCAGACCTCTCGCTCATATGATCCATTAGTCATTTGGACTAATTGGTTGGGTGTTTGGTTGGTTATTGTTTTGAATTGCAAAAATAATTTTTATTTCTTATAGAAAATTTTAAAAATACTGAGAAGTGAGAGAAAAAATGATCCTTTATCTTTTCTTTTCTTTTTTTTAAGAATAACTAGTGAAATATGTATGGAAACCCAGGGAGAAAGGGTGGGAACAGAAGGGTGAGAATGGGTAGGGGTAAAAGCACAAGGTTGCACATTTCGGTGAATGGAGGGAGGGGAAGCATCCAGCAGGGATCTGAAAAGACTGGGTAATGATGGGCAACGGTCAGTGGGGATTGAATTTTCTAAATCACAATGCACGGGAAGATCTGTCAGAAGTGGGATCCGAACCCATGCCTCCATTGGAGACCAGAATCCTCTGTTAGAGTAAGTGAAACTTGAGTCTGATGCCACAACCTACATTGTGCAGATGACACAACATTGTTTGCTGGAACTGCGGAGGACCTAAAGGTTGAGGATTGTACTTTTCAATATGGATTGAAGCTCAACATCAGGAAGACATAGATTCTCACCACTGGGCCAATTGGCAGTGCTATGATGGGTGGAGAAGAGATTGGAGTTGTTAACAGTTATAGCTTGCTCAGCTCCACAATCAACACTCTTGGCACCAGCAGTCAGGAAAGCAAAAGACTAATTGCATTTGGTAAATCTGTGGTCAGGGACCTCTCCAGAGTACTGAGAAGCAACGATGTCAGTCTAGAAACAAAGGTGCACCTCGCCAGTTTGTGGTCTTTGCAACTACTTACTATGCATCAGAGAGCTGGACAGTGACTAAGGAAGACAGAAGAAGAAATGATGCCTTTGAGATGTGGTGCTTGAGAAGAGTCTTGAACATACTGTAGACCACCAAGAAAATAAATAGATCTTTGAGAGGGTGAAGCCAAGTTTCTTCTTGGAGACCAGGATTTTGAAGCTCCATCCAAACATACTTTGGAACCAGGTGGGACCAGTCCTTGGAGAAGGACATCATGCTCAGAGGAGTGGAGGGACAGTGCAGGAGCAGAAGAGCCTGGATGAGATAGATGGATACAGTAACTGGGGCAATGGGGTAGGTGTGTTGGAATCAGTGAGACTAGCTCAGGACAGGGCAGACTTCAGAGCTGCTGTACATAGGGTTGCTATGAGTTGCAGATGATTTGATGGCACATAACAGCATGGGAATGATTGTATGAAACGGTGAATGAAGAGTAGTGTGAAACAATATATACGAAGTTTGTGAGCAAACCAGTATACATTTTTTTTTAAAAAAAGGACTAATTGGTGTTTTGACCCCTTGATTTTCATCGCTCTTCTTCACTCCAGATGGGAAAAGACCAATTATCTTGGAAGACTATTTCCAAGCTTTAAAGATACTCATCACTACTGACCACTCAGAACACTGTCATTATGAATGAGGTTACACTAATTGACCTAGATGTACTCTAAGAATGTGGTTCTAAACCCTTGGGCCCAGCCATTCAATCTCTCAAGGTATTCACTTATTACAACAAAGAAGTCTGTGTAGCATTGTCCCCTGTATTCTCTACTATATACCTGAATATATTTGCAACACATGCAAATATTTATGTAATAATATCCCTTGTCAAACCTGTAGTAAATTACTTCCTTCAAAAGCTTCCAACTCTACAGCACATAATAATAACAGCAGATCAGTGTTCAGAAATTTTTACCCTTGGAAAGCAAAGCAGTAGCCAAGGAGTATGGCTTTTGGAGGGGATAAGTCTTCCCCTTATCACACTATTAGCCTTGACTACTACAATTTAAACCCAATCAATGGTACCACCTGGCTTGTATTTACTATAAAAGCCTAGCTAAACTCAAACCACCTGGCCTGAGAGCGCATGTTCTTAACCACTATTAGGCAACCCCAAGGAAAACCTACTAAATATATAATCGTTCAAATGGAGCTCTGTTAGCATGTTATTGTTGTTATGGTTAGGTGCTGTCGAGTTGAGTGTAACTCACAGCAACTCTATGAACAACAGACTTAAACCCTGTCTTCTCCTGTGCCACCTTCATCATCTCAGACAGCTTGAGCCCATTGCTGCCATTACGGTGTCAATTCACTCTGTTGGGAGGTTTCCTCTCTTTTACGTTCTTCCACTTTCCTAAGCATAATATCCTTTTCCAAGAATATAGCCTCTCCTAGCAACAGGTCCAGAGTATGAGAGATGAAGCTTCACCGTCCTTGTCTACAAGGAGCACTTTAGCTGCACTTTTTCCAAAACATATCTTTGTTCTTTTGTCAGTCCACAGAATGTTCAGTACTCTCCTCCAGCACCACAACTCAAGACATCAATTCCTTATTCATTGTCCAGCTGTCAGATGCAGAGCAAGTGATTAAAAAAAACCATGGCCTGAATCAGGTGCACCATAGTCTTCACTCTGACATCAGTGTGCTCTTCCGTATTTTGGAGAGATCCTTGACAGTGGATTTGCTCAAAACAGTGTGTCTCCAGCTCTCCTGACTGGTGGCACCAAGAGTGTTGATTGTGGATCTAAGATTAAATCACTGACAGTTTAAATTCCTTCTTCATCTATCATGATGTTTCCCATTGGCCTAGTGGTAAGTACTTTTGTTTTCTTGATGTTGAGATGTAGTCCATATTGAAGGCTGTAGCTGCCTTCTGCAGCAAGCATTTCAGGTCCTCTTTACTTTCAGTAAGAAAGATTGTGTAATCTGTATAATGCAGGCTGTTGTTGAATCTTCTTCTGATCCTGATCAGGAATTCATCTTCATAGAGTCTGGTTTCATGAGTTATTTGGTCAGAATACAGATTGAATAGATACAGAGAAAGAATATAACCTTGACACACACCCTTCCTGATTTGAAACCATGAATTGTTTCCATGTTCCATTTGGACAACAGTGTCTTAGTCTAGGTAGATTTCATATGAGCACAATTAAGTCTTATGGGATTTCCATTCCTCTCAGTGGTTGCCATAATTTGTTGTGACATAACCAGTCAAATGCCTTTTCATAGTCAATAAAATACAGTTGTGCATTCTTCTGGTATTCTCTGCTTTTAGCCAGGGTCCATCTGACATCACCAGTGATGTATCCCTGGTGCCACAGTCTCTTCTAAACCCAGCTTGAACATCTTCAGTTCCTTGTCAATGTATTGTTCCAGCCATTTTGAGATGATCTTCAGCAATACTTTGCTTGTGATATTAATAACATTGTTAGTGGAAGAGGAGCAGCAATAACATGGGGAAGGCGACCACTTCATAAAGGGGAACTGTCCACATCAATTATATCCATAGCACTATAAACACAGCTACATAATCAGACATGCTACACCCCCCATCCTCCTCTACCTTCTTCTACCAATCATTGGATCCAGTGTCTATTGTTGACTCAAAGACTTTACTCACAGTTGTGAGGTTTATTAGAGATCCAGGTTGGAGAGCAGGGGAGGCAAAGAATATCACACAGTGAAAGTCCAGGTTTAGTCCAGCAGTACCAAGCCCAATTAACAAGGTTCAATTTCTCAGTTAATGCAAGTCCAGGTTCACTTCATTAGCACAGATGCAAGAAGCCTCTGGCTTCCTCAGTCATCCAGCACACTATCTCAGAGCAGTTATTAGTCACTTTTTCATTCAATCATCCAAAAAGCAAAACCTTTTTAACTGGGGCCTTTATCTCCAGGTCTTGCCACAGTGTCTTCACAGCAATGCCACTATCTCTTCACAATCTCTTCCCCACAGTCATTGCCCAGTCTCATCTTGTGGAACATGCTCTCATATGCATCTCAAAGCTATTGATGATTTCCAAGACCATGTGTCTGTAGTTGAGCTAGCTGGAGATCATCCACCCACCCACCCCCAACAGGGGCTAATACAATGACTAGAAAAGCCAATTTTCAAGGGCTCAGACACCCCAGTTAGACGATTTCTCCATTCTGTTAGCATAAGAGGCAGGAAGTTTCAGTGCTAGCCCAAAGGCACCACCCTCTGCTGTCCATTAGCAACTCTGGTGGAGAAAGATAGCCACCTCCAGTACAATTCATAGCCTCCAAAACCCCTCTGGAGCACCAGCTGAGTTGGTTCTGACACTAGCTATGAGTTGGGTTTTGTGGAGGGTTTTTTGTTTTGGGGGATTTTTCTAGTTTAATAATGTCTTAATTACGTTCCTGGAGGATAGTCTCTCAAATGCTAAATATAGTGGAAATATTACCTCTTACATACTCTGTACCAGGGAGCTCTGGTGACCTAATAGATAAAAAGTTGAACTGCCAACTCAAAGACAAATGGTTCGAATCCCATAGCCTCTCCTTGTAAGAAAGATGAGCAATCTCCTGTGCAATTTACCGCCTATGCCAGTTACTTGGAATAAAACAATTTTTTAAAAAGAAACTCACACATATATCTTACAATCTTACAGTGGAGATAATCTAGACTAGTGGCATTCACTTCCATAATAGCTTGCCTCCGGAAACCCCATGAACCTGGAGAGAGGATGAAAGGCACCCAAGCATCAAGGACTTTCCTTCATAGGGTCGCTGTGAGTTGTCTGCGACTCGACGGCACTAAACAGCAACAATAACAATCTAAGATACTTTACTGTCTTTTGTGTGGAGTCAAGATGTTGGGAGATCTGAAACTTTGGATCTGCTCAAACCCTTTAGTAGATTTTTCACTGAGAGTGTCAAAGTTCAGTGTTACCATTACTCTCTGTGTTCTTGAGTTCTCTTTCTACTGATTGTGTGCTTGATGACTTTATAGCATGGGATTTGGCTCAGTGTAGTATACAGTATTTTTTTTCTCTTTTTCTATTTTATAAATTTTTTTTACATTAAGCATCTTTGTGTGTGTGTGTGTGTGTGTGTGTGTGTGTGTGTGTACCATCAAATCTGATCTGACTGGTACAGGGGAGTTAGCATCCTTTTTTTGTAATGGGAAAGAAACCAACTAGATAAAATATAAAGTAGGGGAAAATTACCCATAATTTTAATTCTCTCAACATTTTGGCAGTGTTTTGTCCAGATGTTAAGTTTTGTACTGATTATATTGATTTTGCTTTATGTGTAGAAATACTTTATTTCATTTATAGAAGTTCTGTTAACATAAAATAGTATATTTAAAGCTCTAAATGCAGTATCTAAAAATCCATGTATTCCATCAAATATTCTGTAAAGGTTAGCTGTTGTTACAGTTATTAGCTTGCCCTTGTTTTTCACCTGAGCATTTTCCTTCTCTAGTTCTTATTTTTTTACCTCTTCTATACTAAGCATTTTCCTATGTAATTAAAAAGTCTTCATAAGAACTCTTTTTTAATGATAGCATAATATCCTATAATTA
Organism: Elephantulus edwardii; assembly: GCF_000299155.1. Lineage (NCBI taxonomy): Eukaryota > Metazoa > Chordata > Mammalia > Macroscelidea > Macroscelididae > Elephantulus > Elephantulus edwardii. Next base: position 8,729,247 of record NW_006399759.1, read on the forward strand.
CGGGTGTATCCTAGTTTACTTTTTCTTTCCCTTATATTTAAACATTTAATTTACTGTCAAAATTATCCTTTTATAAATAATACTTCCATGAATATTTTTAATAGAACTATATTATTGTAATTCTGATTAATTTTTAAAAAATGAATTCATAGGAGAGGAGTTACTGGTAATAGTTTCTGAACATTTTTTACTGTCTTAGACATATATGTTCCAAATTCCTTTCTAGAAATTTTTCTTGAGTTTAAATTCCACTCTGTACCAGTGGATAATTTAAGAGCCTATGAGAAGATCTTCTCCAACTTTAGGGATTACTCCATTTTGTTTTTATAATTTATTTAAAGGAAAATAGTACCTTATGTTTATACTGATTTGTTTGTATAACCATAGTGCAAGTATTTTCATGTTTGTGAGCTATTTGCATTGCCTCTTTTTTAAGATATATTTACCCTTTGCTTGTTTATTTTATTGAAATATTAATGTTTTTCCTGGAAATTTATGCAAATCCTTTCTATATTAAGGGTATTAGTTCTTTCTTTGTCACCTTTGTTTAGGTATTTCCCCAAATTTGTTGGCTTTTCTTCCTTTTCCAATTTTTTTTAAACAATTCAACTAATTGGTCCTTTGCCTTCCTCTTATTTGCAGAGCTTCCAAGCTCTCAAAGTCTATAGATCAATTTTCTCCTCATTTATATAATTAGATGTTTTACATTTTATTCTTTAACATCCCATAAAAACACTTCCCTCCACAGGAATGAGGTAATCTGCATATTCCCCCATAGTGAGTGCATGGTAGCTTTTCTTACTTCTGTTTAAGTACACACTACATTCTATTTTTTTAATTTATCTAACTACATGGTGTTTTGTATAATTTACTAGTTACATATAGATGGACAATAAAAAAGGATTGATACCTTTGAATTATTTTGTTGTTGGAGAGTCATGAATATACCAGGTAGTGCCTTAGGAGCAGACTAACCTGTTTTAGGAATAAAGTGCACTTTAGAGGCCAACATGGTGAGAGTTCATGTCACATACTATGGGCATGTTGTCAGGAGGCTCCAGTCCCTGGAAAAGAGCATCATGTTTAGAAAAATTGAAGGTGAGCAAAGGAGAAAACCCTCAATGAGATGGAGTTGACACAGTGAGGCAAAGATAGGATTAAACACAGAGGAGATTGTGAGAATGACACAGGACTGGGCAGTTTGTGCCTGTTATACATAGAGTTGCTATGGGTCAGAGCCAAGTGGGCATCTATAACAACACCACATTAATTATCATTACTTGTGTTCTGTGTTCTCTTTTTTGCAAGACTGAATTTTCACTCTGTTGTTGTTTAACCCTTGTTCCCATCAACTAACACAATGCCTACCACATTTCAGGCTCAACAAATATTTGATGTTGTTGTTGTGTGCCGTTGAGTCAGAACTGACCCATAGCTGACCCTCAGATGGGTTTTCAGAGGCAGTAAATCACACAGGAGGAGATTGCCTATCCTTCTCCCACGGAGCAGCTGGTGGATTTGAACCACTTGTCTTTGTGATTGCAGCACAGCTTCTTATTGCTAAGCCTCCAGAGCTCCCTAAATGTCGGATAAAAAAAGAAAAGAAAAGAAATGGTTATATATTATTTGTCCTGGAAGATTTTAAAAGGCATTAGCTATTTGTCATTTCTCCTACCTTTAAAAAGTCGTAAGAGATGATTTATATGCATTTTCCTTTCAAGTTGGGCCTGGTGTCAGAATACCCACCATCATAGGAGAAAAACATGAAAATGGTTTGTACCAGCAAGTTAATTTGTTATTTTATAGTAGGAGATGTGTCTGCCAACTCATCAGAATCCCTGTACCTGTTGTCTAAACCACCTTCTTAGCTACCTCCTCAACTGAAAACAGTAGAGAAAATTCATCTTTGTAATGGTCAGAATACTCAAGTGAACAGCTACTGTTTAAATTAAAATCAAACCTGTTGGAATATGTTGTCGAGTACCATTAAGTCAGAACCAACTCATAGCTGATCCTCCACTGGGTTTCAAAGACAGTAAATCGCACAGGAGGAGAATTCTCATCTTTCTCCCAAGGAGAAGCTGGTAGATTTGAACCATACGCCTTCAGGTTAGTAGCACTGCTCCTTACCGCTAGACGGTTGGAATTGCCATATAGTCGATTTCTAATCATGGGAACTCTTTAGAGCAGGATAGAACTCTCCCATAGGGTTTCCAAAAACGTATTCTTTGTACTTTGAAGTATCTAATGCGTTTAGACTACCTACCCTTACATTAGTATCCAAGTTCTTAACTACTGTGTCACCAAGGCTCCTACTATTTAAATTATGACCCTCATAATGTTTTTCAAGTTTAAAATACAAAAATTTCCCATTGAGCCTCAAGCTTCTGTTGACCAGTGCTACTTTAAAGACAGTAATTTGAAAACTGATTCACCTTTATCTTTCTGCTCTTCTCATTCACACACCACCAGTCCAACACCAAAATGTTTCCTACTCATGCATGTCTAATATGGATATTGTCATATTGCTATCCACTCCGTTGGCAAGATAAAAGTCTCCATCACCCTCCACCCTCTGACCCCACATGTGTTAATCAGTCGCCATCTCGTAATTCTTTTTACCTCCATAGTCTTTTTTTCCGCTTATCTATTCCTTATCTTCACTACCACTGTTGTTGTTGTTAAGTTCCATCCTCATAATCTGTAATGTAGAGAATTGCACTAAAATTTAACTGACCTCTCAAATTCCATGTTTCTAATATTAATTTACCTCAGTGATTTTGAAACAAGATTATCTCTTAATCCCCTCAATCTTGAAGTTTACGTTTCACTGTATTGAGAATAAAGCTTGAGTATTTTACAGAAAGCTTTCCCAAATGATTCTTGTATTTATTCTGCAAGCTTCTGGCTGTAGCTTCAAGATTCTTTAAAAGCCCTACAGCATTCAAACTGGTTTTTGGTCTAAGACACTGAGTATTTCTCCCACTATCTGCTATATAAATATAAAGAATTTACCCACTTGTAGAAAAGCTTTATTCACACTTCAGATCTAACTTAGCATTCTAGATTCAGTTTCAAGTATGTCCTTTCAAGCTCTTGACAAATTCAAAACTCAAGCTAATTGCCATCAAATCAGAGCCAACTTATTGCTGACCTTCTAGTGGGTTTCCACAGGCTATAATGGCATGGGAAGAGATTGCCAGTCTTTTTACCAACAGATAATCAATTTATTAAGATATTGATTTAAGGCATCTGCAGTGGTGACCTCTCCTCCAGGCTCAGTGCGGATGGAGGTGATCTGCCTGACAACCTCAGAACGGCTGTGCAGGTCAGTGAGTCGCTTGTGGGTCCTCATCTGAAACAGGATCCCAGGTCTTGGAACCTTCACCACATGGAATCTTCCTTGTAGTGATTCTTAGAGTCTTGGGAGGCATCATAACTGGTCCCCGCACCTTGAGGTTCTCCTTTGCGCCTCTGATCAAGTCTACACACATCTTTTCCAGGGATTTTATGCTGTGACTGGTTAGGGTCATTCTAATCTAGTGACTGTCCTTAACAGCCGTGGCTGTGGGGCAGCTTCCTAACGGACTTGTTTCCCGGGGAGAGCGAACAGCCTGAGTCAGGAGCGGAGTGAGCGAACAAAGCACACCAGCAGCAACAACTACATCTTCCTCAGGTTGCGAGAAGGCCCATCTTAGCCAAATAACACAGACCCATAAACTTTTGGATTTTTGTGCCTTTTACATACTTTTTTTTTTTATCCACACTGCCTTTAGCTCTTTTTTTAATATGAGAAACCTTTTCCTCAGTGCTATTGTTGTATGCCATTAAAATGTTTCAGCCTCACAACAGCCCTCTAGTACATAGCAAAATTCATTGGAATTTCCTTCGTTGAGCTCTTGTGGTGGTGCTGTACCATAGAATCAGAACCAATCCATAGCCGACCGTCCAGTGGGTTTTCAGAAGTAGTTAATCACATAGGAGGAGATTGCCTGTCTTTCTCCCATGCAGCAGCTGGTGGATTCGAACCACTTTTCTTTGGGTTGCCAGTATAACACTTTACCTCATAGACCACCAAAATGTCCTTCAAGGAGGTGGGAAGAACTTAAACACAAGGAAAAATGGATAAACTAAGGGATTACCAGGAAGATCTTTAACATGAGTATATTTCATATTCATTTTACAACCCTCTATTACAGTTTTATAGAGTGGAACATTTTAGAGTTTCCTGCATTGACCTCTGATGGCTTCTTGTTGTTGTTGTGTACTGTCAGGTTGGAACCAACCCATAGCTGGCACTCTCACAGGTTTTCAGAGGCAGTTAGTTGCCTCGGAGGACATTGCTCATCTTTCTCCCATGGAGCAGCTGGTGGATTTAAATTGTGTGACTTCCGAGATTGCTGTGCAGTTTCTTGCAAAAAGGCCATCAGAGTTCCATGATGGCTTCTTGTTGTTGTTATGTGCCTTTGAGTTGCCTGTGACCAATAGCAACCTTATATACAGCAGCTCTGAACCCTGCCTTGTCCTAAGCCAGTCTCACTAATTCTGACACACCTACACCCATTGCCCCAGTCACTATATCAATCCATCTCAATCAGGGGTCTTCCTCTCCTGTGCTGTCCCTCCACCTTCCAAACATGATTTCCTTTTCCAAGGACCAGTCTCTCCTGGCCATGTGCCTAAAATATGTGTAGACTCCAAGGAGAAACTTGGTTTCACTCTCTCCAAAACAGACCAATTTGTTTTCTTAGTGGACCATGATATGTTCAAGATTCTTCTCCAGTGCCACAGTGTGAAGGCATCAATTCTTATTCTGTCATCCTTAGTCACTGACCAGCTCTCTAATGCATAACAAGTAATTGCAAAGACCATGGCCTGGATCAGGTACACCTTAGTCTCTAGACTGACATCATTGCTTTTCAGTACTCGGGAGACGCCCCTGATAGCACATTTTCCCAACGCAATTCATGTTTTGATTTTCTGACTGCTGGCGCTAAGAGTGTTGATAGTGGAGCCAAGCAAGCTGTAATTGTTAATAACGTAAATCTCTTCTCCATCATGATGCTGCCAATTGGCCTAGTGGTGAGAATCTTTGTCTTCTTGATACTGAGTTTCAATCCATATTGAAGATTACAGTTCTTGACCTTCTGCAGCAAGCGCTTTGGGTCCTCCCCAGTTTCAGCAAGCAAGGTTGTGTCATCTGCATAACACAGGTTGTTGATGAGTCTTCCTCCAATCCTGATGCCTTAGTCCTCCTCATAAAACCCTGCTTCCCAAAGGATCTGTTCTGCATATAGATTGAAACTGTATGTAGACAGGACGCATCCCTGACCCACTCCTTTCCTAATTTAGAATCAAGCAGTGTTTTCTTGTTCTGTTTTGATGACTGCTTCCTAGTCCAAGTACAGGTTTCATGTAAGCACAATCAGGTGTTCTGGGATTCCCATTTTCACTCAAGGTTAGCCACAATTTGTTGTGGTCCACACAGTCAAATGCCTTTGCATAGTCAATGAAACACAAATAGATATTTCTCTGGTACTCTTTGCTTTCTGCCAAGACCTATCTGACGTTGGCAATGTTTCTAGTGCCACAACCTCTTCTAACCCCAGCTGGTATTTCTGGTAGATCTCTCTCAGTGTACTGTTCCAGTTGTTTCTGGATAATCTTTAGCAGGATTTTGCTAGTTTGTGATACTAGTAATATTGTTGGTAAGGAATTTTGCTGCCAACACAAAGGTACGTAGTTAGAATCCGCAAGCTGCTATATGGGAGAAAAATGAATTATTTACTGTCTCTGGAAACCTTCTGAAGGGTCAGCTATGGGTCCATATGGAAACAGAACGCCAGGTCTTTTCTCCAGCAGAATTGCTGGTGCATTCAAATTCCTCACACTGGAGGTCTTTCTCCTCAATGTGAACAGATCTTAAAAACCACAAAAACAGAAACAAACTTGTTGCTGGAGAGTCAGTTCTGATTCACAGCAACTCCATGTGCCATGGAGGAGCACTGACCCCGAAGATGTTGAATGTAGTCTTTTGGAAGTAGATCACCGAGCCTTCTGTTTGAGGGCAAACAATTTGTACCACATGAGATTATAATGGGAGAAGGATGGGCAGTCTCCTCCTATGTGATTTATAGCCTTTGAAAGCCACTGGAGGGTCAACTGAATCAGTTCCAACTTGATGGCAGTGAGAAGAGGCACTCCTAAGGTCTTTCTGGGTATTGTCCCCCTTCAGACTTCCAGGCTGACTTGACTGTTCCTTCTCTGTAACTCCTCCATGTTTATACTTGTATTGCTGTACTCCCTATACTGTATTATGATTACAGTGTTTGTTTACATAGCTGTCTCTATATGTGGTTAGGTCATTGAGATAAGGAATCCTGTCTTATCTTTGTATGAGTTGGCACCTAGTTCCTTTCTCTTTTTGAAAACGAACATATCTTCTTGAAGTCTCTTTAAAACCACTTCCCTTAGTTAGCAAATCACCTTCTACCTGTATCATCCATCTGGGTCTATCTCAGTAAGCAAATGGCATATCTTCCTAACACTGAAGGATCAGCCTCTCACCAAGTGAGAGTTAGGCATCATTTTGAGGTCATGAGAATCCTTAGTGTATGAACTTGTAAAATAAGACACAAAATGTGGGGCCCTGGAGGACATCATGCTGAGTGACATATCTCAGACACAGAAGGACAAATACTGCATAGCACCACTGTTCTAAAGCAGGTGTGCATAGGGGGAAGGCTTGGGAGGAGAATAGGATGAGAGTGGATAGATAAAAGGCCATTGCATTGGAAAAGATGAAAGAAAGAACTGTCTAAAATGAATATATGATTAGGCATTATACATTCAACAACAGCCAGAATAAGAGATACATCATTGTGAAGAGGACTGAGGTGGCGTTGGGGGTGGGAGGAGGAAAGTAATTGTGCAACAGTGGATGAATATTTTTTAAAAAGTTAACGGGGAGGGGAAGTGAGGGCGAGTGTGTAAAATGTGCAACAGTGAATGAATGAAAATCTAACTTCTCTGCAAAGTTTATTAAAATCACAACTAAAATAAAATTTTACCTTTTTAAAAAAATCCCGTGTTGAGCTCCTCACCAAAGGATGATAACGAGCATTTGGTGATATGCCTTAAGTATTCAGTGTGCTTTAAATATTAAAGATCAATAAAACTGATCAGATGGATTGTGCTGATTTGCTGCTTTGGTTGTTTCTAGAAACTGTACCATTAATGTCTATTTCATATCTGAAAGCATTCTTTTTATCTGTGTCATAGAAGCAGCATGATGATTATATATTTAAGCTAGAAATCATTCTGGTGTATTAGTTACATTTTCTAAGACTGCATTAAGAAGCCCTATGGCCTAATGTGTCACATGCTGGGCTGTAACCGAAAGGTTGGTTATTCAAATCCACCAAGATGGGGAGTTTCCTCCCATACACACGCAGGGCCTTGGAAACCTGATGGCCGGTCGCTGTGAGTTGGAACCACTTTGATGGCAGTGAATTTGGGTCTGAGGACTACTTTACCTCTGAGCTGTTACTTTTCACGGTGAATTGTCTCTCTTATGATAGATCTTACAGTTAATACTCCTTATGTTTTTAAATGCCTCTTCCTTTTAGACAGCAAGCAGGTATCTAATTCTGTAGCAAAACATGTTGGAAGTTGAGAGAGGATATGAGACTTGAAGTACTCACAATGTTTGATTATAACAGAGTCATTGATACGTGGCTTTGACTATTAGGGAGGACGCCTGGATGTGTGCTATGGAGCAGTTCTGGAGCACACTGTCAGCCCGAGGTAGGAATAATGATGAAGACTTTTGTGGCATCAATCCAAACAAAATGCTACAAATGATGATATTTTGTCACATGTGTCCATGCTGAAGTAATGACATTTTTAAAAATTTACTGTTGTCATTTTCCCCCTAAAAATAAAAAAAAAAAAATAGGGATGTATCTTCAACTCTGATATTAGCTAGGTATATGTTAAAAAAAAACACGAAGTTATTATTATCTTAATTTAGAAATGTATTACTAGTAATAACAAATTAGAGTAACAATGTGTGTCCTAAGTCCAGGACAACCCGGATGTTTCTGGTGCCCTCAGGTAGTACACTGCAATCCTTGGATGGTTCTTGCATAAGAATTCTCTCCTTATGCTAATTGGAGAGTCGAAAGACCAGAGGCAAAAATGTATATTTAAGACTAAGGGCTAACTAAGTTAACTTTTTAAACTGTGTGTTTACTTTCATCATAATCAAACCAAAACAGTTGGTTCTCATCCGGCACAGCCATTAGCATTGATAGACTTGAAATTTGGAAGCAAGATTGGGCATGTGTCTGTAACAGAAGTTAAGTAAATAACTTAAGAATTGAAGTCTAGCCTTTTCAATTCTGAGTGTCTTATTTAGGGACCTACCACAGAAAGGGAGGGGTGTAGACACTAAGCAGAGATAGTACTTGGGCTTAAAAATAAAGAGATCCAGATCTGTTCCCTGCAAATTACTTTCCATCTTTGATTTTCTAGGCTAAGTGGTAAATCATTATAAAAAGTTTCATGCCCAGAACTGAAATTGCTAATTAGAAATAAAACAGATATAGCTGTCTATGTTTATACATGTGTGTATGTGTTTACAGAGACCAAGAGAGGTGATACATGATAGATCCCTCCCTCTTTAACTGTTCCTCTAAATTCTTTGAGCCTTTATTTTAAGGAATTATGAAACATGCAAAACACTACAACCTGTGGTCTATTAATATTCACCAACATTTGTTAAATGTAATTTGTACAGTAACATTTTACAAGAATGACTAGCATACCATATGTTGTTGTTATTGTTGTTATGTGCCTACAACTCCTATAGGAGTTGCCTACAACCCACCGCAACTCTATGTACAGTAGCTCTGAACCCTTCCCTGTCCTGAGCCAGTCTCACTAATTCCGACACACCAACCTCCATCACCCCAGTCACTGAATCAATCCATCTCATCCTCTCCTGCGCTGTCCTTCCACTCTTCCAATCATGATGTGTCCAGAGTATGTGAGACGGAGCCTCAAAATTCTAGCCTCCAAGGAGACACTTGTTTCATCCTCTCCAAGACAGACCTATTTGTTTTCTTGGCAGGCCATGGTATGTTCAAGACTCTTCTCCAGCACCACAATTCAAAGACGTCTATTCTTCTTCTTTGTCCTTAATCATTGTCCGGCACATATGAGAAGATATTTTCATAGACACATTCTTCTGAAAATTTCCTCATTTAATTTGGAAATGAAGAAAGAGATTTCCCAGAGGAAATACTTAGCACAAGTCACATGGTGTCAAAGGTTCACACCTTTTGTACCTGAACCTTTTGAAGGGACGACTGAAAGAACAGCTGACTAGAAGGCAGAATGGTGCATTACTTCTGATAAGTCTGTTGTTGTTGTTGTTGTTGTTGTTGTTGATTGCCGTGGAGTCGAGCATGACTCATAGCGACCCTATGAACAAAAGGCCTGAAGCCCCTCTAAAACTATCATCCTCATAAGTTTAAATATATTAATTTTGAACTCTCACAAGAGGGAGAAATAGACATAGAATCCGGAAAACCAGCAGCTGAAGAAAATTTACCCAGAAATACTGGCCTTCACATTTGCATTTCTGTTAGGTTATAAAAGACGTCATTCTTTAGCAAATGGCTGGGTAGGGTGAAGGGGAAGGGAGGGCACAGTGAGGTTTTGAGAGGACGTAAATAATGGAATTGTACAGTTATAATTAGTGTTATAAAACAAAACATAACAACAACAACAAAACAAAAAGTATATAAGGGTTTGAATGAAAACTGATTTTAAAACCCAAAAAACAATAGGTATCAAAAAATTTTTTATAAAAGAACGTCACTCCAGTTAGGATATGGGTATAAAATATGAGTTCATTGTGTTATGATTCTAGTAGATTCATACATTTGCTTCAACATTTTCTTTTTAGTATTTAACAGATCCTTTTTTTTTTCTCCTTAAAAGCATATAAGCTAAACCTGAGGGAAGACAGTGTCCATTCAGCAGATTACAGGAAATGCTCTTCTTGGTCATCTACAGCAAACTCCAGGCCCTTGCTATCCAGTACTTATTATAAAGAGAAATTAATTCTGTGACAAAATGCTTATTTTCATGTGGTTCTGAAACTCAAAAGTAAAACCCACCAAATTGCAGCCTATTGCACTGTTTTTCTAAACCTCGCTTCTCCTGGTGCTACATGGGCCTGCTGGTCTTGTGGCTTTGGGAGAGCACTCATCTCTTGTTGAAGTTACTTAAGCTTGAAGTATTGATTTCTGCACCACCCCCCTCATTTCCTTTAGGTCCCTCTGTGCTTATCAGGAATGATAACTGGCTCTTTAGTCGAGTTGCTAATTATTAATGTAACCTAAGTGTCTTTTCTTGCAGCCCTCCTCGTCCCCTGACAAATATGAATGACACCGTGGTTAGCCACATGTCCTCTGGAGTGCCCACCCCCACCAAGAGGTAAGTACGTCTGTGCCTCTGTCGCTGCTCAGAGCTGGGCACAGGCCACACTGCTGCTTTGCCACGGTCCCCTCAGAACTGAGGCCTGAGAGCAGAGCCTCCACAGGGCAGAAACGACTGGCTTGTTTTCTCCTCTTTTGATTGTCTTATGATACCATTTTCTGTTTTTTATCTTCCTTTTTTTTTGCCCCTACTGACTCGTAAGTGTAGTATTTGAAGGAGGTTGCTTTTGAGTAGTGCCTGAGGTGGAAACTGCATTGGTGACAGCAGTGAACACAGTGCCAAAGCAGATTAGGCACGTTTGAGGCTTTAAAAAAAAAATAAAATAAATCAGTATTTTGACACTCATGAGTTTTAGCAGTTTTGCATTTGAGACTTTGAGTGTCAAAGATCATTACTGCTTTCTGATTAGACTATATAAGTTGAATTAATCCCTTATAAAATATTCTCCAGAAATCATTCTGGATACAATTATAAACATTTACTTTGAAAAGCTGAAGTGTGTCTTTTTTTCTGTCTCTCGCTCATTTAAGCATGGAGTTTGCTTTAGGGTCTTTTCAAGGAATTAAAAATATGTGTTCCTTTCTCCTTTTTACTTAATTTGCCCTTCTGCAAAACTCTCTTAGGCAAGACTTAAAAAGGACTCTATAAAATGGCTTACTTTCTGTTTGATTAAGCTGTTTCAGTACAAGAGCAAGGCAGAAACTCCCTGCAGGGCACAACCACCCTAGCAGTCATCACTCAAAGGGGGGGAGGAACAACCCACCCCCGCCCCCACTCCCACCACCCTGCAAAGTCCTTCCTGAAGAACACTGCTTGGTGTACTGATTACTTTGGACTAATTCAGCTGTACAATGTTGCCGGCATAATAGCTTTTTGACTACATAGATACATGTTGTTATGTACCATCAGGTTGCATCCAACTTATAGCAGACCCTCACCGGGTTTTACTACAGAAGCAGGAAATTGCTTGAGAGGAGATTGCCCATCTTTCTCCTGTTGAGCAGCTGGTGGATTCTAAATGTATGCCTTTGGATTGGCAACACAGCTCCTTACCACTTGGCCACCTGATCTCCCTGTGTGTGTGTGTGTGTATATATATATATGTGTGTGTGTGTGTGTGTAATATGTAATACTTCAGGCCAACAATGTTTTGCTCCCAGTTTTGTTAAAATTGCTAGAACAAACTTGCTCCCAGTTGCTAAAACTACTGGAGCAAACTTATAAACAGATTGGGGAAGGGGGCTGTGCGGGGACAGGTGGGAAGGCGGGGCAGGGGGAGATGAAGGAATGGAAAAGAACCTAGTTCAGACCTTAAAAGACTGGCTAATGGTAGACATAGATCAGTGGTAATTGATTTTTATGAAACACAGTGTATATAAACTGATTGTATGAAACACAGTGTGAATGAAGGAATGTGTGAAGCACAGTGTACTTGAATGAAACACAATGTATATGAATATTGTCTGCAGACCAATATAATTTCTTTTTTTAGTAATGAAAAAAAAAACATCCAAAACATTTCCAGGACCATATCAGACCCAATAAATCACAATTGCCAAGGGGAAGATTCTGAGAAGCTGTGTTTTTAACAAATGTTCCAGATGGTTCTTAGCACCACACAGGTTTAGAAGGAAGCTAAGGAATAAACTGGTAAGGCTGTTCTGGAAGTAGATTTAGGGCCTTGACAAATTGGGGCAGCCTAATAGTACAGCTTCATCCGCATGAGGACCCAAGACCCTGCACAGGGAAGTGTGGGCTGCAGCTTGAATGGGCCATTCTTGTTGAGGGAAAACCCAGGTGCCTCTTTGGGGCAGAATTGTGTGGTAAAGTATGGAGGAAAAATATAGTCTTTTGAGGCAGACAGTCTTGAATTTGAATCCTGGCCTTGTCTTGACCTTGAGTAAGTTTTTTATATATATAAAATAAACAGAACCCCCTAGAATGGAAATAATGTGAATGCTCACACATTGGCAAAAATGTAACTGAGGTCGTTGAGCAATTTGTGTAGAAATTGTTGAAACCTTAAACTGCTGTGTAAACATTCACAAAAGCACAATATTATTTTTTTAAAAAGTAAAACTGTTGTTATTGTTAAGTGCCATCAAGTCAGTTACAACTCATAGAGACCCTGTACTCACAGCAACCCTGTGAACAGCAGATCTGAATCTTGTCCCTCCTCACAATATGGTAGAGCCCGTGGTTACCATCACTGTATCAGTTCAACTTGTAGATGGTCTTCCCTGACTTTCCACCCTTCCCCAAAGTATGGAAGATGGAGTTTCACCGTCCTTGCATCCAAGCAGCACCCTACTTGTACTTCCTCCAAGATAGATTTGTTCTTTTGGCCATCTATGGGATATTCAGCTCTCTTCTCCAAGATCACAACTCAAAGACTTCAAAATAAGTTCTTCAGTCTTCTTTATTAATTGTCCAACTTTCAGATGCATAAGAAGTGGTTGAAAAATACCATGGCTTGGATCAGGTCCACTTTAGTCTTTAAACTGACATTCCCTGGTGCAACCACTATGGAAGGCTGTATGGCATTTTCTCAAAAAGTTGCAAATAGAAATACCATTTGACCCAGCAATTCCACTACTGGGAATATACCCTAAAGACACCATAACCGCCACCCAAGCAGATATATGCACACCCATGTTTATTGTGGCTTTGTTCACAATAGCAACGGGATGGAAACAAACCCAAGTGCCCATCAACAAATGAATGGATAAAGAAGCTGTGGTATAGTCACACAATGCAATGAAAAACAAGGAACTCATGAATATTATACAAAATGGGTGACCCTGGAGGACATTTTGCTAAGTGAATATCTCAGTCACAAAAAGACAAATACTGCATAGTGCCACTGTTGTAAAACAGAACTGACATCGGGGTTGAGGAAAGACTGAGAAAGAGGGGATAAATAATGTACGCTGCATTGAAACAGATGAGGGAGAGAACTGTTTAAAAGGGATATGTGATTAGGTATTATTGTCATGACAGGAGTCCAGAATGAAGGCTGCACAGTGGAGTGGACTTGGGGGAGGGACTGTATAACAATGAAATAATTTTACTTTTCAAAGAGAAGAGCTAATTGGGGGCGAGGGGCTGGACAGGGAGAAAAGTGCAACAATGAATGAATGGAAATCCAAAGTCTCTGTAAACTTTCGTTAAAATTAATAAAACAGAACCCCAAAACTGACATCCTTGCTTTTTAACACTTTGGAGAGGTTCTTAGAGATGGCAGATTTTCCCAGTGCAAAACATCTTTTAATTTCCTGACTCCTGTTCCCATGTAAAACTGTTACCATATAAAGCTATTACCAAGTGTAACTGCCCCTCCACAAATAGTACTTACTTTTTGGGATTTATGTAAGGATTTAATATGTTGGGGGGATTATCATTTAAGATATAACAAGTACAAGAGGGCAGGCAGTTGAGGAAAAGACAGGATAATTTAAGAATAATATCCTCTCAAAGAAGAACAGAAATCTTTGGGAAGAATATAAAGCAATTGTTTCTCTCTCACTTACCTAGATATTTTAGAGACCTCTACTTCCCTGAGCTCTTCATTTTCTGATGTTTAAACTCATGCAGCATTCAGTCCCAGTACTAAAAACTGACATATCAGCTCAGGGATTTTCCCATTTCAAATCCAGAAATACTAAATGAATTATCAAAACAAGTTCATGCTTAGACGTTTTGTGTTAATTGTAGGAACCCCATCTACTAATTAGGAACTTCATGACCCGTAGCCTCCTGTTTGCTGGTCATCACTCTCTGCTGGGCACCCAGGGGCCCTAAGCTTCTGGTGGCAAAGATCATAAACTACACGTGCTCCATTCAGTGGCCACATCTGAGTGTAGCTACTGGAGGCTATTAGTGAGAGATGTCTCTTTGGATAGTGTTTATTGCTGTAGGAGTTTGGAAGAAATTACTCCGGAGCAGTAATAGCCACAGCCGCCTTTCAGAAGGACTCACTCCTGGGCTTGATATTGCTGTGTTAAGCTCCAGCCTTAATCGGGAGTGGCCACCTGCAGTTGCCAGTCGCACATAGCACTTTGCCATTTTTAAAAGCTTCCTCACTTACGTAGTTTAGCTTGAGTTGATGTTTTGTTTTCAGTGCAGCATTTCAAACACTACCTTTTTCTAGCTGCAATTAGCCAGTCTTAGAGGTGGTTATCACAGACACTGTAGGAACTGTTGCTTGTTTAGAAAGGGGGCTTGAAAGACAATATACAGTAAAAGTTTCACGAGACATTGTAATCAGTGTCACTCATCAATTGTTTCAATGACACTTAGCAATCGTGGTTAATGTTATAAAACAAAATATGTATGATTGAAAACCATTATAATTTGTATCATTATGAATTATGGATTGTATCAGTAACACTTATTAATTGTCGTTAATGTTCTGAAGCAAAATGTGTATGATTGACAGAAAGAAAACCATTATGATTTATAAACTTTGACTCACATTTTTTAAATGAAAAAAAGAAAAAGATAATTTGAGCTTTGCAACTAACCAAAAGGCATGGTTGCTTGAGTAGAGGCCGCATGGGAATAAAATGCTGCATCCTAACGTGTTCGATTCCTTTGAGTTGTGATATTGGTGAAGAGGACTGACTGTGCCTTGGACCGCTGAGAGAACGAGCAGTTCTGTCTTGAAGGAAGTACAACCAGAGGGCTCCATATGAGCAAGAATGATGCACCTTCCTCTCACTTAGACCTTGATATTTTCCAGAAGAACCAATACTTAGAGAGAGATTGCTTTCTGAGAAAGGCCAGATAAAGAGAAGACGACCCTCAGTTAGGAGGAGTTGACGCTCTGACTGCTGCAGTGGGCATGAGCATGACAGAGTTCATGAGGATGGTGCAGGATAGGACATGGTTCAGACCGCTTCATAGGGTCACTGGGAGTCATGGTTGACTGGACGGCACCTCACAACAACAACGTCCTAACATGTTGTCATCAGGAGCCTCAAGTCAGCTATGACTCGTAGAGATTCTATGAGTGAGTAACAATATAGACGTTAACATTTTTTTTATTTTTTTGTGTGCATACCATCAAATCAGATCTGACTGGTACAGGAGGAGATTGTCCCTCCTTCTCCAGCAGGGCATCTGGGGGATTCAAACAACGCACCTCTGGGATTGCAGTGCAGCTTCTTGCCACTAGGCCACCAGTGCTCCCTTAAGACCTTAAATGTTTAGGTTGCATTTATATTTGATATGAAATGGCAGCACAGCATGTGGGCAGGGGTTTTACAAATCAGTGTTTGTTAATAGGTTTTTGATGGCCCCACTTAGCAAGTAGTTTGAATTTCTAGACAGTGTCCTATTTCTTTCTCGAGAACTTTCCAGGTTTTCATTTCCTGTGTCTGTCTTCAGACCCGTGTCTCCAGAATCTGATGCAGGATCACCACAATTCCAGAAGCCTTGCTCTCCTGTGGGAAACTTCAAGGGCACTGAAAGGTCCCTGTAGAAAGCAAAGGTCTCCTTTAGAACACAGCAGCGGACAGAAGCACGCACAGTGATGAAACTGCCAAAGAAATAAGATCCAGTTTCTACCTCTTACATATAGGCAGTCCATGTAAAAATAATGAAAACCTCAATGGTCAAAATGATAATATACTTGTCCAAATAAAAGATAATCTCAACTTCAAGGAAACTCTACTTTTTAGAGACGAAAACATATGATACTCCTCTAGGGATTTATCCGGTGTAATATTCTTTTAAGATTCCTGTGTTGATATTTCTTTATGTGAAAAGCTGTTTGGCCCTTGCCTTAGAGTACGTTCTTTCTTGGAACTTGATTCCCCCCCCTTTTTTAATTCATTTTAATGAACATTTACAGAGATTTAGGATTTCCACTCATTGACTGCTGCACCCTTCTCCCTGTCCACCCCTCCCTTCCAGTTAACTCCTCTCTTTAAAAAGAAAGAAGAAAAATTCCTTCATTGGTATACAACCCCCCATCCCCGCCCCCCACCCCAAGTACACTTCACTATGCAACCTTAATTCTGGACTCCTGCTATAACCATAATACCCAATCATATATCACCTTTAATCTGTTCTTTCCTTCATCTGTTTCAATATAGTATACATAATTTATCCAGTTTTTTTCCTAAGTTTTTACCCCAATCCTGATGTTAGTCCCATTCCACAACATTATGCTGGGTGAAAGGATCTTCGTTTCTTTTAAAAGTTTCAGAGTAGTACATTTTGAAAAAACAGCAAAAACACTCAACACAACATTCAGAGGCTAAAAGCGCTTTTCTCACTTACACACAGATATAATCAATGTTGGAGGGTTAACAGGAATGAGAAGTCAAGGAGAGGGGTCAAAGATTAATAGATAGGTTATGTAAAGGGAAGTTGGAATCCAGATTGGGAAGATGAGTGAAACAGCAGTCATAGAGAGAGCTCTGTTGGCCTAGTGGATAGAATGTTATGCTACCAAGCCAAAGGTGGATGATTTTAATATATGGCCCTTGGGCCTGGTTTTAATTGGTTTTGGTCAAACATTCTTCTGGGTCATATAGCCGTGGTCTGTGCATTGCTGTACAGAGTAACTCGTAGTTGCTGTGATGCTAGGCACTGTGACACTGATGTGTCAAATGCAATAACGGTTACCTATAGTAGACAGTGTTCTGTGGAGCTCCCAGATTAAAACAGGCTTGGAAGCAGGAGTAGCATCCACTTCCAAAATAGCTTGCCTCCAGAAACTCTATAAACCTGGAGAAAAGCTGAAAGTTATACAAGTGTGCAGGTCTTTTGTTCATAGGAACGCGATGAGTCTTCTATGATTGGACAGCACTTAACAACAAGAACAATGTAAAGGGAAAGGCAGCGTACAAGGGAAATTTGATAATATTCACTGTCTTAATCAATTGTAATTACATGAAAACCAATTTTTAAAAAATTTTAAGAACAAACTCTATTATGTAATGTCCTCCTCCTACGCTTGCCGCTGTCTCTCCCCTTCCTCAGGGATTAGAATATGATTTATGTATTTACACTCTATACTTTGTACTATTTTAAACCATGCTTTTTATCCAAACCCCTATGGAAAACAAGACAAATATTTAATTGTTTCAATGTCTTCTGAAACTTTAATTATTTAGAAATCCTTATGCCTTTACAATTCTATGAGAATTTTCCTTAAATATGAAAATAGCAAAAATTTAAAATAGGAAACTTTTTTCATTTGCACATTGAGTTGCTGGGTTAGTTACAACTCTTTCATTTTGGGTTGTTAAACCTCATTATAACAGGCACAAGGACATTGTCAGATGCAGACAGGGAACGGCAGACATACACCGTCACAGAAGCAGCGTGGTGCCTCCAGGACCGTGTTCTGTCTCAGGGCTGCTTCTCTCACAGTGCCTTCCTCAACCCCTCCTCCCGTGGAAGAGCTCTTTCCACGTACTGCGGATGACCCCCGGCACAGCTCACAGCTTGGCCGGGCAGGGGCTGTGCCTTTCCAGTCTCCCTGGCCTTGCCACCAGGCCTGTATCTTAAGAATGGAGGGAAAAATGTATCCTCGAGGGGGGAGAACATAAGATAGGGATCTCAGGAAAAGAAAATAATAACGATCCTTCGCAGACCACCTGTGTGCTCCTAGCATGTGGGTGCGGGCGAAAGTCTGGGGACATGCATGCGCACCTATGTGCACCTGCCCACACACAGTTCTCCTTGGAGAAGTTTCCTCTTTCATGTAATGCGGTTCTCCCACTTACCGCCGTGCTGGCGCTCCCACCATTCCCGGGAAGGATCTTACCTTCTCGTTAGTCAGCACTGGGTCCAGGGCATCTGGCTTAAGTCCATTTGTGTATATCAAGTCTAGGTGTGCCTTTTTGTGATCCGTTCCCCTAAACATCAAATGATAAATTTTTACGGGATGCCCCAGTATACAGGTATTGTTGTTGTGTGCCATAGAGTCAGAACCAACTCATAACTGACTCTCCAGAGGGTTTTCAAAAGCAGTAAATTGCACAGGAGGAGAGGTCCATCCTGGTGGGTTTGAGCCATGTGCCTTTGGAATTGCAGTGCAGCCTCTTACCACTAGGCCAGCTATCTGAGGGCTATTGTTATTGTTATTGAGTACTGTTGAGTTGGAACCTACTCATAGCAGACCCTTCAGCAGGTTTTCAGAGGTAATAATTGCCCAGGAAGAGATTGTCCATCTTTCACCCACATGATAGCTGGTGGATTCAAATTGTGTGCCTTCAGGATTGCAGCAAAGCTTCTTAACATAAGGCCACCAGACCTCCTTCTGTGAGAGTTGTTGTTGAGTACCACTGAGTTGGAACCGGCCCGTAGCTGACCCTCTGGCAGGTTTTCAGAGACAGTTAATCGCATGGGAGGAGATTGCTCATTCTTCTCCTGTGGAGCAGCTGGTGGATTTGAACCGTGTCTGAAAATAAAGTAATAGAAATTAGGAAAATCTCCCATTTAGAGAGAAAATGAAAGTAAATAGCAGGTAACATGGCATAGTAAACCCGACTGGTCTATCTATGTTCTCTCCTAAAACGCATTTGAAATAGCATTCAAATGATTTAAAAAAAAAAAAAAAGGAGGGGGGCAAACCTGAAGAGAAGAAGAAACAGTTGCAGCAAAAATGTGGAAGCCACAAAGCAGGTAGATTAATGGCACCTGATTTAACAACCCGGTGAAAGCTGGCAGGTAGAGAAGTCGAGAAGAAAAGGAACAGGAATTAGAATTCTCTGCAAATGAGGATTTGGTAAAGACTGATACTAGAATGTTTGCATGATAATGTGTATGAGAATCCCTTAGAACCTCAGATCTACAGAAATGTGCACATGCCTCTACTTCACTCCAGCCACAGGGATGAGTTTATGTTTGGAGTTTCTGGAGCAGTAAAACCCAGGTTACCTTAATTCTCTTCCATTTAGTGGTCGGAGACAACTGTATAAATGATGTTTCTTGATAAAATATCTATTGTTCTGTGTCAGTTTTCAGACAGCCTCCGTCCTGCACAATATCATACTGAAGACGTCAAGAAATCACAAATAGGTTATTATTTTTGTTTTCTGCTCTGGACGACTGAAACTTCATCCATAACGGGCACAAGACCCAAGCCCTAAAATCCCAGAGGCTAAAGTGTAGGCAGCCGCTTTGGTCTGTGGCCACACAGCAAAGTTTGATGTGTTCCCACATAGGGGGGAAAGTTTTGCTGCCACCCATACCTCAACTTGATTCAGCTGGCTTCGTTCAGTGTTAACACCCACTTCCAGTATCAGTTTCTATTTTTGTCAGAATTTTTGGCTGTAAGAGACAGAAACTCAGTTTGAATTTACTAGGAGGTAGAGGGTAGAGAAGAAAATGTGGTTTCATTGTCAAATTGAGAAGAGCTGGGTTCAGTGTGATCAAGACTTGGGAATGACCAGAACAAGGGCACTCAGAATGGTTCAGGTCTCCTATGGTGTTTGTCTGTCTTTATCCTCATACTCGCTCCTCTACATTTTTATCTGTATTCTCCCTTAATAGATAGAGCTAGCTAGGAGTGTGACTGTGATGTATGCATTCGATTTCTTAACCTCACAATCCTAGAGGGATGCCTTTCTTTTTTTTTTTAAATGTGATTTTGGTTTTGTTTTTAAAGGAATATACACACACACATGTATGTGTGTGTGTGTGTGTGTATATATATATATATATACATACACATATATACAGTGGCTTACTTACAAAGTTCATATACATTGTGTTTCACACTGGATCTTTCCCCTTTCCTTTACCCACCCCTCCCTCCACCCATCAAATTTTCTGACCCTATGATTAAGCTCCTCCCCTATCCTCACTCCTCTGTTCGCCCCTCCCCTCCTTGGATCCTTGTCCTCAATGGTCTTATACAGTATTTGTCTTTATGAGACTGAGTTAGTTCACTTAACTTAATGCTTTCTAGTCCCTCCCAAGTCAGGTAGTGATTTAGTCATCATTCCTGCATGCTACATAGTAGTATTCCATTGTGTGAATGAACTATAATTCCTCAATCCATTCCACTGTGGTTGGACATTTGGTGTGTTTCCATGTTCTTGCAATAGTGAATAATGCTGCTGTGAACATTGGTATACAAGTCTCTGTTTGTGCCTCAGTTCTCATTTTCTCAAGATATATTCTTTTTTTTAAAGGACACATTATTTTCTTTTCTTGAACATTAAAACACTAGTTAGTATTTAAACATTTCTGCTAGAAACTCCTTTTCTTACCCTAATGTTCACTGAGTTCTAAATTCAGTGACCTTTGACATATATTTATCTTCCTCAGGTATTAATTTTTTTTTCTTTTTTTTATTCATCTTAATGAACATTTACAGAGATTTTATTTTCATTCATTAATTGTTGCACTTTTTTCTTTACCCCCTCTCCCCCCCAGTTCGCTCCTCTCTTTGAAAAGCAACAGATAAACTCAGGGTATATTCTAAGCAGTGGAATAGCCGCTTAGAATTTCTGCATATGTGATTTCTATGTTCAGCTTTTTGAGGAATCACCAAACTGCTTTCCAGAGCAGTTGTAACAAAAGTTTACAGATAAGTTGGATTTTTATTCATTCATTGTTGCACATTTCCCCCCTACTGCTCCTCACCCCTGCCCAGTTCACTTTTTATAAAAAATTAATTCATTATTGCATAATTTCTCCCCTCCCCCACAGTGGTCCCCTAGTCCACTTTGCTATGCACCTCTTATTCTGGACTGTTGTTGTATAAATAATGCCTAATCATATATTTTAAACAATTCTTTCCTTCATCTGTTCCAATGCAGTTTTCATTACTTAGGCCCTCTTTTCTTAGTTACTCCCCTAGTCCACTTTGCTATGCACCTCTTATTCTGGACTGTTGTTGTATAAATAATGCCTAATCATATATTTTAAACAATTCTTTCCTTCATCTGTTCCAATGCAGTTTTCATTACTTAGGCCCTCTTTTCTTAGTTACTCCCCAACCCCCACGTCAGTCCTGTTTTATAAAAGTGATGTTATGCAGTATTTGTCTTTTTGTGACTGTGTTATTTCACTCAGCATAATGTCCTCTAGGGTCACCCATGTTGTGCAATATTTTATGAGTTCCTTGTTTTTCAGTGCTGCATAGTATTCCATGTGTGAATGTATACCATAGCTTTTCTACCCAGAGAGATGCCTTTCTTATTTCTAATTTGCAAACTGCTAGCATTTGGTCCAGGTTAGAGATGTCGCTCACCTTTTGGTTTTCTGTTTGCTGATCTTTCCTGAAATAATATAATTGAATGTGTGGGGACTAGTTCTCCAAAAGAGGGGACCTGCTGTAGGTTTCTATTTCAGGTGATTCATTCTTTTTTTTTTCTTTTTTAAGTGTGTGTAAGTATAGTATGTCTTACCTCTTATCTTCATTTGCATAAATTTGTTTCAGGAGAACCTGTTTTATCTCTACCACCACATTTTCATTTCTCTCAAGGGTTATGTAATAATCCTTTCTATTCTGTTGTTGTTGTTCCATTTACAAAGATGGACTGTGTTAGGACATAACATCATCTTTTGGTAAATAATAGAACCACCAATTCTGAGTATTCATGTATTTCTAGAAATCTTAAGTAAGGGCAAGATTGTATCAGTGTGAACTTTCCTCCTTTAACTCACGTGTCATGAGAAGGAAAGCCCGCTTCTATAAAGGCCAGAAGATGCCACAGTATAAATATTATTTCTGAGCCATGGAAATGTGACCAAGTTAAGAGATGAGCTGCAATAGAATAGTATCAAAAGGGCTTTCTGACTGGGTGCCAAGATAAAGAGTTTATCTTGTCATCTGCAGAGTACTGTAGAGTGATAAGAACCACAATCTGCTGAGTCTTTAAGACTAGGAGCAACAGCGATGGTGGGGAAACTGAGAAAGGAGACCAAATAAAATTGGTCAGGCCAAAAACTATCTGTACTTGGACACAGACCACTGATTCTCTTCCTTCCTGTGAAATGAGAAAAATAAAATCTGTTTGAAAAGCAGGAATCAACGAGGCTTTCAGCTTGGTCATGAAACAACTAGTTTGTAAGAATTCTTTATGAGGCTCTCCAAGTCAACACAGGAATTACTTTTTTTTTTCTCCAACCTTTTTCTTTTTTTTTGAAAGACAGCAAAGCCGAGTAATTGAAAATTAACACATAATCCTATGGAATGGCGGGGTCCTCAATGCTGGCAAATTTCCCAAGTCCGTGGAAAGGCCTGGGCAGATGGCCAATTTTCAACTGCTTCTGGGTTGGGATTAAATTTCATTTCCATTCAAGCATTTAAGGTAAAGCCTTTGCCAATTCTAATTCAGGTTAGTACAAACAGAGAGCCTGAGTATTTCCAAGTCCAACACTTAAAAACCTTAGTTTGAAAAATTGGAGCTGACAGAAGCATCGTAATTACTAGCTAGCTTCCTCCTCCTCTCAGACTGAGGCTTGAGATCCTGAAGGTAAGCAGGAGTCACATCCATCACAGATTGTCAGCAGAGCAGCAGGGAAGAAGGAGCGGGGCCGGGGAGAGAGACCACGAGTCCAGTGTTGTGCTGATCAGAATGAGATCTCGTGGGGATGTAGACGTTGAAAACGGGCTTGGTAGAGTTTGGAAGTGGGGCCTGAGGAAGGGGGAGAATGATTTTTCAGGGTTCTTCCTGGTTTGAGTTAATGTACCTTTGGTCAGAATATAAGAGGAAAGTTTGGACAAGAAGATAATGAAGCTCTATTGAATTAGAGGATCCCTGGTGGCCCTAGTGCATTACCTGTTTGGCTGCTAGCTATTAAGATTAGCTGCTTAAGTCCACCAGTTACTCTGTGGGAGAAAGCTAGGCCAGCCTACAGTCATTGAGATTTACAGCCTTAGCAACCTGGCAGAGACTTGTCAAGAGTCAGAATCCGCAGGAAGAGGTTTAGTGTGGTGGGACACCAGGGAACCTGTGCGTGCCTGTCACCCAGAGCCGTCCACTGGCCTCTGGTGGCAGAGTCCAGAGCATGTTGTGCTCCTAACAAGTTTCTTCCAATTTCCTCAGATTTGCACTAGCAACGTGCATACTTAGATCCTTCACCACTTACGACACGCACGTGCGCACACACCCCCTTTTCTCTCACCACCCTCACACACAGCACACTTCTTCTCACAGACATCCATTCTTTCTTTCTCTCTTTAATGTACACAGACATTTTTATTATCTTTTTTATCATGTTTTGCCAAATGCTTTGGAGGCATTCAACTTCATTTCCTCTTGACTTCATGTTGTCCTAAACTGACTCAACTTCTGGGTACTTCTTTCTGTGGCCCAGCATTGCCAATGGAGCTGAAATTCTTGCAGCGATACTGAAATGCCTATGGTAGGTCGTGCTCGTGTGTTGTTAATTGCCATTGAGTCAGAACTAACTCATAGCTGAGACCCTCTAGTGGGTTCTCAAAAGCTGTAAATCACAGAAGGATATTGTCCATCTTTCTCACATGAAGCAGCTGGTGGATTCACACGGAATACCTTTGGGTTGACAGAGCAACTCCTTACCACAAAACCACCAGTGGTCCCTTAGGTCAAGCTTGTGTTGTTGTTGTTGTTGTGTACCTTTGCGTTGGAACCAACCGATAGCTGTCCCTCCAGCAGATTTTCAGATGCAGTTAATCACACAGCAGGAGATTGCCTATCCTTATCCCACGGAGCAGCTGGTGGATTTAAACCAAGTGCCTCTGGGATTGCAGAACAGCTTCTTAACCACTAAGCTGCTTAGATGCACAATATTTAACTATCATTTGATATCAGACTATTGAAATATTTCCACTAACTACAACTCATAAAGCACGTTTTTTCCAATTGATGCTGTGATATATGTTTTTCTTTTTTATAAAATGTATTGGATAACCTCTAGTCTGTTCCCCCTGTCTCCTATAATTTGTTTTTATTCTTTACAGCCAGAAGGATCCTTCAGAAATGCAAATCTGATTGTTATTCTCATGATTAAAACTTCCCAGTGGCTGTTCTTGTCGACAGCATCCTGTCCACCAGCACAAGAATGTCTGGTGCTGTCTAGTGGGGCACCCCCTAACCGTATGTGTCTGGTGAACACTTAGTGTGTGGCCTGTGTGACAGAAGGACTGAGATTTTAATTTTATCTCATTTTAATATACGTCACCATATGTGTCTAGTAGCAGTCAGTACAGTTCTACAAGATGAAGTCCAAAATCTTCAGTGAGCCTGACCCTAGCCAGCCCTGCCTGATCCCAGCCTCTCTAATTGGCATCTACACTGAGAATTACTTAATTTGGTTTTGTTTCCCGAGTAGATTTTTGCACATGCAGCTTCTGCTTGTCCTGTTTCTCCATCTTTATCCCCTAACTCCCCTCTCTTTCTCCATCTGATTCTTTTCCACATTCACTTTACTTCTTCCAGGAATCCTTTTCCCTAAAGCTAGACTGTGCTGTTCTTCTGGGTTCCACACCGTCCTCTGCTTATGTAATTTCCAGTTTACCAGTGACTTTCTAGAGTATAAACTAGAATTCCTTCTCACAAAATCTTCTTTCTGCTGTTTGCCTCTTAATCAGCACTTCCTCTGCTTCAAGAAGGATTTTCTTCTTTTAATTATTTCAAACAAATAGCATGTTTTAACGTTGCCTGGTTGTTCTATTCAAGACCAGTAATAAAGGTGAAATAGAAAGCTATTACTTCGTTTGCATAAGTAGGTAGTAGGAAATTTAACTGATTACTAAATTAAAGCCCAATCATTTTACATAAATTAAGCCCAATTGTTAATTGATAGTGTGTGCTTAATCTCTTTGAGCTATGTATTGAAAAGGAAACACAGGTAGGGTAAGGGAAAGCACTAGAAATGTGGTCCCTTATGTTCTGATTTTTATTTTATGACCTCCTTTATTCATTGCAGAGGAAAGCCAGGTCAATGGTGCTTTTAGCTTTCAAAGAGCACATTTAGATAACCTCACTCACCATCCATTCCATCCAGGTGAGAGTCCTCAGGTTAGAGAATAGCAGTACAGGGGAAGATGGTTGGGAACCCCTAGGGAACTCCCAAGGGTCACTCCTGTATCTCCATTCCTTCTGGAATCACCCTCAGAATCCACAGGGAACCTTGAGGTCATCTGCCACTCTCAGAGATTCTCACTGGACAGCATTTTCTCCGTCCCTTGTAACACAGTAAGGGTGCAGACCTTTCTGTTTCCTCTGTATAGAGTTGCTTTCATAATATTGCAATGTATGAGACAATGAACTCTTGTAAGAACCTAGCCCCCCCCCTTCATCCCTTCTTTGTAGGTTGTAGTCTTTTAAGAAGAATAATCCAAAGGGGGAATATTTTTGCATTCCCTAAAAATATCTTCCTTGCTAATGCCACGGCCTTGTGTTTTAGTGACAGGAAGGGAAAAAGGAACATAGTCTGCTATCAGAATTATCTGTAGGGGTGCTACAAAATCTTATGCTAAAGATGAAATTTCTTGTCCTGTAGATCTGAGAGTTTTAAAGAATGGAGGTCAGTTAATATGTTTACTGCAGTTAATATGTTTACTGAGCTTTGGTAGTCTAGTGGGTAAAGAGTTGCACTGCCAGCCCAGAGGAGCAAAGTTTGGATCCACTAGCCACTCTGCCGTAGGAAGGTGGGCTTCCCCCTGCAGTGTACAGTATCTCATAACCCGCTGAAGGGTCAGCTGTGAGTCAGTTCCAACTCATCGCCAGTGAGAGCAGTTGAGAACCATGAATTAATGTTGAAAGACACAGCGTGGCATCGTGTGGCCCAAAGCTCTTGTCTTCTGTCATAGCAGACAGGGCCATGCTGTCAGTTCTGAGCCCTCTCATGCTCAGGCAAGGCAAAGTTTTCTTTCTGAGGTCACTGAGTGTTCTGAGGTTCTGAGTGAACAGCAGTGTTTCTGTGTACTCTTCTGCACCTTTGGTGGGTCCTACCATGTATTCCTCTCCCTATGACATTTTACCAAACTGCAGACTTCCTAGAGGCAGAGAATTACTTTATAATTTATTGTTGGAACCAGCTGGCTTTGCAGCTTTATGGTGAAGGATATAGTCTCTGAGTCTCATGTAATTCACTGCTGTCAACTTCAGTCTGAGTCAGAGCAACCCTCCCTCAGGTCCTCAAAGTTGTAAATCTTTACGGGAGGATACTGCAGATAGTGAGCTCAAGCTGCTGACATTTCACCTAGCAGCACAACACAAAATGCACTTTGCCACCAAAGCTCCTTTGAGTTTCTCATGTAGGATTTCTAAATGAGCTTCTGTGCAGTATCTTCCTTCAGGTGTTCAGACATGGAGACTGGACTTTATGAGGAGAAGTGTGGCTTCAGGAATGGAGGAGGACTCGTCAACAACCTGAGTTACACAGATGACACAGCCTTGCTCACTGAAACTTAGAAGGGCCTGAAGCATTTGCTGCAGAGGGTCAAGTACTGTCGTCTTCAATATGGATTGAAGCTCAACATCAGTAAAACAAAGATTCCCACAAGTGGGCCAATTGGCCGCACCATGATAGTTGGAGAAGAAATTGAGATTGTTAACAATTTCAGCTTGCTCGGTTTCACAGTCAACACTCTTGGCACCTGCAATCAGAAAATCAAAAGACAAATTGCATTGGGAAAATCTACTGTCAGAGACCTTTCCAGAATGCTAAAGAACAACAGTGTCAGTCTAGAGACTAAGGTGCACCTAATCCAGGCCATGGTCTTCACAATTACTTGTCATTCATCAGAGAGCTGGACAGTGACTAAGGATTACAGAAGAAGGATCAATGCCTTTGAGTTGTGTTGATGGAGAAGAGTCTTGAACATTCCATGGACTACCAAGAGAACAAACTGGTCTGTTTGGATAGAATGAAACCAAGTTGCTCTTTAGAGGCTAGGATTTTGAAGCTCTGCCTCACGTACTTTGGGCATGTTGCCAGGAGAGACACATGATTCAAATCCACCGGCTACTCCAAGGGACACAGATTGGCACTCTCCTCCCATGTGATTTACTGCCTCTGAAAACCTGCTGGAGTGTCAGCTGTGGAGCTGTTTCAGCTCAGAGACACAACATATTGTCGAGAGGGACTGGTCCTTCTAGAGAGGGACTAGTCACTCGAGAGAGTGACCATAAGAGAGGAAGACCCTCAACAAAATGGATTGATATAGCGACGATGAACAAGGTACTGATCCTGGAGACGGCACAGAATGGAGCAAGGGGCAGATCTGTTGGTTTAGGGTCACTGTGAGTCATAGTCAACTTGACAGCACCTAACAACAGTATCATTAGTCACTGCTCCAAATATAGAGTCTGGCAAATAGAACACACAATAAATATATTGATTATTGGGTATAACTAATCCTCATAAATACAGTCTGCCAGTCAATTCAATTTTGCATCCAAATAAAACCTAACAGTGATGACATTCAACATGACACATTTCTAGTTTCTCCTCATAGGGTAATTTCTAATTCATTTCATGAACTCATAGGTGCAGTAGTGCCCCCTTATCTGCAGTTACACCCTCCTTGATTTAACTTACCTGAGGTCAAGCACAGTTCAGAAATTCATTGCTTGAAGTTTTGAGAAAACATGATGAAATCTCATACCTTCCCTTTTCCATGCTTTAACCAGCTCATTCCTCCAAAACATGAAACTGAAAACACAGTTGGGTGTTCATCTGTGCTATACCTTAGCTAAATCCAAAGGATCAAAGGGACACCCTGGGTACCTGTCATAGATGTGGAGAGACCAAAATATGGTTTATCTTGAATTTTGTAGTATCTGTGTTTTCAGGCATCCACTGGGGACCTTGGAGTGTTATATCATGTATATCTCCTTAAATAATCATGTTAGAAAACCTGTCATTGGCCAGAAAACAAAACAAAACAAAACAACCCCCACCACTTTTAGAAGTCCAAACACAATATGAAAGGGGTGGGGGGGGAATGTTTACAAGTAGATTTCTAAATGTTACTGGCAGTGTTTGCTTGTACCCTATTTTACATTTGACTCCTAATTCTGCTTGGTCCACCCTCCTTGCCTCTGAGGAGCACTCTGGTGGCACTTCTTCAAGACAGATTATCTGTTCTGTTGACAGTCTGTAGGACATTCAGCCCTCTTCTCCAACACAATTCAGAGACAATTCAGTTCTTCAGTCTTCCTTAGTCATTGTCCAGTTTTCGTTACACGGAAAGCAACTGAAGATACCATGATTTGGGTCAGATGCACATTAGTCTTTAAACTGGCATCTTTGCTCTTCAGCACTTTGAAGAGGTCCTTTACAGCATGTCCTTTTTGCATTGAGAACATCTGCTGTCGGTGAGTCCCAGGGCTACCTAAAATTCGTTTAAAGGCATGGAAAGGTTGGAATCAAAGTAGACTTACTTTGTGGTTATAATGTGACTATGAGCCTAATTGTTGTTATGTACCATCTAGTCAGAACTGACCCATAACAAACTCTCCAGTGGGTTTTCAGAGGCATTTAGTAGCACAGGAGGAAATTACAGCTAGTGGGATTCTAATTGCTTACCTTTGAGATTGCAGCACAGCTTCTTACCAGTAGGCCACCACTCCCTATAAGTCTAATGTTGTTGTTATGTGCCATCGAGTCACCTGTGACTCATAGTGACCCTATGCACAACAGCTCTGAATATCCTCTGCCTTGAGCCAATTTCATTGTCTCTGACACGCATACCCCAATTACCCCAGTCACTAAGTCAATCCATCTATCTCATCAAGGGTCTTCCTCTCTTGCACTGTCCCTTCACCCTTCCAAGCATGATGTCCCTCTCCAAGGACTGGTCCCTCCTGGCAGCATGTCCTAAGTATTTGAGATGGAGCTTCAAAATCCTTGCCTCCAAGAAGCAGCCTAGTTTCACCCTCTCCAGGACAGACCTGTTTGTTCTCTTAGCAGTCCATGGTACACTCAATACTCCTCTCAAATACCACAGCTCAAAGGCATCGATTCTTCTGCCATCCTTAGTTATTTTCCAGTTCTCTGATGCATAGCACATAATAGCAAAGATCATGGCCTGGATCAGGCCCACTGACATCGTTGCTCTTCAGTACTCTGGAGAGGTCCCTGACAGCAGACTTTCCCAATGCAATTAATCTTTTGATTCCCTAGCTGCTGGTAGCAAGAGTGTTGAGTATGGAGCCAAGTAAACTAAAGTTTTTCACAATCTCAGTCTCTTCACCATCCCTCATGATGCTGCCACTCAGTCCAGTGGTGAGAATCTTTGTTTTCTTGATGTTGAGCTTCAGTCCATATTGAAGACTCCAGTCCTTGACCTTCTACATACAGTAAATAGCTCAGGTCCTCTCAGTTTCAGCAGACAAGGTTGTGTCATCTGCATAACACAGCTTATTGATAAGCCTAATACGAACCTATATTTAGAAATATTAGAGAGGAATTCCTGGATCCCTCACAGATACTCACATAGTGTATGATATGTGTGTGTGTGTGTGTACACTTCTTGTCCACCACGTGGCATACAGTGTCTGAGAGCACTTCTCGTCCACCACTTAGCATACAGTAGGACAAGGATTGGCAAACTACACCGAACAGGTGGCCTGGTTTTGTAAATAAAGTTTTATTAGCCCACTAATCATTGGCATATTGTTGATGGCTGCTATCACCACAGTGGCAGAATTAAATTATTATGGTGGGGATCCTTTAGCCTGTAAAACCTAAACAATTGTTATCTGTTCCCTTGCAAAAAAACCCATTTCACTCCTTCTTGGATGTTGGGGGGGAAATGAGATATGTGGCTCTAAAGAAAAAAAAAACTATTGTTATTACTTAGACTCATAGAATTTCAGAGTGGGTACGAGAGCGACCTTAGAGCTCAGCATGAAGTAGCTGATTACTGGACTCAACATCAAAAGATAATGAAATGTGATTGCAGCAGGTATAGCAGACCTTTACGTCTACTTATTATCAGCGCTTCTTTCTGATTACTGGGGTAGTACTAATCAGAGCTACAATTTTGGCCTCTGAAATGTAGAATATCAAATAGGGAGATGAAGTGAATTTCCTTTTTGCACTTCCACATGCCCAAGGGTTTTGGTAACGCAGAGGATCAGGGTGGCTGAGAGTTTGCATTCTAGAGAAATATAAGCACATAATCAATTATTTTATTAACAAAACAGTCAGTAGTGAATAGTTGAGGAAGGGCCACCTCCAGCCCTCCAGACCTCAGCCAGGGCCTTAGAAATCCTTCTGACTTCATCCCTTAGGGCTCTTTTCCCTTAAATGTCGAACAATTCGTAACAGTGGTTACCAGAATCTTCTTGTTTGAGCAGAAATTAATGTGTTTGGAAATGAATTACTACCTTGAAATCATTTCTAATCATTAATGTCACTGAAATGTACTCTTTAAAATGGAATATATTTTGTTACATATTTTTCTATAATGTTTCAAAAAGAAGAAAAAATTATAACCACATTTTGGGATGATCTCTAAATTCTGTATTTACACTTAGTTTACAAATGTAAAACAGAAGTACTCAAAGAACTCAGTTCAGGAAGAGACAGGAGAATTCAGTCTGACTTTCTGCCTTAGATTGTATATTCCCCAAATAAAGTGAACTCCCAAGCTACATCCGGTGAGTGTTAACCCTGCCATGTGCTCACAGTTGCCTCAGCCAGGTTCATCCTTCCCTGAGCAGCTCAGCTCCAGGAGCGCCCCTGCCTCTGATACAGGTCGCTTACCCCTGTCCTCCTCTGTTGTCGGCCCATTTCGCTTTTGGAGGCGACTTGTTGCAGTGGAAAGGGTTCTTAAGTCACCTCATTCACACTCTGCCCTTGTCACTTGCCTGTTGTATGAACTCTCTATACTTAATTACTTCAGCTTCAGAAGTAATGTCTTATTTTTTAGTATTTGCAGAATATCTACTATGCACCGGGCACTGTTTTAAGAGGTAGTGATCTAGTTGTGTCATGGTTAAGTCTCTGACTTCATGTCACTTCCATGCTAGCAGAGAAGATTAAAACCAAATTATCATTAAAAGGTAGTGATAAGTGCCTCACCGAAAAACAAAGGTTGGCGGATGAACAGAGAAGAACTAGGATGGAAATGGAATGGCCAGGGAGGGACTCTGAAGAAGTGACATTTTGATGAGGAGGTTGGATGATGTAAGGAGACGAGTCATGCATGGACCTGAAGGAATAGCCCAAATGGAAAAGACAAAAATACCAAGGTCCCGTGGGGAGGATGAACTTGCTAATTTCTTAGAATAACAGAGAAATCATTGTGGCTGGAGCACAGTTAGCAGAAAGAAGATCTATAGGAAACTCAGTCGGAAACATAGGTAGATAATACAAGGATGATAGCATCTGACTTTAAAAAAAAAGAATGCTTCACGAATTTGTGTGTCATTCTTGCACCGTGGCCATGCTAATCTCAGAATCACTCCAGTTTTAGTATATGTGCTGCAGAATTGAGCACTAGAGGTCTTTTTATGTGAACTTCATTTTAGCCTGTTTGGGCACTGTCACAGGGTGCTGCACAGCTGGCCCCAGGTGGCTCCTCTCTGGCAGGTCCCAGCCACCATTGACTCTGCAGGACAAGGATGGTCATCTCCCCTGTGCGATTTACAGCCTCTGAAAACCCGCTGCAAGGGTCCACTCTGAGTTGCTTCCAACCCAAGTGCCAATGAGTTTGAGATTTTTAATATTTAAAGAAATGTTGGAGTGATTTTTTTCTATGTATCGTTTAATCATCTACCCCTAAAAATCAATGCATGACATCGCCATGGTACATATACCATGAAGAACTCACCGTCAGTATGTTGCTACTTAATGGACGTTAGGCTTTATGTGGATTTCATGAATTATTTTGTTCACATCTTCCTCCTAGTCCAGATTATGGCACTGTGTTAGGTCATCCCAGCTCTTCTTGTCTGTAATCATTTCCTAGTCTTACTTGACCTGACAGTTCTGAGAAGCAAGGGTCTAGTATTTTGTAGAATGTCTCTCCTGTAATTCTCATTATTAGACTGGGATTATAGGTTTAGGGGACTAATAGCACACAGGTGAAGTGTCCTCATCATGTGTCAGGGGAGTATCATCGGTGATGTCTCATGCTACTGACATGCTACATCATGGGTAACACTTACCTTGGCTTAAAAAAAAGAGGATCAAATCAGAATGTATATAACTATAAACCATTATTCATAAAATGAAATCTGGTGGTGTAATAAAAATAATTTACTTTGGCAAGGGACCTGTTTACAAAGTGCCTCACCTGTAAAGCTGCTTTCCCCTGTAAGTCCCTGTATGCTGTTCTTTGGAAACCAGGAGCTCTGTGGCCTAGTCTGTAGGGAGCTGTGTTGCTAACCCAGAGGTGGTGCCGATCTGGTGATTCAAACCCACCAGCAGCTCCGAAGGAGAAAGATGGGTAATCTCCTCCTGTGTGATTTACAGCCTCCAGAAACTCAGTGGGAGGTCTGCTGTGAGTCAGTTCCAACTGAAAGGCAGTAAGTTAGAGTTTTTCCTATTCTCTGCAGATGAGCCACCAAGGTCAGCCCATAGCCCAGGAGGAGGCAAGGAGATGAAGCTTTACCCCTGCAGGGGGAACTGTGTTCATGCGTTATTTGGATTTCTTCTTTGAAGAAGGTTCATTTCCTTTTCTCCTATTGATTTATTGATATCCATGTGGACACATAAATATTTATTTTGTATTGGAAGTTGTAATTCAGTAGTACATTATTTAGAGAGCTCTGGTGGCCTAGTGGTAAGGATCTGTGCTGCCAACCTAAAGGCTGGTGATTCCAATCCCCCAGCTGCTCCATGGGATAAAGATGGGCAGCCTCCCCCTGTGCAGTTTACAGCCTCTGAAAACCTACTGGAGCCTCCACCATGTGTCAGTTCCTACCTGATGGCTCATAACTCCAAGTATATTTTTTAGTTCATTGCTCAAAGTGGTGTTGTTTCAGCCTGGAGAGTTCTTTCAGGTCGAACCCTGTGTCCCTTTGCCATACACGTGTTATCTTGTGTACCGAGTACTCTAACTTTTGGCATTACAGCATGTCTTAACCTCATCTCATATGTTCCTTTCTCCAGCCCTGAAATGAGCCATTGTTCTAAAGAGCCCTGGTTTCTTTTCTTTTGCTGTGGATTAGAAATTAATATCAAGGTACTGGATGTATTTACTGATACTAGGTACCTTCTCAGCAGAAAGCTAGGAAATACATGTATGTACATTAACCAATGTATAGCCATATGTCTAGAGTTACTTAGCAGTTGTCTATCTATGTCTCCAGCTCCGGTGGTGTATTTCATAGGGTGTTGCACTGCTAACCCAAAGGCAGGCACGTCTCCGCTGGTTCAAGCCAGCAGGTCCATGTAAAACAGATGAGCAGTGTCTTCCCGTGTTGTTTGAAACCTGAGGAAACTCACAGCAGGGTCAGCTAGGAGGCAGTTCCAACTCAGCGGCTACGAGTTCTTGTAGTTTGAATACCTGCGTTAAGGTATCCATGAATCACACGGAAGTGTCCAGCTCAAATCCCCTCCCACAAGGTTCACTGTGGCCTTTCTCCCTCAATTGTCTGTAGCCTCCTGGCTTCTGCCATCCACCATCCTTTTACTTTTGAGCTCGGTGCCACAGTTGACATTCCAGGAGTTTTAACATGTTGATACCCTATATTTAACACTGAAAAGTGTACTGTTCAGTGGGGTTTGGTGGTCGAGTTACAAGGCTGTACAAGCAGCACCACATCAGTTGTAGAGCGTTCTCATCGCCCCCAATCTCATCTGTTTTTAAAAGATTACTCTGCAGTGTGGAGAATTCACTAAAGGGGACAACGATGGAAGCAGAGAGACGAAGAAGCCATTAAAACTGTTTAACTGAAAGTTCTCAGTGAAAAATTATGCCCTCTGTGGAGGGCGGTGAAAAGTAGCTGGTTTGAAAGTAGGGCCAGCTGGACTTGGATGTGGAGTGTGAGAAAAGACAGAAAGTAAGACATCTCCTTGGGTTTGGGTGGGCGTTTGCTGTGTGATGGTGTTGCTGTTTATTTCAATCGATCAGCCTTCAAGAATAGCAATGTTGTGTTGTTGTGTACCACAGAGTCAGAACCGACCCATAGCTGATCCTCCAGCGGGTTTTCCGCAGCAGTTAATTGCACAGGAGGAGATTGCCCATCCTTCTTCCATGGAAGTAGCAGCGTAGGGACTGAATAAGTATTCTTAGGGATAGGGACTGAATAAGTATTCTTAGGGAATATATGAGTTAGGAATTTTGTTTTGAACTTAAATTTAAGATACTAATCTTAGGTAATCAAGAGATTGTAGAATTTTTTAAAAATTATAAAAAGAGGGTAGAAAAACAAACCACCAACCCCAAGCCAGTTGCTATTGAATTCATCCCCATTCGTGGCAACCTCATGTGTGTCAGCAAAGCTCTGCTCTATTGGGTTTTCTGTGACTGATCTTTCAGAAGGCTGCAGCCAAGCCTTTCTTCCAAAGTGGCCTCTGGTGAGCGCGAACCACCACTCTTTTGATTTCATACATCAGCCCGTTTGCACTACTCAGTTACTCCAGATACTAGACAAGTCATCAAAGACATGATCCTGACACTCAGGGGAAAGGTGAAGCTACGAGAACGACAGTAATACCATTTTAGATGGTTCTGAGATTAAAGAGGAGGCCATGTGTAAAAGGACCTGTAGGTCCCTGGGCTCCGCTGATAGTGACAGCTAGTCTGTCTGCCAGGTGCCAGGTTGGCGCTAAAGTAAGTACGACGTGAGGTATATTTCCTGTTCGTATTTTTATTTTACAGATAAGGGGACTAAGGTGCAGAAAGGTTTTCATTCAAGTTCATACAGCTAGTAAGTTTGAGAACATAAGTTTAAACCCACAACTGCCTGAGTCCAAAGCCTGTGCTCTTGACCGCCGTGCGCTGCCGCCTCCACTTAGTAAGCTAGTCTCCTGTCAGTGGCTGAGCCCTTCACACCTAGCTCCCCACCTGCTCACACTGCCCATGCCCTTGTCCCCTCCCCGCGTGCCCTTCATCCCTAATGTCCCCGCTCAGGTCCTTCCCCCGTGCTCTGGATCCCCACAAGATGTGCCTCCGAGCTTCTGCCAGCCGTCACTAGTGTTCCCTGCACCCAGGAGCCGTTATCGCCTAGACTCCAGACTCTCACCCTCTTGAGGACAGTTTTCACATGTCGGTGTGCATCTGGGGCACCTGGGAGCTGGTGTCAGAGGCACATTCCCACCCTCATTCCCAGAAAGTATGATGCAGTAGAAACAGGAGGCTTCTGAAGGAGGAAATCTAGGGAAAACATTTTTAGAAATGCTACCTGCGTTAGACCCCGACAGTCTCATCAGGACCCTTGCCCCCCCCCCCCCGACTCTGGTCATCATTGCTTTAGCTCCAGCTGGAGGAGGGTGGGGAGAGAACAAGTACTGTTTAGGGGAGCCCTGGGGAGAAGGGTGTTCTTTTCATTATCACTCTCTTTTAAACTCTGAGGTTCATTCTACTCACCCTTGCTTTGCCGATCAGCCTAATTGGATAAAACTCTTCTATTGTATTCTCTCAGAGGACCATGTCCCTCTCATCTTAACACTTATTACATTTGCAATTCCACATTTATTCGTGTGACTATTTGATTATCTCTTCTCCTACTAGATGTGAGTGCCAGGAGAGCAACCACTGTGTCTGGGTTTTGTCTGCTTCTGGCATGGTGCCCAGCACCTAGTAGGAGCTCCACAAAGCTCATTGACTGATTTAACTTGAAGCCCTTGTGTATTTTCTCATAGTTATGTTGCTTCAAATGCCCAGTTCATATAAGTATTGTTACTAGAATGATTATATATTTAGGACTTAAAGTCTCCCTTTGTGAATTGAATTGCCATCTTACAGCTTAAAAACAGAAAGATTATTTCTATGCCACAATGAATGAGGATAACAGAAGAATTGGTGCCTTTGAGCTGTGGTGTTGAAGAAGATTGCTGAATATCCCATGGACTGGCAAAAGAACACATACATGTGTCTTGAAGAAAGTGCAGCCAGAATAGTCTTTGGAGGCAAAGATGTCAGAATTTTGTCTCACGTTCTTTGGGCGTGTTGCTAGTGGTCCTTGGAAAAAGACATCATGCTTAGGAAGCTGGAAGGTCTGCAGACAAGAGGAAGACCCTCAGTGAGGTGGATTAACACGTTAACTGTAACAATGGGTTCATATAGGTCAGAGATGAAGAGGATAGGACAGGACAGGATTGTTCATAAGGTCACTATGACACTATGAGTTATACTTGACTTGATGACACCTAACCACAACAATTGTTTTTATGGGAATGTATGTTCTGAATGCCAAACTATTGACTTTGTTTTTTAAAAAGTCAATCTCTCAAAAACAACTCTGAGATACCATCTCAGCCCAGTAAGAATAGCAAGATTTGTGGCGAGCTCTGGTGGACTAGTGGCAAGAAGCTGCAACTGCAATCTCAGAAATGGACGGTTTGAATCCACCAGATGCTCTGCTGAAGAAGGAGGAACAATCTCCTCCTGTACCAGTCAGATCTGATTTGACGGTACACACAAAAAAATAATGAAATAAAATAAAATTTTTAAAAAAGAATAGCAAAATTTAACAGAACATCAAATGCTGGCAATGTTGCAGAGAAACTGGAGCCCTTAGTCACTGTTGGTGGGAGTGTAAAATGGTGCAACCACTATGGAAGGCTGTATGGTGCCTTCTCAAAAAGCTGCAAATAGAAATAACATTTGACCCAGCAATTCCACTACTGGGAATATACCCTTAAGAAACCATAACTGCCACCCAAGCAGATATATGCACACCCATGTTTATTGTGGCTTTATAGCAAAGAGCTGGAAACAACCCAAGTACCCATCAACAAACGAATGGGTAGAGAAGCGCTGATATAGTCAAATACTATGCTGCATTGAAAAACAAGGAACTCATGCAATATTATGCAAAATGGATGACCCTGGAGGACATTATGCTGAGTGAAGTATCTCCGTCACAAAAGGACAAATATTGCATAGGGCCACTGTTATAGAACGGACTGACATTGTTTTTGAGGGAAGACAGAAAAGGAGGGGAGGAATGGTGTATATTGCATTGAAACAAATGAGAGAGATATCTGTTTAAAAGGAATATTTGAATGGGTATTCCTGTCATTACAGAAATCCAGAGTTAAGGCTGCATTATAGGGTGGACTTGGGGGGAGGGATTGCATACCAATGGAAGAGTTTTTCATCTTCTTTTCAGGGAGAGGAGTGAATTGGGGAGGACAGGAAGAAAAATGCAATAATGAATGACTAGAAACCCTAAGTCCCTGTAAACTTTCATTAAAATGAATTTTAAAAATGTAAATAATTCATTTTAAAAAAACAACCAAAAAGTAAATTTCTAAAGTAAAGCATGCAGGTTGGGTATTATGTATGTATTCTATGTATATGTATGTTAAGTTTGATATATTTATTAACAAGGAACTTTACATTCAAAACAGAAGTCCAGGAGATCAACAATACATGTGAGTGGGACTGCCTAACACTCAACACCCCAGACAGCATTACCGGAAAATGAATAGACCCTTACGCCTCTTGTGTGCTATAGACAGCTACTGATCGTGCTTTTCCTTTTGGTCATGATCCCTACTTATCTGGAAAACAACACCGGTTCTCAGTCTCATTCTTCACATAAACCTAAAATGGAGTACAGTAAACTCTTGTCTTCCCAGCGAGGAAAGAAGCTATCAAGGGGGGGAGAGTAAATGTGCAAACTCCCACCCCACCTTCCCTGTGCACGTGGCCATGCTCACAGCCACGCCTCTTGTCTGCGGATTCCCCAGATATGCCCTGAATCTCATTTTCATCCATCAGTTAAGGACTTCTGATAAATCAGTCTCCTTTCTTATCTCTTTCATCCTCCCCTTTGCTCCCTCTCAGCTCGATCTTTCTCCCCTTACTCTATAAATATGCTAGTTTTTTCTTTAAAAAAAAAAATCATTCCATCACCTCAGGTTTTTGTTCTCCTGTTCTCACTACATATCCTTCCCATTTCCAAAAGACTCCTTGAAATTGTTATCTTCAGTGAATGCCTTCAATTTCTGTCCTGCTAGTCCCTTTTGAACCCACCCCACTTAGACTTTCACCTCCTATTATTCTGCCAAAATGATTTCTGTCTAGGAGACAAATTACTTCCACACAGCCAAGCCCAGGGGTCACTTCTCAGTACTTATCTTACTAGATGTCAGTAGCTTTTGACACGGGTGATCCTTCCCTCCTACTTGAAACATTTCCCACATTTGGCTTCTGGGTATTGTGCTCTCCTGGGTAGCTTCCTTCTGTGTCTCAGCCTCCTGGACTAATTCTGCCTTACCTCTTTGAACTCTTAATGTTAGTGTACCATAGAGAACATACTTCACTCTGCACTCACTATGTAGGCGATCCATCCGGACTCATCGTTTTAAGTAATAACTTCACACTGGTGATTTCCAAACTCATTCTTCTGACCCAGACCTTTTCCTTGAGTTCTTAGCACATTTATCAACCTTCCAAACAGGATCTTTTCCTGAATGTTTAACACACACCTCATCATTAGCAGGCTTGGAATGAAGTTCTCTATCTTCCTCATCAGACTTGCTTTTCCTGTACTTCACCCCATCTCAGTTAATGATAAGTCTCTTCTGGTGCTTACTAAAATGCTTGGTGTCTTTCTCTCCACCCCTTCTAAAATGATTGACAGATTCTCTGGCATCTTTGGGGAGGTCTGGTGGCCTAACGGTAAGAAGCTGTGCTACAATCCCAAAAGCACATGTTTTGGACCCACCAACCACTCCATGGGAGGGGGAGGAAAGGCAGTCTTCTCCCCTGTGATTGTACTGCCTTTGAAAATCCTCTGGAAGGTCAGCTGTGAGTTAGTCAGACTTGAAAGCACACAGCGGCAACAGCAACTCTAAACTGTCAGAATTAGATCAGCTGTATTCAAAAACATCTTCAAAAATCTCTCCAAGGCCCTGCTGCTTTCCCCATTCCTACTGTTAGTCCCTTTTCCCTAGCCACCCTTTCCCGTTATTCTGATTATTGTGTTAGTCTTCATATAAAGTACAATTTAAAAAATGAATTGCTAAAGAGAGAACATTTAACTTCTAGCTGTATGGAGTAACCATTTATCTGAGTAACCCTCTCAACATGAACTACTAGAAAAAACTGATCCTTATATTGGAAAGGACTATTCTCCAAAGTATGGCATCAAATAGGGTGGGATTGATCCTTGAGAGAAGGGAAGTAAATGAAGTAAGCCCTGAAAACCAGCCAGGATGTTTATCTAGAGGCATTTGGCAAACTCTACTGCAGGAGCCGAATATAGAAAGGCTGTCTTGCTGAGATAAGGAGCCAGAAATGGGAATGTATAGAGGCTGGAATTTGCAGCACAGAGTACCATAGAGTAGAAAGCTATGCAAAGAAAGGGCTCCATAAATCTACGTAGAGATCTCTTGAATCTTCAGCTGAAATGGAATGAGACTTGATAAGACTAGGCAAATAACAACTGCCTGACCTGAAGCAACTTCTAGAGAACTTCCTGAGTCCCCACAGTGTTGAAAGATGTTCAGATTCCAACCAACCAGAGGAAAGAGTGCTTGCTGGACGTGAAGGGGACTTGAAACACCTGCTGAAGAAGACTGCAGCCTTCAGTATGGATTTTGCCTCACCATAAAGAAAACAGAAATCCTCACAACTTAGCCAGTAGGCCAGTATCCTGACAAATGGGAAAAAAAGACTAATGAATCTAAGACTAAGAAGTTATCAGGGATTTCCTTTGATTTGTATCCACAGGCAGCACTCACGGAAGCAGCAGTCAAGAAATCAAAAGACACCTTACATTGGAAAATCTGTCAAGGACCTCTTTAAAGTCTTTAGAGCAAAGGTGTTAGTTTAAAAGACTAAGGTACCCAAGCCATGATGTTTTCAATTGCTTGATAATCATGTGCAAGTTAACTAAGGACTATCCAAGAAGATTGATGCCTTTGAAAAGCATGCATTGTTGAAGAATATTGACTGTATCTTGGGTGACTGAAAGAACAAGCAAGTCTGTCTTGGAAGAAGTCCAGATGGAATGCTCCTTAGAGTGCAGGACGATGAGATTTTTATCTCTCATACTTTGAGCATGTTATCAGGAGAGGTCATTCCCTGGAAAAGGACGCTGTGCTTTGGAAAGTGGTGGATCACAGAAGGAGAGGAAGAACCTCCAAGAGGTGGATTAACATAATGAGTGCAGCAGTTGTCAGAAGCACAGCAGAGATTATGAGGATGTTGCAGGATTGGAGAGGGTTGGTGCTGTGGTGCATATGGTCACTGTGAGTCAGAAGCACCTCCACAACATCGCACAGTAACAGCAGAGAGAAGGGGCATCATTGAATAGTTGGGGCATTAAGCAAACATTTCACAAAGATCCCACCGTAGGGAGCAAGATGAAAGTAGCCTGAAATGAAGATAAATGAAAATTAAACATGATCAAGTTGATCTACATGTAAATTAACTGACTACCAAACTGTTTTGAGGACCATGACAAAATCCAGACACTCAACAGCCTAATACCCACAATGTACATCAGCCAATAAAAATTAGAAGATAGAAGAAAGTAGAGCCAGTACCCAGTATAAAGAGTAGTCAATAGAAATAGATCCAGAAATAACAAGGTTAGTCATCAATAGACACCAACTTTACATTGGCCATGATAAATAAAATTAGCGAATATTTTTTGAAAAACTAAAATAATGAACTGGGTAGGGTCGCTATGAGTCATACTCAATTCAACTGCACCTAACAACAAGAAGAAGTCTGAATCAGTTTAAGTACAGTGGAGGTTTTTGTTTGTTTTTAAACTATCTGGTTAATGCTTCTCCCTTCCTTTCCTGGTAACCATTAAAGAAAGGTCCTTTGGGGGGGGGAATGAACTGGGGACGAGGAAAGAAAGGAGAAGGGGTAACAACATGCCATAGTGAATGAATGAGAATATAACTTTTCTGTAAACTTCCATTAAAAGTGAAAATTTTATTTTAAAAAAGAAAATAAAGGAACATAAAAATACAATGA
Source organism: Elephantulus edwardii (assembly GCF_000299155.1). NCBI lineage: Eukaryota > Metazoa > Chordata > Mammalia > Macroscelidea > Macroscelididae > Elephantulus > Elephantulus edwardii. The sequence continues at coordinate 8,770,783 of NW_006399759.1, forward strand.
GAAATTTATAAAAGACAACTACTGAAATATAATTAGAACTTTTCTGCATATGTACTCTACTTCAGTTAAGTTTGTTAAATACACAAAAATAATTTTTAAAATGGATAGAAGTAATGCCTGAAATGAAAAAATCAGGGATCTGCTCAATAGTAGATCAGAAATTATAAAAGAAAAGTTCATAGAGCCTGAAGACATAGCAGTCCAAACTATCTATGCAAGATAAAGCACAGAGCAAAAAGTGAAAAGGTAACATACTCTCAGTGACCTACATAGGGTAAGGTCAGACAGTCCAACAGAAGGGAGAGAGAAAAACAAAAGGGGGTTTTTTTCTTCAAAAATTGTAAATATTTTTGTAAATTCATGAAAACAGACCATGGTCTTTGAAATTACTTTCTATGCATCAGAAATCTGGACAATGACTAGGGATGTTAGAAGGAGAATTGATGCCTTTGAGCTGTGGTGCTGGAGAAGAGTATTGAATATACCATGGACTGCCAGAACAAACAGGTTCATCCTAGAGAGGGTTAAACCAGGCTGCTCCTTGGAGGCAAGGATTTTGAAGCTTCGTCTGACATACTTTGGACATGTTGCAAGGAAGGACCAGTCCTTGGAGAGGAATGTCATGCTTGGGAGGGTGGAGGGTCAGTGCAGTAGGGGAAGACCCTTGATGAGACGGATTCACTCAGTGACTGGGGTAATGGGGGAAGGTGTGTCAGAGACAATAAGATTGGTACAGGGTAGAGCAGGATATAGGGCTGTTGTACATAGGGTCACTTTGAGTCACAAGCACCTTGATGGTACATAACAATAACAGCAACAACAAATAAAAGATACTCAGTTAAAAACTGAACACAAAGAAAATCAGACCAATGCATATGATAACCAGATTGCAGTGAAGTGGTTTGAAGGCGCTCTGGTGGCACAGCTTGTAGTGCTGTTGTGCTAAGCAAGAAGGTGTGCTTTGCCAGCTGCTCAGATCCCCCAGGGCTCTTCAGGAGAGAAATAGGCATTCTCCTCCCATTAAGATTTACAGCCTCAGACACTCGAATGAAATGAACTGTGAGTTTTGAGTTAAGTTTTGAGTCCATAAAGAGAACATTGTTCAGAGCACCTCTTGGATGGGAAGTGTGACGTACAGAAAATAAAAATAAAAATTACCACTGAATTCTCACCAAAACAAAGCAAGTCAGAAGAGAATGGGATGACATTTTGTATAAATTGAAAGAACTGACTTTTGTGTCTGCTTTCTAAACTAGCAAGCGGTCTTGGTGGTTTAGTGGTTAGGGTAGTTTGGGTTGGCTCTGCCAACCCAAAGGCACTCAGTTCAGAGCTCCCAGCGGCTCCATGGGAGAAAAAATGGGCAATCTCCTGTGCTGTTTACAACCTCTGAAAACACAGTGAAGGGTCAGTTATAAGTCAGTTCTAACTCAATGGCACAGAACAACCACAGGCTAACAAATTTCTTAGCATTATTCACCAAAAAAGGTATAGAAGCAAGCAACAGTGAGACCATAGTACCCTGATCGTGATCTCTAAATACTGTTTCCCAGTAAATGGAACCAGAATCCTTGAAAGAATGGTGGTTCTGGGTTGAAGGCCGATAAAGACAAGATTGTACCAGGAATTCTTGTGCCAGAAAGTAAGGAAGTTAATATAGTCTCAAACTTCAGACCACCAGAGAGGCAAGACCTTTCGGTTAGCAACACAGCTCCCTACAGACTACACCACTCTTCTTATGTGCCATTGAGTCACCTGCGACTCATAGCAACCCTGTGCACAATAGCTCTGAAGAGTGCCCTGTCCTGAACCATTTTCACTGTCTCTGACACACTTGCCTGCATTGTCCCAGTATCATCCAGGGTCTTCCTTTCCTGCATTGTCCTCCCACTCTTCCAAGCAAAGTATCTTTCTCCAAAGACCAGTACCTCCTGGTGAAATGCCCAGAGTATATGAGGTGAAGTTTCAAAATCCTTGCCTCCAAAGAGCAACTTGGTTACACCGTCTCCGGGACCAACCTTTTGGCAGTCCATGGTATGATTGAGACTCTTCCCCATCACCACAACTCAAAGGCATCAATTCTTGCTCTCTAATCCTTAGTCATTGTCCAGCTGTCTGATGCATAGCAAGTAATTGCAAAGACCGTGGCCTGGATCTGGCGCACCTTAGTCTCTAGACTGACATCTTTGCTCTTCAGCATTATTGCGTGGTCCCTGACAGCACATTTTACTAATGCAATTTGTCTTTTGATTTCCTGACTTCTGGTGCCAACATTGATTGTGGAGCCAAGCAAGATAAAATTGTTATAACTTCATTCAGTCTTTTCTATATCATGATGCTGCCAATAGGCCCAGTGGTAAGAATCTTTGTTGGGGGTTTGTAGGATTTTTTTTTTATGTTGAGCTTCAATCTTTTTGGAGACTGCAATCCTTGACCTTCTGCAACAAATGCTTCAGGTCTTCTTCAGTGTCAGCAGGCAAAGTTGTGTTATCTGCGTAGTGCAGGTTGTTGATGAGTCTTCCTTCACTTCTGAGCTCTCTTAATAAAGTCGTGCACTCTGGTAACCTCGTGGTAGAAACTGTGCTGCAATCCCAGAGACACTCAGAATCCATCAGCTGCTCTGAGGGGAAGGATGGGCAAACTCCTCTGGTGTGATTAACTGCCTCTGAAAACCCGCCGGAGGGTCAGCTAAGTGTCGGTTTAGACTTGACAGCACACAATAACAAGAAGCCATTTTACGTATGATCTATTTTTGCCAGTTCTTTACAAAAACAAAAAAGAAATTAGCCTAGTGAGTGAGACTTCTAGATCTAAGACAGAGAAACAAGTTAGATGATAGCATAAAGAATAATCAGTCAAGTCCAGAATGTATGATGTTCTACAAGATAAATGGCATGGCTTCTGCACACATCTGTGTAATGAAAGAAAATAGGGGGACCCAGAATCGCTGTAGCTTGAAAACAGAAACACAGTGATCAAGTGCAAGCAAGTGCAGTGTGTACAGCCTGCTTGGTTTTTAACTGTGAGAGGACATTTCTGTGGATTTAAGGAAATTTGCAGATGATGCTACTAAATTCTGTCCGTTTTGGTAGACATAATAAAAGCATTGAGGTTACATTAAAATTTTTCACAGTCTGATAGATATACGTGCTGAAACAGTCCTAGATGAAGCAGATTGTCTAGGATTCGCTCTGGCCATCCTCTCCTGAGGGAGAAAAGAACATTAAAGAAGATTGGCAGAATACTGAGATTTATGCAAGTTTGATGATGAGTAAAAGAACAGGAGTCAGGATGTTATTCCTCTGTATGTTTTAAGCTATCTGTAGTAAAGAGTGTTAAAAAAAGGCTGTTGTCTGCTTCAAACTACATGTACCTGTATAAGAGAGGTCCTTAGAATTTTGAGAATACAGTCTTAGAATTAAATGTAGTTCTAACAGTTTTGATCTGAGTATCAACTTTATGGGGGGGGAAATGAACTGATAATACTGTAGGTGGGTTCCCTTTACAGAAATGAGAACGTTTAACTGAGAAGAGATAACCATGCCAGCTCTCAAACTTGGAACAAAAGCTACCTACAGCCTAGCATTCAGGGAGCATAGAGTAATATCAACTAGTCCTACTGCACGTCAACCTCATTTCTCACTAGACAGCATTCCTTAAAAGATACATCTACCACTATGAAGATGGTGCCGAAAGCGAAGAAGGAAGCCCCTGCCCCTCCCAAAACTGAAGCCAAAGCAAAGGCATTGAAGGCCAAGAAGGCAGTCCTGAAGGGCGTCCACAGACAAAAAAAAAAAAGAAGATTCGCACGTCATCCACGTTCCGGCGGCCTAAGATGCTGAGACTCCGACGGCAGCCCAAATACCCCCGGAAGAGCGCTCCCAGGAGAAACAAGCTTGACCACTATGCCATCATCAAATTTCCCCTGACCACTGAGTCAGCCATGAAGAAGATAGAGGATAACAACACACTTGTGTTCATTGTGGATGTCAAGGCCAATAAGCACCAAATTAAACAAGCTGTAAAGAGGCTCTATGACATTGATGTGGCTAAGGTCAACACTTTGATTAGGCCTGATGGAGAGAAGAAGGCCTATGTTCGACTTGCTCCTGATTATGATGCTTTGGATGTTGCCAACAAAATTGGGATCATCTAAACTGAGTCCAGCGGGCTAATTCTAAATGTAATAAATTTTTCTCACCATAAAAAAAAAAAAAAAGATACATCTACCACAGAGCCCAGAACTCAGACAGCAGTGGTGAGCAAGGCTCCTTACTAATCACGTTCTTCTCAAGAGTGTTAGCATCATTCAAAGAAATCCCCCAAACTGTTTTTAAAAAGATGGATGAGATTATTTCCTATATGGTCTTAACACCATTAATCCCGATTCCATTATGCATCATGGTTTGGTTTTTTAATTGTTTGCCTTGTCATGATTTATTTTTTCCTTTGATGTTTGCCTTTTTTAATCCATGTTCATTTCTCCCTCTGTGTGTGTGTCATGCTTGCTGTCTTTGCCTCCATTGTTCCCAGGTTACAGTATAGCCAGGATATCCCCAGTCACTTGGCGGATGAGCATGCGCTGATAGCTTCCTATGTGGCCCGCCTGCAGCACTGTGCACGGTTAGTGGTAGGGCAGTGCACTACGTGGGCAGCTGAGGGTTGGTCGGAGGGAGGGACAGCTCCATCACCTGAGACTACCAGCCGGAAAAGCTCTGCACTTGGTGTTTTGTTGAGTAGTTACCCACTGTATTTGGCCGAGTTTAACTGCTTAAAGCATTAGCTTCTAAAAGGAAACAATTCTTGCCAAACTTGGGCACTTACTTGTAGGCAGAATTTCTCCCTTAAAGTGAAGTCGCTTTCCTGAGATTACCCTTAAAGAACAAACAAGCCTCTGAGACTTCTGAAATAGCAGACGTAACATTTGCAGAAATGTTTGGTGCAACCTCTTAGGATTCATTCTTGCCTAAATAAAGAAAACTTTCAGTTGCTATTCAAAGTTTAGTGTTGATCAACCTAAAAACATTTCACTTGGTCAAATTTGAAGACTTTGATACTCCAGACCTCATCTGCCTCCAGAAATCTATCATTGTTAACATCTTAAATAATTCTTATTTGGTGATACTATGTCAGTATCACATGAAGGGCTTCTTCTAAGGTGTATATATATCTCCTCATGTTTATATATAAAAATACCCTACATACCTGTTTATCTGAAAACCATTGAGTTAATATGAGAGCATGGCTGATCCCATGGTGAGTTCAGATGGGAAAATGTTTGGTAGCCAGTGCTCATACCAGAGTTAATCCTTTATAAGAAATAACACCAACACCAAAGTGCTGTTCCTTTCAGGCAGACCCAGAGCTGCTCATCCACCCTATTCCCACACTCACCACATTCTTCAAGGATGACAGGTTAAGTTTTCATTATCTAAAGCCATCCATCTTCTCTACACAGCAGCAGAGCCATGATTTCAAACAGCTTGTAAAACTCTGCTCAGAGAACCCTCATTCTTAAAGAGAAAACCATATTTAATAAACTGAACACACAACAGAGGCTGGAGCCTTAAATTTTGATCTTAGTTTTTCCCATGGAACACCATGGCTCCTCCTTGGGAGGGTCATTTGACCTCACTAGTATTTCCCTTGATAACAGAAGACCAAATTAATAGTTCATATGAAAAAAAGTACATGTGAGAAGGACTGGTTTTAATAATACACTTCATACTGTTTCCCAGTTTGAACAAGGAACATCATTATTTTTTGACATTTACTTATCTCTAAGGCTTTTAAGAAACTGTAGGGTTCTTCTTGCCTCCCAAGTATGCCTAATAGGCTTATCCTATGGGAGGGAAGATAGGAGGACATGCTAATTGTGTGTAGTCTCACAGAGCATGTCTCCTTATCCAGAGGTAACCCTGAGCCAGCTTCTGGGTCTCAAGGAGCAGAGTGGCTTCACCTCTGGCAGGCAGATTGTGTATAATTAATTGGTAAGGGCAGTTGTCCAGGATGATGAAAATCTTTAGTGGTAAAAATAGCATGGTGTTGGCCAGAAACGTGCTACCTGATACCTGCAGCCCAAAAAGGTTTGTGGTGCGTTTAGCCAAGGTCTTCAAGTCTCGTGGAAACCTGGGAAGTCTTAAGAGACTAGGCCCCCTGAGCAGGAATTGATGGCTAGTAGCCCTTGGAGAGCTAAGCACTGGGTGAGTACAGCATCTCTTTTTTCCTTGTGGAGTTGTTCCAACCTAAACGTTTCCGTTGTGTTGTTGATTGCCGTCAAGTCAAGCTTGACTCAAAGCAACCCTATGAACAAAAGGCCTAAAGCCTTTCTATAACTATCAGCTTTTATCAAAGTTCATAGTTTCCAGAGACATGGTTTTTTCATTTCTAGACCTCCTTAAATAATTTTCATAGGCCATAAAACTTCTCATCAACATAGAGTGATAATTTGTCTGAAAAGCTTAGCCAATTAAATAGATTAACGAGGGAGATGCAATGTGGTAGAGAAAGCGGAACTTTTCTGTAGCCCCGGCCAAAGAGCAGAGGCCATCATTTTAAAGAGACAGTTCTTAGGCTTCCAGTCACCTCTGGTATAGTATCACCCACTTGTCTTTCTAACATTACTAAATGTTAGACTTAATTTTCTGTTTTCCAGACAAAGCTACATTTTTGTTGATGTTTTTAAAAGAAAATAATTTATTATTCCAGATAAATCCCCTTAAAGCACAAATGTTACATCATTTCACCCTGACTTTGGACACTTAACCCTCAGATATTAAAATTAACTGGTGCTTGCATGTTCTGGTTACCATGGCCATCTTTCAAGAGGATAGTTATACATGCCAGAGACAAGCATTTACCAACCTAAAATTAAAATTTAATGCTGACACATGCTATAGAAAGAAGACTTCAACTACACTTTAAAAATCCAGCCAGGAGGAAAAACCAAGTTAACCCTGTAGAACTGTCCATTTAAAAAAAAAAGTTTAAAAAATGTCCATAGGTATAGTGATACTGAAAAAGGTAAAACAAAATCTAGGAAAACTAGAACCCATTAATTATAACAAGATTGGATGAATAATCAACTTAGTCTTTTACATTTTTTATATCACTTACTTCAGCTGCTAAATTCCAGCCAAGAGTTTTTAAGTGCTGATAATTGAGTTAAAAACAGTAAACTCATTCTGAGATGGAGCTGTCATTAAAGAATGAGCATTGTGAAAGGAGAGGAGATGGGGAGGGGAATTTGATACCATAGAGACTTTTCCATTTTTATTTATGTTAAGCCTGTCTTGGCTAGAGTTCTTCACTTTGGACCAACGAATGTTATATGTCTTTTTCTTCCATTGCTTATTTTTCATGATGCTTTAGAGTTTTTGTTTTAGTTTTTGGGTTTCTTTAAAAGTCTTTCTGAATTCAGATCAAGGTCCAAAAGTCATGAACTTTTCTAAAAATTTAGTTAGAAATTCCTGTCTCAGACTTTCTGAGTAGCCCACTTTTTCTTATCGCTTGCATTCAAAAGAAACACCTTTGTGCTGGTGTGGAAGCAGTGAGGACGTGCTGCTGAAGAGGGATGGCACGTATGGCCTTAATTCTAACCCTCTCTTTTAACTGAGAAGCCCACTGGTATCTGCAGCCAGATCTCCATGTCTTCTGTTCCCATTCTTTTTTAAAAAACACACACACACACACACACACACACACACACACACACACACACACACACACACACACACACACACACCCACCCCCCATTCTCTCTTCAGAACGGAACAGGAGTAGGAGATGTTTAATAGATACCTATTGGCTTTTTCTCTCTTTGACAGTGTCCTGGACAGCCCTAGCCGACTGGATGAGGAACACCGACTGATTGCTCGTTATGCGGCACGGCTGGCTGCAGAGGCAGGAAACGTGGTGAGTAAACAGAGGGTCCTAGGAAAACAGCCGAAATTAACATGATTTTGCCGTTCAAATGATAGAAGAAAGACAAGCATGGAACTCAGGAGAGTGGATAGCTAAGGAAGAGAAAGAGAGTCAATGTAGGGAAGGAATTTCTGGCGTCTTTCATTTATCTATGAGGTTCTGTTTATTTAAGAAATGGATTTTAAAAAAGAAAGAAAGAAACCAGAATGTGATCTATTGAGAAAGCAATAACATTACGTTGTCTCTAGGAAGAGTACACAAGTAAAATGAGCAAAACCACAAATTGCCAAAGTGGAGAATGAAAGAAAGGACATGTCTACAGCTTCCACAGACATTTTGAAGATGATTAGAGAATATTCTGAATAACTTTATGTCTGTAAATTTGACACCTGAGACAATAGAAAAATTTCTTGAAAGACACAGATTACCAAGACAGACACAATAATAACAAAATCTAAAAGCTCCACATAAATGTTCTTCACATGAATTCATGACTAAATTTCCACAAAGAACAACCCAAACCCAATAACCTAACAGGTAAGGAGGACATTCTAGAATCCCGCACAAACCCTTTCAGAAAATAGGAGGAGGAACATTTTCCAGTTCATCCTGTAGGCTCTTATGACCCAGTCCCGAAACTCAGCAAGGCATTACAAGAAAGGAAAACTGCTGATACCACTCATGAATGTAAATTCAAGTCCTTCACAAAATATTAGCAAATGCAATCCAGCAAACCGTACAAAGAGGAAAATATTTGATAACCAAGTGAGACTTATCTGAGGAATTCAAAGTTGTTTAATTCTTGGAAACAAGGCAATGTGATTCATCGTATTAACAGATTAAAGGAGAAATGTATAACAGCCATTCAGTAGATGAAGAAAACGCATTGGCCAAAACACTTCATTTTATTGCAAAAAGTTCTCAACATACTTAGAGTAGAAGAGTCTGATTTTATAAAATAGAACAAACAAAAAAAGCCTACAGCTAATAGCACTTAAAAATGAAACAGTGGAACATTTTCCCTTAATGTTGGGAATAGACGAAGACATTTGCATTCATTATCTTTATCCATAATTACACTGGTGGTCTTCATACAACGTGATAAGGATAAGACAAGTATATGTATTTTTGAGAAGACAAATTAACGCTGTCTTGGTGTAGTCTGTAGTATTTTTGCACTTCTGACTAAGAGACTATAAGTCTCCAGTAGTTCACATCTCCTAGCAGTTCCAGAAGGAACTTTTTAAAAGATTTTTTTATTATTCATTTCAATGAAAATTTACAGAGACTTTGGATTTCCATTCATTCATCCATTGTTGCACTTTTCTTCCTGCCCACTCTTCCCCCCCACCCCAGTACACTCTTCTCTTTGAAAAGTAGAAGAAAAAGTCTTTCATTGTTTTACAATCCCTCCCCCCAGGTCCATTCCATTATGCAGCCTTCGTTCTGTACTCCTGTCATGACAAAAATACCAAATCACATATCCCTTTAAAACAGTTTTCTCCCTCATCTGTTTCAATGCAGTATACATTATTTATCCCATCTTTCTCAGTCTCCCCCCAACCCTGATGTCAGTCATATTTTACAACAGTGGCACCATGCAGTATTTGTCCTTTTGTGACTGAGATATTTCACTCAGCATAATGTCCTCCAGGGTCACCCATTTTGAATAATATTTCATGAGTTCCTTGTTTTTGAATTCAGTGTAGTATTCCATTGTGTGAATATACCACAGCTTCTGACTCCATTTGTTTGTTGATGGGCACTTAGTTTGTTTCCAACTCCTTGCTATTGTGAACAAAGCCGCGATAAACATGGGTGTGCATTTTATTGCCTTTTTTTTTTAAAAAAAAATTCTTTTATATTGGTTGATTGCAAAGTTTGTATACATTGTGTTTCATTCACTCATTCCTATTCATTATGTTTTAGAAAACTAATCAACGTTGAACTATGCCCACCATTGCCATGTCTTTCCAAATGCCGACCAGATCTTTTCTCATTTCCTTTACCCACTCCTCCCTCCATCCTTCAAATTGTGCAGCCTTCTGATGTCCCCTCTGCCTGTCCTCACCCCTCTGCTCCTCCTCCCTTCCTCTTGGATCCTCATACAAATTTTACTGGTTATCTTTCTATTTCTACAATAATGGTCTTATGCAGTATTTCTCCTATGAGACTGAGTTGTTCACTCAGAATAATGTTCTCCAGTCTCTCGCAAGTTACATAGTCATTTTCTAAATTGTTGTTCCTGATTGCTGCATAATATTCCATAGTGTGAATGTACCACAGTTTCTCAGCCCATTCGATTGCAGTTGGACATTTGATCTGTTGGTTTGTTTCTATGTTCTTGTGATGGTGAATAATGCTGTTATTAATATTTGTATATAAATCTCCCTTTGTTTCTCAGTTCTCATTTCCTCAGGGTATAATCCTAGCAGTGAAATAACTGCATCATGTGGAATTTCTTTGTTCAGCTTTTTGAGGAATTGCCAAACTGCCTTGCAGAGTGGTTGTACCATTTTACAATCCCTTGGATTCTTACTTAGAGAAGACATGATTGTTAATGACACCAAAATCAAACCTTTGCTCCCAATTCCCTAACTACTCATAATTACTCTTGTAAGATAGTGTAGAAATGCACCTATTGGGTTCCCAAGTCTTTTCTGGAGCAAACTGCCAATCTTCCTTCTGTAGAGCAACTGGTAGGTTTGAACCACTGGCAGCATGGTGTTACCAGAGCTACTTATTAAAAAATACTAAGGAATCTACGAAAGCATTGCTAGAACAGATAAGTGGATTTAGCAATGTAATAAGAAACAAGAATGCTCTGTGGCCTCTTGGCAAGAAGCTGTGCTGCAATCCCAAAGGCACATGGTTCGAAGCCATCAGCTGCTCCACCGGAGAAGGATGAGCATTCTCCTTCCGTGTCATTAACTGCCTCTGAAAACCCACCAGTGAGTCAGCTATGGGTTGTTTCTGACTCTAAAGTACACATTAACAACACTGTATTTTTTAAAAATAAAATGCTTATGGATAAATTTCATGAAAGATATTTAAGACTGAAAACTATGAAACATTGCTGAAAAAAATTAACCCCATTCATTGAAAGTTCAACATTGAGTTAAGATGTCAAATTTTGGCAGTGATCTCTGGTTTCAATACTAAATAAAGTTTCCAACATCCTTTTTTGGTAAGTGGTTTTAAAATACATTTGGGAAAATTGGTAACCTGGATGAACCAGAATAGTCTTAAAACAGCCAAAGTTGGAACACGAAATCCTTCATGATAACAAGCTTTACTATAAAGCTGCAATAATCTAGTGTGATAACAGCAAAAAGATGTACCAGTAAATTGAGGGAACAGAGCATAGTGCCCAGAAAATAGAGTAATACAGAGAAGGCCAAATGACTTTGGCAGAAGTACCACAGCAATTTAATGACTAAAGAAAAATGGACTTTATAAACATCTGGAGAAAAAGGAACCTGAACTCATATCATGCCTCACACTAGACCCAGAAACCAACTTGAAATAAGTTACAAACTTAAACGCAAAAACTAAGACAATGTAAAAAGCTTAGAGAATATTCATAACCTTTCACGTTCTTTGGGATGATAACAGAAATCACAACCCATTGAAAACTCTTAAGTTGGGCTTTTTCTGCTTAGCAAAAAATATTATTAAGGGAAAAGAACAAACAAACAGACTGACCGTAGCCTAAAAGAAAATATCTGCAAAATATCTTTGACTAAGAACTTCCGTCTGGAATATATAAAGGACATATTATCCCTGTTCCTCAATAATAAGTAGACAATTCAATTTTATTTTAAATTGGCAAAACTCTTTGAACAAATCCTTCATAAGATATACAAATGGCTAGTAATCTTAGAAAAGATACTCAGTGTAACAAATTACCAGGAAAATGCCAGTTAAAACCATTTACACACCCACTAAGCACAAAACCAAACCCATTACCACTGAGTTGATTCCAGTTTATAGGCACTCTGTCGGATAGAGTAGAAGTGCCCCTGGGATTTCCAAAACTCTGGACCTTCCCAGAGGCAGATTGCCTCACCATCTTTCTTTGTAGCAGCTGGTGGGTTGAAATAACTGACCTTTTGGTTAGTAGTAGAGTATCTAGAGCTCTGGTGGTCTAGTGGCAAGAAGCTGCACTGCAATCCTAAAGGCACACAGTTAGAGGCCACCAGCTGCTCTGCAGGAGAAGGATGGGCCGTCTCCTCCCATGTGGTTAACTGCCTCTGAAAACATTACTCAGCAGCAGTATGGAACACAGCCACTAGAATAGCTACAATGAACAAGATTTATACTCCAAATGTTGGGGAGGAGGTAAGGCAAACTGTTTACATGTTGATGGCCTTACATGACCATCATTTTATATAATGATACAATTACTTTAGAAAACTATTTGGCAGTTTCTTTTAAAAAGAGGAAAATGTATAGTTCCAGGAATTCCACTCACAGGTTTGTGTCTAAGAGAAATGCAGACATGCCCAGGGACCACTTTCTGCAAGAATGTCGATGTCAATTTTGTTCATTATAGCAAAATAATAGAAACAACCTACGTACTTATCAATATGAAGATGGATAATCAAAATGTCTGTTTACGGAATGTGTCCAGCACAGGACTAAAAACTATAGCTACATAGAAGAACATGGATAAATCTCAAAGATACCAGAGATTGAATCTTGAAATTATTCGTGGGTGAAGGAAGAGAGGCACAAGAAACATATGCTTCAGTCCATTTATGTGAAATAGACAGAACTAACTTATGATAATAGAAAAAAGATTGAGCTTGTTTCTGGAAATGGGAGCAGCTGGTGGATTCGAACTACATGCCTTTAGGATGGCAGTGCAGCTTCTTGCCACTAGGCCATCAGAGCTTCCTATGCAAAGGAGAGGAGTAAACATTCTGTATTGATGGAAATGTTCTGCATCTTAATAAGGGTTACATGTGTATGAATTTGTCAAAATTGATTGGTTAAGACACTAGAGATCTGTGTTTCACTCTGTGCAAGCTGTAGCTCAATTAAAAGAAAAAGGAACCAAGGTGGATGAAAAGGTAAAGGCTGATTGAAATGGGACATGGCTACTTGAAGATTGTGCATGTATTTCCTGGGCTTTTGAAATAATTCACAACAGAATGTTTCCTCTTATCCCTCTCCCTTTGAAGACCTTTGGGGAGCTCTGTTTGTGCTGCTAACCCAGAGGCAGCCCTTCTCGTGGTTCAAATCCACCAGTGCCTCTGTAGGAGAAAGATGGGCAGTCTCTTCCCACATGATTCACAGCCTCCAGAAACCCACTGGAGGGTCCACTATGAGTCTGTTCAGGTTCGACAGTATTGAGTTTAGTAGCGCTTCAGCGTTTTAATTTCCCTGAGGAGACAGGTGCATGTTCTTATTCATCTCTCTTACACACACACACATGCACACAAGCACACATAGAGGCTGGACACGATAGTGGACAAAAGATCCTTATCCTCAGGAACTAACCATCTAGGCAGAGAGACAAACACTAAACAAAGACTCACACTCTTAAACACGCAATTGCAAGTTATGGTGCATATAAAACTCAAAGCCATTGAGTCAAGTCCTGTTCATAGCAAATCCTGTCTCGGGCTTTGGAGGCTGTGGCTGGTGGATTCCTTTGATTTAGCAGCCCTGCGTGTTACACATGATGCCACCAGGACTCCTTACGATACGTATACTCATGTATATTCACGCATTGCCATTGAGTCAGAACTCGTAGCTGACCCTCCAGCAGGCTTTCTGAGGCTGCTCATCACCCAAGAGGAGACTGCCCATCTTTCTCCCATGGAGCCACTGGTGGCTCCAAACCCCCAGCAAGGCTCTGCACTGTCTTCAGGTGAGCTGCACGACTCCCTGCGGACAGGGCCACTGAAGGAAAAGTGCCAGGGCCTATGAGAGGGCATCCTCGTGCCTGTTCTTTTCTGGAGAGTACTTCATGTTTCTCACTCCCTTACCAAATAACTCAGCAAGTTGGGATCTGAAATTAGCTGGAAAACACTTCCATTTCCTGGAAACGGAAAACCAAAGCAGCCCAACAATGACTGTTGTTGCCCCGGCCTGCACACAGCATCTGTTTGTCATGGGGGCAAGGAGTACAGGCTTGGGAATCTGCAAACTGCAGAGCCGAAATGAGGCTCTCTTTTAAAAGAAAGAAATAAATTTTTATTTTGTATTGGTTTGCTTACAAAGTTGGTATACATCATGTTTCACACCATCCTTCACTCACATTGTGTTTCATACAACCATTCATTATATTTTATAAAATTAATCATTATTGAACTATGCTCACCATTACCCTGTGTTTCCTGATCCCTGCCAGATCTTTCCTTTACCCATCCCTTCCTCCACCCACCAAATTGTGTGACCCTATGATTCTCCCGCCCGGCACCCATCCTCACCCCTCTCCTCCCACCCCCTCCTCTTGTGACCTCATGCACATTTTACTAGGTATCTTTCTATTTCTACAATAATGGTCTTATACAGTATTTGGGTTTTTTTTAAAAAAATCCTTTTTCAATGAGATAGAAAAGGTAATTGTCAAGTTTATTGGGAAAGGAAAAAGACCTCAAATAAGCAAAGCACTTCTGAAAAACAAGAATGAAGTGGGAGGCATAGCGCTCACTAATCTCAAAACCTACTACACAACTATATTAACCAAAACAGTATGATACTGATTCAGTGACAGGCACATAGACCAATGGAACAGAGTGAGGCTCTCATTAAGCTAGGCTCTCCAAGTGTTACACCCTTGATTAAGGAAAAGTGTAGAAGGCCATCTAGCAGAGAAAAGACAAGAAAGGTTATCAGTCTCCTTCTGCTGGACCTGTTCTTGGGGAATTCATAACCTTAAGCCTTTCCACACTTGAGTCAGATGGAGATACTCTCACTCGTGGAAGGCCCGAGGGCCTCATATTACATTTTAGGGAAACATTCTTCTAAGTCATACAGCACTCTTCTCTCAATTTGCTGTACTGAGGCAATCTGAGTTTGCTGTGATGCTGAACCTTATGCCAATGGGGTGTCATAAGCCATAAGGGTTCTCCATGTTGAACAGCAATTGGTGGAGCTCCCCAGTTTTAAGACAGGTTTGGAAACAGGAGTGGCATCCACTTCCTAAACCACATGCCTCTGGAAACTCTATGAACTTGAAGAAATGATGATATAGAAAGGCTTCAGGTCTTTTGTTCATAGGGTTGCTATGAGTGCTCGACTTGACGGCAGTCAACAACAACAACTTCATATTCTGAGAAACATCACTGAACCCATCAAATAATCCCAGCTCACAGTGACCCTTTAGGGCAAGGTAGGGCTGCTGCATATGTTTCCAGGGCTGTAATCTTTATGGAGGCAAACAGTCTCATCTTTTGTCTGTGGAGCAACTGGAGCAAGTTGTTGTTAGGTGCCATCAAGTCAAGTACAACTCACAGCGACCCTGTGAGCAGTAGATCTGAGCCCTGTCCTGTCCTGTGCCATCCTCACACTTCCTGACACACAAGAGCTCACTGCAGCAGTCGCTGTGTCAGTCTGTCTAATTGACTGTCTTCCTCTCTTTTCCTGACCCTGTCCCTTTCTGCATATGATGTCCCTCTTCAAGGAATAGCTTCTCTTGGCAATACTCCCAGAGTGTGTGAGAGAAATCTTTCTCATCTTTGCCTCCAAGGAGCACCCTGGCTGCACCTTCTCCAAGACATACCTTTTTGTTTTCTTGACCATCCGTGGGGTATTCAGTACTCCAGCACCACAGCTCAAAGACATCAATTCTTCTGTCATCCTTACTCATTCAGCTCTCAGATGCAGAGCAAGTGATGGGAAAGACTATGGCCTGAGTCAGTTGCGCCTTAGTCTTCAAACTGGCATCCTTACTCTTTAACACTTTGGAGAGGTCCTTGTCTATAGACTTTCCAATGCAATATGTCTCCTGATTTTCTGACTGCTGATTGTAGGTCCAAGTAAGAGGAACTCATTAACAGTTTCAGTCTTTTTCTCTAGCTGTCATGATATTGCCCATCAGTCCAGAGGTGAGAATTTTTATATTCATGACCTTGATGTGGAGAAACAGGGTGTTTAAACTGCCAGCCTTTTAGTTAGACAAACAGTTTAACTATTGTACCAACAGGGTGCTTTTCAAGGCACCTAATCAGAGGCTAAGGTAGACCACCAGGCCTTACTTCCCAGTTGCCTTTCTTCCACTTTAACCTCAACCCTCTCCGTTAGTAGCTCTATCTCTAAACTCATTGCTGTTGAGTTGACTCCAGCTAATAGCAACCCAGAATAGAAATGTCCTGTAGGTTTCTCAAGGGTGTAAACATTATGGAAGCCGACTGCCACATTTCTCCCAAGAAGTGGTTTATGGGTTAGAGCACTTAACCACTGTGCCTTATCTGTGTCTGGAGGGGGCTCTCGTGGCTTAGTGGTAAGGAATTGCACTATCAACCCAAATGCATGTGGTTCAAATCGACTAGCTGCTCTGCAGCAAAACAATGGGCAGTGATTCCTTGTCCCTGAAAACCTCTTGGAGGGTCAGCTCTGAGTTGGTTCTGACTCAGCGAGGCCTAACAGAAGTAATTCTGGAATAGAACTCAGAGTAATCCAGATAGGAGTGCTGCTGGCACAGTGATTCACGGGCTCAGCCTCCAAACAAAAGATCAGTATGCTGATCCCTCAGGAGAACACTGTGACAGCCTCCCTAGACCCTTACAGCCCTGGGAACCCTGGAGGGAAGCTGTGCTCTGTCGTAGGGAGGTGGTGTGAGTTGGAATTGACTCCACACTGGTGGTTTGCTTTGGGTATTTGTACTCCAGGTGGTCTCATGCTTTCTTGTCTGGTCATTTATTTCCAGGTACGTTCATATTCAGATCCAGTTTGACCTATAGCTCACAGTGTCTTCATTGTAGAAATGTATACCAACTTCTTCACAGGGAAATAACTTACTGCTGTCAAGTGGGAACCAACTCATAGCTGATCCCCTGAGAGTTTTCCAAAGCTATAATTCACAGAAGAGAACGTTGTCCGTCTTTCTCCTGTGCAGCAGCTGGTGGATTCAAACCACTTGCCTTTGGGTTGGCAACACAGCTCCTTACCCACTAAGCCATCAGCACTGCTTCATAAGGAAATAGAGGTGTGGCATCTGCAAATGGAGAGTCTCATTATCGTTTTATTGTGTGTCCCTTTCCCTGCCTGGCACCAGGTAATCTATCTTTTTTAGTTCATTAAATTTCAGAATCTTGATAATTTAATGTTAGGTTATACATCTGACGAGCACAGCTTTGATGGTGAAATGGAGCAGAATAGGACAAAAAGAAGTGAGGAGAGGGAAAAGAATTTTAAACAGATGGTTTAATTAGACCTTATGCATGCCTTCAGTCAGCCACATTTGTTTATTAAACAAAAATTTCTAAATAAAAGTAGAGTTGTTACGTGCCGTCGAGTCATCTGCAACTCATAGCGACCCTAATGTACAAAAGCCCTAACCCCTGCTCTATCCTGTGTCAATCTATTGTCTCCGACACACCCATCCCAATTACCCCAGTGATTGAATCAATCCATCTCATCGAGGGTCTTCCTTTCCTGTGCTGTCCCTCCAGTCTCCCAAGTGTAACATACATCCCTCTCCAAGGACTGGTCCCTCCTTGCAACATATCCACAGTTTGTCAGACAAAGCTTCAGAATCCTTGCCTCCACGGAGCAGCCTGGTCTCACCCTCTCCAGGACAAACTTGTTTGTTCTCTTAGCAGCCCATGGTATATTCAATACTCTTCTCCAGCACCACAGCTCAAAGGCATCAATTTTCCTTCCATCATCCCTAGTCATTGTCCAGCTTCCCAATGCATAGCAAGTATTTACAAAGACCATGGCCTGTAGAGAGTCACTGGAAAAGAAAGACTCCCAGTGATGTGGATTGACAAAGTAGTTGCAACCATGGGCTAAAAGCTAGTGATGATCATTAAGAGGGTAGTTCAGGGCCAGAAGTATTCTGTTGCACACCGGGTCCCTAGGAGTCAGTTTGAACTCAACGGTAGCTCCCAACAACAAAGAAATTCATTAAATGAACAAGGTTATGGTTGACTTAAAAAAAATTATATATATATATATATATATCATGTCTTTGTGTAATCTTGTTGACTTTCCTTTTAAATATTGTGAGTAAACGTTGTGAATCTTTCTGACCCTGAAGAAAAGCTCTCTGTGTGATTTCCCTACAAACAAGATAAATCTATTTAAACCAGATAGTTTCTGATGCCAGTTTTCTGATTCTTGTGAAAATGATCATTCCTCGGATGGTCTTTAGATTGAATACTGATATGGATAAGGTCGCTTTCATCTTCAGTGTATTTTCAAAAGTGTCGTTATCATATAAATATTGAACCTCTCAGGAAGGATTCTTCTTGACTGAATTTCTGTTAAACAGAGGAACCCCCCTAATCCTTTAATCTTTTACTGATACAAGTGCTTTGCATAAAGTGGGTGTAGTGCTCAAAAGAATGTATTTATAGCCTGCCAGATAGGCTTGTATTGATCTTTTTTTTCCAAAACCATCCTCCACAAAGGAGACTATTAAATCATTTTAGCAGCCAGCATGCACCCTATTGAGGACACCACCTACAGGGATGCAGCTTCTCCCGAGATGCCATCTGTGACCACCAAAGACGCTTCATTCTGACCCTATGTAAAGACCTTTTAGGTTGCTTAGATGAGTCATTCTTATATAGGAGAGCTCATTTCTTTCCTGACGTATCTAAGCTCGCTCTCTCTCTCTTTTTTAACTACAATGTATGATGGCCCTATTTGCAAGAAGCTGCCCCACAATCCTGAAGGCACGTGGTTTAAGGCCACCAGCTGCTCCGCAGGAGAAGGGCAGACAGTCTCCTCCTTTGTGATTAGATAAACTGCCTCTGAAAACCCACTGGAGGGTCAGCTGTGGGTGGATTCCAACTCAACTATAATAGTGAATTAAAATTACATCCTAAAGATCACTAGTGCTGGATCTAACTTTTCTTTTTTTGTTTGTTTCTTTTTTGATTTGTTTATTACTTTTAACTGAAGCTTTGTTGTTTCATGGGAAGGTTGGAAGAAAGGTGAACAGAAGGGAAACACTACCCCACGTTGTCATACCACCTAATGTGAAAACATTTTGGAGGAAGATTTTTGTTGTTTTTCCTCTTCTCTTCCAGTTGCAGCCTTCACAGCCCGTTACCCTGTCAGCCTGCTCCAGGCACATATCATTCTTCAAATATCCCTATGGCCTCTTGGAATTCAAGAGTAATGAATGCTTGTAATGTTTTACACACACTCCACAACTCAGAACTCCCCTCCTCCAAAATAATCATTTTCAAACCTAACTTTGTTATTCTTGTTAGATGCCGTAAAGTCAGCTACAACTCATAACAGCCATAGGAGCAACAGATCTGAAACCTGTCTTATCCTGTGCCATCCTCACCATCTCCAATATGCTCGGGCCACTAGTTCCAGCCACTGTATCGATCATTCTATTGAGGGTCTTTCTTTATTAATCATGGGGGGGGTGGCTTATGTGCCATTGGGTCATCTGTGATCATAGCAAACCCTATGTACAGTAGCTCTGAAGCATGTCCTGTCCTGAGCCAGTCTCAAAGACTCTGACACACCTACCCCCATTGCCCTAATTATTCCATCTCATCCCGGGTCTTCCTCTCCTGTGCTGTCCCTCCACCCTTCCAAGCATGATGTCCTTTTTCTAAGCGTGTAAAACAGAGCTTCAAAATCCTAGCCTCCAAGGAGAAATTTGGTTTCACTTTCTCCAAGACAGACCTATTTGTTTTCTTGGCCTATCTTTAAGACTCTTCTCTAGCACCACAACTCAAAGGCAACAATTCTAGCTCTCTAATGCATAGCAAGTAATTGCGGAGACTTGGACTTGATCAGGTACATCTTGGTCTCTAGACTGACATCATTGCTTCTCAGTACTCTGGAAAAGTCCCTGACAGCACATTTACCTAATGCAGTTAGTCTTTTAATTTCCTGATTGCTGGTGCCAGGAGTGTTGATTGTGGAGCCAGGCAAGCTCTTCAGTCTCTTCTTCATCCATCATGGTGCTGCCAGTTGGTGCAGTGGCGAGAATTTTTGTCTTCTTGCTCCTCAGCTTCAATCCATATTGAAGACTACTGTCCTTGACCTTCTGCAGCAAGCACTTCGGATTCTCCTGTTTCAGCAAGCAGGGTTGTGCCCTCTGCATAATGAAGGTTGTTGAGTCTTCCTCCAATCCTGGTGTCACATTCCTCCTCAGATAGTCCAACCTCTTGAATTATCTGTACTGCATATAGATTGAAAAGGTGTGGAGACAGGATGCATCCCTGACACACTCCCAAAACCCTGCTGACGATTATCCAGAAATGACTGGAATAGTACATTGACAGAGAACTACCAGAAATACAAGCTGGGTTTGGAAGAGTCCGTGGCACTAGAAACATTATAGCCAAAGTCAGATGGATCTTGGAAGAAAGCAGAGAGTACTAGAGGAATGTCTATCAGTGTTTCATTGATTATTCAAAGATATTTGACTGTGTGGATCATAATAAATTGTGGCTGACTCTGAGAAGAATGGGAATCCCAGAATACTTAATTGTGCTCATGTGATGCCTATACTTGGGCTAGGAAATAGCCCACAGACCAAAGCATGGTAACACTGCAAGATTCAAAACTCATGTATGAGGCATTTAAAAAACATCAATCCAGAAGCCCTCGCAAGGTCGGCCCCGCCCCCTGCTGTGCTTGGTTGGGGGTGGGGGAGCGTCAACGGAGGAGGCGGTGGCGGGAGCAGGGCAGACCCGCGGGCGCAGGCTGGAGCCGCTGCGCAGAGGCGGGAGCTGCTGCAGTTGGCACACGCGGGCTGCAACTGTGGTTGTGCCGCCGCGGCCTCTTCAGTCGACAGGCTGGGGTCCGGGGAGACGCGCAGGGGCACGTCCACATTAGCCCATGCAGTGCTGTGTGTGTGCCAAATCATCACCTCTTGTCTAAATGATGATGAATGCCAAGTATGTCCTCTGCAGATGGAAAATGCGATTAAGGCCAGCAAAGATTTTGTCCAGAACCGAGACTTCAACCAAAAAGAAGAGAAAAAAGAATTTTTTTTTTCTAGATGTTCAAATACTCTCCCTTGATGAAAAAATTCGGGTGAGCAGCACAGGAGTGCAGGGCCTATCGAAGTCTCTGATTGAGGACATTGCTTCCTCGCTAGCCTACTCGCAGACTAAGGCCCCGGAGGAGCTGGCCTACAGACACTCCCTGCAAGTGGCCCTGGCCATTCTGATTGAGGAGGCATTCGGCTCGCATCCAGACGGCTTCAGGGGAAGGAAGAGCAGCTCCTTGGGGCCCGAAGCCTGCAGATCTGGCACTCTGTGGCTCCCATACCCCTCTGCTCCCTGAACATGCAGCGGGCCAGGCCCCACCTGGAAGAAGCCAGCTAAGTTCATCTCCTTGTGAAAAGGATTCTGGGGACCCAGGATGTCTGCTGGCCCCACTCAAGGCGGGCAGGTCATGGGGCAGAAGCCTATCAGAAACACCGGTTCACCCAGGTCACATTCCGGGCTCACTGTGCAATAGCCCTTCTTCCCTTGAAGAGAGTGAGGAGGGGGAGACCTGGGGACAGAAGGAAAGTGACACCTGCCAAGAAACCGACACCAGAGAGCTCCCAGGGAAGAGGCCGCGCCTGGAGGAGCCTGAGCCTCAGGGGTGCGGGGTCCCAGACGGTGCCAGTCACGCATCCGAGCCCAACCGTCCGGAGCCAGAGAAGGTCAAGGAAGGCCACCAGTCTTTTGAAGGCTCAATGGAGTTGAATGTCCTTGATTCTATGCTGAGGGAAGATAAAGAGGAGGAAGAGCCCCCCAGAATTCTCCATCAGGAGCCACGTTCGTTCGAAGTGGGGATGCTGGCCTGGCTGAAGTACCAGAAATACCCATTCTGGCCCGCAGTGGTCAAAGGCCTCAGGCAACGAGATAAGAAAGCTAGTGTGCTCTTCATTGAAGGCAACATGAACCCGAAAGGGAGAGGTATCACTGTGTCTCTCAAAAGACTGAAGCACTTCGACTACAAGGAGAAGCCGGCCCTGCTGCGCCAGGCCAAGCAGGACTTCGAGCAGGCGGTTGGCTGGTGTGTGGCCCTCATCACCGACTACAGGGTCCAGCTATGTTGTGGCTCATTCACCAGCTTGTTCTGGAAAACTACGCTGCAGACATAAGCTACCCCGTGTGCAAGTCCATCCAGCAGGATGTCCTGGGGACCACCTTCCCTCCACTGAGTGAGGAGAACCCCGGGGATCCTGCAGCCAGCAGCCTCCAGGGCCACAGCCAGCCGTGCCTGCAAGGTGCTCCCGGGCCGGTCTCTGGAGGCCAGGGACCAACCCAAATAGAAGCGGTAGAGCACATGGTGAAGGTCTTGAGCACCAAAAGCCACCTGCACGCCATCCCCAGGAGCCAGGAGCCATCCTGCTGGCTCAAGACCTTCCTGAGCCCTGGCCAGCTCATGACCTGCATGGACATGTACCTGGAGGAAGAGGAGCAGCTGGACCTAGTGATGAAGTACCTGCGGGGCGTCTACCAGGACTCGGGCAGCACAGCTCTGACACGCCTGCATGGGGACACTATCTGCTTCATCTTGGACTTGCTGCTGCCCGAGGCCATTACCTGTGCCACTGCTGCAGTGGACGAGGTGAACGAGACAGCCAAAGAGAAGTATGTCGAAGGACCATCCTCCAGCTACCAGGAGAAGGAGATATTTGACAAGCAGCTCCTGGAGGAGAGGAGTCACCAGCCGTGCCTGCACCTCGATCAGCGAGGTCCCATCTGTGGCAGCAGGTTGCCCAGGGCTGTGTCTCTCTGCCTCTTGACCACCCCTCCTCCACAAACACCCCTGAGAAGTAGGGGTGTTGCCCTCCCACACCCACCCTCCCTGCCTCCTCCTCGGAAGTTCCGAGTGTTCTTCCCGGACCACCTAGACCTGTGTGCTGAAGCTTGACAGCGTCCACATCCCCTGTTTTGTATTAAAAAGCAGAGCAGGCGTCTGAGTGTCTGGTCAGTGCGGGCAGGTGGTGTGCTGGCAGGCTGCAGCCTGAACACACGCCCTTCCAGAGGCACCCGCTCGTTTTCAGTTCACGGTCCCCTTTGTGCGTGCTTCCCCCTTTAGAAGGTTCTGGGGTTTACTTTTGCCACTGTCATATACATATATATTCTTTTATATACACACACACACACACACACACACACATATTCTCTGTGTGTGTTTATATATACATATATATTA
>NW_006399759.1:8794212-8886489 GCF_000299155.1 Elephantulus edwardii
CAAAATCTCTGGATTTGGAATGCATTAGTCTTTATTTTTATAAAGAAATCATAATTCCTGGGTCTCCTCACTGTAAACTCGCTTGAGAACCACTGCCCTAAACAACATTAATTCCTGAAAGAGATGAAAACAACATAAATGACACACAACCCTCCAGTTACAAGGCTGAGTGACACTAGGGCCATGACTAGACAGACCCAAAGGTACAAAAAAAAAAAAGCCTCTCAGGCACGGAACCTTTTTTTTTTTTGTCTTGCCAATTTCATTTGGTGAAAAGCCTCCAGTCTCTTTTAGAGGGTCCAGAAATTCCTACCATCGGATTACAACTTGCTGGCTATGGCAGCTTCCCTTGTCTCATAGGTAGCATTTTCATACTTTAACTCAAAGAGGCTCTGTTTCCCTGCCCTTCACAGATCTTCATCCCATTAAAGATGATGGAGCTCAGTAAGGCAGCAAAAGCCTACGTGAGGCTGCAGTAGCAGAGCAGAAGATGAGTGAGACACCTTGACCTTCCTGAGTTAAAGAAAACTCACCACCTTATTCACACTCCTACAAATTGTCTTTCTCAGATATTAGTGCTTTAACTCTTAGAGGCTTTTCCTCAGGTCCCTAACTCAGCATTTCATTGCCTTGACCTTAAGGTATCCATCGACTCAGCAATTACATTTTATTATAAGGTATTTGATGATTATTTAGCTTTTAAGTGATATTTCACTTCCCTTTTCTTAAACTCACCCAGTTTGCACTTAAGACGTCTTTTTCCCCAGAAGTTACCTTGCCTGGTAATTGCTTCAACCTAAGAATAGAAATAATAGCTACCATTTTTAAGAGCCTTCCGCATCTAATAACCCTGTGCTGGCTGTTTTAGAAAAATTATCACTGGTCCTCTCAGCAACTTTGAGGCAGGGATGGTCCTGACTAATCTTACCAATGAGGAAATGAGACTCAGAAAGCTTGGCTTGCCTTGGCTATGGTCCCTCAACCAGGCTCGAGATTCATAGCCAAGGTTATAGGACATGTAAAGGAGTGGGGTTTTGGTTTGGGGGTTTTTTAATTTTTTTTTTAGGAGTGGGGTTTTAATATTTTTCTGAGACTACTTTTACCAGTTCATAACCATGTTCATGTTGTTATTTTCCTTTGAGTCAGAACTGACCCATAGTTGACCCTCTGCGTTTTCAGAGCCAGTTAATCACACTGGAGGAGATTGCCCATCCTTCTGCCTTAGAGCACCTGGTGGCCTGGAACCAGTTGCCTTCAGGATCGCAGTACAGTTTCTTGCCACTTAGCCAACCAGAGCTCCCTATATTTTCTGTTACATAAGTTAGGTTTTTCTTTGATATGTTGAGGATGCTCTATCCTCTCTGCCCCAATTTTATCTGTGTTTGAAATTCAGTCCATGTCCCAGTGGCCTAATCATACTGTACAAATAGGTTACTACTGCTGCTTGGAGGCAAAGATGACAAATCTTCATCTCACACACTTTGGGCTTATTGTTAGGAGGGGTTGTTCCACGGAGAGGGACATCATGCGTGGAAAGATGGAACAGTGGTGAAAGAGAAGAAGACCCTCGACGAGATAAATTAACACAATGACTGCGGCAATGGGCTTAAGCATGTCAAAGATGATGAGGATGGCACGGAATAGGGCAGCGTTCACGTCTGTTGTTCATGGGGTCATTATTAGTCCTACTTGACTCCACAGTACTTAACAACTAAATACAATTACAGGTGGGTGGCTTCCAAGGCCAGAGATTCCTTTTCTTACAGTTCAGAAAGCTGCTATTGTGTACTGTTGAGTTGAAACTAACTCATAGCTGACCCCCACCCCCCAGCAGATTTTCAGAGGCATTTAATCACACGGGAGGAGATTGCCCATCCTTCTCCCATAGAACGGACGGCTGGTGGATTCCAGCTGCATGCTTTCGTGTTGGCATCGCAGCTCCTCCTCCTCAGGCCATCAGAGCTCCCTCTCAGGAGGCTAGAAGCCCAAGTTCAGGGGCAGCGGGAGGCGTCCTCTCTCTCTTGGCTCTGGGCATTTTCTCTGCCTTCTGTGCTGCTCAGTCCCTTGGCAGTTCTCAGGTGTCATCTCTCATCTCCCTGATCATGCTTGCCTCTGCATCTAATCTGTTCTTTTTATAACTCAGAAGTGACTATGTTTAGGGCATGCCCAGCACTGACATGGCCTCTTTAAGGTAACAAAGGAAACATTATTACCAAATAGGATTGCATCCTCCTCAAGTTTAGGGATTAGGACTCAATACATACGCTAGGTAACACAGTTTAATCCATGCTATATGATCCTCGACCCTGCAAAATCGGTATTTCCCTAACATATGAAACACAGGGCATGGCAGCATCATTTAAACAAATGTACAAGCAAAACCAAACCTATTGTTATACCAATTCTGATTCATCACATCTCCCAAGTGTTACAGACTAGTACTGTGTCTGCTGGGTTTCAACAATCATTTTTACTATCTTATGTGTGTGTGGTGGCCCTAATCAGAATTGTGTTGCTAACATCAAAGCATGTAGTTCGCCTCTTATCCTGGGTCTTCCTCTCCTTCACTGTCCCTCCACCCTTCCAGTCAGGATGTCCCTCTCCAAGAACTGGTTCCTCCTGGACACATTGTTATTGTGTGCCATAGAATCAGAACTGACTCATAGCTGACCCCCCAGCAGGTTTTCACAGGCAGTTACTCACACAGGAGACTGCCCATCCTTCTCCCAGAGCAGCTGGTAGATTTGAACTGTGTGCCTTCAGGATTGCAGCACAGATTCTTAGCCCTAGGCCACCATAGCTCCTGAAGGAACTTACTAGATACCCCAAATTCTACTTCCCTGGCCTAGAGGCAAGAAGTTGTGCTGCAATCCCAAAGGCAAATGGTTTGAGATCACCAGGTACTCCATGGGGGAAGGATGGACAATCTCCTCCCATCTGATTCACTGCCTCTGAAAACCTGCCAGAGAGTCATCTATGGGTTGGTTCCGACTCTGTGGTACACAACAAACAACATAGAATATCATGCTTCAAAAGGTGGAGGGCAGCGAATGAAAGACCCTTAATGAGGCAGATTGATACAGTGTCTGCAGCAGATGATGAGGAAGGCACAGGATAGGACAGAGTTCAGATATATTGTTCATAGTATTGCTATGAGTCGTACTATCCGATGACACTTAATATCAACATAGAATATTGAATTGCTGGTCTCTACATTTGTCAGCAGACAAAAGTTATTTCTCACTTGGCATTCCCCTGCTAAGTTATTAATTAGCATCATTTTACCAAGTCAGTTATATGACAATGGTGAACCCGTTGCTATAAGATTATATTCGACTTTAACATTGGAAAACTGCAAGGAGAAAAATATTTCTTATTCCTTAATAAAAGAAAATTGACAGAATTAAAACTCTACTGGGCATTGAAAGCAAATGACTAAGCTATGCAATACCCGTGAGTAATAGCACTTTTGTTGCTGCTGCTACTGCTGCTGCTGACATATTTTAGAAAAATGGGTGAGTCCATCCCTAGAATTATTCTGAGCTCCTTGGGAAATGGTTTCAGCTGAATTTTGCAGTAACCCTCAACACCAAGTTCCCTAGGATGCCCAATGAAAGTTTAGGCTGACTCTGGACCTCCTGGGAAATGTCCAGCGAATAGGAAGAGAGTACACACAACTATTTCATTTTGGGATGAAAGGTTTTGTGAGGTTATCATTGAGTTCCAGCCTCATAGTTCCCAATCCACGTGAATCAGGGACGATTCAGGATACAAGAATGATGCATTTCCTAGATTGGATGTCTGCTAGATTTTTAGTAGATAAGGCAGGAGTAGGTCCTAGTTGAATGATTGGAAATTCAGTTGTTGTTGTTAGGTGTCATTGAGTCAAGTACAACTCATTGTGACCCTATAAACAGCAGATCAGAACCCTGTCCTATCCTGTGCCAACCCCACAATATCTGACACGCTCAAGCCATTGCTGCAGTCACTGTGTTGGTCCCCCTGGTTAGGGGTTTTCCTCTCTTAAACCATCCCTCCACCTTTCCAAGCAGGATTCCCTTCTCCAAGGGATAGCATCTCCTAGTAACATGCCCGAGGCATGAGAGACAGAGTTTCACCATCCTTGCTTCCAAGGAGCAGCCTGGCTTGATCTTCTCGAGTCATATCTATTTGTTCTTTTGGCAGTCCAAAGGATATTCAGTATTCTTCTTCAGCACCACATAAGCAGAAGTCCTCTTTTCTAAACCAGAGATAACCATGTAATTAATTAAAAAGCTTGTTTGAAATATCTTCTGAAGGTATGTAGGGACAAATTTGCATAAAGTTGTCAAGGGGTTTTCTTGTGATGATTCCCTCCCCCCAGGATTCTTAAAAATAAAATCGAAAGACATAAGGAACAGATTAAGCAAATGGGGAGAGGAGAGATCTTTACAACTGTTGAATCTCATTTTTTTATTTATGTGAATTTATTATAGTTTTCTTCCCTTTATGTTTAAAATGTTCTTAATACATTTCTTCCCTTTCTCAATAGTTTTTATCATTTTTTGGAAATGTACACAGTGAATTCAGTTCCAATTTAACTTTTTTTTTTTCACAAATTGTTCTGTGGTAGTGGTTACAGTTTTCACAATATGTCCACATTCTCATTCCTTCCTATTTCTTCCGTTTCCATTATCTAGTTTCCCTTTTCCTCCTTAATTTCTCACCTTTGCATTTTGCTTGCAAATGATTCTGTTTCTTTTATAATCCAATCTATTGTTAGGCTGCAAAGTGACCCCCCCACCAAGCGCGGGTTTGTTTTAGGGTGATAGTCTTGGAGTTCCTCCAATCTCTGTCATCAATCTGGTCTTTATTAATTTGAGTTTTTGGTCTGTGTTTTTCTCCCATTCTAGCCAGGTCTTTCTGCTGCATCCATGGTCAGAATGGATCAGAACCAGCTAGTCCTTCTGGTTCTAGGCTAGAAGCCACCATGATTTGTGTGGGCTGGTCCTCCTGTGGACTTGTACCTGCCTGAGTCTTTGCTTTCACTCCAGATGAACAGAGACCAATACTGTATCTTAATTGACTGCTCACAAGCTTTTGAGAGCCCAGAGGCTCCTCACCAAACTAGGGTGTAGAGCTTTAACTTTATCACTAAATTATGCCCATTGATTCCGTTCTCTGTCAGGACTGTGGTCCTGTGCTCTCATCCCAGGATAGCAGTTGCATGGTCTGTTTGGCGGTGCCTAAGAAGGCCCCACATCTCACTCTTCTATGGGCTTTATTTCATCTCAGGATCTATATGCAGCACACAGCCATGCATTTTACATATGTCTTTATGGCTCCTGCTTAACGGCACACAGAAATGATGGATGAGCTTTAAGGAGTCCTGACGGCATAATGCCATGCCAACAGAAGCATCACAACACAAGAGAAAGCGGTGGCAGTTTTCCATAAAGACTGACAGCTGTGACAACCCTCTGGGGCAGTTCTGCTCTCTCCTGTCGGGTTGCCAGAAGCCAGAATCAATGACAGTAGACTATTTTAGTAGATAAGTCTGTATCTTTGGTAACCTAGTGCATAAAGAGTTTCACTGCTAACCCAGAAGCAGGTGATTCAAATCCACCGAATGGCCAAGGGGAGAGAGATGGATCCTCTCCTTCCAGGCAATTTACAGCCTCTGAAAACCTGCTGGATGGTCGATGATGAGTCAGCTCTGACTCAACAATAGATAACAACACACCTACACAGGGAGTTCTGGAGGACAGTGGACAGGGAGTTGCACAACCAACCCAGAGCTAGGTTTGAGTCCACCAACTTCTCCTTGGAAGAAGGATGGACAGTCTCTCCTGTGCAACTTATAGCCTCTGAAAACTCAAGGGAGGGACAGTTATGAGTCAGTTCTGGCTCCATGTTAGTGAGAGATAATCACACATAATGCACTCACATAAGGACCATTGCATCGTAGACAACTCATACACTTGTATAACTTTCATTATTTCTCTAAGTTCATAGAGTTTCTGGGCACTCACATATACCTTCCTGTAAACTTATATATGCACAGTTCTGCCTGTGTAACTCCATATTTTCATTGTTATTGCTGCTGTTGCTTAATTGAATACATTACAGGATATCTTAGCTGTCCCTTTTCCTTGTGTATTTCTTAGTATCTTTGTATACTTAAATTGTGCAGATTCTTCTCCTTTATTTATTACCAACTTTCCCATCACCAAAAGTAAAAAGTGTCTGGCCTAGTGGCAAGAAGCTACACTGCAAACGTGAAGGCATGAGGTTTGAATCCACCAGCTGCTCTGCAGGAAAAGGATGGGCAATCTCCTCCCATGTGATTACCTACCTCTGAAACCCTGCTGGAGGGTCAGCAATGGGTCGATTCTGACTCCACGGTGCCTCATTAACCCAATAAAGACAACCTATTTGCAAATGGAATTATAATTACAGGCATAAAGGTTAGAATGTGCAACACACATTTTTAGGGGGAACACCGTGTGTAACAGGGCTTGTTAGAAAAGGTATTGATTTCTAGATTTCCTCTTCAGAGCTCAACTTGTTAGTGTAAAGAAACCAAACTGATTTTTGTGTATTATTATACTTTGCAACTTTGCTGACTTCTATTAGTTCCACCAGATTTTTGTGGAGTTTTTGGAATTTCTGTGCATAGAACCATGTCAGCATCAAATAAGAATAGCTTTATTTCATCCTTTTTTCAATTTGGATACTTTAATTTCTGTTTTCTTGCCTTACTGTCCTAGTTAGGGCTTCAGTATAATATTTAATAAGAGTGGTGATAATAAAGGAGACCCTCGTCTAGTTCTCATTCTCAAAGAAAGTATTCTTAGTCTTTCTCCGTTAAAATAATGTTGCATGTTGGGTTTACATGTATACCCTTGATTAGATTGACAGATTGCCCTTCTATTCCTATTTTGCTGTGCTTTTATCGGAAAAGGTTGTTAGGATTTTAGCAAATGCTTTTGCTCATTGACTGAGATTATCATGTTTTTCTTTCCCTTCATTTTATTTATGTGATTAAATCCATCGCTATTTCTAATGCTGAACCCATCTTGCATCTTAGATATGAATCCCACTTGGTTTTGCTGTATTATTTTTTAAAATTGTTATTGAATTTTACTGGCTAGAATTTTGTTGAGAATATGTGTGTCTCTTTTAGGTAACTTGTGGTTGCTGTGATGCTAAGCACTGTGACAACTGATATGTCGAATGAGATAACAGTTACCCATGGTGGACAGTGTTTGGTGGAGCTTCCCAATAAAACAAGCTTGGGAGCAGGAGTGGCATCTGCTTCCGAAATAGCTTGCCTCCGGAAACTCTATGAACTTAGAGAAACGATGAAAGTTATACACAAGTGTTCAGGTCTTTCATTCATAGGGTTGCTACGACCCAACAGCACTTAACAACAACATTCATGTCAATAATTTTCTTTTTTAGTATTGTCTTTACCTGACTTTGTTACTGAGATTATGCTGGCTTCATAGTTAAGGAATATTCCTTCCTTCTTTATATTCTGGGATAGTTTGGGTTGAATTGGTATCAGTTGATCTCTGCATGTGTGGTAGAACTCTCCAGTGAAGCCATCAGAACCAGAACTTCTTTTTGTTGGGCGTTATTTTGTTTTGTTTTGGTGATTAATTTTTTCTTTGTGAATCTTTTTAAAAATTTCTACCTTTTTTGGTATTACTTTCTTCTTAGGCAAATAACATGTGTTATACATGGTTAATTGGGTTTTGTGGGCTGCAGGGGGCAAACTGTGCCCCTCTGGTGTGAGTGTCTTATGACTGCAATGAGTGTTATATGTGTGGACAGTGGACAATTACATGAAAATTATCCACGTCTTCTAGGTATTAAAGTTTAGAGTACAGTTTTTTTATAATGTTCTGTTAAGATAGTTTTATCTGTTTTTTATGTTGTGATGTCTCCCATCTCATTTCTTATTTTGATTATTTGTATCTTCTCATTTTCTGCCCTTTGTCAATTTGGCCACTGGTTTGTCATTACTGTTGATCCTTTCAAAGTACCCACTTCCGATCTTCCGTTTATTTCTTCATTGATCTTTATTATTTCTTTTCTTCTGATTACTGTGTCCTCCTTTTGCTAAACTATTTCTAATTATTCAAATTATAAGATTAACCTGTTGCTTTTATCCTTTTCTTCTATTTTGATGTTTGCACTTATGACTATAAAATTTTCCTCTAAGCACAGCTTTTGCTGTATCCCAAAAAAAATTTATATATTGTGTTTTAATTCTTGTTTAGTTATAAGAGTCTTTTAAATTTCATTTTTAACTTCTGTTAGCCAGTGTTTTTTAGGTAAGATGATATAAATTGCTGTATATTTATTTTCCTTTGGTTTTTTGTTGTTGTTATTGATTTCTAATTTTACAGTATCATGACCAGAGAAGATTCTTTGTCATATTTCAGTATTTTTTTAATGTATTGAGGCATGTTTTGTGACCTACAATATGATCTGCTCAAGAGAACGATTCATACACATTTGACAAGAATGTAGATTGCATTGACTCTGGGGTAGTAGGTATTGTATGTATTGTGAAATTATTATTTAAATATTGTTTTTATTTTGTTGAGTTTCTTTCTACTTGTTCTACCTATAACTGAAACTGATACGTTAAAGTCTCTTTTGTTGTAGAACTATCTGTCTTTTTAATGCCGCTAAAATTTGTCTTGTCTATTTTAGAGGTTTATCACTGGGTATATAAATATTTATTGTGGTAAGTCCTCATGGCTTATTTACCTTTTAATCATTAAATGCTGCCATTCATATAATGGATTTTTGCTTAAAGTTTATTTTATCAGAAATTCTTATTGCCACTCCAACTCTCTTAGGCTACTGTTTGCTTTGCATATATTTTTCCATCCTTCAGTTTTTTAAAATCTATCTTTTTTTTTCTTATGTGTATCTGAGGTAGGCAATATTTTAATTTTATTAATCTTTGACACCTCCCTCTTTCTCTCAACTGTTGCATTTCAACCATTTACATTCAGTGTGATTATTTGAATTCACTTCTGCCATCTTGTTATACTTTGTATGCAGTGTTATTTCTTGGTTCTGCTTAATTTTCTCTCCTAAATTATTTTTGTAGCTTGAGTTGTTGCTCTTATTTACTGAGTCTTTTTCCTTTTCTTTTTTGTTTTGATGAGTAACTTTATTCGTTTTCTTCGTAGCACTTCTGAACAACGCAGCTCTGTTGGCTTAGTGGTAAGCAGTTGCATTGCCAACCCAAAGGTACTGAGTTCAAGTCCACCAGTTGCTCCACAGAAAAAGGATGGACAGTATATTTCTGTGCAATTTACTGCCTCAGAAAACTCACAAAAGGGTCAACTATGAATCAGCTCCAACACAACAGTACATAATGACAACAACAACTCTTAACATTTGTCATCTTACATTTAAAACAGTCTATTACTTCTTGACTTCATCTCCACATGGACGTTCTGTAACTGCATTTATTCTCCTCTTTCTATATTGAAGTTGCCATTGTTTACAGATTGACAGCTCTGGTTCCTTGTTCTCCGTTCTGAAGCCTTATTTTATTTTAAAGGCTCTTTGTCTTGATTTCTATCTGGATGATGCTTTCAGGCGTCTTAATCTCAGATAGTTGTCTGATGTCATTGATTCTCTGTCTACAGGATTCCCTTTAATATTTCTTATAAGATCATCTGGCTTGTACAAATTCCTTTAAAATTTTGCTATCTGGAAAAGTCCTAGATTCGCCATCATATTTGAGAGCCAGTTTTGCTTAGAAAGTCTTTTCTTTTCATGATTTATATCTGTCATCCTGCCTTCTCCCTGAATGGTTTCTGCTAAGGAATATGCAATCAGGATTATTGATGCCCCTTTGTAAGAGATATGTTTCTCTCTCTCTCTCTCTCTCTTTCACACACACACATGCGCGCACGCTCACACACACACTGCTTCCAGAATTCTTTGTCTCTGATTTTAAGTTTGATTATGCTGTACGCTGGTGACTTTCTTTTGTAATCTATCACGTATGGCATTTTTTGAGATTCTTAGATAGAAACCTCATCTTTCATGGTATTAAGGCAATTTTCCATCAGTAAAATTTTAAAAATACTCTCTGTACACCCCCCACCACTTCTGGAGTTCCACTTACACTTAAATTTGTCCTCTTGATACTGCCCCACGTGACTCTTGGGCTTTCTTCATTTTCCTTCATTCAGCTGATTGTTCCTCAGGTAGATACGTTATCAAAGTGTTTGTACCTTTTGTTGATTTTGTCCTCCATTGAGTCATTTCTACCTCTATACTTCCATTGAGCTATCTATTTCTGCCAATTTTTATAATCGTAAAATTTTCTGTTTATTTTGTTGTATTATGTTCTTGAATACTTCTTCAGTTTTTTCCATGGTATCTGTATTTCCCTTGATCTCTTTGAAGATGCTGGATATAAGCTCTTCTCATTTCTTACCAGGTCTTTCTGTCTCTTCGTCAGGAAGACTTTCTGCCCCTATACTTTGTGCACTCGTTAAAGCCATCTCCTCTTGTTTACTTGTATGATTGATTATCATCTACAGTCTTTGAAGCATTAAGGTGAATGGAAAT
The DNA here is from genome assembly GCF_000299155.1 of Elephantulus edwardii. Lineage (NCBI taxonomy): Eukaryota > Metazoa > Chordata > Mammalia > Macroscelidea > Macroscelididae > Elephantulus > Elephantulus edwardii. The sequence continues at coordinate 8,804,806 of NW_006399759.1, forward strand.
AGGAAAGTAGATTTTCCCCTTCCTGTAATACTAGATGATAAAGGGACTGTGAGGTCCTTCCAGATCAGTGCTGGCAGGTAGTACATGCACCTTTTGGAGGCAATGTGGGGCATCTCTGCCACAGTGAGGACGTGTTCCCAGATGGTTGAGATGGGCCTTCTGGGTAGGCATTTCCATAGGTGACAGGAGGGTCAAAGGATTTCAGTGCAGTCAGAATGCTACAAGTGTCAGGGTGTGGGATGTGTGATGTTGCACCTGGGCCTATGTTGGATAAAGATACTGGGAAAGAAATCTTGTTCATTGTTAAACAGAGATAGAAATGCCCTGGCTCAGTGGGACCTAGGGTTCTATCCCGTGTGGTTTCTCCAGCCACTACTACATGGACTCTCCCCTCCAGGAGTGTCTTCAAACCAAACAACCCAGGACCACTTCTAGTGAGGAGCTTCTGTTCTCAAGCTCCCTCTCTGCAGTGTGCTCACCTGGATCCTGGGAGTTCTCACCTTGTCCCCCTGACCTTTCCTCCTTAGATCCGGTCTGTGTTCTGATCATCACGCTTTCCTCCAGATTTGTCTCCACTGTGTCTCTGTCTCTCCCGTTGGGGATTCTCTGACGTTGAAGTTGCCTTCCTCTGCTCCTCGGAGCACTGCTTGTTTTATCCCAAGATGCCTGTACTGGCTATCAGGGCACCTACATATCTCCTTGTTCACAGTTTTTGTCCAGTTTCTCCATCATTCAATGTTTAATCTTAATTCTTCTTCATTCCACTTACTGATCGAGGTTCTAAGATGGTCACTTGTATCTGTTTCACTTCATTTCATAGTCTTTGATGTCAGGCAGCGGCAATAGTATGTCTCACGAAGCATCTATCTTGCTCTGTCTCCAAAATGCATTTGTAAGGTAATTATTGTTGCCATTGTTGTAGGTGCAATTGAGTTAGAACTCATAGCTGACCTTCTAGTAGGTTCTCAGAGGCAGTAAATCTCAAGAGAGGAGATTGCTCATCTTTCTCCTACTGAACAGCTGGTAGACTTGAACTTCATGACTTTGGATTACCAGAGCAACGCCTTACCATTAAGCCATCAGTGCTTCCTAAAATAATGTTATTGTTGTTGTTACTGTGTACAGTCGAGTTGGAAGCAACCCAAAGCTGACTGTCGGGCAGGTTTCCAAAGACAGTTAATTGCATGGGAGGAGATTGCCCATCCGTCCCCTGCACAGCAGCTGATGGCCTTGAACCACGTGCCTTAGGGATTGCAATGCCGCTTCTTGCCACTAGGCTAGAAGAGCTCCCAGAGATTATAATAGGGAGTCATAAAAATAGTACACACACTTACCATTTTATTTTATATTATTGTTGTATACCATTAAGTCAGAACCAATCCATAGCCGACCCTCTGGCAGGTGTTCAGAAGCAGTTAATCACACGGGAAGACATTGCCCGTCTTTCTCCCGCAGAGCAGCTGGTGGATTCAAACAGCATTCCTTTGGGATTGTAGTGAAGCTTGTTGCCACTAGGCCAGCAGTGCTTCATTGATTTTACATATTTGTGCATATTATTACGTAAAGTGAAGCCTTAGCCTTTTCATTGAGTGAGGGTCCTCTGGAGTTCCATCTTCCTTGCATAACGCTGTCACGTGATGCACACAGCTTCCGCACAATTAAACACAAAGTTTAATACTCTTATGAAGCAATAAGTAGAAAATTCCTCTTTTTAATTTTTTTCAGATCTTTAAAACTGTCTCACTCACAACTAATTCAGTGGTAGATTATTCCAACATCTCGTTTCAATTGTTTTCTAGTCATCCAACTTCGTTTTCATAGAAATAGCAGTTCTTTTTCATCTCCATATTGCATTGCCTTGTGTAATACCTAGTTAAATTGCTCTTGTTATTGTTGCTAGGTACCTCGAGCCGAGCTTATTGGAAAAAAATTTCATTAAATTACAGACTAGAAAGCAAAACTAGGACCAAACAACTAATCTTGTTAAGCACGCAACTCAACTATTATGAATAGAAGTATATAGGAACATTAGAACGTAGCCTGCTAACTGTGTCGTTTCCAGAAGGAATGGAGGCCACTCACGCATACCTGCTGTGTTTGTTAAATAGAGTTCACTTACCTTCAGCTGTCATTTTTCCTGGTCCTATCTTGCTCCAGATGCTATAGTGATCAAATTGATCTTTGGAGTGCCTTTGATCTTTGAAATATCTTTGCACTTTAGTGGTGTGGACATACTACCATGCCTGTGAAGATCCTTGGGTTTCACTAAACCCCAGAACCACATTTCCTGCCTATTTGCCTCTAGTGCGGTGGTGGTGCCTTGTGGGGTTTTTTTTTACACCCAGTGTTTTGGTTTTTAATCTTCAATTCCTTGTTGTTCTCTATCTATTGGTAGATTTGCACTTGAAAATTGTCTAAATATTAGATTATATTTATTAATTATAATAATAACCAGGATTGGTAGAGCAATATCCTACCACCTATGTTGTATCATTAATCCCTCTCTACAGCCCTTTAAATATTCTTATATTACACATAAGAAAAATAGGAGTATAGCAAAATAAAGTTATTGTAAAATTAGTCATTAACTAGCGAAGCTAAGATCTCAAGCAGTCTCTTCACTGCTGCTCTTATTCCGTGCAGTAACTTCTCCACTTCATAGCCAAAGCAGTGTTATTTTTTCACATAAGCTAGTTTACAATGGTTGTAGATACAATATGGGAAATTCCCATGTAGCTGGCACCATTTCCCAGTTATTAACATCTTACCTGTTAGTGTTCTTGCTAGATGCCTTTGAGTCAACTCACAGGAACCCTGTGGACAACAGATGTGACCCTTGCCCCGTCCTCGCCGTGCTCACCAGCTCTCATGTGCTGGAGCCCATTGGTACAGTCACTGTGACAGACCAGCCTTTTAAGGGCCTTTCTCTCTTTTTCTGACACTCTGCCTTTCCCAGCGTGATGTCTTTTTCCAAGGACTGGTCCTTTCCGACTATTGTTGTTGTTGTTATGTGCCATCAAGTCGCTTGCGACTCATAGCGACCCTATGTACAACAGCCCTAAACCCTGCTCTATCCTGTGCCAATCTCACTGTCTCCGATACACCCGTCCCAATTACCCCAGTCACTGAACCAGTCCACCTCATAGAGGGTCTTCCTCTCCTGTCTACCTCCACCCTACCAAGCATGATGTCCCTCTCCAAGGACCTGTCCCTCCTTACAACATGTCCAGAGTATGTCAGACGAAGCCCCAAAATCCTTGCCTCCAAGGAGTAGCCTGGTTTAACCCTCTCCAGGATGAATCTGTTTGTTTTCCTAGCAGTCCATGATGCCCACAATACTCTTCTCCAGCACCACAGGCCAGAGGCACCCTTCCGACTACATGCCTGAAATGTGTAAGATGAAGTTTCAGCATCTTTGCCTTCAATATTGAACTTCCTCCAAGACAGACTTGTTTGTTCTTTCAGCAGTCCATGGGATATCCAGTATTCTTCTCTACTACCCAACCCAAAGACATTGGTTATTCTTCTGTCATCTGTACTCATTGTCCAACTTTCAGGTGTATGGGAAGTAATTGAAAAGACTATGGCTTGGATCAGGCATGCCTCAGTCTTTAAACCAACGTCCTTGGTCATTAGCACTTTGGAGAAGTCTTTGATAACAGATTTTCCAAATTCAACATATCTTTTGATTTCTTGACTTGCTATTACTATGGGTAATTATGGATCCAAGTAAAATTAATTTGTTAACAATTTCAATCTTTTTTCTCAGTCTTGATGTTGCTTATTGGTCCAATGGTGAGGATTTTTATTTTCTTGATGTTGAGATGTAGTCATATTGAAGGCTGAAGCTTTTGATCTTCTGCAACTAGTGTTTCAAGTCTTCTCCACTTTAAGCAAGCAAAATTATGTCCTCTACAGAACACAGGTTGCTGATGTGTCTTCCTCCAATCCTGATGCCACATTCTTCTTCATATAGGCCAACTTCTGGAATGATTCACTTTACATAATATTATATAAGTATAAAAAAAGGATACAGCCCTGATGCACATTATCCCCCCATGCATTGTTCTCTTGTTCTGTTCAGACAGGAACTTCTTGGTCTACGTATAGGTTTTGAATGAGCACAATTAAATGTTCTGGGATTCTCATTTTTTCTCCTTGTTAGCCATAGTTTGTTATGTTTCACACAGTCAAATGCTTTTGACATAGTTAATAAAATGAAAATAAGCATTCTTGAGGTATTATTTGCTCTCAGCCAGGATCCAGCTGATATCAGCAAAAATATCCCTGGTACCACAGCCTTTTTGAAGCCTAACTTGAATTTCTGGAAGCAATCTGTTAATATATTGTTCCAGTGGTTCGGGGATGATCTTCAGCAATATATTGCTTGCATATAATATTAATAATATTGTTATGTAATTTCCACATTCTGTTAAATTGCACTTTTTTATTTTTTTATTGTATTATTTATACATGTACCGTCAAGTCAGATATGACTGGTACAAGAGGAGATTGCCCCCTCCTTCTCCAGCAGAGCATCTGGTGGATTTGAACTGCGTACCTCTGGGATTACAGTGCAGTATCTTGCTAAATTGCACTTTTTTGGAAATGGAAACAAATATGAATCTCTTCCAGTCAGCCAAGACCAAGCATACTTGGCCAGGAGACTTATTGTATTCAGTAAGTATGCTGTCAGGGACCGCTCCAAATTACTAAAGAGCAATGATATTAGTTTGAAGACTACGGTGCACCTGATTCAGGCCATGAGGGGTTTTTTTAATCACTTACTCTGCATCTGAGAGCTGGACAATAAATAGACCTTTGATTGGTGCCTTTGACCTTTGGTTTTGGAGAAGAGCATTAAACTTCCCATGGACTGCCAAAAAACCAAACAGATAATGTCTTAGATAAAGTTCAGACAGGGTGCCCCTTGGAGGAAAAGATGATAAAGCTTCATCTTACATAATTTGTGCATGTGGCTAATAGACACTATTCCTTGGAAAAGGACATCATGCTTGGAAAGGTAGACAGTCAACAAAAGAGAGGAAGACCCTCAATGAGATGAGTTGACATGGTGACTGGAGCAATGGACTCGAGTGTGTCGTAGATGATGAGGATGGCACAGGATAGGACAGGAGTCAGATCTGTTGGTCATAGGGTCACTGAGTCATGCTCAACTCAATGACACCTAACCTCATGTTTCTTGTATTTCTCTCCAAAAGTAATATAAACACCACAAAAGTGGTGATTGTGTCTTATATCCTGATGCATCACAAGCTCTCAGAACAATATCTGGCACATAGTAGGAACTCATGAAATATTTGTTCTTTAAATGAATGAAAAAATGTTTAATTGTTAAAAATAGTAACAGGTTAGTCGATTAGTTGTCTTTTTTTTAAAATTTAGGTTGTTTATTTTTCATTTCAGTGAACATCTACAGAGATTTTGGGATTCCATTCATTCATTGTTGCACCCTTCTCCCTGCACAGACCCCTCCCCCCCCATTTGCTCCTCTCCTTGAAAAGCAAAAGAAAAACTCCCTCATTGGTACACAACTCCCCCCCCGCACCTCCCCAAACCCCACCCCCTACCCCCAAATATAATCCACTCTGGAACCCTCATTGCATACTCCTACGATAAAAATAATGCCCTAAAATATAATACTTTTAGACTATTCTCTCCCCCATAGACTTCAATGCCATAAACATATTTCAATCCAGTTTTTCTCAGTCTCTTTTGAGAGCTGAAGTCATCTTTGTTCTTCTGAACTAACAATTCTCTTTCTAGGGAGTTCTGGTAGCTTGGTGGTAAGGAGTTGTGCTGCCAACCCAAAGGCATGTGGTTTAAATCCTCTAGCTGCTCCACAGGAGAAAGATGGGCAGTCTCCTCTTAGGCAGTTTACTTCCTCTGAAAACCTATGAGACAGTCAGCTTTGAGTTGGTTCCAACTCAACACTACATAGCAACAGCAGCAATTCTCTTTCTGCCTTTGTTCCTTCAGTATCCTAGAATTTTAGGAAAAAAGAACTATTATTTGGTTTTGTTTTATTTAGCAACACTATGGCGTTCAAATGTGATAACGGTTACCCATGGTGGACAGGGTTTGGTGGTGCTCGCCAGTTAAAACAAACTTGGAAGGAGGAGTGGCATCCACTTCTGTAATAGCTTGCCTCCGGAAACCCTAGGAACCTGGGGAAAGGATGAAAGTCACGCACACAAGTGTAGAAGACTTTCATTCATTGGGTCGCTATGAGTCACCTGCAACTCAACGGCACTCAACAATAACAACATGGTGTTCAAGGGGAGCTTTAGTGGCCTAGTGGTAAGAAACTGCACTGCAATCCCAAAGGCTCGCAGTTCGAATCCACCAAATGCTATGCGGGAGATGAATGGGTAATCTCCTTCTATACAATAATTGCCTTTGAAAACCCACTGGGTGTCAGCTGTGGGTCCTTCCAACTCGATGGCAAGCAACAACAACAACATGGCATTTAGGGTAGTTTTAGGAAATGAGTAAAATCTTCGTTTCTTCTTTAATGTACTCTTGAATGTTTTTGAAATGTGGCTGTATGTTTGCTTGGATGAAGGAAGCTTTCATTAAACACTCATCCCTGGCCAGGTCTCCTTGTTGTGTTCAAGTGTGCGAACACAGCCCTGTGAGGACGCAGGTGGCCCCTGGAGGAACTGCCGCCTCAGGTTCTGAATCTTCCTCCCAGTGTTTCATGGCCCACAGAACCTTGTATATTTAGGTGCTTCTTTGACTGCATTTTTTTTATTCCTTAATTATCCCTCTTCTCTGAAAGATGCCTCAGAACTTCAGTAATAAACTTAAAACTAAAAAAACTATTCCGAGACGTCAGTAAAACTTTACCACAGGTAACGCCATTGCCATAGGATTCTGTCTCTTTGTCACCATTGGAGGCAGATTTCTTTTAGTGCTCATTTTCTCATCCCCAGAGTTCCCCTTTCTCCACTCTAAGGAGAAGCCATTAGTTTGACCTCCAGTTTTCAGGAATTGAAAACCTATTATTCATTGACAGCTTCAGCCCCAAGCAAACCATATTTCTGAGGCTCAACTCAGGCTGTCAGAAGACTCTAAATAAAATATAGAATATTTACTCAGCTGGCTGTGGGATGACTCTCTTCTAAAAGAAGAAAAATCATCTTTAGGGTTTTTTTTAAAAAAGAAAAAGAAAGATATTTGATAATTTGGTGAAAAGCTTTCAATCCAGATTTACTATGCTATTTTGCCACCCACCCCACCCACCCCCTTTTTTTTAGGAATACCACATGAAAAGAATTATTTATTGACTCTTTAAGCTCTAGACAGGAAACAAGGTTTCTGTTCCACATTAGATCATGTTTTGAGCTGAACCAAGAATGTGAGGCAGATTCTTCAGTCGGTTAGCCCAGCGCAGTTCTGCTCTCCCTCCTTCCGGCGCTCTGGTAGTGTGTAGGGAGTTGTGCTGCCAACCTAAAGACCAGGCCTCTGTGGTGGTTCAAATCCACCAGTGGCTCCACAGGAGAGGGATGGGTGGTCTTCTCTCACACAGTTTATAGCCTCAGAAACTCAGTAAAGGGTCAGCTCTGAGTTGGTTCCACCTTGACAGCAGTGAGTTAATGAGCTCTACTATCTAAATCCTTCTCTCCGAGCATGATGTCCTTTCCCGAGGATTAGCCTTGCCTGGTTCCAAAGTATGAAGGACGAAGCTTTGCCATGTCCTGCTTGGGAAGATGGAGGATCAGCGAGGGAGAGGAAGACTCCCAACAAGATCAGTTGACTCAGTGACTTCAGCAGTGGGTTTGAGTGTGTCAGAGATGATGAGGATGGCACAGAATAGGGCAAGCTTCAAGTCAGCTGTTCAGAAGGTCGCTATAAGGTGTGCTCAACTTGACAGCACCTAAGGACAACAACCACAACCATCTAAGTCAGCGATTTGTGTCAGAGTTCTTAAACCCCTGTGAGTAGCCACCAAGATACAATAATTGGTTTCTGTTCACCTAGAAAAACAGAGAAAAAAGGACCCAGGACTTGGAGAAGATAGACTGTAGATCTGGTATCCCCCAGGAACTAATGTAACATTTGGCCCGTGTCCATTAACAGAAAAACAGTGGAGTCTGACGACCATTAATGAACTTTTTGATCAAGTATCCAAAATACTTGTGGAAAATTGTGGAACAGAATTTCAAATTCTTGGAAACTACATTAAACAAATACATTGAAACTAGAGGAATCCCCAAATCTATTGCCCAGAAATAACTTTTAAGCCTGGAACCAAAACTACTCCATGAAGTCATCTTTAAATGAAATAACAGGTTAGCACATTTAATGAAGAGTGTTTGCTTTGGACATTATGCTCTTTTTAATGCACTGACTTTATGAGATTTAATAGATGGCAATAACTCTAAAACACAGACAAAAGCTTTAAGGGCCAGAGAATCAAAGTTAATGATAGTGAAACAATATGGGTGGAGAGAGGGGCAGGTGACAATGTGACGTGTATGTCCATTGTCAATGAATTATGCCTGTGAACATTTTAGGCAAATATATATATATATATCTCATCAGAGAGCTGAACAGTGACCAGGGAGGATAGAAGGAGAATTGATGCTTTTGAGCTTTGGTGTTGGAGAAGAGTGTTGAGGGTACCATGGACTGCTAAGAAAACAAACAGATTCACCCTGGGGAGGATTAAACTGAGCAGCTCCTTGGAGGCAAGGATTCTGAGGCTTCGTCTGACGTACTTTGGTCATGTTGTAAGGAGAGACCGGTCCATGGAGAAGGACATCATGCTTGGGAGTGTGGAGGGACAGCGCAGGAGGGGAAGGCCCTCTGGGAGGTGGATTGATTCAGTGACTGGGGCAATCAGGATGAGTGTCGGAGACAATGAGATTGGCACAGGACAGAGCAGAGCTTAGGGCTGTTTTACATAGGGTTGCTATGAGTCACAAGCGACTTGATGGCACATAACAACAACATTATATTTATATATGTTTGTGTGTGTGTGTGTGTGTATCTAGGGGGAAAAAAGAAGGCATAATCATTACAGAAACACCTTGGAGAACCATCATTCTGGTTTATCAATAAAAGGAAGCAATTCCAACTCATCCTTTTTTTTTTTTACTTTGTGTTGATTGGCTGCTATGAATTCTTACAGGAGATAATGATACTGAAAAATCTCAGTGAAAGTTTAAGGAGGGGGTGGACCACAGTGATGTCTACAAATAAGTGATGCAGATGGCCAATAAGCATATGAAGACCTCTTCAGCATCATCATGTATTACCAGAAATTCAGAACCAAGTCATGTGGCCTTCTAGCAGGATTTTAGAGGCTGTAAATCATGTGAGAGGAGGTTGCCTATCTTTCTCCTGTGAGTTGCTGTTGGTTTGGGGATCATCAGAGAAGCACCATCTTTGGATCGGTAGGGCAACTCCCTATGGATTAGGCCACCAGAGCTCCCTATTCCTTAGTTATCAGAGAAACACAAACCAAAATGCTAATGAGATACCACTTCACACCTGTTGCTGTGTGCCCTTGAGTCTGAACTGACCCATGACTGCCTCTCTAGAAGGTTTTCAGAGGCAGTAAATTCTCAAGGAATGAGATTACCCATCCTGCTCCCTTGGAGCAGCTCGTGAATTCGAACCATGTGCCTTTAGGATTGCAGCACAGCTTCATAACACTACACCACCAGAGCTGCCTGTTGCTGTTACATACCATTGAGTTAGTTACGACTCAAGATGCCTATAATAAAAAAGATAAACAAGAACAAATATTGCTGAAGATGTGGACAAACTATAAGCTTCTAGTAAGAATAGGAAATGTATAGTCACGTTGGAAAACAACTTCTTCTGATCACTTGGCTCAAAAGTTAATAAGAAAATGGGATAAATAATGTATATGGCATTCAAACAGATGAGGGAGAGAACTGTTTAAAAGGAATATAGGATTTGGTAATATTTTCATGATAAGATTACATAAAAAGAAATGCATATTAAAATGGACTGTGGGCTCAGGGAGGCGGGGTGGATTGTATAACAATGAAATAAATTTTTTTTTCTTCAAAGAGAAAAACTAACTAGAGGGGATGAGTGGGCAGGGAGGAAAATGTGCAACAATAAATGAATGGGGGGAAATTAAATGGAAAGAATATACTGTGAAAAAATATATATGCTACGTTAAAAGTAATTAATAAAAGAACATTTAATTTAAAAAAGAAAGTTGTACTACTGGGCTGTTTATGTACAATAAATTACCCCAAATTTAAAAAAAAAGTTATTGTATAGCTCAACAATTCTACTTTAGGGTATATACCAAAGACAAATGAAAACACATGTCTACACAAAAACTGTAATGTGGATGTTCATCACAGAATAATTCATTATAGCCCCCCTAAAAAAATGGAAACAACCTGTCTGTCCAGTGATGAAAACATAGTACATGTATATAATGGATATTACTCAGTCATAAAGAAGAATTTAGGAACAAGACATCCCACAGCATGAGTGAACCTTGAAAACATGCTGAGAAAAGAGGGGATAAATAATGAGCACTGCATTGGAGTAGATGAAGGAAAGAACTGTTTAAAAAGGGTATATAATGAGACATTATTTGTATGACGGTAGTCCAGAATTAGAGGTGCCTAGCAAAGTGAACCGGGGAAGGAAGGTGGAAGTTGTGCAACAATGAATGAATTTTTTTTTAAAGTGAACTGAGGGTATAAGGAGGAAAATGTGCAATAATGAATAAATGAAAATCCATCTTAACTGTAAACTTTCATTAAAATCACAATTAAAAAATACGAAGGGAAATAAAAAGGAAAACCTTAGGCTAAATAAAATAATCCAGTCACAGAAGATCATATGCTACCTAGTTGCATTTGTGTGGAGTGTCCGGAATAGGGAAAAAAGAAACAAATAAAGAAGAAAGAAATTAGTGATTACCTAAGGTTGGATGGAGGTGGGAGTAACAGGTGACTGCAAACACACGTGAGGGAACATTTTTTTGGTGGTAATAGAAAACCTTCAAAACCAGACAATAATGATTGGTTGCTTTACCATTTATGTTTACTAAGATTCTCTGAACTGTGCACTTAAAAATGACTGAATGTTATGATGTATGAATTTGCCTCCAAAATCTCACTTAACAAAATTGTCAGCCCAACACTGATTTTACTTAATCAGACAGAAATTTCAAGAAAATACATAAATCCTATCTTTCTTTCCACTTTAGACCCGTCCTCCCACTGACTTGAGCTTTAACTTTGATGCCAACAAACAACAGAGGCAGCTTATTGCAGAACTGGAAAATAAAAACAGGTAAGAATGTCAAGGTTGAGGAAGTTTCTCCAATCCAGAATAATTCCACATCTGATTCTCATTTTCCTTGCAGACTAGTTGGCTGTTGACCACAGAGGAAAGGTCCTCCCTCAGTGAACATAGACCAGCCCAAGTCAAATAAATAACCTAGATGCTAGTCTGTCTATATCTGCTTGTTATTCCCCTCCCCCCCCCCCCCGGTAGGCTAAACCCTGCAGTATGTTCTCAGATGCAGACTTTATCCTAGTGATCTCTCCTACCCTCCAGTGTGGCCCTTTCTCACAATTGTTTTCTTTACTTCTCAGAAGCCTTTTGTTGTATCTAGTCATCTTATTCTGTCCTACTGTGTTATATATAGACTCTCATATTAAAACCATTCAAAGGGTGGAAACCAGACAGCATGTCATATGCATTGAAAGGTAGAAATCCCCCAAGGAGATCGGGACTAATGTGTTAAGAATTGTTGTTGTTATGTGCCGTTCAGTCACCCCGCAGCTCATAATGACCCTATGTACAGCCGCTCTAAACCCTGCCCTATCCTGTGCCAGTCTTGCTGTCTGTGACACACCTATCCCCATTATCCCGGTCACTGAATCAATCCACCTCATAGAGGGTCTTCTCCTCCTGTGCTGTCCCTCCACCCTCCCAAGCATGACAACATGTCCAAAGTATGTCAGATGAAGCCTCAGAATCTTTGCCTCCAAGGAGCAGCCTAGTTTAACCCTCTCCAAGGCATCAATTCTCCTTCTATCCTCCCTAGTCATTATCCAACTCTCTGATGCATAGCAAATGATTGCAAAGACAATGTTCTCTATCAGGCATAGTGGCAAGAAGCTGCACTACAATCCCGAAGACACACAGTTCGAATCCACTAGATGCTCTACTGGAAAAGGAGGGGCAATCTCCTCCTGTACCAGTTGGATCTGATTCGATGGTATACACACACACACACACAAAAGAAACAGCAGCCATTTGCCAATCAGGGAGACCGGAGAAGTTAGCACAGGACTTAAATTTGGAGGTTAGGAGGAATTCTTTTCTCTATGGATAAAGTCCCAACACTGCTTTGTCAATTTGCTGTACTGAAGAAATTTGGGATTTCTGTGATACTGAACACTGTGCCATTGCTGTCTCAAATGCCATAATGCTTACACATGGTTAGCTGTGTTTGGTGGAGCTCCCAGATTAAGACAGGCTTGTAAGAAGGAGTGGCATCCACTTCTTAAACAACATGCCTCTGGAAACTCTATGAACTTTGATAAATGACAATAGTTATAGAATTGGGTTAAGGGCTTTTGTTCATAGAGTCACTATGAGTCACACTCAATGGCACATAAAAGCAACAACAACAATGAATAAAGTATTCCAGGTGTCATATTCAGTACATGGAGATGCTTCACATTTTTTTGAGAAGAGTCGGTTTTTATGTTATACTAGTTTATTTACAAAATTTGAATACATTGTTTTTCACACCAGTTCCTTCCATTTCCCTCACCTACTTTTCTTGTTGTTATTGGAAAGAATTGTTTTATGAGAAAATACCAAGTGAAACAGTATTAAAATGCTAGTTCACATTTTGATTATTTGGAAGTCATCATTGTAAGACTGGTGGGGGTGACTGCTGGTGTAATGGCTTCAAGTGGAGGTGAGATGGGTGAGCAGGAAAGAGTTGTGAAACATGACAAACACATCTTTCTTGCATCCACTCTACCCCAGAGAGATCCTGCAGGAGATTCAGCGTCTGCGACTGGAGCATGAACAGGCCTCCCAGCCCACCCCTGAGAAGGCCCAGCAGAATCCCACATTGTTAGCAGAGCTGCGGTTGCTGAGGTAAGAATCCTCTACCATGGTCTCCAAACTAGACATCTTTTGGAATTTATTTCTCAGGAAGCCAAATTAATAAAATAAAATTTGTTTATCGGTAGAGCTAGTCCTGTGAGAACAGACAGCAGCACAGCATGATTACTCATTTGGTTATTGCTTCAAATATCTGGATTCCACAATTAAGCGCTCGGAGAACTTGTGCCATCGTTACAGGACTAGATAAATACCATTCTCTCTACCTCTTGCCAGGAGATCAGGGTTTATACTTTTGAGAATGCTTTAGAAAGACCATGTACTGCAGTCCATCTTCTTGTCTTGCTAATCAGTCAGACTTTAGGGACACGTTAGCAGCTTGGTCTCATAGTCAGAGGAGGTGTTTCATGTGCACATCATATGAGACATGAAATCAAGTGGGACTGCCTTGCACATGAATATGGTACCTTCCCACTTCAGCATCAATACAGATTATCTGAAGGAAGGAAGAACTGAGGATGTGGATCATAACTGAGGTCAGGAATCTAAGCTACAAATACTGGGTCATTCCCAACGGGAATGAGAGAGAGGAAAGGAAGCCAAAGACTCAAGGAAGAAATTGCTCCACAGGATTAATGGCCCATCCACGAACCACAGCCTCTTCCAACCTGAGCCCCGCAGAACTAGATGGTGTCTGGCTGTCACTACCAGTCGTTCTGACCAGGGACACAGCAGCAGGGCCCGGGGCGGGGGGACATGCAGAACAAAGCTCAGATTCCTAAAACAAGACCAGACTTGCTGGACTGGTGCAAAAGAGAGGAAGCCTTGAGACTTATCTCCCTGTCATATCTTTTAACCAGGAACCAAAGCCACTTGCAGAGGTCACTTTTCAACCAAATAATAGCCTGACCTGTAAAGTAAACAGTAACACCGGCAAGGACTGTCATCTTCTTAACTGTCAGCCATCCAAGATCCAACAGTCAGCATTTTACATGAAAGAAAACAAAAATCCTTGCAAGTGTACTAATAAGTAACACTATGACAAACAGAAAAAATTAAAGTCAAAGATATCATTTTATTTGGATCCACAGTGCACATCCATGGAAGCAGCAGTCAAGAAATCACATGATGCTCTTTCACCAAGGACCCGCCAACATGGGCCGCGTTCACACCAAGACCATGAAGAAGGTGGCCCGGGTCATCACTGAGAAATACTGCATGCGCCTGGGTAATGACTTCCACACGAACAAACACGTGTGCGAGGAGATCGCCATTATTCCCAGCAAGAAACTCCGGAACAAGATAGCAGGCTATGTCACATATCTGATGAAGCGGATTCAGAGACGGCCTGTGAGAGGCATCTCCATTAAGCTGCAGGAGGAGGAGAGAGAAAGGAGAGATAATTATGTACCAGAGGTTTCAGCCCTGGATCAGGAGATCATTGAAGTAGATCATGACACTAAGGAAATGCTGAAACTCTTGGACTTTGGCAATCTGTCCAGCCTGCAGGTCACTCAGCCCACAGTTGGGATGATTTTCAAAACACCACATGGAGCCATTTGAGTCTGTTTGCTGTGCTGTAATATTTTCAATAAATTTGGGCACACCAGCCTTGCCTTTGTCAGGTGGGGGTGGGGGGGAGAGAAGAAAGAAAGGAAGAAATCACATGTGTTGGCGTTGGGTAAATCTCCTGCAAAACCTTCTATAAAAAAACCTTTTTAAAATGTTATAAAGCAAATACCTCACTTTAAGGACTAAGATAATTGAAGTGATCATGTTTTCTATCAGTTAATATGCATTCAAAAGATGAACCATGAATAGAGAAGACTGAAAAATAATGGATTCTTTTTCATTTTGGTGTTGGCAAGGAATGTTAAATAATTCATAGACTGCTAGAAGAACAAACAAATCTGTTTTAGAATTATACCTAGAAGTGAACATAGTAAGACATTGTCTCACATAATTTGGGCATGTTACTAGAGGGACAAGTTACTAGAGAAAGATATCATGCTTGGTAAGATAGAGGAGGAGCAAAAAAAGAGGAAGACCCTCGATGAAATGGTTTTATATATTGGCTTCGACAGTGGACTCAAGTATAATGATGCGCAAATAACACAGGAATAGACCGTGTTCCATTCTCTTGCACACAGGATGGTTATGAGTTAAAACTGGCTTGCTGGCACTAACATAAACAATAACACAAAAACAAGAAGACAAGGAAGAGCTGAGGAATGGTGATAAGGAGGACACATTACTAGAATTGTAACTAGTGTCAATAGTTTGTTGTGTAAACTTTCACCTAAAACATGATAAAATATTCAAAACCAAAAAATAAAAGAGAGGATAAAGAGAGCAACTTGATCTCCTATGTTCATGCTTTCTTTTTTTTTGGAGGGAATACGGAATTCTTCCCAGAAGAGCTGACATGAGCGTGACCCCTTCCAAGATGATTAGGATTTTCATCTCTATCACTCTTTTAGAGTCATGTATAAACTTTCCTGTAATTAAAGATTACAGAAAGGTGAAAGTCCTGAAGCTTTCAAAAGTTGAGTTTTGTGACTTAATGTTTACTCTCATCTGATCACTATATTTCTTAATAGTAGATTCTTAAGTTTAAGCATTCGACATCCACGTAAATATGTATGCTAAATTCTGGGACCTTGTATAGCTAAATACACTGACTCTTATGGTTTAGACCACTTAAGTGTTTAACTGTGATTTCTTTTCCTAGAGAATAGAGATGATTCTTCTCCACCGGTGTCTTACTGCTGAGATTTATATCATCAATAAATAAGTCATAAGGAATTTGAGCATACAAATGAAAATCATTAAAAGGAGAGAGATTCCCATTCTCTTGAAAACTCATTTTTGCTTCTAAATTTAGTTGGGCTGAGATAGTAGTTGCTATGTAATCCACTGTCACATATTTGAGATATTAGTCCAGTTGGTATTATACCAGCAAGGATGAGAAAGCCAGTGCTGCTGACTCGGGCAGAATGAAATTCTAAGCTATCAGCATGAAGTACACCTGTTTTCTTTCCCCCACCTTGACTCAGGCATAAGTGATTATTTTTATATCTAAAAAAATAAATAAAATTATCATGGATTTAGGATTGCTAGAAGAACTCAGCTAAGCTGGAAGACTGATAGATATTGTAGGTTTGGCAGGGGAAAGGCTGAATCTTAGGATGTTACATCAGGCCACTTGAAGCAAGAATTTAAGTCCAAAGAGCAACTAAGTCAGAGAGATCAGAAAGGATTTCATCTCAAAAGCAGCTGAAGAAAGAAGATCCTGTCTAATAAGTGTTCTGGAACAACTGACTATGCATATGGAAAAAGCATATTGGCTCTCTTACCTCATACTATATACAAAAACCAACACCAGATGGATTAAACATGGAAAACAAAACTCTAAAACTTCAAGAAGAAAATGTAGAATATTTTAAAAGTTTTGAACCAGAAAATAATTTTTTAGACTTAACTAACCAGAAAAGAAGAAATTGATGTTCATTGGGTCACTATGACTCAACTCACTGGCATCTAACAGCAATAGTACAAGAAGAAATTGGTATATCCACTGACATTAAAGTTAGGAAAAAAAGAAACACCCCTTTCATACTCGCAACAAAGACTTCATTAGATATTTGGGAATAAATCTAGCACTAATGTATCTTTATAAAGAAACCTTTATTGATGAGTAGAAAGAAAATAAAAGATGAACAACTTAAGAGGAAATAGAAAATGCAGGCAGGCCAAACTGTTTTGTTTCTTTCCTCTTTAGTTCACAAACATATAGAAAATTCATTGTGTTTAAAACTTTTCATTATTCTCTAATGATCTGTAAATTAAGAGCAATCCCAGTCAACATCCCGAGAGGATTTTTTTTCTTAGTAAAATCAGACTAACCCTTTCTTACTGTGTGTAGCTGCACAAAGAGCCATAAATCGTCTAAACAATTCTGCAAAAGAATAAATATGGACAACTTGCCCTATTCAGCATAAAGAATGATTCTAAAGCAATAGAAAAGTTTGAAAGATATTACTGACCACAGACAAACGGTGTTGTAGGATAGAATAGAAAACCCAGAAACAAATACATGCATCCATTTGTATTTTATATCTAGGAGACGTGGATTGATGAATCAGGGGAAAGGGTGGACTGTTCACTAAATTATATTGTTATTGTGTGCTGCCGAGTCGGAACAGACCCATAGCTGACCCTCCAGCAGGTTTTCAGAGGCAGTGAATCACACGGGAGGAGACTGCCCATCCTTCTCCCATGGAGCAGCTGGTGCCCTCCAATCATGTGCTTTCGGGATTGCAGTGCAGCTTCTTGCCACTAGGCCATTGATTATCCATGAGGCAAAAAGTAAAATTATATTATGGTTTCATACACGATCTTGTTCCATTTAAGGAGCTTTAGAAGGTGGCCTAGTGGCAAGAAGCTACCCTGCAATCCCAAAGGCACGTGGTTTGAGGCCACCACTAGCTGCTGTGCGGGAGAAAGATGGGCAGTCTCCACCCGTGCAATTAACTGCCTCGAAAACCTGCCAGAGGGTCAGCTATGGGTCAGTTCTGACTTGACAGTAAACAACAACAAAAGAAGTGGTGTAGTGGCTAGTTGGACTGCTGACAAAAAGCTTTGTGGTTTGTACCTATCAGCTCTTCTGAATAAGAAAGATGGGCAGTTTCCTCCCATAAAGATTTACAGTCTCTGACATCTGGTGGAGGGTCGCCATGAATCACCATCAACTTGACAGCGTGGAGGGATTTTTTTTTAGGGTTCATGTTCTGTTTTCCAGTTGATTTATTCCTCTGTATCCCCATGCCATTTCCCTCCCTCCTTTCTAAGTATTAATTTAACTTTATTAATGCAATAAAAAGGTCAGGATTCCTTTGTACATTCAGTTGCCTAGAATTTATCTCATCACTTTCTTTTTTAAAATAGTATTATCTTTCTCTTTCTTTTTAAATGATATTATCATATCTTATTGTTCTTGTTAGGTGCTATTAAGACGAGTATGACTCATAGTGGCTCTATGAACAACAGATCTAAACCCTGTCTTATCCTGTGCCATCTTCACAATTCCTGACACATGAGAGACAATCTCAGCAGTCACTGTGTCAATCCACCTGGTCAAGGGTCTTCCTCTCCAGCGCCAACCCTCCACCCTTCCAAGCATCATGTCCCTCTCCAAGGAATAGCCCCTCCTAGCAACATGATTATCCAGTTCATTCTGGAGAGGGTGAAACCAGGGTGCTCCTTGGAAGCAAGGATTCTGAAGCTCCTTCTGACATCCTTTGGGCATGTTGCAAGGAGGGACTAGTCCTTGGAGAGAGACATCATGCTTGGAAGGGTGGAGGGACAGGGCAGGAGAGGAAGACCCTCTATGAGGTGGATTGACTCAGTGACTAGGGGAACGGGGGTGAGTGTGTCGGAGACAGTAAGTTTGGCTCAGGATAGAGCAGGATCCAGAGCTCTTGTACATCGGGTCACTATGAGTCGCAGGTGACTTGACAGCACATAATAATACAACAGCAATTAATAAAGTACCTAGTTTTACTTTTTACATTTTTTTTAATTTATAAAAATTTTCTATGTAAGGCTTCCTCCCTCTTCAGTGATACTCTTCAGGGCCCTTCCATGTTTGTATGGAGTTGTAGTTCATTCATTTCCATCTTGCATTACGATGCTTTGGTCATGCACAGAGCAGGGAAAGAGTTACACAGATTCCTCAAAAAGGTATTAGCAAAGATCCCATCTTTACAAGTTAATTTTGGGGAACAAAATAAAATAATTTAGTAGACCATTTAGTAATATTACATATTATCAATGAGCAGGATGGATATTGTATTCTAAGAAATCTGAGTAGGAAGAGATACATCTAGGTTGGGAATCACGGAGGTGGTTAAACCATGTTGTGGTCTGCATGAGGTTTAAGACAAAGCATTTCAGATCGAAAGTGAAGCTGAGGAGTCAGCCTCATTTCCGAAGTAAGTGTGAGGGGAGGAAAGAAACTTGACATTAGGAATTTGTTTGCATTCATTCAGTGAATGCATGCCAGTGATAGAAAGTAAAGTTAATTAGCCAGCTGAGACCAGATGCTGGAGAGCATGAAGCAATAGGTCATAGGAAATCCTCAGAGAGTTACAATGATAATGATTTCATTAGATCCACATATGCTAATCAAGCACATCCTAGATGAATGATATTCTCTTAATCATTCACTATATAAAAATATGAGTGAGTCATCCTCTGACCTCAAGAATTTCAAGTCATAGGAGAAGTGACAGTAAAGCAAGGTGAAGTGGGCAAAGTGTCCCAGAGAAGCAGAAAGTGCAACTGTGATTAAAGAGACACACCTGATAGTCACCAGTAGAATCAAGAGCAGCTTCCTAAAAAAGAATGATATTTGGGATGAATGTTGAAGGATGGGTAAGATCTTGAGAGAATAGATAGGTCTTGGAGAGAAGTGAGAATAGCTGTGAGCTGTGAAATGATGGAGCTTGTGTAGGAGAATGTGAACCACCAACAAACGGTCAGACATGGCCAGGAATAGAAGACACTCACGATGGAAAATAAGAGAAGGCTGGACAGTCTCTTCCTGGACAGTTTACAGCCTCTGAAAACCCACTGAAGGGTCCACTATGAATCAGTTCCAACTCTACAGCAATGAGTGAGTGTGAAGGTAGATGGAAAATACAGGCACATTCTCTAGTAGAAATATATTGTGAGCCAACAAAGAACTTATGAGACACTACCCAACATGAATGAGTCTAGAGCATTATGCTGAATAAATGAAGTTAGTCACAAAAGGACAAATACCATGTAAGACCACTGTTACACACACACGCCTCTGGAAACTCTATGAATTTTTATGTCAATGGTTGTAGTGGGCCTTTTGTTCATAGGGTCACTATGAGTCATGCTCAACTTGAAGGCAAACGTGTGTGTGTGTGTGTGTATAGTGTGTGTATAGTGTGTGTGTGTGTGTGTGTGTGTGTGTGTGTGTGTGTGTGTGAAAAAACCTAGAGAAAGGTTTATGTTTTAAGAGAATCAGTCTAGTATGGTTGTGGAGGGCACAGAGGGAAGGAGGGAAGGAGGGAAGGAGAGTAGAATATAATTGAATAACAGTGAACTCTTTATTGGAGTAAGTGAAGAAGACAGGGGCAATATGGAATGAGTAGACAATATCAGACATTGTGTGTATTGCGCTTAATGACATGGAACAAGATGCATAATTGATTGACTTTTTAAAAGGCTAAGGAAAGGTTTCACACAGAAACAATCATAAAGAATTGGCAGGGATAGGAGGGGAAAGAGCAGGGAGCAGAACTTAGTGAAAGGATAGGGTGAAAGGAAAGGCAAGATACAGTGAAGATTTGATGAGTTGCCATTGTTGTTGTTGTTATGTGCTGTCACGTCACCTGTGACTTACAGCGACCCTATCTACAACATCCTTAAAACCTGCTCTATCCTGTGCCAATCTTATTGTCTCAAGCACACTTACCCCCATTACCCCAGTAACTGAATCAATCCATCTCATCAAGAGTCTTCCTCTCTTCTGCTGTCTCTCCATCCTCACAACCATGACATCCCTCTCCAAGGACTGGTCCCTCCTTGCAACATGTCCAAAGTCTGTCAGATGAAGCTTCAGAATCCTTGCCTCCAAGGAACAGCCTGATGAGATGATGTAATAATTGACATTGATCACTTGTAGTTAATGTAATAAAATATATATGAGTAATCACAACAAACTGTCGCTAACTCTGAGAGGAATGGGAATCCTATAACACTTGATTGTGATTATGTGAAACCTATACTTGGTCGAGGAGGCAGTTGTCAGAACAGAGCAAAGAAACACTTCATGGTTCAAAATTGGGGAGAGTGTATGCTAGGAATGTGTCCTATCACCATACTTATTCAACCTATATGCAGAACAGATCATCTGGAAGGCTGGCTCTATGAGGAGGAAGGTGGCATCAGGATTGGAGGAAGACTCATCAACAACCTGTGTTATGCAGATGAAACAGCCTTGCTTGCTAAAACTGAGGAGGGTCTGAAGCAGTTGCTGCAGGTCAAGGACTGCAGCCTTCAATAAGGATTGAAGCTCATCATCAAGAAGACAAAGATTCTCACCACTGGGCTGATTTGCAGCATCATGACAGATGGTAAAGATACTGAGATTGTTAACAGCTTCAGTTTGCTTGGCTCCACAATCAACACTCTTGGTACCAGCAGCCAGGAAATCAAGATGAATTGCACTGGGAAAGCCTGCTATCAGGGACCTCACTAGAGTACTGAAGAGCAATGATGTCAGTCTTGAGACTAAGGTGCACCTGATCCAGGCCATAGTCTTTGTAGTTACTTACTATGCATCAGAAAGCTGGACAGTGACTAGGGATGCTAGAAGGAGAATTGATGTCTTTGAGCTGTGGTGCTGGAGAAGAATTTTGAACATACCATGAACTGCTAGAAGAACAAACAGTTTTATTCTGGAGAGGGTGAGACAAGGCAAGGATTCTGAAGCTCTGTCTGACATCCTTTGGGTATGTTGCAAGGAAGGACCAGTCCTTGGAGAAGGGGTATCATGCTTGGGAGGGGGGAGAGATGGCGCAGGAGAGGAAGACCCCAGATGAGATAGATTGACTCAGTGACATGGGTATTGGTGGTAGATATGTCAGAGGCAATGCATTTGGCTCAGGATAGAACACGGTTCAGGCCCTAGAAGTCCTAATCCACAACATGAACAGTCTTCCAAGCATCCTGAATAATCTACAACCAGAGAGGATACAATAGATGAATGGGACCTTCGAAGAATCAAATCCCTATGCACATCCAAAAACTTCTCCAATAGGGTAAAAATGGAAGCCACAGATTGGGAAAAAATATTTGGTAATGACATGTCTGGTAAGGAACTTATATCTAGAATTTATACAATACTTGAGCACCACAACAAGATAAAGGTAAACAACCCAGTTGCAAAATGGGCACAGGATATGAACAGACACTTCACGAAAGAAGACATTCAGATGGTACACAAACACATGAAGAAATGTTCAAAATCCCTAGCTCTAAGAGAGATGCAAATCAAAACAGCTATGAGATATCATCTCACCCCAGTAAGAATAGCAAAATTTAATAGAACAACAAACAACAAATGTTGGCAATGTTGTGGAGAAACTGGAACCCTTATTCACTGTTGGTGGGAGTGTAAAATGGTGCAACCATTATGGAAGTCTGTATGAAGCTTTCTCAAAAAGTTGCAAATAAAAAGACCATTTAACCCAGCAATTCCTCTACTGGGAATATACCCTAAAGAAACCATAACTGACACCCAAATAGATACATGCACACCTATGTTTATTTCGACTTTGTTCACAGTAGCAAAGAGTTGGAAACAACCCAAGTGCCCATCAACAAATGAATGGATAGAGAAGCTGTGGTATGTTCACACAGTGGAATACTATGCTGCATTGAAAAACAGGAACTGATTAAAAATTTCACAAAATGGGTGACTTTGGAGGACATTATGCTGAGTGAAATATCTTAGTCACAAACGGACAAATACAGCATAATACCACTGTTAAAAAGGAGGACTTAAGGGTTGAAGGGAGACTAAGAAAGATGGGATAAATAATGTATACTGCATTGAAACAGATGTGGGAGAGAACTGTTTAAAAGGAATATATGATTAGGTATTATTGTCATGACGGGAGTCCAGAATGAAGGCTGCACAGTGGAGTGGACTTGTGGGGAGGGATTATATAACAATGAAAGAGTTTTTTCTTTTACTTTTCAAAAAGAAAATCAAATTGAGGGGAAGGGGTGGGCAGGAAGAAAAGTGCAACAATAAATAAATGGACATGAAAAGTCTCTGTAAACTTTCATTAAAATAAAATAAAAAACAATAAAAGGACAGGGTTCAGAGCTGTTGTATATAGGGTCACTCTGAGTCACAAGCAACTCGATGGCACATAACAATGACATAAGTGATTGAAAGAAAACCAATTAAAAAAGATGTTGTGTGCTCACTTTGGCAGCACATATACTAAAATTGGAACGATACAGAGAAGATTGACATGGCCCCTTTGTAAGGATGACACGCAAATTCGTGAAGTGTTCCGTATTTTTTGAGGGAGAGAACAGTTTAAAAGTAATATATTTTAGGGCATTATGATTATCATAAGAGTTCAGAATGAGGTTTGCAGAGTGGAGTATACTCGGGGTGGGGGTGTGCGGGTGGGATTGTATACCAATGAAGGAGTTATTTCTTTTGCTTTTCAAGGAGAAGAGCGAACTGGGGGTGAGGGTGCGGTGGGTGGGGAGAAAAGTGCAACAGTGAATGAATGGAAATCCAAAATCTCTGTAAATGTTCATTGAAATTAATTTTTAAAAAGGTGTTGTAGGTCATATGTGCAATTTTCTTCAGCTTACTATGTACAAAATATTATTATTTCAATGTTAATCTATGTTTTAAAGATTATTAAGATAATTTGCATTTTCCCCCACACTAAGTCTTCAGAATCTAACATATATGCATCTCAGTTCAGACTAGTTACATTGCAAGTGCTCAGTGGCCACATGTGGATAATTGACTGCTATGTTGGACAGTGCAGGTCTAAACTGTGCAGGATCAGATCCAGTGGTACTAGAAACTATTCACATTGCTGCTCGGGTGATTAAGCACACAGCTTTTGGGTAAGCAGCATTTTAATATCCACAGAATACTTCTGTATCTATTATCTCATTTGATGCTCAAAATACTCCTTTCACATATTGCTGTAATTATTTTTTATTAGTCTCATTTAAAGAAGGGATAATTGAAGCTCAAAGATGTTAGTGACTAGTCCAAGTTTGCATACTTAGTGAATGATGGGGCTGGGATTAAACATCTGTTCCCTTCTTACATCTTCAACTGGAGGTTTGGCTTTGAGGTGGCAGGGGTGGGGGGTGGTTCCCCTCACAATAACACATGGCATCTGGATGAATTAATCTCTGAGACTGTAACATGTTTGAGATACGGTACACCTGGATAAGGTGAAAGATGTGAAAAAGAAAGATAAGGACATCAGTGTTCAAGAATGACTCATCTGAATTGTATGACTTACTGACTAATGGCCTCGGAAGAGGACTCTGTTTTTCATCCATGCTAACTAGAAGAGAAGGTATCTGAGATGGGGATATTGGAAGACAGTCACTTGGGGAGAAGGTCTAAGTTTGGTTTGGATATGTGCTAGAGCTGATGCAGCGAAATCTGACCTCGGGAAAACTCAGATTCTCTTAGACAAAGAGTCAGTCACCTGCTCTCACACCTGAACCCCATGTCTGGTGCTAGAAGCGTTGCTTGCTGAACCTCGCTTTCCCTGATCCGTTTTTCATACAGCTTTTCCACTGTTAATATAAATTTGGACTAGGGGTGGTTTTTATTCTTGATATTTTATTGTCCTTAGGTGACATTTGCACAGTGAACTAGTTTCCCATTTAACAATTTTTATACAAATTATTCTTTGACATTGGTTATAATTTTCACATGGGTACTTATGCTCATTATTTCCATTCTGTTCTGTTGGGCTAGTATTATGGAATTTTTAAAATGAGACATTTTATTTGCTAAATCATAACAATAAAAATCACTTAGTAATATGAATAATTCTTTTATCTCTGTTATGATGTTATCTTTCCAAAGCATTTTTACATATTGTTCTCACACTAGGATAGAATGTAGGCAAAGTGGGTGTCACCCTATTTTATAGATGAAGTAGCAGACAGCATCTCAGAGCTGGTAAGTAGTAGAATCAGGTCTCGGCTCTTTTCCTCCTGGCCCTTCTATTCCTAGACCCTTCTCTGAGGGTCTTATATATACTGAGCATAGCAGGTCAGGAAGCAAAGAGAAAAGTGGGCAGTTAGAATCCAGATGTTTGAGTTACTCTGAGGGAGAAAGATTGACAGTCTACTCTTCCATAAAATTTATAGCCTCAAAAACTAGTTGAAGGGTCACTGTGAGTCATAAAGGACTCGATGGCGGTATATTTGGATTTTATTGTGGCACAGTGTGTGGTGTGGTGGTCAAGTGCTTTATGAGAGAAAGGGGAGCCGGTCTGCTCCCATATACATCCACAGCCTCATTCAGTCATTGTGGTACATTCAAATAGTGGGACACTATGCAGCACTCGGGAGCAATGATTTCATAAAATGCTATATAATATGGGAGAGTTTAGAAAACGTTATGTGTTGTGAACTAAGAGTCTAGAGAGAATTATGCTGAGTGAACTAACTCAGTCTCATAAGGACAAATTCTGCATAGGATCATTGTTGTAAAAATAGGAGAACTCATAAGATATGTATGGAAGTCGAAAGGGAGAGGGAGGTAGGGGGTTGAGGGTGGGGAAAGGGGGAAATCATGGGGTTGCAGAGTTTGGTGGGTGAAGGAATTAGGAAAGATCTGATGGAGACCAGAAAAGATGGAATAATAGTGAGCATAGATAAATGGTGACATATTTTATAAAACACAATGTGTAGGAATGATCATGTGAAACACAGTGTGAATGAAGGAATGTGTAAAACACAGTGCACTTGAATGAAACATAATGTATATTAGTTTTGTATGCAAACCAGTATAAATTTAAAAAGAAAAAAAACTAAACTCCCAACCCCAAAAAAATGAGTCACAGCCTTAGAACCCCAATGAAGGGTTGCTGTGAGTCTGAATTGGGCTTGGGGGTTTTATTTTCCAAGGGCCATTGCTGATGGATAGTTCCTCCCCAACAGGCAGAGAAAAGATGAACTAGAACAAAGAATGTCAGCACTCCAGGAGAGCAGGCGGGAGCTGATGGTTCAGCTGGAGGGGCTCATGAAGTTGCTGAAGGTAAGGACCCAAGCCCTCGGCTCCCTGGTTCATTCTCCGTATCCTCCTCCACTTCTGCCGCCCACATGACGTTGAAATATGGTGAGGCTGAAGACGTGAGAGGCCGCGCCCAGGTAACCGCCATAAATTTAGCCTAAGTCATCTAAATTAATGTAAAAGTGGATTATTAAAAAATTAGTAACTGGAAACAGGGTAACATCCTTAGATGGTTGCTGTTATGAAGAGATAAGAATGTTTTAATAGGTTATTAATTAGGTTATTATGTGTAAGTGAATAATACTTCTTTACTACTTAGTTTCTCTTGAGACAAGTTTTCAAATATTTTCAAATATTCCACCTAAATACCTAATGCATATTAAGTTTCCTACTTTAATAAGTACTGCAGAGGCAAATCAACCTAATCAAGACCCACTCAGCTAATTCTAATCAGTGACTTGACTTTATTAGAAATGAAATAGTAGCTCTAGATTTGTTATATTGGGGACCTGAATAAATAAGGAATAATTCAAGTGCAGCCAGAGTGCTCCTTGGAGGCAAGGATGGTGAAGCTTCGTTTCTCATGCTTTAGACATGTAGATAAGACACTATTCCTTCAAGGGGAACCTCGTGCTTGGAAAGGTGAAGGGTCAGCGAAAGAGAGGAAGCCCCTCAATGAGATGGATTGGCACAGTGACTGCAGCAGCGGGCTCCAGTGTGTCAGAGATGATGAGGACGGCACAGGACAGGACAGGGTTCAGATCCGTTGTTCATAGGGTCATATGAGTCGTATTCAATTTGACAGCATCTAACAACAACACTGCTATTTTTCTTGAAAATGTTATTATAACCCTTGGGAATCCCAGAGTTTAGGGGGCCTTCCTTCATGGTTCAGCGGTAGAATTCATACTTCTCTTAGTCCATAGGAAGTTGCTCTGTGAACCTAGTGACATCTTCCAGGCGGTTCAAATCTGCCATCAACTCTGCAGGGGAGAGATGGGCAATCTCCTCCTGTGCGATTTATTTACAACCACAGAAAACCTGCTGGAGGGCCAGCTACGAGTTAGTTAGACTCAGTGGCAATGGCTTGAGATTTTCAGATGCAAGAGACTGGAGCTGATACCTGTCAGTGCACCTCATATGCAGCCACGCCTGCTTGACAGCACTGGGTCCGTGTCACCATGAAGCTGAAGAGTAGTCCTGGGTCACAACGGGTAAGCACAGGACTGTTTACCAAATGGCAACAGTTCAGACTAACTGACTAGGAGACGGATGTCATCATCTAAGTCCATAAGGATTCCAGCCCTGGAAACCTAACAGAGCGTATCCACTCTGTCCTACAGGGTTGCCATGAGTCACCTTGATGGAAACGAGCTCAGGTTTTGTTTTAGGATGTAGAACAGGTTTCTGGGGTGCTCCCGGACTAAGATGGACTAGAGGGGAAGGCCTTACAATTTGCTTTTGCAAATTAGCCAGTAAAGCCCCTGTGGATCACTATGGTTTGACCCACACGGGATGGTGGGGTGGGATGTTTTGTTCCCTTCTGCGTGATTTCATCGTGACTCTGGCAGCCCACAGCAGCTAGCAGCAGAGCCTAGAGCAGAGAAGAGCATACTTGGCATTTAAATACTCCTCTTGGACCCATGTGCTGGGCATTGAACTATTTCCCCAGCTGCGTGTATCACCAGTGAGGCTTGTATTCAGGAGCTAAGCAAAATGAGCTAACGTCTGGAACGCTGCACCCCCAGCCCTGAGTGTCTATTTCCAGAGCACTTTTGCTTACACTGTTGGCTCCTAAAGGTCTGTCCGCCTTTACTTTAAAACTACGGTATTTTGTAGGTTAACAGAGGTAGTGGCCAGAGAGAAAGAAAAATCACTCCAAAGCCAGGCTGAGGTGAGGTGATTAATCCTGAGATAAAGGGAGTCACTAAAGGTATTGGAAACGATATTATTGTTGTTGTTGTGTGTCTTTTCAGAGGCATTAAATTGGACGGGGGTTGGGGGAAGCAGGGAGATTTGCCCATCCTTCCTGCTCCTGCTATTGAAAACAATGGTTTAAGGAAATATGCAGTATGGGCTTCCAAGGGAAAAACTAAAGAATAATAGATTAATGTAATCATGAAACCCAAGTGATGCAGTGGTTACTAACTCAACGGTCCATGGTTCTAATCCACCAACCTTCTTTTCTGGGGGGAAAAAAAAGATTTAGCAGTCTGCTTCCTTAAAGGTCATGTTGTTGTTGTTGTTGTTGTGTACTGTCGAGTTGGAACCAACTCACAGCTGACCCTCCAGTGGGCTTTCAGAGGCAGTAAATCACAAGGGAGGAGACTGTCCATCTTTCTCCTGTGAAGCAGCGGTAGATTCGAACCATGTGCCTTTGGGTTGACAGTGCAGCGCCTTACTCCTAAGCTACCACCAGAGTTCAAAAAGATCCTAGCCTTGGAAAATCTATGAAGCAATTCTCCTTTGTGTTTTACAGTTATGTGAGACACAGTCAACTCAACAGCCATGAGTTTGATTTTATTTTAATGCATTCCTCTGACCAGAAGTCCCAAGGGTCTGAACAAGGAATGATAAGAAAGAAACATAAATTTAAAACATTCTTTAACTTTTTTCAGTTGATACCACCCCTTTAATACCGCTTCTAGTGAATCCTAACAACTTGGGTAAATGTAACATTTGTGGTGTAAACTGACTTTTATTTGCTCGAGACAATCACTTCTTTTAGTCCTAGTCAACGTTTTTCTAGCTTTGGTGCTAGGCATTTTGATTGTTTTGCATAGACATGTTTCTGTATTAACGCTGTTCTTGAGATTTCTCCTGAGAACTATTTTATGTCTTAAATGGGTCTTGATGAAAAGACAACCTTATGCATAAAGCCTGGCCCGAAGCCGGCAAATAACTGCCAAGTATCCAGCTAAGCAGCCCAGCCGCCCACTCAAAACCAGAGCTGCACTTACACAGTTGGCCTTTGTAACATCTGGAGGCACGTGGGCCTTTGAAAGCCTTGCTCTTGTGGAAAGTCGTCCACCTGCTGGACAGGAGATAATAGTGAGGCCCACCCAGCCCTTCCCTGAGCCAAACCTCTCTTTCAGAACTCTGCACTCACACAGCACCCCACTGCAGATGGGAAGGTGTTCCAGTGTAATTGGGGTGAAAAACAAAGGTTTGGGTAAACCGGAAGGGAGCCAGGGTGCCTTTCCCTTCGCATAGTTCATTTTCCCTCTGGTTAGTTTGTCCTGAAAAGCATATAAGAAGTTGGATTTCCCTAGAGTTGCTGGCTCAAAGCCCCATGTGCACTCCCACCACCACCACGGACACTTGTACTCAAGAGCTGAGCAGAATGAGCTAATGCCTGGAACTCTAACCCCAGCCGCCAAGTTTCTTTATGTTTCCAGCTGTTGGCTTACAGTTATAATTTCAGCACAATAAGAGGGCCCTGCAGTAGCCTCACTTTGTAGGATCCCCTGGCAAGTTCTTAAGCATCCTGTCATTTGCCCATCTGATAGACTAAGGCCGTTTAGATCAGGAGGAAGGATTTGAAAACACCAACAATGGGATGTGGTCATTTTTTTTTCATTGAGTACAATTCACAGCTGCAAATCTTAGCCCTTTAGTGTGCAGCTTCCTAAAAGAAGTACAGCGTAGTCTTAATGTGCGTGTTAAATGCATTCCTAGAAAGTCATACTTGAAGTTATATATTGAGTCATTAACTTCTATTAAAATGACAAAGATGTTTTTCCTACTATGAAAAAAATAACTAACTCGCCAACCCCTAATAAAAAGTACTCTTTAGAGTCCTAATTTTCATTTCAAAGGACAGTCCTGCTTTCATTGATGTTCAATCTGTTAGCATTTAATTCTCTCATAAAACAGCTGTAAGCAGTTAGTCAAGTGGACAATCAAGCCACATGGTCTGGGATATTCATAAATTAAAATACATCACACAGTAAATTTCCATTTCACAGGGAGTTCTTTCAATCAGCTGTTTCCGTAAAATATTAGGTGCTTTGTGATCTGTTTATCTGAGAACGATAACTTAAAAGATGTATACTTATGAAGTGTCACAGGGTTTATTAATTCATTCAACAAAAGTCAAGACGGGGCAAAAAATTCATCATATATTGATTTAACAGAAGGACGCTCTAGTGGTGTACACTGTAGGCAGTTGCACTGTTAACACAAAGGGAGCGCCTCTGTGGGATTTGAACCCACGATGGGAGGACCATGGGCAGTCTCCTCCCTGTTCTTTACAGCTCCTGAAAACTTGATGGAGAGCCAGCAGTGAGCTGGTCCTCACAAAGTGGCAATAAGCCTGAGTGTTCAACAGAGAAGTATTGAGTTCTTAAGCGTCATGCTTCGATATTTTTCCTCTCAATCTATATTATTAGAAGTATCAGAGACTCTGTCCTGTGGATTTTATTTTTAATGATATTATGTAGATGAATACTCAAACATCTGTGTTTCTTCAACTGTCTTTCCCTTAAATCTTTATCTCCCCTCATTAATGTGCAGGTAGAGAATCTCAGCCTCACACTTCTTATTTAATCTAGAAATGGTTCTGCATTGGTATTTCAGTTTCTAATCATGTTTCCAGGTTTTTTCCTATCCCATTTTCCATTTTCCCAGTCTTGCATTTGAAATACGTTCACCAGATGAATTCTACAGATTTTTAACACGAACGTCATTTGTAAGTGTTTGCCTACTTGAAATGGACATTTTAAAGACCATAGCGGCCACGCCTTTAGTTTCACCGCCTCATTAGATTCCCCTCGTGTAGAAGTCCCACGGGTTTTTAGACAACATTAGTAATTCTATATCTACATTTTATAATAAAGGTATTAGTGCCCCCTATAAGTCAGGTCCATGCCTAGGCCTTGTCATCTGTCGATGTTTATTGACCCAAATGGACGAATTGGTAACAATGAAGCTCCAAGCCCTCCTGTCTGACTCTTTTATTGTGTTGACACAGCCTTACAGGTTTATGTGGCTAGCTTTTGTGAACTTAAATCATAGGGCACCATCCTAAGTCATTTACCTCATCCTCTCCCAATTCCCGTGCACATGGGAGACCCCTGTGTCCTGAGCACACAGCTTTGTCTACCATCGCATCCTGACCTGACACCATGTCCGCTGCAGATTATATGATTTCATGGCAGTGCACAAGCCACATATAGCAGAGTTACTAACTGTATAAACAAGAAATAGTGCTCTCTGAAAGGCCTCCATTCTGTGAACTGAAGCAATGTTATCTCCATTACCAGACCGGGATCAACAGGGAACATTCAGTGATGCCTTAGAAGCACATCTAGGAAATTACATTCTGGTCTTTGGCCCTCATATGCTACTTCAGCCCGTCAGAATTGCCCCACTCCACCCTGACCATTTCCAACTTCATTTCAATACTTAGAAGTACCAGTAAGAACATAGCTTTTCATTGTTTCATAACTCCCCAATGACCTCAGCTGTGATTGGAAGAAAAGTGCCCAATAGAGAAGTCCAGTGAGTCTCTCCCCAGTTCTGACCTCTTCCGAGCCAATGCCCAGGGCCTGCTTTTGTAAGTTGAGGTCTGTTCAGGCTCCGGCTGCTGGTTTGATTACAAAAAGCATCTTCCTGTGCTGAGCTAGACTGTCTTCAGAGTGTTCTCAATGCTTAATTCCTTGTCTGTGACTCTCCCTTGCAAGAATAAAAATCATTTTCTCCAGGTTTTCACTTCCCCTCTCCCTTTTGTAATTCCCTTGCTGTGCTGTGGTCTGTCTTCCCCTTCCTCCCAGATGAGCAGGCTGTAAGTAGAGGCTCTTAGCCTTCCCTGAGACGCCCTACACACGTGTTCAGTAAAGATTGCCAGAGTGCATGGATCCAATTTAAGTAGAAGCATTAGATTTGTATTATTGGGGCAAAGAGCTGAAGCTGCTTGACCACAGCTACCCGCGAGGAAGCAGAGAGCCCTGATAGAAGACAGAGCGGGCTCAGAGTGTGTCTGTCACCGCCATGCTGCGTCTCCTCCCATGCCCTGTGCTGCCTTCATGTGGTCACTCAGTCGGTGGTCAGCTAGTGCCCACCGTAAGTAAGCTTCTTGAAAGCAGACCCATGTATCTTTATGATCACAGCGATAGGCCTGCACTGAATCCATGAAAAACTGACGTGGTGGTTGTATGCTGTTAAGTCAGAACCCACCCATAACCACCCTCCAACTGGTTTTCAAAAGCAGTAAATTGCCCGGGAGAAGGTTGCCCATCCTTCTCCAGCAGAGCCGCTGGTGGACCCAAACCATGTGCCTTTGGGATTGCAGTGCAGCTTCTTAACCACTAGGCTGCCAGAGGTGGGGGGATCTAAAAGATCAGCTTGTTAGAGGAAGTGGGCCTGCATGTGCGACCTGGGAAGATAATACAGCAGAGAGGCAGAGGGTGTGTTGTTCCTACAAGCAGCAGAGGGAGGCAACTCCACTACAAACAAGTCTGAGGTCAGATGAAGTCACTGGTTCAGAAGTGCTGAGAGCTGTGGCCCCCAAACCAGTCTGCATCCTCACAGATCGCTGGCCCCCACCACGAGAGTCTGGGGTGAAGCCCAGGAACTTCTGTCTCTCACAAGTTTCCAGCGCATGCTGGTCTGTGTTCCACACTTTCACTGGCTTAGAGAACCACACCTCACATGTAGGAATGTTGTGAATGGTGAAACAGAATGAGCAATGGTACATTAAACAATGATGGAGCTTCTTGGCTTGCATTTTACCATTTTTTTTTAAATAAAATATATCCCCTTGAGCAAGAAGGACTCTTGGGCTTCCTGTATGTGTAAATGAGGAGGTCTGGCTAGGTCATTTCTGAGGTTCCTCCCTCCTGCCATTTGCTTTGTCCTGCTCATGCTCTTAGGGGATGGGACCCTTGATCTCTGAGTTGGGTGTGGCCTGGCCCTCCCAGTTTTTCTATCATTTCATCCAAGTATTTGTGGCTGTGGGCATTAA
The DNA here is from genome assembly GCF_000299155.1 of Elephantulus edwardii. NCBI lineage: Eukaryota > Metazoa > Chordata > Mammalia > Macroscelidea > Macroscelididae > Elephantulus > Elephantulus edwardii. Next base: position 8,837,730 of record NW_006399759.1, read on the forward strand.
TCTCTCTCCTCTCTCCCTCCACCTTTGTTTTGTTTTTCTCTTCACCACCTCTAGGAGGAAGAGCAAAAGCAGGCAGTAAGTGAACGTCCTCCACTCCCTCGCTCATGGTCGTTTTGCATGTTCTTAACCCCATGTGGCCGTGGTCCACTTTCTCTCCTCCCACCTGCACGAGACCATCTCTGGGGGATGATTATGTAGCAAACCATGAGCCATTTTCTCCACACTGGCTGCAAAATGGCTTACAAGTTCAAAACACACTCACCTGGAGTGCATGTTTGTATGTGAAGCCAGAGCGTGTTGGTTTGCAAGCACGCACCTGTGGCGTGTACTTAAATATGCATGATGATGCAGGCCACAGTTGCATTTGCCTTGATTCTCTACTGCTCTGTGTCTGAATCAGCCTTCATTGCTCGAAACAACTCCCTGGGGTGGTGGTATTGGCCAGTCTGAACAGGATGTTGTGACTGAATATGCATGCGAATGAGTAGTCTTTTTTATAGCTTTCACCATCGTGTGGTCCTGAGTATCCTCTGGAGGTGCCAGCCCCACTGGTCTTTGCAAAGTTGTTCATGAAAACTAAGTGACCGGTGACGCTGGGATGGATATCTTGTTCAGGGCCTACTCCAGAGGGAGTTCCGGCTTTTCTGAACTGCATGGCTGGTGCATGGTGTTCAGGGATGGTTTATGTTTGTCTTTATGTTTTCTCGATGGCCACTGACCCACATAAGAAAAGCAAATGAAGTCCTGTACACAATAACAACACCATATGCTCTTCCAATACAAGAAGGCTTTCAGAGTTTTCATTCTTTACACAGCTAGCGCTGATTTTCAAAAGACATAGAAGTAATTTTAAAATGTACCCTTTTTTTTTTTCGAAATTGTCTGTATTGTCGATTAAGAATAACTCGATCCACTGCTGTCAGTTTTGACTCATCGCAAGCCTATAGAGCACAACAGAAAGATTGGTGCCTTGGAATCACCGTGGGGAAGTTCTCCTCCGCCCTGCGGGGTCACTGGGAGTTAGAATGGACTTGAGAGCATACAACAATAGTCTTTACAGAGCTAGCTGCCACATCTTTCTCCCACAGAGCATTTGTATATCTCAACAGTCAGCCTTTCATTTAGCTGGAGAGTACTCTACCCCTGTGCCACCAAGGCTCCTTTAGATTAGTTGTTGTTGTTATTATGTGTTGTCTAGTCAACTACAGCTCAAAGTGGCCCTATGCACTATTGTGAACCCTGCTCTATCCTGAGCCAATCTCACATCTCTGACACACCTACCCTCATTACCTCAGTTACTGTGTCATCCATCTCATCCAGGATCTTCCTCTCCTGTGCTGCTCATAGACCCTGCCAAGCACAATAGCCTTCTCCAAAGACTGGTCCCGCCTGGCTTCATGCCCAAAGTATGTGAGACATAGTTACAAAATCCTTGCCTCCAAGGAGCAGCTTGGTTTCAACCTCTCTTGGACAGACTTGTTAGTTCTCTTGGCAGCCCATGGTATGTTCAGTACTCTTCTCTAGCACCACAACTCAAAGGCATCAATTCTTCTGTCATCCTTGGTCATTGTCCAGCTCTCTAATGCATAGCAAGTAATTGCAAAGACCATGGCCTGGATCAGGCGCACCTTAGTATCTAAACTGACATCGTTGCTGTTCAGCACTCTGGAGAGGTCCCTGACAACAGATATTTCTAAGGCAATTCATCTTTTGATTTCCTGACTTCTGGTGCCAAGAGTGTCAACTGTGGAACCAAGCAAGCTGGAATTGTTAACAATGTCAATCTCTTCTCCATCTGTCATGATGGCCGAGTTGTGATACTCTTTGTTTTCTTGATGTTGAGCTTCGGTCTATAATGCATACAGTCCTTGACCCTCAGCAGCAAATGCTTCAGGTCCTCCTTAGTTTCAGCAAATAAGGTTATATCATCTGCATAATGCAGGATTAGATTAAGAGAAAACATAAAACATGGCAAGAGAGACAGTGAGAAAAGTCAGTAAAGGGGTAAAGAAGAGACAGGCTGTCAGAAAGAGAAGATAGAATATACTTTTTTTCATTGATATTTTTATCATTCATATACATTAAGTTTGATGCATGCACCTTATGTTTCAAGTCCTTAATTAACATTCTATTTCATTTGTTTAGTATACTATTAACATAGACCCAGAAATCTCAATGTCTTTAATATAACAAAAATTTTGTCTGATTTCCTTTTTCATTTGTTTGGCTTTTAATTTTCACTTCCTTTAAACCATGACCACAGATCCAGTCTTACAGCATTTTGACATCAGTAGGTACATTTATGTGTGCAGATCAGAAGGACAGGTTGGGAAGCCAGCCCTGCCGTTAAACACTTCCTCTAGTTCCTGTAGTTGGGAGATACAAGTCACAGAGCCACACCTGACTTCAAGGGACAGGGATGGCCAATTCCAGTGTTCTTAGAAATAGCAGAGAAGGCCTAGTGGCAAGACGCTGCACTGCAATCCCAGAGGTATGCGGTTCAAATCCACCAGATGCTCTGCTGGAGAAGGAGGGGGCAGTCTCCTCCTGTACCAGTCAGATCTGATTTGATGGTACACATAAAAATAATACAATAAAAATTAAAAAGAAAAAAGAAATAGCAAAGAAACAGATCCTGCTCTTGCTTGCAACAAGTAAAAGGATGAATGAGATTATGTTGGGTGGAAAATAGCATTTATCCTTCCTTTTCTTGTCTCCCATTCACTTCCCTGAAAGTGTCACCCCTTTGCTATTTAATATGCCCCCCCTACTGGTTGAGGACATTCTTGTCTGTTGCTGCTGACCACCTAAAGACCTCCTTCTCATCATTCCTCTGTACCTCAAACCTGCACTTTATAAGTAAAAGTGCTTGCTGGGAATGGTCTTCCAGTAATCTCCCAGACTGATTGTTGTTGTTTCATACCACTGAGTCAGAACTGACCCAAAGCTGGCTCTCCATGGGGTTTTCAGAGACAGTAATCACACAGGAGGTCCCATAGAGCAGCTGCTGGACTTGAACCACACGCCTTTGAGTTGGTAGTGCAGCGCCTTTCCACTGGGCCACCAGAGCACTCTAATGTTCCAGACTAGCATCCCTGAAAGGAGTCCCTGGGTAGCACAAGTGCTTAAGCACCAGACTATCAACTGGGAAGTTAGTGGTTTGAGCCCACCCAGAAGCACCTCAGGAGACAGGCCTGCTGATCTGCCTCTGTAACGTCAGAGCCTTGAAAATGCTGGTGAGCACATTGAGATGGCCATGCCTAAGACTCTACTTACTCAGTGGCAGCCGGATTATGAGTGTGTATTGTGTTGTGTTGTGCTGTGCTGTGCCGTGCCGTGCCGTGTTAGCATCTCCTCATGCCTCCCTGCACATGCCAGCTCAGAGTGAAGAACAGAGTCAGGAACATGCCACTCTTTGCCTAAGGATTCTTTTCTAGAAGAGGGCAGACTTTGGAGATTATTTATTTGTCTTTAGTGGTAAAAGCAGAACACCCAGTAGACATTCCATTTTTTAAAAATTTATGAATTACAGTGTAACCCAAGAGCCAGAAATCTGCCACCACTCTTCTATTATTTCTCAGGTCAACTTATAGCTAGCCTTGAGCGGGAAGGGGATGAAGTAACAACACATTCATTTCAGAGATCTTTGATTGCATGGGAGATCCTCATGCCCTTGAAGCTAGCAAAATGAGAAGCTAGACACTGACACATCACTCTTCTGCTGAGCCAGTTGTGTTAGATCTTGGGAATTCTGCAGGGCTCAGGGCCCATCCATAGCATGAAGTGGTCCAAGTTCTTTTTCCCTCAGTTCTCCTCACCATAGTACAAGGTAAGAAATGCTGCACTACTGATTGAAGCGCAAATACCCTTTTGTCCACATCACAAGTTTAAATTGGGCCCACTTGATACTGAGCTCCGAGGCTCAGATGTGGACTAAATGATTTTATATGGTTCAGCTTCCACTTTTAACAGGTACAGCCAAAAAGGCTAAAGTTTTTAAAACTACAGCTTTCACTTTAATCCATATTTTTTCAATTATTATTACATTTTATTAGTTTTAATGAACATTTACAGAGATTTTGGGTTCTCATTCATTCATTGTTGCACTGTTTTCTCTACCCTCCTCCCCAGTTCATTCCCCCCCCCCCAATGTCTGTTTTAATTGTCCAATTGCCACAGTGCTTGTCAAAGCCAGTTCTGATTAATCTCCTTTGTCAGTGTGTCCTTTGCCATTCCCTATCACTCCTCCCTGAGAGAGACTTCACCCTGATTCATAAGGAAAAGGGGATGGGGTATTCTCTTATCTACTTCCTGCTGAAAAGGGACGCTGTGGGTTTCAGGGTGAAGATCTTCTCTCACTACTCTAAAGGGCCCCTTTGGCAGTAGGAAACACATAGACTATTATGGAGATTGATTTTGGAGTTTAGATGCATTGTTATCAATTGTGCTTAGCCGTACATGTTCATATCCTTGAAGATGTACACTTTAATCCATATTGTTACCCAGTGAGAAACAAAAAGGTATGAGTTACCCTTTCTTCCTCCTAGGTTTTGATTGGTATACTTTAAATTCTTTTTTCCTTTCAAAATTTATTAGCTGAAATGGGTAGTAAAACAATTGTGAAAGCATTTAAACTTTCATTTACTAGGCATGCCTTCCCAAAACAGGTTCTTTAAATTCGTTGTTGTTGTTGTTGTTGTTGTTGTTGTGTACCGTCGAGTCAAAACTGACCCATAGCTGACCCTCCAGCGGGTTTTCAGAGGGAGGAAGTTAATCACATGGGAGGAGATTACCCATCCTTCTCCTGCAGAGCAGCTGGTGGGGTTTGAACCATGCGTCGTGAGTATTGCAGTGCACCTTCTTGCCACTAGACCATCAGAGCTCCCTCACAGAGAGCTTTCCCCCACCTTCTTCCTTCTTTCCCCTTTTAGACATGTAACCTTTGGAAAACTTGGAGGGAAGGGGTGATAACTGACTTGAAAAGCTTTGGTGCTGTGCTTCTGCCTGCCCCCTAAACCACGTTCTCCAGAGCTATCAATGATTTTCTCCTCTCCTTCCTTCTCAGATCTAAAGGTTGTAATTAAGGGCAGAGCTGCCCAGCTGTTTCAGATACAGTTTCAGTAAGTGACTGTTAAACCTGTGATTTAAGCCTGCTCAGGAATTAGATTTTATCTGTTGAGTTAGGGTTACCACCCTTGATCACCATCAAACGGTAATTAAAAGACTTGTCCACCATGTTCATAACTGTATCCCCAGCCTCCAGCCTACTACCTGCCACAGAGTAGATAGTCGATAAATATTTGTTGAAAAAAATTGTTAGCAAGATTTACAACCTAATGACTTATAGATGGTACAGATTAATAAATGTGTTCATTTTTAAAGGAACTTAACTGGCTCAAGTACCATAAGCAGAAATTCTGCTCAAGGTATTCCTGTAGCATAAACCTATGCAGCAGATTAAATTATGACTCAGAAAATGCCCTTGATAAATAAGGAATTGGGGGGAAAGACATTTCAGTTTGCCACAAGAACAGAAATTAATGTTTTGGTGTCAATAATTATTTAGTATTATTATTACTTCTGTCTAATGAGCAGATACTGATTATACAGGAAAAAATTGTCCTCTCTTTAATAGAGATAATCTTTAAAATGCAGGATATTTTTAGGTTATTATTTATCATTTGGAAAATTGTGAGCCTTGTTTAGTAGACACCCAATGCCTGCAGCTAGAAATATGGTTGTAAGATTCACCAGCATTTACATAGGGAACCCTGGCGGCCTTACAGCAGGAAGTTGTGCTACCAACCCCAAGTTTCAAGTTCGAATCTACCAGCTGCTCTGGAGAATGTGCACCCTATAGCCTCTGCAAAGCTGCTGGCAGGAGCTATGAGTCATTTCCCACTCAACAGCAGTGAGCTTGAGAGGCTTTTTAAAAAAAGGCCATTTCTGTGTGGACACACATAGGTTAATAGGTCTCTGCTGTAATAGTGTTTATTATTAATGGTGCACTTTAACTATCGGCTACTCCAATCTAGATCAAACAACTTTCAGATCCTACTCTAGGAACAGCTCAGAAACAAAGGGACGTGTTTGTTTGTCCTGTGGCTCCATTTGGATCCCATTTTACTGCTGAATTCAAGTAAATGAACTATTCAAGGCAAGAAGTTCAGTATTGATGAAGGATCTGGTTCCTTAAGTGGTTGAGGTTGGTTGGGTTTGTTGGGACTTTTTTGGTGTGTTTGTTTGTTTGGTTTTGGGGTTTTTTTTTATTCTTCTTATTAAATCATGACCTTTTCAATGCAGGAGTAAAGACGTTTAAGATCGTGATACATAAAGCTATGAGACAACCATAGGTGTAGCCTCAACTCAGGTCAAAAGTGGGTGGTGCCTAAAGGTTACATAGCTAGGACTTTGAATTTGATGCAAATACAAGGGCCTTAGGGATTTCACTAGTAAGAGAACATTGCCAAACTTGGGAGTCTTTTTATCTCGGTCTTTTATGCTCTTAAGAGGGAAACGGCCTCGTACCCGTTCTCATCTCCAGGACCCAGACATCTAGCCCACTGCAGCTACACTAGAGAAAGCCAGGTCAGGACTGACTCCCAGAAGCCCCCAGCGCTGACCACAGCTCCACCACATATGCCTCAGAGGAAGAATGCTCAATACTCAGCTAGCTGTTGCTCACCCATGAGGTCTCCAGCAAACCTCATGAATACTAATTTTGTAAGTTTAAGAGAAAGTATTTCCTCCCTAAAATTAGAATAAATGCCTGCACAGCAAATAAAGCCAAACATTCTCTTTTTCCGTTAAGATATTGTTGATGAATCCCTTGATTCCAACATCTGCCTCATGGTTCATTTCCCCTCTTGATTTGCTAATTTTTGGATGCAATATCAGTGGGAAATGAATTCGGACCCACGTGCCTCCCAAGTCTTCTGGGTTCTCTGACCCCTACATTCTTGGCCCCAGTGTACCCTGGAATAGAAGCCTGAATTGTTATCTTCCCAAAAAACAAAGACTTGTAGTTCATTTATTTATAGATCAACATTTTACTAAGGCAATAAGCATGAGCTTTTAGGGAATAAAAAGGTAAATCTTACACAAAGCCCATCCTCAGTTAATGTGAGTTATTTCATGATTGGAGTTATTCTCGAAATACTAAAGAACAAGCTGGGTCGGTAAGATCCTGAGCCTTAGCTACTGCTGCTGCCGCTCTAAGGTTGCAGACTACACCCGTGTAGTCTGGTAAACAGCCATCAATATGCGCAGTGTAACTCTCTGCAGACCTTCAGGCCTGGGCCCAGGCCTGTGTAGGAACACAGGTATCTGCCCACCCATGCCCTGGTGAACGTTTTCAGACTGTATTCATTCATCAGTCTTGGTATCTACACTGTATGCACTCCGTCCCTGTCAAAAAGGGTCTTCATAGTATTAAAAATGTGTTACCATTGAATCAGAACTGACTCATAACTGACCCTCAAGCAGCTTTCCAGAGGCAGTAAATGGCATGGGAGCTGATTGTCCTTCTTTCTCCCACAGAGCAGGTGGTGGATTCGAACCATGTGCCTTTGGGCTAGCAGCCCAATTCTTTACCACTAAGCCACCAGAGCTATTCATAATAGGAATTTGTATTTCCCTCTCCTAAAACTCCTTGGAACTGTACAGCACTCTTGACATTTGTCGTCATTCTTATAACAGGTGAAAGGTTTCCTCACCTCTCCTTGTCATTTCCATTTTGTGCTACTTTTTTGTAAAAAAAAAAAAAAATCTTTCCCTCTCTTGACCAGAAAGCAGTGCAGCATGTGAAAAGCAGCCTTCGTCAATTCCAGGGAAATTCTCTACACCCCAAGTTTGAGAAATGTTCCCACCAGAAGAATACCAAGTTCCCAATACACACGCCCTCCCCCACCATACGAATCTGAATCTCAGCAAAGCACCAAGAGAAGGGATGCCTAAAAGATAACCTGTAGGTTTTTAGTCTGAGAACCTGGGGAAATTAGGAGATGACCTGGGTTAGGAAGGAAACTTTTATCTGATTTTTTACATAGTCAAGCAAAAAAATTCAACTAGATAGTTAAGGAAATGAACCTAGAATTTTAGCTGGTTGTTGCTGAGTACCATAGAGTCAGAACTGACCTATAGCTGACCCTCCAGTGGGTTTTCAGAGGCAGTTAATTGCACGGGATGAGATTAATGAATTAATCATTCTCTTGTGGACCAGCTGATAGACTAAAAGCATGTGCTTTCAGGATTGCAACACGGTTTCTTACCACAAGGCCACCTTAAGCAATGCATATTCGAAAGCGCACAACACAGGATTAGGGTTGAAACCGTTACCTGAACCTTAGGGAGAATGCCTAGTAGGCAAGAAGAAGAAGGAGGCAGAGAATATTGCAGGACTCAAAGTTTAGGTCCTTATGGAGGTCAAGAAATTTTCAGGAAGGACAAAGTTAACAAGAAGGCCCTTGGATTTGACGATAGGAAGTGCCAACAGCCTTGGAAAGAGTCGTTTCAGTAGAGTAGAATATAAGGGACCTCTGGAGGTCTCCTGGGTAAGGAGTTCAGATCCACCAGCAGCTCTGTGGGAGAAGATGGGTGGTCTTTTCCTGCATGCTTCACCACCTCTGAAAACTCACTGGAAGGTCAACTACAAGTTGGTTCCAACTTAATGGCAATGAGTGAATAAGAACATAGACAACTCTGAAATAGACTTTGTCTTATCCAGGCTCCTCTCCCTGCCTTTTCATTAAATAACTTCTTGTCAGTGACGGAGGAAATAGAATCTTAAATCTGCCTTATCGAGTCACAGTCTTTAAAGGCTTCCTCTTCTAATTAAGGGAGCCTTGATGGGAAAGCCTCTTTTTTACCCATCAAACACCTAACGTAGCCTTTAAGAACTTCCATTTCTTCATCTACAAACTTCCAGCCTTACAGTTCTGTGATCCTTCCATAGTAAACACCGATTAGTATATTGATGGAAGGCTGAAACAGAGAAGGGCCTGTCAAAGTCCAGTTGGGTGACTTTAAAATTCTCTGGCATTCATTTCATTGTCTGGGCTTTGTTTCACTAATCAATTCCTTCCCCCAAGGGACCTTTTCATGCTAACCTCCTACCTCCCACTTTTCCAGACCAAAGGTAAGATTCTAAGAAAAGCAGTTTCAGCTGCTTCCGTTATGCTCCTCTCCTTTGGCTTATCTCTGTGGTTCTTGGACTTGCCTCCAATAGAAGAGGATGCCCCAGAACTCTGTTCCCATCTCTATGGTAGACCTAACCCCATCATCTTTTCTCTGCATGGATTATACCTGGAACCCTTCATCTTGAGGGCATCTGAAAGTATTTCTTCAAAACATTACATTATACCAATCCTTGTTGTTATTGTTGTGTGCCATCGAGTCACCTGCAACTCATAGCAACCCTAATGCACAATAGCTCTGAACCCTGCCCTAATCCTGAGCTGATCTCATTATTTCCAACACACCTACTCCCATTACATCAGCTCCTGTGTCAATCTTCTCATCCAGGGTCTTCCTCTCCTGCTGTATCCCTCCACCCTTCCAAGCATGATGTCCTTCTCCAAGGTCTGGCCTCTCCTGGCCATGTGCCCAAAATATGTGAGACGAAGTTTCAAAATCCTTACCTCTGAAGAGCAACTTAGTTTCTCACTGTCAAGGAGAGACATGTTTATTCTCTTAGAGGTCCATGATATGTTCAGTACTTTTCTCCAACACTACAACTCAAAGGTGTCAATTCGCCTGTCATCCTTAGTCACTAAAAGCTCTCTGATGCATAGCAAGTAATTGCAAAGATCATTACCAGGGTCAGGTGCACCTTAGTCTCTAGCCTGACATCATTGCTCTTTAGCACTTTGGAGAGGTCCCTGACAGCAGACTTCCCCAGTGCAATTCATCTTTTGAATTCCTGATGGCTGGTGCCAAGAGTGTTGATTGTGGAGCCCAGCAAACTGAAATTGTTAACAATCTTAATCTCTTCTCCATCTATCGTGTTGTACATTGGCCCAGTGGTGAGAATCTGTCTTCTTGATGTTGAGCGTCAATCCATATGGAAGACTGCAGTCCTTGACCTTCTACAGCAAACACTTCAGGTCCTTTATTTCAGCAAGCAGGGTTGGGTCATCTGCATAACGCAGGTTGATGGTCCCAATCTTTAGGGAGTCAAACTTTATAACTAAATTTCAGTCTGGTTCTGATGTCCCATGCAAAGTAGGGAGGCTGACCTGCATCTTATGCCCTGCCCTTCTTTCTGCAGCCACTCATCTCCATGATGAGAAGCCTTGACCAGGGCAGCCTCTGTAAACACCATGCCTGAGCCACCCTAAGTTGGGGTTCCTCAGCCTTAGTACTATTGACATTTGAGCCAAATCGCTCTCTTTGTATGAGTATCAGATTGTCGTGTTGTTTGTAGACTGTCCACCTGCATCCTATCTCCAGTCTCCTCCTTCAGTCCTTCCCCCTAACTTCCCCTAACTCTTCAGAAACCTGCATTAGCTTCTTCCTGCCGTTGCCTATAGCAGAGCTCAGCAAACTTTTCCTAAAGAGCCAAGTATTAAATGACTTAGACTTTGCTGACCAAGAAGCACAAATCATGCTGGTAATGTATCCTTGAGTTGTTGTTTTAGGCGTCATCGGGTTGGTTCTGACTCCTAGCAGTATTTGTGCAGAAAACAAAACGCTTCTCAGTGCTGCACCACCATCACGACCATTGTTCCTGACCTCACTGTTGCAACCACTGTGTCCATCTCACTGCCCCCCCTTTTTCTGCTGACCCTTTACCTTTCTAAATGTGATGACCTTCTGCAGAGACTGATCCCTCCAGCTAACATGTCTGAAACACGTGAGAGGAAGTCTTATCATCCTCAAGTCAAAGGAGCACCCTTATTTGAAGACATGTATTCATTCTCTTGGCAGTCCATGGTGCACTCAAGATTCTTAGACAATCTTACAATTTGGAGGTACGGTTCTTCATGGCCTTCCTTACTGATTTCCTAGGTTTTGTGTGCATATGAGGAAGCTCTGGTGGCTTAATGATAAGGAGTTGCACTGCCAACCCAAAGGTATGTGGTTTGAATCCATGAGAGAAAGATGGACAGTCTCTTCTGCCTCTTAAAACCTCCTGGAGGGTCAGCTATGCGTCAGGTCCCACTCAGTGGTACGTAAAAGCATGGCTTGGGTCAGGCACAACTTAGTCCTCAAAGTGACGTCTTTCCTTTTTGCCACTTTAAAGAGGGTTGGGGGTTTCATAGCACATTTTCCCAGTGCAGTTAAGTCATTTGATTTCTTGACTGCTGCATCAAGGGGTGTTAATTGTGGATCCATGTAGAATTAAATTCTTGACACCCTCAGTCTTTTTTCTGTTTATCATGATATTGCTTACAGGCCCAGGTATGAGGGTCTTAGATTTCTTTAATGTTAAAGTGATACATAAGGATGGCTTAGAGTTTAAGATTTACAGTAAGTACTTCAAGTCCTCATCACTTCCAGTAGGCAAGATTGTGTCATCTGCAGACTGCAGGTTATTGGTGAGTCTCCCTCCATTCCTGTTGCCACCTTCAAAGTATCATAAAGAAAGGCTTATATATGGTCCTTTTCTAGCATAAAATCGTTCTTTTCATGGACTGTATAAAATCAAGTGGAAAATGAGATTTGGCCCCCACACTGTAGTTTGCAGATCTCTGGACTGTTTACTAAACTTGCTGACCATGTAAGGCTCGGTACAACAATTATAGCTCATGCTTTTCTTTTCCCACTAGATAACTTCCATGCTCCCCAAGCACTGGCCTCCCGTGCCACTCACGGTCCCAGCACACAGCCTCCTCCTGCATGCACAGGTGCTCTGTTTACGCTCTCTGCTTAATTGGATTGTCCAGGAGAAGAGAAATTATACTCTCTTTGAGGAAACCTTATCCTGTTTTCTTGCTTCTGTTCTTCTGTTGCCCCTCCTAGGACATTTACTTTATCCTCCTTTGTATGCTAATTGCATGCCCTCTGAGACTGTTAAGGATGGAGATGGTGCTTTATCTGCTTTTCCAGAGCCTCATGGAGTAGGTTGGTGACACATAACCTGTTGACAGGTGTGTGAAGTGTTTTAAACATCTCGCATGGAAAGATGGAGGGTCAGTGAAGGAGAGGGAACCCCCAGCAAGATGGATTGGCACCGTGGCTTCAGCAATGAATCAGTTCCCAACGTGATGGTGCACAACAACAGCAACAGCATCTACCTCTGAGACAGATACTATCTCATTGCAGATAAGAATTTGAGGTGCAGAGAGGTTAATTAAGTTATTCAGGATCACACTAGAACATGGCAGAGTTGGAATCTCAGTGAGGCCCATCTGAGTAAAAAGTCTGAACTCTAACATCCATGTTATATTTCACATAGACTTAACAAAGGGTGACATGGTATTGAATAACGGCACTATCCTGATGGTGCCTTTGGTTTCTCAACTGTAGCACCGAAATTTTACTTACTGATTGAATTTTACCTTTTTTTTTAATGTAAAGGGTTTTGTGTTTTTCTTTTTTATATTACTATGATTTATTTACGTTTGAATACATTGTTTTTCACAAAAGATCCTTCCCAAAGAGTTTTTAAATTTTTTTATTGTGATTTTTTTAAAGTTTACAGAAAAGTAGGTTTGTCATTCATTCATTGTTGCACATTTTACTCCCTAACCCCCAGTTTGCTTTAAAAGAAAAAAAAAATCATTCATTGTTGCATAATTTCCTCCCCTCTCCCTCCCCGCCCCCCAGTCAACTTTGCTCTGCACCTCTTTTTCTGGACTGTTCTCAAACAAATAATGCATAATCATATATTCCTTTTAAACAGTTCTTTCCTTCATCTGTTCCAATGCAGTCTTCATTATTTATCCCCTCTTTTCTTAGTTTACCCCCAACCCCCATGTCAGTCTTGTTTTATAGCAGTGGCATTATGAAATGTTTGTCCTTTTGTGACTGAGATATTTCATTCAGCATAATGTCCTCCAGGGTCACCCATATTGTATAGTATTTTATTAGTTCCTTGTTTTCAGTGCTGTGTAGTATTCCATTATGTAGATATACCATAGTTTGTCTGTATATTCATTTGTTAGTGGGCACTTGGATTGCTTCCATCTCTTTGCTATTGTGAATAACACAGGCAAGGATGCCTACTGACACCTCTCCTAGTCAATATTACATTGATTGAATTTTAAAGTATCACTGATGGCTTCCTTTTGGCTAACAATCATTTCTTTCTCTTTCTGGATAAGAATTACACCCACGTGGGAGCCTATCCTGGCTTTTGTTTCTCATATGTAAGCTGAGTGTTTGCTATTCCTTTTACAGGGATGGGGTTTTTTATCCCCCCTCAGTAAGGTCCCTGCTCATTTTTTGGAGAACTAACTTTGAAATCCTTCAGTGAACACTAAAGGGATACCATTTTCAAATAGAGCTAAGCAAACTAGGAGAAACAAACGGGGCGGAGTGGGGAGGGGAGGTTGTTCTAATCTTAGAATTTATGAGCTTCCCTATCTAAAAGCTTAAATTTCAACTTGCCTTTGATCTATGTTTTTATGGTGAGTTTTAATAGGTTGTTCTTTGTCCCAGGATTTGAATATGCCTACCTCCTTCCCCTAAGATAACTAGACACCTTGCCACTCCCAGCACCCCCACCACTCTGCTCCCACTTCTTTAATCCACGGCATAGGCTTTGTCTTTTAGGTCATTTAGTTTTACTCCATAGAGACAGAACCATGAGGGTGGAGAACCCTAACCTTTCACGTGTTGTCACCCCTGTGATCACAGAACTCCAGCAGTCCTAGAATAGCTGTTTCCTGTCCACAGCCCTTCACCCCACAAACCACCACAGTAAGTGACAGATTCTGGGTGACGTGGGAACAAACAGGTGTCAGCCCTCTCGGGGGCGGGGACCTCATGTCAGACTTTTTTGTGGTGGCCTCTTTCCTCCCAACAGGCACACTCAATAAAAATTTTTATAAATGTATATGAATGGTGGTAAAAGAAGAGCGATGTCCTAAACCCCTTCAGTCCCTGTGCTGGGTGTTTGGAAGCCTGGTGTATCTTTAAAAGGCTACATGCAGGTGAGCCCTTTGCTCACCCAAGAACGTCTCAAGTGCCCCGCAGGGAAAGCCTGCTCCTCACTGCTGGCTTTCTTTCTCATCTGCACTCCACTCTGCATTGTCTTTTTACCTCCATCCCTGGGCCTAACTTGCATCACATTAGGCAGTTAGATTCCCATCTTACTAATGGCAGGCACCCCAGGACCCAGAAGTCCCTTTCTTTTTACTCCCACATCTTATTGAGCAGCTGCAGGTTGGTGTTTGTTTGTTTGTTTGTTTTTTCTGACAATCACTACTGCAGCCCCAGTTCAGAAGAGAGCAGGGTTTTCTGGTTTTTACCTCTTCTTGAAGAGTGAGGAAAAACCCTAAACATATATATGTATATATACAATGTCCAACCATTTACTCCCCGCTTCTCTCAGCCACATTTCAGAGTCACGGCTCCTTTCTCCCAGCATTGGTTTTTGTTTTCCTTGAGAAGGCCTCTGAAAATCGGCTGCAAAGAGGCCAGTTTGTTTAATTTCAATACACTGCAGCAAAATGAAGGTAATTGTCCACACGGGCCATCTGCTACCTGGCAGGTATCCATGAGTCAGGGAGAGACAAACGGAGACTAAAGTGTCTTTCATCTGTTGCCATGATAACAGCAGAGCTCTGAGTTTGGGTGGGGTATGTATGTGTGGTTATTGATACACCACAGTGGATGTTAACCACAAAATCAAACTTTTTTTGTCACAAGCTTCTGTGGGCTTGGTTACCGGACTGTGGCATGTGCCTCATTCCTACCTGTTCAGTGAGGAAGAACAAAGGAGTCAAGTTTCTGGAGCACCTCCTATGTGCAAGTACCATGCTGCGGTGCCTCGGCATGGCCAAGAACAGCACAGGGTCATTTGCCTCCTGAAGAAGGTGCCTTTCTCCCTGTGCAGCTGGTCTTCTGGCCGGTTCTGTGGGAGCAGCGTGGGAGTCCCCATCCCTCCGACTGCTCAGATGTGGGCCTCGGGGAAGGAGCCGTGTCCTCAGGCCACCTTCTCTGGCATTCTGTCTACCTGGTTTGGCTCCAGTGTTCCATTTGTATTCTAGACAAGGGACTAAGTCATAATCTGCATGCTCCTGTCTCATAGTCCTCATTCTTCATGGAAATGGATTTGGCTGTCCTCTAAAGGGGAAGCCCTAGTGGAAGAGTGGTAAAGTGCTAGCCAGCAGAGAGCAGTTCAAAGCCATCGGCTGTCCCACAGGGAAATGAGACTGTTTGCTTCCTTAAAGATCAAGAACCTTGCAAATACTGGGGGACAGTTCTGTATCCTGCAGGGTCACTGTGAGTCAGAATCAGCTCGACAGCAGTGGTTCAGAGGAGTTCTTTTTGGGGAGTCCTGTAGAAAGTTACCTTTTCAGTATCAACAAGTCTTAATTGATCCACATTCCTGCTGTCCCCCGAAGCATTGTGCTGTGACCCTGACCTGCTTCCCCTGCTAGTTGTTTTTTCTGTGATCTTAGCGAGCTTGGGTTTCTCCTCATCATGTGAGGCAATGGAGAGAGAGACCTGGGCCCCAGCCTTAGGCTTTATACTAATTCACTTGTGACCTGTTGGCCTCTCCAGGCTTCATTCTCCTCAGATGGAAAATAAGTGTTGGTTGGACTAAAGCAAAGGCTATTTTCCTGGATCATGAACCCTCTGAATTGATAAGCATAATTTCTGGGTGCTTTTCTTGGAAAAGGATCTATCACATCCTCAGGTTCTTAGAATACTTACTGACTTAGAAAAAGGGAAAATCTAGCCGACAAAAAGAGCGTCTCGGGTGGTCATTTTCCTCTAGCTCAGTGTTTCCGACCATAGAGAGCTCTTGAATCGTAGCGGCAAGGCACTCAGACTCCTGGTCAACCTGCACTGCATTCAGACCTTTGTTACAGGTTTAGTGCAGCAAGCGCCCACTGTCTTTGTATCAAGAAACCAGAAAGTGCTGAGGACCGTGTGGCAGAGTTTCGTGTGCCTTACCAGGCTGGTCAGCTGGCGGCTGCAAACTGGAGGCCTAAGACGGTTTCATAGCCTGTTTGGGCAGCTTAGCCCTGTCCATTTGGAATTGCCTGATTGGTTCCACCACCTTTACAGAATTACCATTTGATTCCCGGGTTCCCCATAATCCCCAGGTCCCAGCTGTGACACCCCCTCCCTGCCTCCTACACAATGCCCCTCATCTAGATTGGTTTGTACTATGTAGAGTCCTTGACACTGTCTTGTGGGGGAAGCCTGTGCTGTGAACCTGGACCCACCTGTGCTTTGGAGACAAGGTGCAGTTGGACATTGCAGTGCTCCAGCTTGACTGTCCAGAGCACCCTCTGGCCCATGCCTACGAAGTGCGTGCAGGAGGAGCAAGCCCTCCCCAGGAAGCATCACTCAGTGCAAGCACTCTTCAGGTGTGGCCTGCACACACTCCTCTCTTTCATCTCAGGACCGTCTTTCATTCACACTCTGTCTTTTTTGAGACAGTCCCATCTTCTGCACAGTAGCCTGCTCCCTGTACCTCCTTGGCTGACTTTAGGTGCATTGAAACAAGTGGACACAGTCCCTGGTATCGAGTCCACTGATGTGTCAGAAGTAGAACATGCCATCTTGTGATCCTCATGCCACTGAGACTCAGAGGCACATCCTCATTGAATAGCGTTGTCATAACTTAAGCATAGCCCTCAGTACCTGGCATTTCTGAAATGAAGTGTTAGCAAAGATCGTAGAATTTCCTATCTGAAAAAAAAATCCATCAGAGGTCATCCTGTTGAATTTTGTATGTTTACAAATGAGAAAACTGAGTCCCAGCGGACTCACGGTGCATGTGCTGCCCCATCAGAGGACCAGGACCAGACTTCAGTGCACTCCCACCCTCCAAACCACGCTGCTGCTTCTAGTGCTCGTTCACAGAGATCAGAGCTGGGACTAGACCCTAAAGCCTTGCCCTCATCTGCTGGGGGTCAAAGTTACGCCAGAGAAATGCTTCAAGGTTCTTAGCTGAACAGAGTAAAGAAATTGAGGCTGTCAGTGTTACAATAGACTCATATACTCATGTTCTAGATTTGTGAATATTTTTTTTAATCCCTCCCTCTTTTCATCCCTGACCTTCTGCATCTGGTCTTTTCTAACCCCAAATCCTCCCTCCCTTTCCCAGTCTCTATCAAATGTCCAGTATGTGGGATTGATGTGATAATGTACACAGAGAAACATTAATCTTAGTTTATGAGTAACATATTGTAGAGAAAATTACCCCAAAATTTAGAGATTAATTAGAACAAATTTTTTTTTACCTCACAGTTTGTGGGCAGAGAATTGAAGTGCTGAGTTTTCCAGCCCAGGGACTCTTACAGGACTGCCTTCAAGGTACCATCCATGATTCAAGGCAAGTCAAGGCCAGGCTTGCCTGGGGCAGACAGTTTCCAATTCATCCAAATGTTGTTGTTCTGGTTGTTGTGACGTGCCATCAAGTTGACAACAAGCCATAGTGACTTATGAAGCCTCCTCTATCCTAAGCCAACCTCACCGTCTCTGACACCCCTGCCGCATTCCCCAGGTCACTGAATCAATCCATCTCACTGAGGATCTTCCTCTCTCATGCTGTCCCTCCACCGTTCCAAGCATGACATCCTTCTCCAAGGACTGATCCCTCCTGGCAGTATGCCCAAAGTATGTGAGACAGAGCTTCAAAATTCTTCCCTCCACGGAACAGCCCAGCTTCACCCTCTCCAAGACAGACCTGTTTGTTCTCTTGGGAGTCTGTGGTATGTTCAAGACTCTTCTCCAGTACCACAACTCACTTCGTCTGTCATCCTTAGTCACTGTCCAGGCAGCACTCACTTCTTTGTGTGCTGTTGGACCAAAGACCTCAGGCCAGTGCTGGCTGTTGTCTGGAGGCCGCTTTACATTTCTTGCCGTAGGTCCTCCCCACTGGGCCACTGACAAAAAGGCAGCCAGCTTCATCAGAGCGAGAGTGAGAGAGAGGGGTATTACAAATTCAATTATATCCCCTAAACATATTGTTTGTAAATCCTAAACTCTGTGCTGATGTTTGTAATCCCATTTGAGAATGGGTTCTGTGTGTTATGTTAATAAAGATTAGTGTAGGGTGTATCTTGAGTCAATCTCTTTTAAGATATGAAAGAAATTGATCCAGGGAGCAAAGTAGAGATGGGGAAGGAAGATGGCAAGCTGCATGACGATCACCCAGGAGCAGGACTCCAAGAGATGAGGGCCTTCGTCCAGAACCCACAGAGAAAGTCCTCCCTAGAGTCAGCGTCCTGAAAATGTAAGGCCGCCTCCTAAACTGTAAGGAAATGAATTCCTGTTTGTGGCATTTCTGTTCCAGCAGCACTAGACAGCCAAGGCACAGGGCGTGTGGGCAAGATGGAAGGCACAGTCTTGCATAATCTAATCCCAGAAGTGACACCCCATTCATCCGATTCATTAGCACCAGGCCCGACCCTCATTGAGCGGGAGGAAATCACACACTGGGGGGCCCTTGAAAGACCTGTTCACCACATTCATTATCTACTTAGTGTTTCACAAAAAGATGTACAGATGACCGATGGATTTAATACTCAGTGGAGATTCTTGCCTGCTCTAGTTGCTTTCCCATTACAGAAGAAAACGAGCTAGAAATTCAGTCTACCTCCACTGTCAATTAACTAGTGTGTATGAAGCACCGTGGCACGTTGGCTGACACGCTCCGTGCTTTGAGCCCACCAGGGTTACCGTGGGAGGAGGAAGCACCCCTCTACTCCCTTAAAGAACACAGCCTTGGAAGTCGCATGGGCAGTTCCACTCTGTCCTGTGGGGTCACTGTGGGCCACGCTTCACATCAGTGTTATTGTAGGGTTCTGTAGGAAGTGAGGAGCGCGTGTGTGGGAGCGTTACAGGGAGCGCTGATCCGACCCTGGAGGAGGTGGCAGTGGACGCTGACCCCAGAGAGCCAGTAGAAGGTAGTCAGACCATAGCGCCCTCCCGGTGCTCCTGGCAGAGAGAACACAAACCTTTCAGTCCACGGCAAGCGCCACTGCCAGTCGTTTAACTTTTGTCACACTGGCCAGTCTCAGAGTCAGCTGTCAAAGCCCCTGGCCCTCATCCAAGATCAGCCCCAGCCTCTGGGCCTTCCTGAACCTCCAGCCCGTGACCTGGTTTCCCATAACTTGTGCCTCTCCCGGGACCTTTGGAAGTGACCAGCTTGTTCCCTGTATGGTGTGTTCTGCTATTGTTCTCTGGGAACCAGAATTCACCCAGGGCCCCCCGACAGCTCTGCTCCAGCATCGTGTTCGCCCGCTGTAATCCTGGCGCGGGGGGCTAGCAGGGCTATGAGACCCAGGGGAAAAGCAGCATCTTCCCAGGAGTCTTGGCTTTCTCTTCCCAGTCCTGTGAATAAAGATGATTTCCAGAGTCTGGTTTTCATCTTCCTCACAGAGGCATGTGCTGGGCAAGGATCCCAGGAAGAGGGCCTGATTCTTTTCAAGCTGATGGTGGGCAGTAGGTTTTGCTTCCCATCCGAGAGCTCTGACCACATGTGGCTGTCCACCACTCGTGTCTCATCTTGCCTCATCACTTTCATATTAAAATATTTGCAAAGATTCCATTTCCTGTTCTTAAAAAGCAGCCTGTGTGTTCATCTCAGGTCTTGCTATTATACTGTTCAGATCCCAGGCTGTTGTATAACCCCCAGGGCTGAGGGAGAATTATTGGGTTCTTGCTGTGTGCTGACTGTTGGATTGACCCTCTGAAGGGGTCACAGATAACTCTCACACAGTGCATTGAATTTGAATTTCAGAGAGGCAAAAAAAATTTTTTTTCTTTAAGTAGACTTGCTTTTTACCTTGAGTTCTCTGTCTGAATTGAATGCTTAAGCTGAGAATTTCCGGATTAACTCAGAAGCCTCACACTTCAGAGATTCTTATCACTCTTCCTGCTCCCTGGGACGGGTGCCCGATAGCTCTGGGGACTTGTATCTTGAGACCACAGCATCAATGCCAAAGGAGCAGCCATGTGCTCAGCTCCTTCTGTGCTGAGGACAGCACGTTTGTCCCATCGGAGCCCTTGGTTGTGGGCAGTACCGGCCCTAAGCTAGCACTCTCTAGTCCTTTGTTGATGCATCTGAATTCACAGACTGCAGCATTCTCAAGGTCCACGCGTGATCCCATCGAGGCTGGAGACCTTCCACAGACTACGAGACCGCTTTCAGCTCACTGCGTCTCATTGTCGTGGTTGTTGTTTGGTGCCATCGAGTCGTGTATAACTCATAGCGACCCTATGAACAACAGATTTGAACACCGTCCTACCCCATATCATCCTCATAAGCTCTCGTGCCCATTGCCACAGTCATCATTATCAGCCCACCTGGTTGAGGATCTTCCGCTCTTTTGTCGCCCCTCCTCCTTCCCAAGCATGATGTCCCTCTCCAGTGAATACACTGACCTAGCAACATGTCCAGGGTGTATAAGAAGTTTTATCATCACTGCCTCCAAAGAACACTCTGGCTTACACCTTCTCCACGATGTATCTGTCTGTTCTTGTGGCCGTTCATGGGATGTTCATACCATAGTCATCTCCGCGTCCATCAGGTTGTGGGAAAACCTGTAACTTCTTTCCATTAACTTCTGTGTGTACATGAGGGTCCCTTCTTGAGGCTGTCCAGGCTACTCCTGTAGGCACCTCTATTCTGTTTTCCTCGGCTCTTGAGGTTCAAGGGAAGGCCGGGACTTTGCACTTGTCCTCCTCTTTTGTGAGCTCTTACAACCCAAACTGCTGATGGGTTAGATTTTCCTTCCCTTGAGTCCAGCAACTGTAGGGGAACCATCTTGCCTGCATTGTGTACCTCCTAACCCATCTCTCCTCAGCTGCCTTCCTTATTTCATCTGAATTGGAGATGAAAGTCTGGGCCTGGTTGTTGATGTGGATTTTCCAAATATCTCTTATTTTGTACCCAGAGGAATATTTTTGTGTGTTGAGAGTTATGAAATTTAAGCTATCTCATCCACAAATTTAGCCCAGAAGAAGAAATGATGATGATTATAGGGTTAAAGTAGGGTCTATAAAAAAAAAAGTGATTAATAAGCTCCCCAGACATAATTATTAATACATGATAGTGTTATCTGGCCACATCAGGATTCATGAGATGTTTATAATCTTGTTGTTAGGCCATCAAGTCAACTACAACTCATAGTGACCCATAGTGAACAACAGACCAAAACCTTGCCCCAGCCTGTATCATCCATCTAATCTTTGGACGGCTCAAAACCGTAGTTGCAGTTTCTGTGTCTGTCTATCTCATGGAGGGTCTTTCTTTTCTCCACTGACCCTCTGCTTTCCCAAGCATGATGTCTTCTATTCAGTAATCGATGCCTCCTAACATCAAGCCCAAAGCACATGAGTTGAAATGTCACCATCCTTGTCTCAAAAGACCCTTCCCAGCTAGTTTATGCACTAGCTAGAGAGGAGGAAAAGTAAATACAGTTATTCTTCACAACTCGGGAGTTCGGGGTACTGATCCTCAGCACAGACAGAAACCTATAAATAACTTTGGAGTCCCCAGAAGCTTAATCTGGAAAGCCTGCAAGTTGACAGAATCCTCACCAGAAATGTAAACAGTGGATTAACACATTGTAGATTTGTATTGTTTACTGTACTCATACAAAATCTGCATTTTCAGTCGTGGCTAAAAATGTATTTAACAAGAGAGTGTGAGGTTTCCGTGCCTGTTGGCAGAGCTATGATGACATTACTTATTGCCTTTTCCTTTTTTTTTTTTTGTGATAATCTTTACACTGGATTCACATTTATCTTGAAATGATGTGCGACCACAGCTGCAGACATCAGTCTAAGCGTTTGGTGTAGACAGACAGAGACCTCAAGGTGGAAAACAGTTCCCCTTTTTCTTGTGATGTCATGACTTCTCTGGCTCGTACTTTCCCAACGGTGAATCCACAAAAGAAAGAAGGCCCATCTCTTTCTGTGTGATCCACAGCTGTGGATGTCCAATGGCGGGTCAGCCATGAGTCAGTTCTAACTCAGCAGCATGAGTTTTGAAGTTTCATATACATAAACGTTAACCATGTTAAGTGTACTGTTCAAGGACTTTGGGTTCATCGTGGAGTTGCATAGCCCTTGCTGTCCGCCTCGTGTCTGACACACTAGAGCCCATTGCTGCAGGCTCCGTGTCAGCCCAGCTCGTTGGGCGGGGTTCAGGTCGGCTGTTCATAGGGTCATTGTGCATCGTCCTCAACTCAGTGACATTTAACAACAAAAACATAGTGATTGCCACACTCCAATTCTGTATTATCATCATCCCAGAAAGTTCCATCAGTACTTGGTTATAAATTTACTCCTACCTGAGCCCCAGGTTACTTTTCTAGAAATGTAATGTAAAAGGAATCATATAATATGTAGTCTTTTATGTCTGCTGCTTTTCCACCTTGTTGTTGTTGTTAAGTGCCATTGAGTCGTAGACGACTCATCGCGACCCTATGACCGAAAAACCTGAACACTTGTATAACTTTCATTGTTTCTTCAGGTTCATAGAGTTTCCAGAGGTAAGCTATTTCGGAAGTGGATGCTATTCCTGCTTCCAAGCCCCTTTTAGTTGGGGAGCTCTACCAAGCACTGTCCACCATGAGTGGCCATTATTGCATTTGACACATCAGTGTTGCAGTGTTTAGCATCACAGCAACCACAAGTTACCTCTGTACAGCAAATGAACAGACCAGTGCCATACCACTTAGAAGAATGTTTGACCAAAACAATTAAAACCAGGCCTAAGGGCTGCAGATTAAAATCACCCATCTATGGCTTGGTTGCATCATTTTCTATCCAGTAGGCCAACAGAGCTCTCTCGTCATCATCATTGTCATTGTTGTTGTTCTGGTTGTTAAGTGCCATCAAGTCGTAGACAACTCATAGCGACCTTATGAATGAAAAACCTGAACACTTGTGTGACTTTCATCCTTTCTCCAGGTTCATAGGGTTTCCGGAGGCAAGCTTATTAGAAAGTGAATGCCATTCCTGCTTCCAAGCTTGTTTTAATTGGGGAGCTCCACCAAACACTGTCCACCATGGGTAGCATGATTGTCCACCATGTTATTTTTTTGATGGTCATTTATATTGTAGTATTTATCAAGTCATTCATTTTGATGGTTGCATGATATTTCATCACGTGTACACACCTCATTTTTTCGATCCATTCATTAGTTTATAAACTTTTAATTTGTTTTCACGTCTCAGCTTTTAAAATATTGCTATGACAGTGCATATAAGTTTCAGGTAGACATATGTTTTCATTTCTCTTGGCTTTCAGTTTCACTCAGAAGTGAAATTGCTAGATCCTGGGGTAACTTTATGTTTAATATTTTAAGAAACTGCCAAACGGTTGTGGGTTTTTCCCCCAAAGTGCTTGTGCTGTATGTATTACAGTTCTATTAGCAAACAGAATTATTTCCGTTTTCCTTGTCAGTTATTTTGATTATAGCTTTTTTTATATCAGTGGGTGTGAAGTGGTATCTCATTGTGCTTTTAATTTCCATTTCTCTAGTGATTAGTGATAACTAATTTTTTATGTGATTATTAACTCATTTGTAGATCTTCTTAGATGAAATGTATATATTCAAATCTTTCTCCTATTTTTAATTAGGTTGTTTGTCTTATTGTAGAGATGCAAGAGATCTTTATGCATTCTGGGTGTAAGTTCTTTATAAAACACAATTTGCAAATAGTTTCTCCTTGAAAATTTGTGACATCTTATTTTCTTAATGCTTAGTGTTTTTCAATAACAGCTTTGTTGAAATATAATTTACATACTGTACATTGCAGGCATTGAAAGTATGCAATTAAGTGGTTTTACTATATTTGTAGTTATGCCACTACTACCACAGTCAATTTTAAAATATTTTCATCACCCCAGGAGACACTCAGTATCCACTAGTGCTCACTCACCATTGCCCCCTAGACCTTCCCCGCACCGCAGCCGTGGACAACATTAATCTACTTTCTTTCTTTGTTGTTGTCATTGTCAAGTTGGAGCCAACTTTTAGGGACCCGCCAGTGAATTTTCAGAGGCAATAAATTGTGAGGGAGGAGATTGCTCATCTTTCTCCTACGGAACCACAGGTGGATTGAAACCACTTCTCCCTCGGTTGGCCATACAACTCCTTACCACTCGGGTTCTCGAGCTCCCTGCTATCTTGATAGATTTCCTTATCCGCACATTTCATATAAATGGAATCATGCAATATGTGGCTATGTATGCATGTGTCTATCACTTAGTGTAATGTTTTCTAGGTTCATTCATATTACATATTCATGTTATAACCTGAATAATGTTTTGTTTCTTTTTTACTGCCAAAGAATATTCTGATATATGGACATTTTGTCCATACATTAACTACTTGACGGACGCTTGGGTTTGGTTTTGGTTTTGCCATTATAATTCATGTTGGTACGAGCATCCATGTATTAAGTGTTTGTATGATAAGAACTTGTGCTGAAATCCCAAAGGTACATGGTTCAAATCCACTAGCTGCTTTGCAGGAGGAGGATGGGCAATCCTCTTGTGCAGTTAGCTGCCTCTGAAAGCATGCTGGAGAGTCAGCTATGGGACAGTTCTGACTCAGTGGTACATGGTACAACAATATAGCCATATAGCTTCATTTCTCTTAGGCATGTAGTACCCAGGAGTGGGATTTCTAACTCGTATGGTAACACTGT
The DNA here is from genome assembly GCF_000299155.1 of Elephantulus edwardii. Taxonomy (NCBI): domain Eukaryota; kingdom Metazoa; phylum Chordata; class Mammalia; order Macroscelidea; family Macroscelididae; genus Elephantulus; species Elephantulus edwardii. The sequence goes on from NW_006399759.1 coordinate 8,862,525, forward strand.
GTTAACTATTGAAAGACCCGCCAGACTGCTTTCCAAAGCAGCTGTACTGTTCTGTCTTCATCAGCAGTATATGAGGGTTCCAGTTTCTCTACATTGCTGTGCATATTTGTTATCTATCTTTTTTTATCTTAATCATTCTGGAGACTAAGATACACCTGATCCAGGCTAGAGTCTTTGCAATTACGTGCTATGCATCAGAGAGTTGGACAGTGACTGTTGTTGTTAAGTGCCATTGAGTCGTAGGTGACTCATAGCGACCCTATGAACGAAAGTCCTCGACACTTATGTGCACGACTTTTCATCCTTTCTCCAGGTTCCTAGGGTTTCTGGAGGCAAACTGTTATGGAAGTGGATGCCACTCCTCCTTCCGAGCTTGTTTTAACCGGGGAGCGCCACCAAACACTGTCTACCATGGGTAACCATTATTACATTTGACACATCAGTGTGACAGTGTTCAGCTTCACAGCAACCACAAGTTACTTCTGTACGGCAAGTGGACACACAAGGGACAGTGACTAGGGATGATAGAATGAGAATTGATGCCTTTGAACTGTGATGCTGGAGAAGAGTGTTGAATATACCATGGACTGATAGAAAAACAAACAGGTTTGTCCTGGAGAGGGTGAAGCCAGAATGCTCCTTGGAGTCAAGGATTCTGAAGCTTCGTCTGACATACTTTGGGCATGTTGCAAAGAGGGTCTGGTCCTTGGATAGAGACATCACATTTGGGAGAGTGGAGGGACAACGAAGGAGAGGAAGACCCTCGATGAGACGCATCGATTCTGCAATTGTGGTGGTGGAAATGAGTGTGTCAGAGACAGTGAGGTTGACACAGGGTAGAGCAGCATTTAGGCCCCTTGTACATAGGATCACAAGTGACTTGATGGCACATAACAACAACAACATCATTCTGTGGTGGGTATGAAATGACACTTTTCTATTGTTCGGGGTTGCATTTATTTCCCTAATAGCTATTCTGCTGCACTTCTTTTCATATGCTTGTTGGCTATTTATATATCTTTGGAAAATGTCTGTTCAGATGCTTTGCTCGTTTTTAATTGGGTTATCTTTTTACTATCAAGTTGGACATATTCTTTGTTCTAGATGCAAGTCCATCACATGACTGTACCATAATTTATCCATCCGTTCAATTGTGGTTGGACATTTGGACTGTTTTCATGTTTGTGTGTGTGTGTGTACAAGTCTCTGTTTATGCCTCAGTTCTCATTTTCTTGGGGTATATTCCCAGCAGTGGAATAGCTAGGTCATAAGAAATTTGTGTTCAGCTTTCTGAACAAACTGCCTTCCAGAATGGTTGTACCATTGTACAATCCCACCAACATTGTATAAGAGTTCCTATCTTGCCACATCCTCTCTAACATGTATTACTTGCTGTCGTGTTAAACTTTGCCACTGCTACCAGAGTGAGATGGTATCTCATTGTGGTTTTGATTTGCATCTCTCTTATTGCCAGTGATTTTGAACATTTCTTCATGTGTCTTTGGGCCATCTGAATATCTTCTTCTGTGAAAAATCTTTCCACATCTTTTGCCCATTTTATAATTTTATGTGATCAGTCTTTTTCTTGTAGAGACCCTGTAGCATTCTGTAAACTTTTGATATGAGACCTTTGTCTGAAATGATATTGCCAGATGTTTTTTCCCCCCAGTCAAGAAGTTTTCTTTTCACTCTGGAGAAAGTTTTGATGTGCACAGGGTTTTAATGTTTGGGAGGTCCCATTCTTAAGTTTTACCCTCTCTAGAATAAGAATATGCATTTCTGGCTGTACTTGGCAATCTCTGTATACCATAGAGTAGGCCATCTAAGCTTGATCTCAGTTTGTCTCTGATGAACTTCATGGTTTTCGGCTTTACTCCCAGGTCTCTGAGCCACCATGAGTTGATTTTTTTTTAATGGTGGGAGATGTGAATCCTGTTTCAACTTTCTGCAGTCCAGTTCACCAGAACCATTTGTTGAAGATGTCATTTCCCTATTTGGTAGGTTTTATTTTCTTGTTGAGTATCAATTGACAGTAGATAGATGGGTCCATTTCTGGGTTCTCAATTCGGTCACATTGGTATATTTGCCTGTCATTGTACCAGTACCATGCTGGTTTGGTTACTACCGCTGTGTAGTAGGTTTTGAGGTCACAGGCTGCTATGCCTCTCACTTCATTTTTTGTTTTCAGAAGTGCTTTGTTTATTCAGGATTTCTTTCCTTTCCAAATAAACTTGACAATTTCCTTTTCAGTGTCCTAGAAAAATTAATTTGGTATCTGCATTGGGATGGCATTGAACATGTAGAATGCTTTTGGTAGAATTGTCATTTTCACAATATTGAGTCTTCCTATCCATGAACAGGGACATTTTTACATTTACTTAGGTCTTTTACTGTGAGTCACAGAAAGGTTCTGTAGTTTTCTTTATACAGATATTTTGTGTCTCTAGTTAGGTTCACTCCCAAGTATCTCAATTTGTGGCTGGCTATTGTAAATGGTATTGATATCTTGGTTTCCTTCTCTGAGTTATATTTGTTAGTGTAGAGGAATCTTGTATCCTGCCACTCTACTAAGTTGTTCTACTAGCTCTAACAGTTTTTTAATTGAGTCTTAAGTTCACTTAAAAAAAAATAATATTCATTCATTGTTGCATAATTTCCTCTTTCCTGCTTCCCCCAGTACACTTGATTAGTACCTCTTATTCTGACCTGTTGTCATACAGATAATGCCTAATCGTAGATTCCTTTTAAACAGTTCTTTCCTTCATCTGATCCAATGCAGTCTTCATTATTTATCCCCTCTTTTCTCAGTTTCCCCCCAACTCCCATGTCAGTCCTGTTTTATATCAGTGGTATTGTGCAATATTTGTCCTTTTGTGTCTGAGATATTTCACTCAGCATGATATCCTCCAGGGTCACCCATGATGTGTAATATTTTATTAGTTCCTTGTTTTCCAGTGCTGTGTAGTATTACATTGTGTTAATATACCATCATTTCTCTATCCATTCATTTGTTGATGGGCACTTAGGTTGTTTCCATCTCTTTACTGTTGTTAATAATGCGGCAATAAACAGGGTGTGCATACATCTTTTTGGGTGGCAGCTCTGGTTTCTTTCAGGTATATTCCTCGTATTGGAATTGCTCAGTCAAATGGTATTTCTATTTCCAACTTTTTGAGAAAGTGCCAGACATCCTTCCATATATGGGTGCCATTTTACATTCCCACCAGCAGTCAATAAGTGTTCCAATTTCTCTACAACCTCACAAGCATTTGTAATTTTTGCTCTGTTGAACTTTGTCGCTATTGTTGCTGGGCTGAGATGATATCTCATAATTGTTTTTATTTGCATCTCTCTCACAGCTAGAGATTTTGAACATTTCTTCATGTGTTTGTTTGCCTTCTGAATGTTCTCTTTCATGAAGTGCCTGCTCATATCCTGTGCCCATTTTGTGATTGGATTGTTTACATTTTTCTTGTTGAGGTTCTGGAGCACTCTATAAATTTTAAATATAAGTCCCTTTTATCAAATATGTCATTAACAAATATTTTTTTACCCAATCTGTGGGTTTCCCTACTACCCGGTTGGAGAAGTTTTTTGACATACATAGAGATTTGATTCTTAGAAGGTCGCATTCATCTGTTTTATTCTTTCCTGATTCTTTTCTCTTTCTTGATTGTATCTTTTACAGCACAGCTTGTTTCAGATTGTTGTTGGGTTGGTTTTTTTAAAATTTTATGATGTCCAGGTTATTTCTTTCTTTTGTAGCTTACTCATTTTGGGTCATATCTGAAAAATTATTGCCTAATGCAAGGTCATGAAGAATTATACGTAAAAAGGTTTTTCTTAAATTTTATTGTGTGTGTGTGTGTGTGTGTACTGTCAAATCATTTCTAATTGGTACAGGAGGAGATTACCCTCCTTCTCCGGCAAAGCATCTGGATGATTCAAACCACATACCTCTGGGTTACAGTGCAGCTTTTTTGCCACCAGGCCACCAGAGCTCCCTGTAGTTTCTTCTAAAAGTTTTATAGTTTTACCTTTTACACTTTGGTTTTAGATCTGTTTGAGTTCATTTTAGCATCTGATGTTTAATGTTTTTAAGATCAAAACTTTTTATTAATTCCATTTTCTTTTTTGTTGTTTTATAGATCATGTTTTTAATATTCTGTATAACAATTCTTTATCCAAAGTCACAAAGATTTTTCTCCTATTTTGTTTAAGAAGTTGTGTTTTTACCCCTTTTATGTTTGGTATGATCCATTTTGAGTTCATTTCTGTATCAGATGTGAGGTAAAGATTTGCGCTCGTCTTTATTTGTATCATGGAAATATGTTTTTAAGCTATGCTAGGGAACTCTGTGGCATAGTGGGTAAAGAGTTGCACTGTCAGTTCAAAGACAAGTGATTTGTATCCACCAAATAGATGTTCCACAAAAAAAGATGAGCAGTCTCCTCCCATGCGATTTACATCCTCTGAAAACCCACTGGAGGATCTGCTGTGAGTGGATTCTGACTTGATGTTAATGAGTTCTTATTTTGCTGTAAATGATAAAAGGCAAGTTGTATAATTACATGATACTATAGATGTAGAATTTTAATATAGGAAATGTTATAAATTATTGATAGGTAATATGAACAAATGTATAAAGTTTCACATCAAAATATTTTATAGTAGTTGTTCTGATGACCTAAGAAGAAGTGATGGAATTGGATAGAATTAGTTCTCAAAGACATCAGATATCTCATATATAGATTTTGGTGACACATATGTTGTTTGTTGTTATGTGCCGTCGAGTCGTTTGCGACTCATAGCGACCCTATGCACAACAGCCCTAAACCCTGCTCTATCCTGAGCCAACCACACTGCCTCTGAGACACCCATCCCGATTACCCCAGTCACCGAATCAATCCATCTCATAGAGGGTCTTCCCCTCCTGCGCTGTCCCTCCACCTGCCCCAGCATGATGTCCCTCTCCCAAATTTGCCATTTTGCACATTTTTATATGTCTAATTCATTGTAATTATATTCTTTATGTTGTACCATAATCACCAACCTGTTTCCAAATTTTATTATTTTCAGGTTAAAATAAATTTGGCACATGTTAATAATAGGACTGACATGGGGAGTTGGGGGAGAATGGGAGAAGAGTGGCTAGATAATGAACACGGCATTGGAACTGAGAGGAAGGACTGTCTGGAAGGAATAAATGATTAGGCATTATATGTATGACAACAATCTGGAGCAAGGGGTGCATTGCAGAGTGGACTGGGGGAAGGGAAGAAAGGAAAATATGCAACAGTGAATGAATTTTAAAAATAAATTTAAAATATTTTTTAATATTTGTTGTTGTTGTTGTTGTATTTGATTGCCTAGAATCGAGCACGACTCATAGTGACCCTGTGAACAAAAAAGGCCTGAAGCCTCCCTACAACTATCAACATTTATCAAAGTTCATAGAGTTTCTAGAAGCTTGTTGTCTAGGAAGTAGATGCCATTCCTGCTTCCAAACTTGTCATCGTATGTTATTGTTGTTATGTGCCATTGAGTTGCCTGTGATGTACAGCAGCTCTGAACCCTTTCCTGTCCTGAGCCAGTCTCGCTAATTCCGACACACCAACCCCCATTGCCCCAGTGTCAGTCCATCTCATCAAGGGTCTTCCTCTCCTGCCTGTCCCTCCACCCTTTCAAGCATGATGTCCTTCTCCAAGAACCAATCTCTCCTAGCCACGTGCCCAAGGTAAATGAGGCAGAGCTTCAAAATCCTAGACTCCAAGGAGAGACTTGGTTTCACCCTCTGCAAGACAGACCTATTTGTGTTCTTGGCAGTCCATGGTATGTTCAAGACTCTTCTCCAGCACAACTCAAAAGCATCAGTTAATCTTCTGTCATCCTTAGTCATTGTCCAACTCTCTAAAGCATAACAAGTAACTGAGAAGACCATGGCCTGGATTAGGCGCACCTTTGTATCTAGACTGACATCATTGCTCTTCAGCACTCTGGAGAGGTCCATGACAGCAGATTTTCCCAGTGCAGTTTGTCTTCTGATTCATTGGAAAGGCTTACTGTGTCTTACTTTAGCAGTTGTTGTTAGTCAAGTTAACTGTAGCACAGTGACCCAGCAAACAGAATGAAACCTTGGCCTATCCTGCACCATCCTGAGTCTCTGCCATGTTCAAGCCATTGTTGTTGTCACTGTCTCAGTCCCTCTTATTATAGGTGTCTTCCTGTTGTGCTGGTCCTTTCCTTTTCCTAGCATCATGCCTTTTTCTAAGGACTGGTCCCTAAAGACAGCATGCCAAAATCTGTGAGACCAAGTTTCACCAGCCTTGCCTCTAAGGAGCACCCTGGTTGTACTTGCTCCAAGACAGACTTGTTTGTTCTCTTTGCCAGTCCGTGGGATATTCAGTACTCTTCTCCAACACCACAATGCAAAGGCATCGATTCTTCTTCAGTCATCCTTATTCATTGTCCAACTTTCAAATGCATAGGAAGGAATTGCAAATACCATGGTTTGGATCAGATTCATTAAGGTTTTAATGTAACAGCCTCAGTTTTTAGTACTTTAAAGAGATCTTTGACAGTTAAGTTTTTCCGTGTAACACATCTTTTGATTTCTTCACTTCTGCTACATGGGTCCTGATTATGGATCCAAGATTAAATTGTTGACAACATCATTCTTTTCTCCATCTATCATAACATCCTATGAATCCAATTAGAAGGAATTTTCTTTTCTTGATGTTGAGATGTAATTCATACTAACGGCTGCATTCTCTGATCCTCTTCACTTTCTACAAGCAAGGTCTGTCATCTGCACAAAGTAAATTGTGTAGGAGTCTTCCTCCCATACTGATACTTTTTAAATTTTCTATATTTTTGTGCATTTCTCAATTATTTTTTTAAAGTACTTACAATTCAGAGTGAGAACTACTGTTGAAAAGAACAGACTTTTTCTGCTTAGTTCTGCTCACCCATGACTGAGGCACTGCGGATGCTCCTGGTGGCCAGGCGCCTGTATACAGACCAGTCAGGACAGAGTCTCTTTGTGCAAACCTTTTGTATCTGGATCCCCAGAAAGTTACTTACCTTCATTTGAACTCATACTTTAGCTTTTTCCCCCAAAGCTTTAGTAGCACCCAAACCCACAACATGTGTGCCTTATGTCCATTTCTATTACTTTGAAGAGCAGCAGAGCCCACATTTCAGTGAGGAGAGAGCCTCACTGTCTGGAGTTGTCTTCTTGTATTTTGTTACCTTTGTCTCCAGATTTCTTCTAAAACTACATGGGCCTTCCCGAAAAGTCTGTCCACATCACATCTGTCCATCCTTCTCGTGGAAGTCCCCTGTGTACGTGTGAGGGACTGGGGTGTGGGGACAAGCCTGTGAGCCTGGCCTCTGGGCAGCAGCCTACGGCCGAGCTCCTCACACACATACTCGGGGAGTCTGCTCCATGGGGTGCGGAGCAGCAGTGGTGCAGAGAACATTCCTTCGCCCTTGGAGCCCTGAGCAGTTATTCAAAACTCTCCCACTGACATGCTGTGCAGCTTAACACAGCTCCTACTCATTGCATCTTTATTTTCCTTCTAGAAAAGAGATATAAGATGTAAATGCATTTTTTTACTCACAAGTTATTATGAAGACCAAGTGAAATATTGTATATGAATGTTTGCAGACAAATGAAAGATGTAACTGTTTTTCCTAACTGTGTGATCCCAAGTCCTCTTCAGTCTGTAACCCCACTCCTCTGCTCTGTCTGAAGACCCCCTGCCTCTCTGTGTTTTCTTTCACTCCCATTTGGAGTCTGTTCATCTGATTCTCTCTGTTCTTCTCCCCCTTCTCCCTCCCCCAATCTATCCTCCTTCCTTTCCCCTCTCCAGCCCTGGAGGCAGCCTGACTCCTTCCTTTCAAATATAACCAAGTGCTGCATTGCCCCACTGAAAAGCTCAGCTGGTTGACCCACATGAACCAGGAGACAGGACTTTTTCCTTTCTTCAAAGAAGCAGGACACCCTAAGATAACAGCTTGTCTCTTTGGCTCCCCCAGGCTCAAGCCACAGGGTCTCCACACACGTCGCCCACGCACGGAGGCGGCCGCTCGATGCCCATGCCCGTCCGCTCCACGTCCGCTGGCTCCACGCCCACCCACTGCCCCCAGGACTCCCTGACTGGGGTTGGGGGAGATGTGCAAGAGGCTTTCGCACAAGGTGAGTTTCTGAAGCAGAGTGTAATGGAGCCCAGAGGGTTTGGAAGCGTGCACAAGATTCCTGGAGAGACCCTTCCAGTTCCTGGTCTTTTTTGTGCTTAGCTTTGAAGAATTGGAGCTTCATAGTCAGTGTGTATGAAGTGCTGGCCCCTCCCCATTAGATGGGCTGCTCCTCAGCGATTGGCTGTGTGTGAAGAGGGGCCTCCTGTGCTCTTTCTGCTGGCCTGTGGGAAAGGCTTGTCCTTTGGGGTCGGCCTCCTTGTACAGAACTGGATGGAGCCATATTCCATGTCTGTGTCTGACCCGGAAGGCTCTGAGAGCCAGCCAGAGAAAAGAGTTGTATTCCAATTAGGACCTAGCTCTGCACATAGGCATGGTAATATTAAGCAATATTAAGTAGTTGGGTGGGGGCAGAAAAAAACCGGTGAAGAACAAAGCTTTGTTGGGGCTAGAAACACTGGTATTAGAGAGCACAGGCCTGCCTAAGACGGAGAAATACCTTAATGTGATGCTTGTCCTGGAGCACTTTTCTTACTGTATGAAGCACAGAAGTGAGGGGTTCTGCTCCTCAGTGAAGTGGGGAGGGTGGACGACAGTGGATTGGGAACCTCATGTGCCCGATGGTGAGGAGCAGGCCCATGGCCCGTCTCTGATAGGTCCTCAGCGCCTGTGTCCAGGGGCCGGGCAGATGTGAGGCTTTTGCTCGGCCGGCCCGTCTCCATCCCCACCCACCCTGGCACCGCCATCTGCTCTGCCTCTCCTCAGGTACGAGGAGAAACCTCCGCAATGACCTGCTGGTGGCTGCTGACTCCATCACCAACACCATGTCATCCCTGGTGAAGGAGCTTCATTCAGGTGAAACAAGCTCCCGCGCCGCCTCAGTCATCCCCTCCCTCCCCACGGACCCCTGCATCCTCCCGGCGCCCGCAGAGCTCTCTCCTGTGGCACACGTCGTCTCATTTTGCCACTCCATCTTTTTGCTTTCTAGGAACACACTGGATGTCTTCTCTCAGCCTCTCTCTCACACGTGACCACACAGAGACAATGACACATTGAGGTTTATCCTACTAGTGTGTGTGTTGTGTTGCAAACACCACTGAGAATTTAAAGCCGCTCCAGTCTTCACGTACAGCTAGGCCCTCCCTCGCTTGCTTTGTCTCCCATCTGTGCTCCATCTACAGCTGCTCTTTCCTAGGCCTGACCAGCCATCTCGCTTTGCAGCGTTCCTGGACGTCTGGAACCGAATTGGCCACTCAGCTTCTGGACCTTCTCCAGGCTGCCTTTCTGCTCTCTCCTAGTTGATTTGGTTTTCAAACCCTATTCCTTCCTCTGTCTGTGACCAGCCTCTGGTTTCACTACAACTTCACGACACAGCTCTCCTGCTTTCTGCCCTCCTTCAACCTCAGCGATGTGTTTTTTCGTCTGCCCTTCACTCTGGCTATGTCAGTGACTTCCCAGAGCCCTTTACCTCATGGCATGCTTTCTGCTAATCTAAGACCCGAGAGCGAGGCAGGCAGAGGAAAAGCCATTCACACTTTGTTTTATCTCCAAGAATTCCCTGAGTCCTTCTGTTATGTAGCTGCTGGAGAGTCATCAGGTCTTTTGGTTTGGGGAGGGTTTTGGGGGGGGTTTGTTTATTTGCCATGGTGGGGCAAATATATTTGTTCATATATTGAACACACAGGCTCCCTTCTAAGTACTGTAGGTCACTTATGCAGTCGGCCCTCTGTTTTGTTCACTTGATGTCATTTAGTGAGCTCAGGTGGTCTAGGAAGGAGTGGCGCTGCCAACCCAAAGGCAGGCAGTTCGAATCCAGCAGCTGCTCCAAGGGAGAAAGATGGACAGTCTCTTCTCATGCCATTTTTCAATCTCTGAAGACCCATTTGAAGGTCAACTATGAGTCCGTTCCAACTCAATGGCAATGAGAAAAAAATGGCATTCACTCTCTCACTCGCCATTCAAGTCCGAACCCACTCACAGCTGACCCTCCAGGGGGTTCCAGAGACGAAATCTCACAAGAGGAGATTGCCCATCTTTCTCCTGAGTGGTAGCTGGTGAATTTGAACTGTCAGGTACAGTTTTTAGATTAGCCAGCAACTCTCAATAGCCTACATCCTTCACTTAATAAGTGCCCTTGACTTAATATGGTGCTTTAAAATACACTGAGGTGGCTTAACACTGTTATTAAATAAAAATATAGTGTTCTGTGGATTATTGGAGCACACACTTATTCAGACACATACTCTGAGCCATCAATCCACAATCTTAGGGACACAAACCATGGATATTTCTTCAGCCCTTAATAGAGGAAACATAGACCTTCAGTGTTTCCATGGGACCAGCTCAAGATCCGGTCCACAATATCATTCTCAAATTTGCCCGTTGTCATTTAGAGGAAAATTTCGAGTGCAGTCTCGCATGGTTTTCCAAATGTCATTAGGCTCAGATGCTAGAGCTGTATGTAGCACTGTCCCGTGTGTGTCCCCCCCCCCACTTCCCTCCTCTGTGTGCACAGTCCATGCTGAAGACCTGGCAGCCTTTGGGGATGACTTCATCAGTGATTAAAAGGTCCCTTCTCTAATACACCTCCCCGCAGATGCCAGAATTCATCTCCCCACAGTTGCCAGAAATGCCACTTTTAGAAGATGCTTCTAAGGGGATCCCAAACCATGGAAAATCACCACGCTGTGACCCCTGTTTTTTGCCCTAGGAAGTGAAGTAATCACACCTCATGAAGCATAAAGCACAGAGAGAGCACGTTGCTTCACAAGAATTCAAAGTTACAGAGGTGCTCGGCAGTCCCTCATGCTAGGGAAGGGCGATGTGAACAAAACGATGTTACGTCATCTGGAAGGTCCCCTACAGATCATGTGCTTACTGCCAAAATGCGGCGAGCACTATCAGAGAAGTAAGACTGAGTCATGCAGCCTGAAGGGGCAAAGCTCATCCAAGAATGCAGGTCTTGGAAGCATTAAGCCAATGATCACCATGACACAGTCATTGTCACACAGCACACAAGATGTCAAGTATGCAGTCCCTTCAGGGCCCCCTCACTGACGGTTAACTCCCCCGAGCCCTGAGGCTGTGTGTAGACATGCACGACGTCCACATCTGTCTCCGTGGTCGTGGAAAACGGTGCCAGGTTCTGGATGAGTGCAAGAGCCTTGCCCAATGCCAGCACCTTTTCTCTGTCTCCTTGACAGTTGTATTTGTTCAGATGAGATTAGGTATTCAGATAATCTATATGTACTTACACTGCATGCGTATATACACAGAGCTTGATCCCTTGACCTTTGTTAAAAAAAAATATTTTCAAAAAGACTAGAACCCTGGAATTGGAACTGAACTTAGAAGTCACTTAATCCAGCTTGCCACCCACTGTAATAGTCTTCTGTTTGAATCTTTTCAGTCATCTCATTCATGACCTGCTCAAATCATCAGGAAGTTCTTCCTTACTGTGAAACCAAATCTGTCTGTCTGTAACTAACTTGTTCTTGTTTCATCTTCTAACACTATTCACAATAAGTTCAGTCCCCCTTCATTGTGTTTTTGTTGTTATGCATTGTTGAGTCAGAGCAGACCCATAGCTGACCCTCCAGCAGCCTTTCAGAGGCTGTAAGTCACACAGGAGGAGATTGCACATCCTTCTCCCATGGAGCAGCTCGTAGATTTGAACCATGTGCTTTTAGCTTGGCAACACAGCTCCTTACCACTAGGCTCCGTGAGCTACCACTGGGTCGCCAGAGCTTCATGTTAGCCTTTCAACTATTTGATGGCAACAACCATTGTCCTCACATCTTCTTTGGGTGAACTACTCAACTCCTTCGACCTTCCTACTGTGACATAATTTTCACATGTGGTCATCCTGTTTGAGTGTGACCCTGTTTCCTAAGGCCTTTGTTCAAAGCCAAGGCCAAGCACAGGGGTCTCCTCACTGTGCAGCACAATGAATCCTTGGGCTTCCTTTGAGCCGGACCCTGCGGAGCAGTCAAGGATGGCATTAGCATTTACTCCACAGCACTGCATCACACTGTTGAGTCACTTTACATTGATTGTCACCTGGCACCCGACAGAAGCCATTGTTATTCGAGGTTTTCCTCACCTTGCACTATGGTTGCCTTACTGAACCTGAATGTAGGACATAAGATGTGTCCCTGGTAGATATTGTCACCTCAGGGCAGACAGGCATAAAGAGACAGGTCCCTCTCGTCCCTGGTCACCCGGGGCTCCAGAGGCAGAGCCAGCAGAAGGACTGGTGTTGGCAGGCTGCCCTCGGCATCTGCGCGGCTCCTGTTAAACCATGCTGGGGTTTGGATTACTACGGTACAGCCTAGGGGAGGCCAGCCACCCTCAGGGGTCTGCAGTCACAAGCCCACCATGGGCCTTCGTGCCCCAGCCTCACAGAGGGCTCCCTTCACCCTCCTCCTGTGCTTCTGCTGGGTGGAAGGGTCACTGGCCTCCTTGGACTTGTTTTCACAGCAGAGGAAGGTGCAGAGGAAGAAGAGGAGAAGATGCAGAATGGGAAAGACAGAGGTAAAGGCAGCTCGCCAGGACCCCCGGCTTTAACGGGGAGACAAAGTTATTGCCCATGAACAAAGTCATCCTCTCCACTCGCTTTTCCCTCTGCTTTCCCTCTCTCTGCCACCTTTCCCCAGAGCTTGCAGACCCTAGAGCTCCTTCGACCTCCTTTGACCTCCTTCTCTTATTGAAGGTCAAGCTTTACCCAGGAGGTGGTCATTGAGATTGTGGTAGATGGTGGGCTATAAGCAGTGGATAGAAGCAAAGCATAAAACATGGCTCCTTGTCCAAAGAGGTTTATCATCTAGTTAGAAAAGCAAGACTAAGGTGTACAAAATCAAACAGGTGGTTAAATTCAGTGGCAAAAAAATATATATATAATCATCAGACTTTGTCCAATTCTAATGCAGAAAGTATTTCTGAATTGTGAGCAGTGACCGTGCACTAGAAGAGCCATATGGCCGTATGAAAGCAAGAACGATATCAGTAAATGACAGTAATGCCTCCCGAATTCTATGATATGGACAACTTGTCTGGCACTGGCTATGTGTTTAGACCTGTGCGAAATGATTTACATGCATCATCTCCTTTATTCCTTTACAACCCTGTGAGAGACATAATCATATTCCCAGCTACTGGTGAGAAAATGACCTCAGGGAGATTGAGATCGTATAACTCTCGAGTGACAGAGATGGAATTTGAACTGGGTCTTCCTAGCTCCAGTCTTCGTGCCCTTAGTCTTGATGCTTCTGTATTCTACTGAACAGATAACAAAATCCATTTGAACATTTTGAAAGTTAACTACTATTTCTATCATATATAAATATGCCTAATTGTTAGGTTCCTCCAAAATGTAAGAACCACAAGTGAGGTGTTTTGGTGTGTTCTATTGATGTGGCCACTGTGTCTCGCTCGTAGTAAGGTATCAGTAAATTAATGTCAGGAACTCAGTGTGATTCGTCAAAGAACCACTTGTCAATGGAGAGAAATGAAGTACTTGCCCGAAGGACGCTGGGAAGAAGCCAGCAGCAGCTCACACACACTCTTTTACTGAAAGCTCATACTTAACAGCCCACTCTCTGTTGGTTTCATGGCCCCATGACAGAAGAATTTTAGACAAGGTTCAGAGAAAGTTAAAGAGCTTGCACAGGAAATAAGTGGAAGTTGTTGTTGTTGTTAGGTGCTGTCAAGTCAACTGTGACTCATTGTGACCCTGTGAACCACAGATCTGAGCCTTGCCCTATCTTGAACCGTCCTCAAGTCTCTGTCACGCCCAAGCCCAGGGTGGCTGTCACTGGGGTTAGTCCATCTGGTTGAGGCTGGAAGAGCCTACGTTTAACCCAGGTGTCTCCAACTCCAGGCCCACGCTGCAGTCTGAGCAGAATTGGAAACAACATAAGTGGGAGGGAAAGTACTATCAATAAAGAACCAAAGCGTTGAAGTAGGGAAGAAGATAGAGGTGAGGAAGTTGTGATTGGAAAGGGTGAGCATACTGAGTTGACCTGGAGGCAGAGCGTGTGAGTGAGAGAAGGATGTGTGTAGAGTCCCAGAGGGCACAACATTTATCAGCAAGGACACCAGGGGAGAAACGGAGAGAAAAACAGTGTACCCCAGGTGCTGAAATCATTGCATGAGTCAGAGCGAGGCTGGAAGAAAGTGACAGGAGTTACCAAGAGCTGAGGAAAATTACATATTTGGCATGGACTTCAGAGCATCTGAAGTAGAGAGCAGTCATGGTTTTGCACATCTGCAAAAATGAAGAGAGGGCTGACATACCCAGACAGGGCCTGGAAGGAAGGCAGGAGAGATGCAGGGCAAGAGGTAAAAGCAGAAAGAGATACACAGAGATAAATTTACACTTATGTAAACACATGTCCCCAACGCACATGCGCGCACACACACGCACGCGTGCACACACACGCGCGCACACACACACACACTTCAACTCAATCCGGCATTCATGTGGAATGTTCTTGGCTGGAGAAATAACAGCTGCCGCTTTGGCCTCTCCTCCCAGATACTTCTCCAATAGCTTTCCCATGGCCTCTCCTGAGGCAAACCCAGGACTCTGCTCAGCCCCATGTGCCTTGCCCTGACTGTGGACTTGAGCCCTCAACCCTGGCCCTGGACTCAGACAGGCTGCATCTCAGAGATAAATGGGGTTTGATTCCCCCCAACCTGTGGGTACCGGGGTCGTCTATGCTCCAGTGTTACCCAGTCAACATCTCTGTCTGTGCCTCTTCTTAATATCTCCTTATTTCACTTTAACGCGCAATCCCAGGTGTGAGCAGTGTGTGTGTGTGTGTGTGTGTGTGTGTGTGTGTGTGCACTCCTTGTGTGAGAATGCCTGAATTTTTGTTTCTGTGGCTTTTTCTGTGGTTTTTAGGTGCCACCTCTGGGGGGAAGAGTGCAAAGAGTTGGGGTGAAAAGTGGGGAGGGTTTGGTTTTTTGTTGTATTTTAATATTTTACTTTCTACATCCTGTTTGTCCTAAGAGTGCTCTTACTGCTAAAATGTTAACACTGGGAGAAGTTATGGGTTTTCTTTTATGCAAGGACCTCCTGATTCTGTGCCATGATGTAGGCTTAAGATAGCTTCAAGTCACTCCTTGGAAGCAAGGATTTTCAAGCTCACATACTTGAGGCATGTGGCCAGGAGGGACCAGGCCCTAGAGAGGGTGGAAGGACAGCTTGGAAGAGGATAGACCCCAGATAAGATGGATTGGAAACCGTGACTGGGATAACTGGATTAGGTGTATCGGAGACAGACTGGCTCAGAAGAGGACAAAATTCAGAGCTGTTGTATATAGGGTCGCTGTGAGTCGCAGGCGACTCAACTACACATAACAACAAGGCCTAAGATTTTACACAACACTAATTAGAGAGAAAAAAGAGAAATTACTTTTTTGGTGTTAAGATCCTGCTGACATAAAATAAACACAGCTTGCTCATCACATGGTCCAGCAAGCATAATTTACTCAATGCAAAGACCAAACCAAGCCCATTGCCTTGGGGTCAATTTCAACTCTCCGTGAGCCTTTAGGACAGAGTAGTAGTCCCCCAAGGGGCCGCCAGAGCTGTCAACTTTCCAAGGGTGCAGCAGTCAAAGCGCTTGCCTGCTAACCTGAACCTTTTCTGTTTATGCCAATGACCTGCTCTGCAGGAAAAAGATGAGACAGTTCGTTTTCAATAAAAATTACAGCCTTGGAAACGCTGCGGGGAGGCTCTCCTCAGACCTCTCTATCCTCATGGTAGGTGACATCAAGTCAGGTACAACCCATATGAACAACAGATCGGAACCCCGTCCTATCCTGAGCCATCCTTCCAATCTCTGACACACTTGAGCCCATCACTGCAGTCTCTGTGTCAGTCTACCTGGTTGAGGGTTTCCCTCTTTTGCTGACCTTTCCAAGCAGGATGATCCTTTCTAAGGAATATAGCATCTCCTAGAAGCCTGCTCAGAGTATATGAGGCAAAGCTTTATCATCTTTGCCTCCAAGGAGCCCTCTGGCTACACCTTCTCCAAGATTTACCTGTCTGTTCTCTTGTCAGTCCATGGGATATTCAGTGCTCTTCTCCAACACCACAGTCCTAGAGGGTTGTTGCTAGTGGTCAAAATTGACGTACCAATGATAAGAGTTTTAATCTTTATGCAAGCCAACTGCCACATCTTTCTCAAAATGAGTGGCTGATAGGTTTGAACCTCCAACCTCATGGTTAGCCACCAAGCACTTAATGATTGCACCACCAGGATGTTTTCATGCAAAAACAGTAAGAGTCAAATGGGCACTCTTTAAAGACTTGGAGGACAAACTCTCTGGGGCCTCTCATTTCTCCACGCTGGCTTTCATTTCCAGCCTGTGTCCTGGGGACTGTTTCTGCTCCACTGAGTCCCCTATCACCCTGAGTCAGGATCATTTCTAAAGACGCCTACATAGATGAAGCACAGACCAGCATAACTTCCTCCACATTATGTCAGAACCCCCAGGTTCTCTCAGCTGCTCCAGAGTCTCATTTGATGTTCCCCTGTCTTTCAAAACCTCCTCTCCCAAAACCTGCCATCCACAGTGTTGGCGGCTTGTAGATCTCATTTACCCACTTATAGAACTCTAGTGTCTAACTGGTAAGAGTGACAGGACCAGCCCTCTGTGAGGCTTTAGGTATGGGGGGAGACCAGACAATATTGAAGGTTTTAAGCCAAGCATCATTTTTCATTCCAAGGCAGATATATCTTCAGGAAAACAATATGGTGCTTATCAAACTCAGTTTCACCTCTTTGACTTGCAAAACCAGATGGAACTGCTCCCTAATCTAAAGGCATTTTGTTTCTTTTTCACTATTGTAATTATTATTATTCTACTGGAGAACATTGGTCCCCACATCACTTTGTGCCAGTTACAGTTGCTGTTTGTAGTGATGGTGATCTATCCCTATTACCCTATCTAGTTGGGCAGAGTTGCCATTTTAATAACTGATGGGGGGTGGGGGGGACCAAACCCGAAGCCCACAAGTCGGTGCATCATGAGGGTGTGCTCAGAGGAGGTGGTGATCTCAGTGTGTTGTTTCTGTCCATGCTGCTACAGGTTAGCGGAAGAGCCCAGGCCAGAGGACACTTGGGTAAGTACACCCTGTGTCCCTGCCCTTCCCTAGAGCCCAGCTCTCCCTCTTCCTTCAAGGTCCTCACTCCTCTCCTCTTTAGTCCTGTTTTCCACCCAGAGTGATCCTAACAGGAAACACAAGTTAGATTTCCCCTGAAGAGCCCAGACACAAGTTCTGCCTTTGTCTTCAGCCCCTGGCATGCTGGCTCTGCCCTGTTCTCCAGGCCATGGCCTGCCTTGCGTTGAACTGCACAAAGCCTGGTCCTGGCCTGGTGTCCTCTGTGTGGGCATGGAGCAGGAGGAAGAGACACTGCTGGGAGAAAACAGGCTCTGTGAAAGGCACCAGAGGTCAGGGAGGCCACCCACTTCCCGGGCCTGCTTTTGCCTCCAGAGCTCCTGTTGTCCTGTGGGTTTCCTATAGATTTCTTCCAGAGGCTCCAACCACTGCCAGTGTGTCTGGATTGAGTCACCCACAGCCTGCCAGTCCCTGCCAGGGTCATGCTGATGCCACAAAGTCTCCGTGCTATTCCCCTGGGTCCCGGACAGGGGCATCTTCTCACTTCTGGAGGGGAAGGTTCATAAGCAGGCAGATTTCCCTACAGACAGTTAATTGCCCACTCTACAGCGTTCATCTTTCACATTTTTCCACCTTGAGATGTTAACTCTTATCTAATCCCTGCCCCAGACATTGCTGGCTAAAAGGACAGGACCAAAGTAAAGAAACTGGACAACAGCTCAGAGTTTTTTCCAGCACAGATTCCTTTGATGCAGCCATGAGATTCCCCCTTGCACCCTCCCCTCCCCTCCCCCATATTTCTAGTCCTGTCTTCCCCCTCATCACTTCTCACCACCTTTCTTTCAAGTTCAGGTATCTTCCACAGTTACAGACCTCAGGACAGAAAGGTCAAGGCTGCAACTGCAGAGAGCCAGAAAAGGTCCTTCTCAGCCTCCCTCTAAGAGACTTGCTTGTCCCTTCAAGGGCTTTTAGCGCTCAAATCCTGGGCCTCATCCGCAGTTCCAGTCTGCAGCCTGCAGCGACTCAGGAAGCATGCAATGCGGATGGGCTGCACCAAGCAGCAGAATTTCTCTTGGGGCCCGAGAGACTTCTGCTTACACTTGCTCGGCACCTTCAAGCAAGGCCCTCCCCTGCCCCCTCACGGCCCCCACAAGCCAGGCTGCTGCAGCCAACTGAGGAGATTAGGAACTGACTCACCTTTGGGAGCCTGCCAGGGCCCCTGGGGGCGGGAGCACAGGCCTGTGAGAGCCATCTGGCCCATCCCTCCTTCCACATCGGAGGAAGAAAGCAAGGCAAGCCAGGAGCCGGTGGCAGACTCAGCCACCGGCGGATCTCCTGCCTCAGGACCCCCCCTCCCATCAGGAGTTAGGAAAAACTTGCCTACAGTAGAATCAAATGAGAAGTTTTTCATGACCGCATTTCAGGGACCCTCAAGTTCTGTCTGAGACCAAAGTGTGCTTCCCTTTCATTCCTCATCTGTAGGGACATAACACCTCCTCTCTCCCTTCTCAGCCAGCTTTCCCCAGGAAAACACCAAGTTCTGTGGAAAGACGTTGACCCTGGGACCCACACAACAGCTCCAAAACACACTTGGTACCTCGCCACTAGAAATCATAATGGCCCTTTCCCCAACAAGGCCCCCTCCAAGTACTGTTTGTTAACATATTGCGTTCCCCAAAGCGGGAAGGGGGCGCATTCCCGCAGCCCCAGCCCTAGAGGTGGTTCAGGTCCCCATAGACTCTTTCTTAGCAGCACGTGCTGCGAACCCTGTGACTAACGGTGAGTCTGCCCCCCACAGGCACCGAGGACATGGAGCGAGCTGGCATAGACAGGACGAGGGCCAGGTCTCCCCCAGAGGCGCATTCCTATCCATCTTTCCGCTGCACACCTGGACCAGGCTTGCACGCTGCCAGGCGTCACTCCGCAGCCCGGGAGAGGGGCGCC
The DNA here is from genome assembly GCF_000299155.1 of Elephantulus edwardii. Taxonomy (NCBI): domain Eukaryota; kingdom Metazoa; phylum Chordata; class Mammalia; order Macroscelidea; family Macroscelididae; genus Elephantulus; species Elephantulus edwardii. The sequence goes on from NW_006399759.1 coordinate 8,881,798, forward strand.
AGCACGGTGGGAAGCGGGGAGGGGCTGCCCGAGGCCTTCCCCTCTCACCTTCCTGCATGCACTAGCATCTTCCACTCTCCTCAGGGCATGGTCTCATCCCTCCACCGAGGAGTTTACCGGGAGGTTGGAAAAGAGAAAAGAAAACGCACCCCCCTCTCTCTCTCTTGTGTGTTCCTGACTGGAGGGGGTTTCTTTCTGGCATCCCGCCGGCGTGCAAGGGATTGGGGGCCGTGGGGGCGGGTAGTGCGCCCTCAGATGGGGACACACGTTTTGCTCCCTATTTTTGACCTTTTAAAACCAACAGTTCTCTACTGTCTGTCATGCAAAAAGAAAGCTTCAGGCCTCGCTCGGCTCTGTAGACATTCACACTCTGGCCACGGTGCTAAAAATAGCCTCCTGCCTTTCTCTCACACTGGCTGGGCTTCCGCCCCATTTGATGCTGCCGCCCTGCTGCCCCGGAGCGCAGGGGGAGCGGGGAGCCCCGCGGTGCCGGCCGCCGAGCTCTCGCGCTGCAGCAGCGTAGGCTCCCAGCTCCCCTCCCGTGGCAGCAACGCGGGCTCCCCGCTCAGCTGGAAAGCGGGCGGGAGCACCGGCGCGTGACCGCCAGGGGGAGCACTGGCCCCCGGGGCCGCTTCCCACGCAGCCTCTCCCCGCCGGAGGGTCCCGTTACCCTCCAGCACACGTGATAATCAATTCCAATCCCTCCTCCCTGGGCTCCAGGATGTTATTTTTAGTAGAAGAACCGCTATAAATATTTATAAAGGGCAGCGACTGGAATGAAGTGAGAGGCCCCACAGCTGGCTCTCGGCAGCCCCCAGCCCCAACTCTGCAGACCACTGGCTACTGCTGGAGGAGGTCCTGGCAGAGCCAGGGTGCTGCCCCCCAGGGAGCTAGCTAGCCGAGGACGGGGGGACAACAAACGACTGGTGGTAACTGTACCTGCATTCCCCGCTCCACTGTGGCCTATTTCTATGAAGCCAGGCTTGTGTGCTCAACACGGCTGGCATCGCCAGGGTCCAAAGTCCTAGGTACGGGGCAGATGTGACTTGGGATGTTGCAACTGTGAAGACATGAAGGAAAATGGGAAAAGAAGAGTTGCTTCCCTCAATTGTATTATTTAAAACAAAAAGAATCCCTCAGAGACTCAGGAGAAATCCCAAGGTCCACACTGTAATCAAGCAGTGTGACCAGGACCTAGGAGAGTTCACACAGCCTCAGGAAACAGAATGATACAGATGGATCCGGAGCTGCCTGGGAGCCAGAGAAGGCAAGGGGGAGAGTTACCCCATGGAAAAGTTCTGCGGGTCACCCAGTGCCTAGCAGTGGAAAGATGAGGTGCTGGAGGAACAAGAGCTCATACTGACACTGTTGGGTGGCTGTATGCTTCCCACCACAGCCTTGTTTTCTCACACTTTACCCCTCGGTGTCCTGAGCCCAGGGCTCAATGACAGCTCCCAGTTCCTCTCATGAGCTTTTTGCTTAAAGCCCCTGAGGCCCCAAAACCGTGCAGCACCCCGTCTGACTGACGTGCACATGGCCCAGTGCAAGGTCTCCTCGGCCCAGTGGGCAACACCCACTTCTGCTCAGTATCTCAAAGTCCTTTTGTTTCTCTCTTTGGCTTTACAAGAGGGGAGCCCCAACTTCCTCAACCACAGGAGAGACTCGGAATCCATGCCTTCTCACTACTTCCCAGCTCCTGGAGGGTAATGAATGGTTTCTCTTCAGAAGAGGGCTTGTCATTCACTCCCAAAATGTCACAGCCGTGAAAGTCCATGGAACCCAGTTCTGCTCTGATACATGTGGGGTTTCAGTGAGTCAGAACTAAGTGGGCAGGCCTGGCACTGAGCATGCAAAGGGCAGTGAGGGGAGAGTGGAGAAGGAACGGGTGGATTGTGATGCCAGCTTTTGGTACGCGGTGGTTTCCATTTTAATGTGTTTGGTGGCAATTGACTTATTTTAGAGCTGGGATTAAGATTCCACCGTTACCTAAATACTCCAGGGGATCTCATGACTTCTTGGCACCTGGGACCAAGGTCCATATTGAAGTTTGAAAGCTGGGCCTTTGTCTTTCCCCTTGACCTGGAGCACACATGATCGTCCTAGACTGGACACCCGGAACCCACTATGACCAGTCTTAGACCACCCTCAGCCACCTTCTTTCTTCCTAATTGCTCTATGCCCATTGAAGAGCCTAATTTCAACCTCAGTGGAGACCCTGGGAAGAATGGATATGTGTTTTGTCAACATTACAGGGGGCCCCTGGTGAATCACTGCCATGCAGAGCTGTAGCCGGGCTGTGCCATTTTGCAGCTGTGAAGGCCCCTGGAGATGCCATGTGCATCCTGGGTATTGAGGGTGCCTTGGCTTCTCCAAACAAGTTAGTGAATCCCAGCTGACCAGAGGCTCCATCTATCTTCATAGCCCCTCTCATCTGTCTCTGGTGCGCTAGCCATTGGCAGACTCTCTTCCTCTGCATTGCTTACTCCCTGCTCCTGTAGTCCGTGACAGCTTCAGGAAGGTGCAGTTGCCATGGCAATGCCAAGAGCCATCTGAATTCCTGCTGCACCTTCTGGAAGGAAAGGGCTACAGAGAACCATTCCGTGGATTCCAAATCGGGCCTTCTCCAGCCCTGCTGCTGTCAGGAGCCTGAGGATTTACTGCACACTTTTAAGTCAGAGAAACAGGTAGCCTGTTTCTTGGGAAGATGCTCTATATCTGAAAACCATATAGAAAGGGGCTGGCTTCTCTGTGTGAGAGTCAGAGCTATGTGAGGTTCCCTCCATGAAGCTGTGAGCTAATAGGCCACACCAAAACTCCTTGGAGGCCTTCTGAAGACCTATTCCTGGGCACCACCCAGAGTTCCTGATTCTGTAGGTCTGGGGTGCAGTTGAACTTGCAGTTCTAACAAGCTTGAAGATGATGCCACTTCTATTGGTCCAAACACCATGCTGTGGGAGTCAATGTATTGTACCACATAGTTGTTGTTGTTGGGTGCCTTCAAGTCCAACCAACTCATAGCTGACCCTCCAGCAAGTTTTCAGAGGCACTAAAGCACTCTGGAGTGGAGCAGCTGGTGGATCCAACTGCATGTTTTTGAGATTGAAATGCCGCTTCTTACCACTAGGCCACCAGAGAATCCTCCAAATTGGTGCAGCAAATGGAGGAAGGCCAGAGTCAGCTGTCAATTCTAGAACAAGAAAAAGACAGGGCCCATAAGGTCCATGGCTGAGGACCCTCAGGGAGCTGGAGACTACATTCCTTTTGGGTCCTGGCAATCAAGAAAGACCTCCCCCTCTAATTTGAAGGGCAGGAGGTAGGGTAGCATGCAGGCAGGGTTTTTTGGGGGGTGTTTTTTTATTATTAAATTTTATTAGTTTTAATGAACATTTACAGAAATTTTGGGTTCTCATTCATTCATTGTTGCACTGTTTTCTCTACCCTCCTCCCCAGTTCGTTCTTCTTCCCCCCCCCCGAATGTCTGTTTTAATTGTCCAGTTGCCACAGTGCTTGTCAAAACCAGTTCTGATTAATCTCCTTTGTCAGTGTGTCCTTTGCCATTCACTATCACTCCTCCCTGAGAGAGACTTCACCCTGATTCATAAGGAAAAGGGGATGGCGTATTCTCTTAGCTACTTCCTGCTGAAAAGGGACGCTGTGCGTTTCAGGGTGAAGATCTTCTCTCACTACTCTGAAGGGCCCCTTTGGCAGTAGGAAACACATAGACTATTATGGAGATTGATTTTGGAATTTAGATGCACTGTTATTAATTGTGCTTAGCCGTACATGTTCATATCCTTGAAGATGTATCATGGAGGTGTTGTAACCTAGAAGACACAAATTTAACTAACAAGTTATAAGTACATGAGTCAAAAATTAACAAGCAATAATATTCCGAGTAGAGGTTCAAGTAATGGCACAAATCAAGTTACAGAGGGAAGGTGGTTCTTACAATAAAAGGCCTATAGACTAGCACTTTGTCTATTATAGTGTACAGGTTAGGAACCACAAGATGTAGAGGCTCAGCTTTGTCATTTATGCTTCTTAAGTCCTAGAGCAAATTCCATCTATCACTGGGCTGTTTTACAACTCGGAAATTCACATGCAAGGTAGAGGTGAAGTAAGGAACTGCTTGTGAGGTTTTCCGTCCATTCCAACAACTAAGAGATAGTGAGAAGAGTTGGGACCTCAGAAGGCTTTTAGGACCAATTAGTAGGCTCTGTGTCCAGGAGAAAATGAATATACTTACCAGTAATGTTAATGCTCATCCACGGCTCTTCTGGGAGGATCTAAATCGTTGAAGAGTCCTCCTTTGTTTCTAGCTGGGAGCTGGGGCCTGTCAGTCCTGTCAGGCAGGGCGTTTTACATATTGAATCAAGCCCCACAAATGCTCAGTGGTGTGTAGGTGCTGCTCTGTCCACCCAGCCTGGCTCAGGGAAGGGCATGAGGGAGAGAAGTGTTGCAGACAAATTTTAGACCAAAGATGTTTTCCCAAAATGCAAGCTTCATTTTTCGCAGTAAACAATATTCAGGCTCCAGATGACCAGCTTGCCTTCAGCCTGCCTTCAGCCCAGATTCCTATGGATATTATTCATCTAAGAGAGAAGACATGAGAACCTGCAATAGGTGTGGTAGACCTATCTCGCTTTGGTGGCTGCTGACCTGAACCTCCCAGTGGCTTTGTGTGAGAAAAGA